>NC_139234.1:94031764-94696764 GCF_977018435.1 Lepisma saccharinum
GAGACGAGAAGAGGGAAGTGGAGAGTAGAGTAAAAGAGAATAAAAGGGAAGAATGAAAAGAAGAGGAGAAGAGTGCAGTGGAGTCGGAATTCTAAGACAAGAAAGGAGATAAGAGGAGTGGAGTAGAGTGGGATGGAGACAAGATGCGAGAAAAATAGAGAAGGTGATATGAGATAAAAGCAGAGGAGAAGGAGAGGAGTGAAGAATATGAATGATAAGAGAAAATAGAAGAGAATGGAAACGAGAGGAGAGAAGAGGAATTTGGAGAAAATATCGTCTTGGCATCAAGAATTGATGCATTGATCAAATTATCGACATGAAACACTCAATAACGTTTTGAAATATATTGGAGAATGTGTCATATCGGTGACATATGCCTTTTGGCTGAGTTCAGAGCAAGATGAAATCTCTCACGTAATATCATTGCTTTTACCTGCGATTATACCACTAAAAACATGAATGTAATTTTTATACTTATAAGAATTATCCAATTTTTCTCGACTTCCCGGTTCGTTGAAATGAAGAGGTTGTAATTTCATATTTCCCCTCCTCCCCATCGTTAATTCCAAACTGAATCATTCCGTTTCAAACTGCGTGGCCAATGAACACTATGGGATATGTCTAAAACTTACTAAAATTTTCTCCAACCGGAGGGGTTTGAACCTACGACCATCAGGTTGACAATCCTTAACGATAACCACTACCCCACAAGCTTTCGCTCCCGAAAACAGGTAGAAGGAGGTGACCAATGTGAAATGTAGATGCAACTCTCCTCAAACATGTAATGTGCAAAGAATACTTGTTTGTAACAAAGAAAACGAAGGTAGAACGAATAGGCGAAAATATTTAACGGAGAATTGCACATGTTGAAAACTTTTCATTCGATATTCGCGGAGGTATCCTTGCATTAATCTCTAATGGGAAAAGGGGTAAAATTAGTATATCACGAATTGCCACAAATATAAAGAGTTATTTCATTAATATTTGTCAATGTCTTTAAAGCAGTACAGAATTATCGTTAGAGTATCATAACTCATGATCTTATACATGAAAATATCCCTTTGAACGTATGGCAATTCATTTATTTGTTTTTTTTTATATATAAATTCCAGATGCAGAACAATGTAGCCACTTTACACTGCTATTAAAAATAATGTTACCATGTTCTTGTTTAATAGAAGGGGAAATATGTTTTCTTTTTTAAAAAAGGAAGAACACCTAGTATGGAGGATCGAACCTGGGACCGTAATCAATGCTTTCAAGAACTCTAACCAATACACTACGCCCTTCGTTTCTCTTGGAGCAACAATTCTTAATCATTGTCTCGCCTCAATATTGTAAACGTTATCCTGCAAAAGAAAAGTTCAATACTCTGATATAGCTCTGTACTTCTAGAATTGCTTTATACACATGCATTTGAAATTTAACTCTGAATATCTTTCTGCGTATTAGTGTATCTAAGCTTGTGAATAATTTATTTGTAATTTTATAACGGTTACATGAACACCTACAAAATAGTTCCTTATAACTTGGAATCTAGTAAACAGATACTTTCAAGTCTTCAATTGAATTTTAGACTACTAGATTTTTGCAAGGGAATTATATGTGATCCGTTTCCAGTCATTTATTGCTGAAGCAAACGTTTTAAAACTCCGTGGAATTTTCATTCTGAGATAAGTTTCTTGACTTGCTTGCTACATGTATGCGAACTACACTCTGTCCCACTTATCTCTGGAGCAGGTGAACGAAAACAAGTATCTGAGCAGCGATGAACACGTGAGAGGAACGGTATTGCGTGGAGGGAGGAAAGCCACTGCAGTTACCAGCCTTCCCAGCAGCGTGCACTGTTTCGCTCTGTCCAGTCGATCCCCCTTTCCCCCCTTCTCTTCTGCTATGCGTGGCTTTGCTCCAGAGATGCTGGGACAGGACACAATTAATTGTTTTCGCAAAAAGTATCTCTGTATGCCACACATTTCATTCTTACTCACATGAAAAAATGTCAATTTGCATTCAGGGGTAGTTTCACAGTTACAAACTATTTTGTCCTGGATGAGAAGTTTAGTGTAAAGAGGCATTTTATTCATAATTTTGAAATTGAGGTCTAAGGTAGAAATCCTCATCTTTAGAGCTTGAACTCGTAATCTAAGAGGGGTGTAAGGGGTGCTCCTTCCACCTAGTGCACCCAATGGTCAACCTCACTTCCACGTAGTACACCATGGACTGCAGACTAACGAGGCTCTGGCGACTGGCTCCATGGCCAGTATAATTTTGTTTGTGTTGTCCTGTGTTTTGTCCTTATTTGTGCTGAGTGCTCCATTACAGCCTCAGCTTTTAACGAAAGTCAGAATATTTTATGATTTTAGTTATGCAACGTTAGAGTTGTTATGTGTAACGATAAGGGGATGGACCCCGTATAATGTGACGGGTGCAAAATAGCCTTAGTGATGACGCACCCAAAATTTAAATTCCAATTGAAATTCAAATTCGTAATCTAACAGGTTTGAAAATCCGTCCTCTTCTTTGTGCGTGACCTTCTTTATTTTTTTCTATTCATTATTCATCCTCATTGTCGCGATTAGCCAAAAGTTAAATAAGAAAAGTCCTCCTCCTTGACTGTGCGGTCTAAGGCGCTGTGCTTTGGACTCCGACTGCGGAAAGTCATGGGTTCGAGTCCGCCTGTGTTCAGTCTTTAAGTTCTCGGCCTGGGTATAGGACCGGTAGCAACCCACCATCGTGAGGAAATTGGGGAGCTTCGAGTGAGTAGCGTAACCCGGTCTAGGAAATCTCCTATAACGTCTGGGGTTCGACGTGCTGATCCCACGTCACCCCATTACCGGTTGTAGAACTCCACATCTCTAGGTAGGATTGTGGGAGGGAGGCTGGCAGTTGGGAGATAGACCAAGGCACTTCGAGCACTGTCGAGCATGGGTCATTATTATTATTATTATTATTAAATGAGAAAAACAAGGGAATAAAGAAAAATATTTTTTTAAATATTTACCTCTAACAAAGCAACTATTCAGTTTTATTTTGTTTTTCATGGTTCTGTTGCCACTACTACACTGTAATCCCAATATGTATTTTACATGTTAGAGGATAAAGCACGTATTACTATTCGAATACTTATTTAATAAGCTTTTTGTTTGTCAGAAATTATGACTTAAACTTATGCATGTTGAGCTAGTGCCCACCTAGCCGCATCTGATGAAATTTATCATTCTTCAGATTCTCTTTAAAATTCGACTCTGGTTACTTGTAACTTGCTGGGTGCAGACGTTGTGCATCGACACACAGTGTTTTGCGATAAGAAGCGGCCTTGAATATAGCGTGAGTCACTTTGAACGCAAGCAAGCTACGCTACCAAGCATGTCTGCCTTTGAAAACAGTCATTTTTTTCACAGTTTCCGAACGCGATTGCTATTGTAGAAGTATATATTCTCTCAAAAGAGCAAGAAAGGAAATTCTACCAATGTTCTCCCGTCGTTTTCTAAACATAGAATTATAATGAATTATCAATGGCGCTCGCACAATTTGAACTGTTTTGTAATCTTCCTCTCTCTCTCTCTCTCTCTCTCTCTCTGTATATATATATATAAAATTTTGGGTCTGATCCCTTCCTCAAAGAAATCCTGGATACGTGCCTGGTCTACGCCAATGCCAGAAATGCAAGCAATATTTTTATTTATTTTTCACAAAATTAAAGGAATGTGTAAGAATTTAAAAGAAATTAGAAAGAGCGGAACCACTGTTGCTCTACCTTAATGTCAAACACTGTCAAATGTGATGTGATTTCATGAATAAAATGTTTCGCCTGTCTAGGTTTCTCATTTCTCGCATTTGGCAGTTCGCAAACGTTTTTGTTTTCCAGGGCCTCCCCGATGGCGCAGTGGTAACGTCGTCGCCTTGTAATCAAGGGGTCCCGGGTTCGATACCCGGTGGAGGCACATAGTGGTTCGGATCCCACTTTAAACTGTAGGTCCAGTCCAGATTAGCACCAAAGTGGACTTAAAACACCAAATCAATCAATCAAGCAAACGTTTTTGCAAACGGTGTAATTATTTCGAGTTACCTTACGCAACAGCAAATACATTTCATAAGACTGTTCTGGACACGAGACTTGCGTCAGTAAACAAGCATTTCGTCTCTTACAGTATCACAGGAAGCGAGCATCTTCCTGCAATGTTCAAGCCTCTAGATATTTTCCATTCCCATTCATAATATCTAATAACAATAATAAGTTAGAAGAAATAACTCGTATTTTCACAACTACTAATATTCTCGTTTTTCATGATCACATCAAATTATTTCTCGAAGATAGCTGCTATTGATTGATTGATTTAGTGTTTTAAGTCCACTTTATGCACAGTAAGGCTAATCGGGACTGGACCTACAGTTTAAAGTGGGATCCAAACCAATATGTTACTCCACCGGGAATCGAATCCGAAACCCCTTGATTACAAGGCAACGTGTAAAGAATTTACAATACCGGACCCATCTGTAATTTCTATGCTACGTCTTATACTCACGAAATAATTAGTCGCGATGAGTTATCTCAGGTCAACATGTTGGGGTGAGGTGAAGAAATTGTTCATTAACATGTAGAAGTTGTAAAATAAGCTTTTCAATTCTCTCCGTATACAAGTATGGCAGCCATATTTGTTGACATGAACAATTGACGTTCGCAATTAGTAACGCTGTCTACTGCGTTGCCACACTGTTGATTTTATACTTGGAGAGCATGGAATGCGTCTAGGATGACGAAGAAGACGATAGTGACAGTGACAATCACGATCACACGAACATGTGGAATGTGGACTGATTTGATTAGAGGTAAGTTTGGCAATAGTGCATCGATCGTAAAATTTTCGTAAGTTTTAGACATATCCCATAGTGTTCATTGGCCACGCAGTTTGAAACGGAATGATTCAGTTTGGAATTAACGATGGGGAGGAGGGGAAATATTAAATTACAACCTCTTCATTTCAACGAACCGGGAAGTCGAGAAAAATTGGATAATTCTTATAAGTATAAAAATTATATTCATGTTTTTAGTGGTATAATCGCAGGTAAAAGCAATGATCTTACGTGAGAGATTTCATCTTGCTCTGAAATCAGCCAAAAGGCATATGACACCTATCTAATACATTCTCCAATATATTTCAAAACGTTATTGAGTGCCTCATGTCGATAATTTGATCAATGCATCAATTCTTGACGCCAAACGATATTTTCTCCAAATTCCTCTTCTCTCCTCTCGTTTCCATTCTCTTCTATTTTCTCTTATCCTTCATATTCTTCACTCCTCTCCTTCTCCTCTGCTTTTATCTCATATCACCTTCTCTATTTTTCTCGCATCTTGTCTCCATCCCACTCTTCTCCACTCCTCTTATCTCCTTTCTTGTCTTAGAATTCCGACTCCACTGCACTCTTCACCTCTTCTTTTCATTCTTCCCTTTTACTCTCTTTTACTCTACTCTCCACTACCCTCTTCTCGTCTCCTTCCCTCCTCTCGGTTTCCACCTCTCTTCTTTGCTCCATTTTTCTCATCTCTTCTCACTACTTCTATTCTCCTCGTCTATCCTATCTTTATTCTCTCCTCTACTTTCCCTCTTCTCCTTTCGCTTTCTCTTTCTCCTCTACTTTGTTACCTTTCGTTTCCTCTAACCTCTTATCCTTTCTTAGGATCATCAGCGAAGAAATACTAGAAAACGTAGTTTCTTTCTTTTAGAAATAATTTCGTCATTTGCGATATAATATTGATATTTTAAATAATTTTATACAATAATACTTATTTTCATTTCTTTCGCGTATTTCACAAATATCTATTGTGCATGTGGCAACCCTGAAATTGAGCCTAACTCTACACGCAACCCACCAACGTCTTGTGTAAATTGGGTTGCCTAGTTTAAAATGTCGTTGTCTTAAACTTTTGAGAGACACTGTACAAACGTTGGTCGCACCTTGTATGTTATACGTATGTCACGGGTGGGACATCATAAACTAAGAGTTTAATTTGAAAGTGGCATAATTCAATCAACACCAAATAATATAACATTGAGTACTGGACATTTTGTGAAGGAAATTTTCATGAGGAGTTTCAAAAATAACAGTACGTAATCAATGTCGGTACAACTTTCATGCTTTTATGAAAATTGTACCGACATTGATTACGGACTGTTATTTTTGAAACTCCTCATGAAAATTTCCTTCACAAAATGTCCAGTACTCAATGTTATATTATGGGGTGTTGATTGAATTATGCCACTTTCAAATTAAACTCTTAGTTTATGAGTAGTTTTCATCCCCGCCAGTGGATGTTGCTAATTAATATTCGCAATTAATTTGCACGTACTTATAACTAATTTGCACGGGTGTTAATTAATTTGCACGTACTTATAACTAATTTCCATGTACTTAGAATACTTTACATTTATGTATTTGCTTATTTATAACTTTTATGAATATATAATTATTTATTTTATGAAAAATTTGTATATAGAAGGTAATTAGAGGTACTAAACGCTATGCATATGGTTTTATATTCATTACTGCAAAGTATGTAATGTATAAATCGATAATATTAATGTTTATAATATTGAAAATAAGTTTCTATGGTTTATGAACCGCTATGAAGGGTGGTAATGGGTGTAATTACAGGTCCAATTGCGATATGGGACTGTCCCGGTACTCGAGCCCGCGATATGCAACGGTAATAACTGGTTAGTCCTATATACGTATGTAATAATGTATGTTATTATGTTATGAAAAACGATGGTCCAACACGCTAGACAGAATACTGTCTCTGAATCTGAACTCCGCTCTGAGGTAGAGGAGAAAGGAATTTCTGGGATGTGCGGTCAAGGTGAAATGACGTCAGAACGCCAGAACAAAGAAAGAACCCGATTGACCAATCAGAGAACGCGTCGGTAGATTTTCAGAACCGGTTTTCCCAAGGTTAATTAGAACGCAAGAACAGGTGAAAGGTATGCAACGCCGTAGGTCATGGGAAGGGATTGATCCAGACAACAAAGGAAGTCTGGGAATGCGCAGCAAGGGTCAATTTTTTGAAACTGTGCGTCGCTTGCATGCTACAACATGTTTCTGTCTAAGTAGGCCAAGGTTTTCTAGAACACTAGAACAAAGGATGTCTGAGAATGCGCGATGTAGGTCAAATCTCTGAAGCTATGCGTCGCTTGTAGAACCGGTTTCCGCCGCCAATTAATATTCCGCTCAGGGTTGCCCCAAGGCACAGGACGCTTTAGCGCGGGTTTTAGGCTAGAACGCTTGCATGTCAGAACAGGTTTCTGTCTAAGTAGGCCAGAGTTACCGAGAACACAAGAAAAAAGGATTTTTGGATACCCGATTAGATTGGAGCGAGAACTTTAATTTGAACAAGGAGAACGAAGCGTAGGGGTTTATTATCTGTACTATGAAGAAGGGAGAGCTCTCAGGGACTGGGCCTACAGTTTTCACTATTTGCTTTTACCACGAGGTAACGAACCTAGGACCCTTTGATTATTGATTTAGGTAGTAAATTTATGTTACTGTGTGCTATTTAACATAATATTGAGTTTATTTTTTAACAAACTTTGACTTTATGTCAAACATTTTCCCCAGCTTATCCTTATTTTTATCAAAATAACACAATTCAATCTGTTTAGGAAAGACTTTTAGTTACATTTTCGACACACAAAGTGTGTGTTCTCAACTTCTATCTATTTATTTCACAAGTTTAGGCTTATTATTACTCAAATAACACAATTTAATCTGTTCAGGAAAGATTTTAGTTACATTTTCGACACACAAAGTGTGTGTTCTCAACTTTTATCTGTTTATTTCACAAATTTATACCTATTTTTACCAAAATAACACTATTTATACTATTCAGGAAAGACTTTTAGTTATATTTTCGACACACAAAGTGTGTGTTCTCAATTTTTATTTGTTTATTTCACAAGTTTAGCCTAATATTTACTCAAATAACACGATTTGAACGTGTTTTTTATTATATTTTAGACTCACAAAGATAATTTTACAACTTTTTCATTTATTTTTTTACAATTTTATACCTATTTTTACCAAAATAACACTATTTATATTATTCAGGCACCATTTTTATTAAATTTTGGACTCACAAAGATATTTTTTCAACTTTGAACTTATTATTTTAAAAGTTTATTTCAATGTTTTTTACTCAAATAACACAATTTAAACTATTCAGACAGAAATGTTTATTTCATTGTGCATTTACAAAGAGAGATTTTCAATTTTTAACTTATTATTTACATGTTCAGGCTTATTTTTTACTCTAATAACACAATTTCATCTATTCAGGCAACATTTTTTATTACATTTTAGACTCGCAAAGGGACACACACACACACACACATACACATACACACACACTCACACACAGAGATTTTTTCCAAGTTTACAGGATAGTCCCTAATTTTACCAAGGGGACTATAACTGGACGTTTATTTTCCCCCTTAAATATAACAATATAATGACAAATCACAGGACAAGACGATGCTAGCAGATGACTATGTGGCACTTAAGTCCACCTGCCAAACTTTTTTACCATACTATTTAGCCTTATTGTTTTTATTCAGGGTAATTTTCAAGTATTACTGACTTTTTGAGTGATAGACTTAATATCAGGGGTTATTTGTATCTGTTATATCATGCGAGTTTTATTTTTACTACAATTATGACTAAATTCCACTAACTGAAGGTTAAAGCTTAGGCTCTAAAGGGGCCATTTAACACGTATAGTGACAATTTATAGGGCAATATGAACCTTACAGAGGATTGTAGGAGGCATAGGAACACATGCCAGAGCTTTATTATACTGCAAGAAGCATTTACAAGGAGTACTACGAGGAAACGAAGTTGATTTTTTGAGTGCTTTACCAGTTACACAGCCAATATTTGATATTTTGACACACAAAGTGTGTTTTGTCAAGTTTTGTCTATTTATTTTACAATTTTATGTAATTTTTTATTCTAATAACACAATTTTAACTATTCAGGCAACATTTTTTATTGCAATTTGGACTTTCAAATATATTTTTTAAATCTTTGTATTAAACTTTCTATTTATTGCGTTTTGTGTCTCACATTCACTAATTTTTAATTTAGATTTTTATTTTTTATTTTTCTAAAACTAAAGAAAAAAGTATTTTTAACTAAAAGTTATTTTATAGTTTTCGGTTTTCAGATTTCAACTATGCTATTTTTGGTTCTGTATTTCTGCATTAGGATATTACAAAGTTTTAAGGTGTGTATAATATTTCAAAGTATTTTCAGGGTGTATTTGTTAATGCATTTGGATGATAACTATTAGGTTTTTGAATGAACTAATGTCAAGAATAGTTCAACCAATCAGAAAACGCGTCGGTTTATATTTCAACCAATCAGAAAACGCGTCGGTTTAATTTCAACCAATCAGAGAAGGCGTCAGTTTTGCTTATGAGGTATAAAAACTGCGTAAAAGCAAGCAGAAGCTATTTTGAGAAGTATTTGTGAAGCATTGTGTCAGAGAAGACATCAAGTTGTGATTATTGGCCGAGAGTTTCAGACAAAGAACTCAAGAGAAGCTATAATTAAGGTAAATTATTTTTATTATCTAGTGTGTTTTTAAATAATATGTAAATGCAAATATTGAAACGAAGAATACGTCAATGCAAACCAAAAAGAATATGCGTAATGTGAACGAGTACTACAACAATTTTTCTATTTTTCAGGTGCTTCTAATTTTGTATGTGTGACTGAAAGGGACCATTAGTGAAAGATGGCGTCTTCAAGCTCCACAAACAAGGCTAACCACACTGCGGTGAGTACCTCGCAAGAGAGTTTACCACTGGAATGTATATTTCTCCACTAGTTTTTTAAATAATATATAAATCCAGAAAACAAAGAAACGAAAAAGTAATTACAAAAATGAATATGCGTAATGTAAACAAGTACTACAACTATGTTTCTATTTTTCAGGTGCTTTTATTTGTGTATGTGTGAGTGGAAGGATCTGTTACTGGAAATAACGCCAACAAAGTAACCGACTAGAACATGAGTCAAATAATTGCATCATGTCCATGTTTTTCCAATTATATCTGTAAGGATTGTGTGTTTGAGACTTTGAAGAGGTATACACCTGGCAAGTATATTATATGCTGGGGATGTTATTCTAATCAAGGCAACCAACTAGCCCACGATTGTGTTGTTAACCATTTCTACGAGTGTGAGTGCGTATGCTGTAAAGATGAAGATTTACTCTCTGAACGTTATTTTACTTGCCAAGGAGAACGCTGTTTGAATAAATGCCAACGATGTGTTAAGTGGATGTGCGAGAGAATCCAGTATTATTTACGGGACTCTGATAACACAAAATATATTTTTTATTTTTATATTACTAAACATGAGGATGTTGCGGATGCTTTGACGGCACACGAGGTACAGACGGAATACAAAGCTTTTTATAGTGTGTTATGTGAAATTTCAAACAATATCGAACTTGTGAAAACTCTTATAGATCCTATACGCTTGGCAGAGCTTACTTCTGGTAGCACAGGATTTTTGTGAGAGTTTTGACCTATAACAGCGAAAATGGTGCAATACATTATTGATGTACAAGGATTTATTTATAACAGAAAATTTATATTGTGTGAGATTTGTGTGACTTCTATAAATTTGGACACTGTGTGTTATGCGCTTGTGAGTGTTCCCGATTATTTCAAAGAGAACAAAGAATCGCGCTGGATTAAAGACAATCTCCATGCATTAATGTATGATATTCCTTGTGGATGTGAAATATACTATGTCCGGAGGGCAGTTAGGAACTTGAACTGTCAAGGTGGTACATTTTTCTGCAAAGGGAAATCCCAAATTATCAAAGATTTGTTTAATATGGATAACATTGTTGATTTACAAACTGCAAACTGTCCATCCCTTAACCTTTATTAGCCTGCAAGAACAACTTATATGTTGAATTGTGACTGTTTAGCAATAATATTTAAAGAGTTTAAATTATTTTCATTAGATTACATATATATATTTTGGATTCAAATAAAACACTCAAGTTAAGTTTTTTAAGTTTATTTTTGTTTAATATACAAATATAGAATATATCAGATTTACATATATGAAAAATACTCTACCAAAGAGCAAAACTCACATAGGGATTAAGATTTAGCCGCTGTTGAAATTCTTCCATGAGGGATTTGTAGTAAGATAGAAATTTTTGCTACTGTTTAAAGTTGAGGGTGACTCCACCAGAGATGTTGGTGATTTCCACTTTTATATTTTCTCCACTGTCCTCGAAGGTGAAGTAAAGTTCTCCTATAATGTTTATAGATCTGAATCTGTCTTCTTGTGTGGGGAATCTGTTTTTGTAAGTGTCGAAGATCGCATCTGATTTGTAGACGTATGATGGGTACTCTTCTCTATTTAGGAAAATGTAATTTTTTTCATGTTTCAAAATCAATTCAGTGTCTGTGAAAGTACCTCGAATAATGATATCCATGTTGGCATCGATGATGAATCTTGTTTCTGGTTTTATGTTGTTCATTTGGTGGGTGCCTCTGATAGACTGCATTTTGGTTTGGTAACAATAAAAAGTTTTAAAAATATGCAACTAGTGCTACAAAAGGAACGGAAATTATTGATAATTTCTGGATTATAACTAAAATTCAGTTTGCCTCTTACATATCCAATATTTACAGACCAACAGTAACTAGACTTCGATTTATATAAATGTAGCAGGAACTATATTTCTGAGAATCCAACTATATTAGGATTATATGTTAAACTTATAAAAAAACCGATTATTCTTTGTAAGTATATTTATATTGACTGGATTATTTAACAGATCAAACAGAAAGAAGGCAAAATCCACTAAACGCAGGTGATTGCATGAAAATAACTAGGTCAAGGAGTGACCAACAGTGAGCTGAGGTTATATATAGAGGGTCGCTCTTCATAATTCTTACCTTCGCTGGATCGGCTACGGAACGCACTTGTGGGCGGTAGAACCTGAATGGGCTCCACCAAGACATCGGAGACTCCTCGAAGCAGATGTCTTGGTGGATGAACCCAAGTACACCAACTAAGCTATAACTACAATACAAAATAATAACTATTATACATCCAGTCTGTAAAATTTTGGAAATGGTGTCTCCTTCTCTGTCGACCCAGACCAAAAAAGTTCTCAAATGATATTTCTTAACATAACTAACTTTTCAAAAAAAAAAAGAATACCTTGTGCTCAGATAGCTTAGTTGGTATAGCATTAGGGTTTTAACCTATCTGTCCAGGGTTCGAGTCCCTGTCTGGGCGGTTACCATTTTTTAATTTTGTCATCGGATCTTGTGCAGCCTAAATATAAAATATGTTTACAGTCTAAGAGATTATAATTTTTCTTCAGATTTAATTAGTTATAAGCAATGTAAGTTAATTTGGGGAGTTGGCCAAATTGGTTCCTCATACAAGAAGAAATGACCAAATTGACCCTAGCGCCTATGACCCTACTTGGGTTCATCCACCAAGACATCTGCTTCGAGGAGTCTCCGATGTCTTGGTGGAGCCCATTCAGGTTCTACCGCCCACAAGTGCGTTCCTTCGCCGATTCAGCGAAGGTAAGAATTATGAAGAGCGACCCTCTATATATAACCTCAGCTCACTGTTGGTCACTCCTTGACCTAGTTATTTTCATGCAATCACCTACGTTTAGTGGATTTTGCCTTCTTTCTGTTTGATCTGTTAAATAATCCAGTCAATATAAATATACTTACATAGAATAATCGGGTTTTTTATAAGTTTAACATATAATCCTAATATAGTTGGATTCTCAGAAATATAGTTCCTGCTACATTTATATAAATCGAAGTCTAGTTAGTGTTGGTCTGTAAATATTGGATATGTAAGAGGCAAACTGAATTTTAGTTATAATCTAGAAATTGTCGATAATTTCCGTTCCTTTTGTAGCACTATTTGCATATTTTTAAAACTTTTTATTGTTACTAAACCAAAATGCAGTCTATCAGAGGCACCCACCAAATGAACAACATAAAACCAGAAACAAGATTCATCATCGATGCCAACATGGATATCATTATTCGAGGTACTTTCACAGACACTGAATTGATTTTGAAACATGAAAAAAATTACATTTTCCTAAATAGAGAAGAGTACCCATCATACGTCTACAAATCAGATGCGATCTTCGACACTTACAAAAACAGATTCCCCACACAAGAAGACAGATTCAGATCTATAAACATTATAGGAGAACTTTACTTCACCTTCGAGGGCAGTGGAGAAAATATAAAAGTGGAAATCACCAACATCTCTGGTGGAGTCACCCTCAACTTTAAACAGTAGCAAAAATTTCTCTCTTACTACAAATCCCTCATGGAAGAATTTCAGCAGCGGCTAAATCTTAATCTTTATGTGGGTTTTGCTCTTTGGTAGAGTACTTTTCATATATGTAAATCTGATATATTCTATATTTGTATATTAAACAAAAATAAACTTAAAAAACTTAACTTGAGTGTTTTATTTGAATCCAAAATATATATGTAATCTAATGAAAATAATTTAAACTTTTTAAATATTATTGCTAAACAGTCACAATTCAACATATAAGTTGTTCTTGCAGGCTAATAAAGGTTAAGGGATGGACAGTTTACAGTTTGTAATTCAACAATGTTATCAATATTAAACAAATCTTTGATAATTGGGGATTTTGCTTTGCAGAAAAATGTACCACCTTGACAGTTCAAGTTCCTAACTGCCCTCCGGACATAGTATATTTCACATCCACAAGGAATATCATACATTAATGCATGGAGATTGTCTTTAATCCTATGCCTCCTACAGTCCTCTGTAAAATTCGTGTTGTCCTGTGATTAATCAATACAGGGTGGTGCAAAATTCCGTTTACAACTCTTGGGAGGTGAATCGCCAAGTAAAAACAAGGAAAAAATGCCATGTGAAAAAATGTCGAAATCGCACCGTTTTCGAGTGACAGGCGTGCGAAAATCGCCCCACACCATGTGTAAAGCACAATAACTCAAGACGGGAGAAAGATATCAATGTCGGATTAAAATAATACAAAGAAAGTCGTGCCTGATGAATACAATGGTGCAGAAATTGAGGCCCAGTGTAAATTGCACAAGGGAACTCTCAAAGAAAGTGGGGAATCCCATGATGGAAAATATAGGAAATTTGCTACTATTTTCTACATAATGTTGAGATCGGAATGTAGGCAGTAAAAAATGACGACGTATGTCCACATGTCCCACTACTGCTGGGACACCCTCCCACAATCGGGAAATAGGAAATTCACCCGAAAATGACGCTATGCCGTCAGATTACGCTGAGATTGATTTCAGCTAATTTATACAGGAAGCCCCACTAGAGGCGCTGGGAGTGTAGGTCACCTGTTACGTATTAGCGTTGGTGGATACTACGTAGAGAGTGTAATCGACCGTTGTTCTTCCTGTCTGTTCTGCGTGTCGCAGCGTGGAGTTTAGTCTGGCGTGTGTGTGTGGTTGAATTGCGCCAAGGAATATTGTACGTAGAGTACGTATTCCGTGTTCTTTCTCGGTTTGCAAAAACTGCGTGGACACCTGTGTGACATTACGTGGGTGCTAATCACGGTAGTTGTGATCCGTCACTCGGAGGGAAAGTGCCCCTGTTGCTGGGCAGTTCTCGAACAGGACAATGGTGGAGTACTCTACCCACGAGCTTGCTGATATGCATCTCGTTTATGGAGAGGCAAACCGAAATAGCCGTGAAGCACGGCGTTCGTATCAGGAACGTTTTCCCAATAGGCGGTTACCAGCAAATGCACTCTTTCAAAGACTTGATGCTCGACTGCGTGAAACTGGATCTCTACTACCCCGTAGGTGGGATTGTGGAAGACCCCGCACTGTGCGCACTGTGCAATTTGAAGAGGACGTATTGGACGCGATACGAGACCGACCTGGCACCAGCACACGTGCCGTTGCTCGTACGCGACAAACCCACCATAGCAATGTGTTCCGCGTTCTTCAGGAGGAGGGATTTCACCCATACAAATTGCATAAGGTGCACCACATACTGCCCACGGACTTTCCCCTACGCATGGATTTCTGCCAATGGTACGTGCAACAAACTCTTGCCATTCCGGATTTCCCAACAATAGTTTTGTGGACCGATGAGGCAATGTTCACCAGGGACGGCATGTTCAATAGCCACAATAGCCACGTCTGGGATATGGACAATCCGCATGCAATCATTGTGCGCCATCATCAACATAGGTTCGCAGTGAATGTATGGTGTGGCGTAGTAGGTGACCACTTGATAGGCCCGTACATTTTGCCCTCTACTTTGTGTGGTGGGAATTATCGGGTGTTTCTACATGACGTATTACCTGAACTTTTGGAAAACGTTCCACTGGCAGGTAGACAACGTATCTGGTTTCAACACGACGGCGTCCCCACACATTTCGACCGGGGAGCCAGGGCCTTACTCAACGATATTTTCGGCGATCGTTGGATTGGCAGGGGTGAACCTTTACCGTGGCCACCTCGTTCCCCTGACCTCACACCACAGGGTTTCTGTGTATGGGGAGAAATGAAAAGGCTCGTGTATTAAACCCTTGTGGAAAGTGCTGAAGACCTCGTTGCTCGTGTTAGTGCCGCTGCTGGGACAATTGTTGACATGCCAGAGGTATTTGCGCGTATCAGACAATCAGTACTTCGCCGATGCCATCTTTGTCTTGAAGTCAATGGTGGATATTTTCAACAAAGTCTCTGAGTATACCGATGTTTGTGAGCCCCTATCAGCACCGCATAATGTCCTTTAGTGATAGGTGCGAGTGAAGATGCTGGAGATCGCTGTACTTCATACCATCGATCTGCATGTGCGGAGGTTGTGCGCTTCTCAGTGGAATCCCTTCCAGATGTGCTGTGCCTGGAAATGTTACATGCCATTGTGTGCGTTTTCTCGCCATTCTCCGTCTTCATTCCTTCGAGGATTACCCACTTTCTTTTGGGAGCTCTCTTGTAGTATGTACAGCCTGACGTTATGTGGCCATTGTTTAACTTTTGTTTTTCGTACTGCAAAGTAGTGTGTCAACATTAAGGGATTGAAACGTTTTTTATGATTTTCCGGTATTTTTTTTCCATTTGGGATGGTGTCCCAGCAGTAGTGGGACATGCGACAACTTGGTTTCTTTTCTTGTTCGTACCGCAATAAGAACCGTGTGCAACAGGAGATTTGCAGTTATTTTCCTATTTCCCGATTGTGGGAGGGTGTCCCAGCAGTAGTGGGACATGTGGACATACGTCGTCATTTTTTACTGCCTACATTCCGATCTCAACATTATGTAGAAAATAGTAGCAAATTTCCTATATTTTCCATCATGGGATTCCCCACTTTCTTTGAGAGTCCCCTTGCGCAATTTACACTGGGCCTCAATTTCTGCACCATTGTATTCGTCAGGCACGACTTTCTTTGTATTATTTTAATCCGACATTGATATCTTTCTTCCGTCTTGAGTTATTGTGCTTTACACATGGTGTGGGGCGATTTTCGCACGCCTGTCACTCGAAAACGGTGCCGATTTCGACATTTTTTCACATGGCATTTTTTCCTTGTTTTTACTTGGCGATTCACCCCCCCCCCCCCCGCGTTGTAAACGGAATTTTACACCACCCTGTATACACAGTAAGCCTAAGCTTTAAGCTTCAATCAGTGGATATTAGTCCTTATAGACATATAGTGATTGTAGTAAAAATACGACTCGCATAACTCCTGGTATTAAATCAATCACTCAAAAAAAAGAAAGAACGGAAATACTTGAAAATACCTTGAATATAAGCTTTAAGACTAAATAACAACATACAAAACATTTCTTTTTAACAAATCTTTTTTATTTGCACTAAAATACATTACACATTAATATTTTTATTATTGTACCAACATATAATAAGTCTTTGAACATTTCTGAATGCGCAACCTTGTTCAGCTGGGGGAGAAGTATCAGAATGATACTTGCACAAGCCTCCTTGAAACATATACAAATTCTTAAGGGATGGACAGTTTACAGTTTGTAAATCAACAATGTTATCCATATTAAACAAATGTTTGATAATTTGGGATTTTCCTTTGCAGAAAAATGTACCACCTTGACAGTTCAAGTTCCTAACTGCCCTCCGGACATAGTATATTTCACATCCACAAGGAATATCATACATTAATGCATGGAGATTGTCTTTAATCCAGCGCGATTCTTTGTTCTCTTTGAAATAATCGGGAACACTCACAAGCGCATAACACACAGTGTCCAAATTTATAGAAGTCACACAAATCTCACACAATATAAATTTTCTGTTATAAATAAATCCTTGTACATCAATAATGTATTGCACCATTTTCGCTGTTATAGGTCAAAACTCTCACAAAAATCCTGTGCTACCAGAAGTAAGCTCTGCCAAGCGTATAGGATCTATAAGAGTTTTCACAAGTTCGATATTGTTTGAAATTTCACATAACACACTATAAAAAGCTTTGTATTCCGTCTGTACCTCGTGTGCCGTCAAAGCATCCGCAACATCCTCATGTTTAGTAATATAAAAATAAAAAATATATTTTGTGTTATCAGAGTCCCGTAAATAATACTGGATTCTCTCGCACATCCACTTAACACATCGTTGGCATTTATTCAAACAGCGTTCTCCTTGGCAAGTAAAATAACGTTCAGAGAGTAAATCTTCATCTTTACAGCATACGCACTCACACTCGTAGAAATGGTTAACAACACAATCGTGGGCTAGTTGGTTGCCTTGATTAGAATAACATCCCCAGCATATAATATACTTGCCAGGTGTATACCTCTTCAAAGTCTCAAACACACAATCCTTACAGATATAATTGGAAAAACATGGACATGATGCAATTATTTGACTCATGTTCTAGTCGGTTACTTTGTTGGCGTTATTTCCAGTAACAGATCCTTCCACTCACACATACACAAATAAAAGCACCTGAAAAATAGAAACATAGTTGTAGTACTTGTTTACATTACGCATATTCATTTTTGTAATTACTTTTTCGTTTCTTTGTTTTCTGGATTTATATATTATTTAAAAAACTAGTGGAGAAATATACATTCCAGTGGTAAACTCTCTTGCGAGGTACTCACCGCAGTGTGGTTAGCCTTGTTTGTGGAGCTTGAAGACGCCATCTTTCACTAATGGTCCCTTTCAGTCACACATACAAAATTAGAAGCACCTGAAAAATAGAAAAATTGTTGTAGTACTCGTTCACATTACGCATATTCTTTTTGGTTTGCATTGACGTTTTCTTCGTTTCAATATTTACATTTACATATTATTTAAAAACACACTACATAATAAAAATAATTTACCTTAATTATAGCTTCTCTTGAGTTCTTTGTCTGAAACTCTCGGCCAATAATCACAACTTGATGTCTTCTCTGACACAATGCATCACAAATACTTCTCAAAATAGCTTCTGCTTGCTTTTACGCAGTTTTTATACCTCATAAGCAAAACTGACGCCTTCTCTGATTGGTTGAAATTAAACCGACGCGTTTTCTGATTGGTTGAAATATAAACCGACGCGTTTTCTGATTGGTTGAACTATTCTTGACAATAGTTCATTCAAAAACCTAATAGTTATCATCCAAATGCATTAACAAATACACCCTGAAAATACTTTGAAATATTATACACACCTTAAAACTTTGTAATATCCTAATGCAGAAATACAGAACCAAAAATAGCATAGTTGAAATCTGAAAACCGAAAACTATAAAATAACTTTTAGTTAAAAATACTTTTTTCTTTAGTTTTAGAAAAATAAAAATCTAAATTAAAAATTAGTGAATGTGAGACACAAAACGCAATAAATAGAAAGTTTAATACAAAGATTTAAAAAATATATTTGAAAGTCCAAATTGCAATAAAAAATGTTGCCTGAATAGTTAAAATTGTGTTATTAGAATAAAAAATTACATAAAATTGTAAAATAAATAGACAAAACTTGACAAAACACACTTTGTGTGTCAAAATATCAAATATTGGCTGTGTAACTGGTAAAGCACTCAAAAAATCAACTTCGTTTCCTCGTAGTACTCCTTAATTGCGAATATTAATTAGCAACATCCACTGGCGGGGATGAAAACTACTCATAAACTAAGAGTTTAATTTGAAAGTGGCATAATTCAATCAACACCCCATAATATATCATTGAGTACTGTACATTTTGTGAAGGAAATTTTCATGAGGAGTTTCAAAAATAACAGTCCGTAATCAATGTCGGTACAATTTTCATGCCAATGTATCATGTGAAGGTGGAAGGTGAATTAAATACACACAATTCTATGTTCACTTGCAGTTCAAAATTGGGGAATTTGTATTGTAGGAAATCAATGTTTCACCACCTTGTATTTGGGAAATGATGGAACTACACATTTTATTGTGAATTTAAGGCGGTTAATATATTGCTATTTTCTGAAAACACTAGACGTGATGGTTAAAAATCGATTTAATTTTTAGAATCATAATGTTGAAATTATTCAGAAGCAACAGCCCTTTGCAAAACTTAAAAAGCCATGTCGACACAAATTACAAATTCCTATCTTGCCTCTGTGTAACAAATTGTGAAGCTCATATTTTGAAATACTAGATACTAGAATTTTCGGGGTGTTCAACAACAAACAACACGACTGTATTAAATCTCTAAATCATTAAAACAGCCATGATGTAACTATTTTCTTATTTTGAGTACTAAGTTGTATAACTAGTCATGTAATCTATGGACGGAATCTTCTTATGTAGATTACAATCTTGACTGATTCACGTTTTCTAACTTCGAATTGAATCATCTGCGTTGTTGATGATCTCTACGATAAGATAAATATCGGACGGCACTAAAACAATTTGAAAAAAAAAAAAAAACTAGCACTAAAATTGATTAACATAGTGGTTATAATGTTTTGTTAATGATGACAACTGTTTTGTACTGTGTCAATTTTTCTTAACTTTTATTGTTTCTCTTTCGGCACCATTAGATTTGTTGTTATTTTAGATATGATGATGAATTATTTTGTAAATTCCTTTGGCCTTAATTTCCGGTTATGAGAAAGCATTTTGGCAAGTGTGTCACAGTTGTCTGGGGAACAGGAGAGCAAAGAACTGTGAACTACTCGTGGAGAATCTTCTGACATCTTACGAGAAGATTGGGTGGGTATACAACATTCATAATATTACTTAATTACTTTTTTTTTGTTAGTGCTTTGCTGTTAAACTTTTTACTGTTCGAGGGATGTATTTTAGTAAAGAAGGGCACTTTCCCCTACACAACAGAAAATAATTCTTGTCGAGGATTTAATAACAATTTATTTCAACGCCGCCCGGAGGATTTTTTGTGTAGGGGCGGCAGAGTTTAAAATGGAGGAAACAGAGTCATGCTTTGCCCCAGTTAAGAGAATTATCATAAACTATCACCAGCATTAAGATAATTTGCATAGAAACTTAATCTGTCTTTCACAACTATGTTTTTACGATCTAATTTCAAAATTTGAACTGTAAGGTAAACCGGTGTATTAAGGACCACCAAATTGCTTTTTCATTAAGAAATTCATGACGAGCTGTTCAAGAAAACATAAACAGGATGCATTCTGGAATGTATATTCTACTTTACATTAATGACAACAAAAACGAGTAAGAATATAATGCAAAGGCAAAACTCATTTTCTATACAGACCATACCAGAGATGATTTTCATTAAAATGTTGAATTATTATGCTTTTCAGAGCCAGACTATAGCATCAAAACTTGATTTTTCGAGAACTGGGGCAAAGCATGACTCTGTTTCCTCCATTTTAAACATTGCCGCCCCTACCCAAAAAATCCTCCGGGCGGCGTTGAAATAAATTGTTATTAAATCCTCGACAAGAATACTTTTCTGTTGTGTAGGGGAAATTGCCCTTCTTTACTAAAATACATCCCTCGAACAGTAAAACCCCTAACAGCAAAGCACTAACAAAAAAAGTAATTAAGTAATATTATGAATGTTGAATACCCACCCAATCTTCTCGTAAGATGTCAGAAGATTCTCCACGAGTAGTTCACAGTTCTTTGCTCTCCTGTTCCCCAGACAACTATGACACACTTGCCGAAATGCTTTCTCATAACCGGAAATTAAGGCCAAAGGAATTTACAAAATAATTCATCATCATATCTAAAATAACAACAAATCTAATGGTGCCCAAAGAGAAATAATAGAAGTTAGGAAAAATTGACACAGTACAGAACAGTTGTCATCATTAACAAAACATTATTACCACCATGTTAATCAATTTTAGTGCTAGTCTTGTTTTTTTGCATGCCTTAGTTAAGAATTTTTAGTGCCTTCCGATATTTATCTTATCGTAGAGATCATCAACAACGCAGATGATTCAATTCGAAGTTAGAAAACGTGAATCAGTCAAGATTGTAATCTACATAAGAAGATTTCGTCCAGAGATTGCATGAACAGTTATACAACTTAGTACTCAAAATACGGAAATAGTTACATCATGGCTGTTTTAATGATTTAGAGATTCAATACTGTCGTGTTGTTTGTTGTTGAACACCCCGAAATTTTCTGTAAGTGAGTTACACTTGACTTTTTGTAATTCAAAATATGAGCTTCACAATTTGTTACACAGAGGCAAGATAGGAATTTGTAATTTCTGTCGACATGGCTTTGTAAGTTTTGCAAGATAATCAGCATTTAGACATATACATTTAAAATTAAAGTATGGAAAGGACATTTTGTTTATATAGTATGACCAGATCATCATCCAGGGCAGCAACGGCAGGACAAGTATCAAGACGGCTCGCGAGTTCGAATCTCTCCTACAGCGCTAAGGTGAAGAAGCAAACCGCAACGACGGAAGCGAAACGAGAGCAGACGAAGGACATTGCATAAATCGCCACCAAATGTACTGCGTCTCTCAGTTTAAGTACTGTGTTTACTTCTGTGTGTTATTTTGTGTTTCCGTACTTAAATGTATGTGTAAAATGTGTGTGTGTGTGTTTCCATCCTAGTTCAAGTGTTTGTGTCGAGTGTGTGTGCGTTCATGTCAAATCTGTGCAAGTGTTAAAAGTAACATGCAGGTGTTCTCCAGTTTATTTTGGTCATCCACTTCAATACATGCTGGAAGAGAATCCAGATTTCAGTACTGGTAAGTCCAATAATATATCTTATTTTCTCTCCCGGACCAGCCTGGTTGTTTTTGTATCTATATTAAAGAGATGGCAACCACGGCGTATTTTCGGCAGCTATGCCAAATGCAAGTCGAGTCCATCGCCCAACCCCCTGCCGACCCTCCCTCACCTTCTCTTTCCCCTTTTCACCCTGCTGTAACGGTACTGAAGAACGAGCTAGCCAAACACATAAGAGCATTTCCACTGTCAGAATTTTTTGTTCCACTACGACGAATTCCTAACTATTTTTGCCCCTCTTTCCATCGAAGCAATTCATGTGTCGGAGAGCTGGCTTGTTTCATCGATCCCAGATCACCTGGTCAGCATGCAGGGATACAGGCTTGATCATTACAGGCTAAACAATAGAGGCGGAGGCTGTGCAATATATGTAAAAGAAAACATTCCCGTTAAAATCCTCTCTCGTTCGCAAGGAGAATACTCGAGTAGTTCGGAATATTCAATCCTTGAGCTAAATGTAATCAACCAAAAAATCTTCCTCAGCGGTGTGTATCAAACACCGAAAACTGATATTAAAAATTTCGAAAAGGAAATATCTAAATTTTTGCCTGGATGACCTAGACTTCGACCATATATTAACATATATAGACCATATATTAACAACCAAACCACTAAAAAATTCTAAATTTCGGACAACTTCCAGCCCCAGGCATATCTAAGCACGATCTTATTTTTCTGTCACATTCTCTGAAGATCTGTACAGAAAATGAGTTTCAAACAAAAATTTGCATTTAACGCGAATTTCTCGAAAAATCAAGTTTTGATTTTAAAGGGGAAATTCGATAACTAAAACGTTTTCCAGGCTCTGAAAAGCTGAATATGAAAATCATCTCTGGCTTGGTCTGTAGGGAAAATGAATTTCAAACGAGTATCACCATTGATCGCTTATTTCTCGAAAAATCAAATATTCATCCTATAGTCCAAATGTAATAATTAAAACGCTTTTCAAACTCTGTAAAGTATAATAATTCAACTTTTTTAATGAAAATCATCTCTGGCTTGGTATGTATAAAAATGAGTCTCAAGTTTGTATTAGCATTGAACGCTAATTTCTAGAAAATAAAATTTTTGTTACTACAGACGTAAGGTCATAATGAAAACGCTTTTCAGACCCTGAAAAGTTTAGTAATAAAACTTTTTTATGAAAATCATCTCTGGTTTGGTCTATATTGAAAGTGAGTTTCAAACGAGTATTAGCACTGAGCGCTAGTTTCTCGAAAGTGAAGTTTTGTTCCTATAGTCGAAAGGTCATAATTAAAACTCCTTTCAGGCTCTGTGAAGCATAGTAATACAACATTTTTATGAAAATCATCTCTCGTTTGGTCTGTATGAGTTTCAAGCGAGTATTAGCATTGAACGCGAACTTCTCGAAAAATCAAATATTCATCCTAATGTCTAAATGTCATAATTAAAACGCTTTTCAGGTTTTGAAAAGCATAACTATTCAACATTTTAATGAAAATCATCTCTGGCTTGGTCTGTCTAGAAAGTGAGTTTGATGTGAATTTTAGCATTTAACGCGTATTTATCGAGAAATCAAGTATTCATTTTATAGTCGAAATGTCATGAGTAAAACGTTTTTCAGGCTCTGAAATGCATAATAATTCAATATTTCAATGAAAATCATTTCTGGCTTGGTCTGTGGAGAAAACGAATTTGTAGCGAATATTAGCATTGAACTCTAATATCTCGAAAATCAAGTTATGATGCTATAGTCGAAATGTCAGAATTAAAACGCTTTTCAGCATTTGAAAAGCATAATAATACAACATTTTTAAGAGAATCAACTCTGGTATGGTCTGTAAAGAAAATGAGTTTTGCCTTTGGATTATATTCCTACTCGTTTGAGTTGTCATTAATATAAAGTAGAAGATATACATTCCAGAATGCATCCTGTTTGTGTTTTCTTGAACAGCTCGTCATGAATTTCTGCAATGAAAAAGCAATTTGGTGGTCCTTAATACACCGGTTTACCTTACAGTTCAAATTTTGAAATTAGATCGTGAAAACATAGTTGTGAAAGACAGATTAAGTTTCTATGCAAATTATCTTAATGCTGGTGATAGTTTATGATAATTCTCTTAACTGGGGCAAAGCATGACTCTGTTTCCTCCATTTTAAACTCTGCCGCCCCTACACAAAAAATCCTCCGGGCGGCGTTGAAATAAATTGTTATTAAATCCTCGACAAGAATTCTTTTCTGTTGTGTAGGGGAAAGTGCCCTTCTTTACTAAAATACATCCCTCGAACAGTAAAAAGTTTAACAGCAAAGCACTAACAAAAAAAAAGTAATTAAGTAATATTATGAATGTTGTATACCCACCCAATCTTCTCGTAAGATGTCAGAAGATTCTCCACGAGTAGTTCACAGTTCTTTGCTCTCCTGTTCCCCAGACAACTGTGACACACTTGCCGAAATGCTTTCTCATAACCGGAAATTAAGGCCAAAGGAATTTACAAAATAATTCATCATCATATCTAAAATAACAACAAATCTAATGGTGCCGAAAGAGAAACAATAAAAGTTAAGACAAATTGACACAGTACAAAACAGTTGTCATCATTAACAAAACATTATAACCACTATGTTAATCAATTTTAGTGCTAGTTTTTTTTTTCAAATTGTTTTAGTGCCGTCCGATATTTATCTTATCGTAGAGATCATCACCAACGCAGATGATTCAATTCGAAGTTAGAAAACGTGAATCAGTCAAGATTGTAATCTACATAAGAAGATTCCGTCCAGAGATTACATGAACAGTTATACAACTTAGTACTCAAAATAAGAAAATAGTTACATCATGGCTGTTTTAATGATTTAGAGATTTAATACTGTCGTGTTGTTTGTTGTTGAACACCCCGAAAATTTCTGTGAGTGAGTTACACTTGACTTTTTGTAATTCAAAATATGAGCTTCACAATTTGTTACACAGAGGCAAGATAGGAATTTGTAATTTGAGTCGACATGGCTTTTTAAGTTTTGCAAAGGGCTGTTGCTTCTGAATAATTTCAGCATGATGATTCTAAAAATTGAATCGATTTTTACCCATCACGTCTAGTGTTTTCAGAAAATAGCAATATATTAACTGCCTTAAATTCACAATAAAATGTGTAGTTCCATCATTTCCCCAATACAAGGTGGTGAAACATTGATTTCCTACAATACAAATTCCCCAATTTTGAACTGCAAGTGCACATAGAATTGTGTGTATTTAATTCACCTTCCACCTTCACATGATACATTGCCATGAAAATTGTACCGACATTGATTACGTACTGTTATTTTTGAAACTCCTCATGAAAATTTCCTTCACTTAATGTCCAGTACTCAATATTATATTATGGGGTGTTGATTGAATTATGCCACTTTCAAATTAAACTCTTAGTTTATGATGTCCAACTCGTGACATACGTAAAACATACAATGTGCGAGCATAAAAAAACGAACTTTTTTTTTTAGGAAAGGAAAAAGTAATTACCTTCAAATGACTTTATCACCTTTAATCACCAGAGGAGGCAATACACTTTGACCAACGTTTCTACAGGTCCAAGCAGGTCTGTTGATAGTAATTCAAAGTAAGTGTTCTGAAAATACGCGTTACATTTAATTTAATGTCCGCGACGTCGTCAAATCCTCGCCCTTTCATAGCCATCTGAACCTTGTGAAAAAGGAAAAAAATCAGCATGCGATAAGTCCAGAGAATATGAAGGGTACTTGATCACTGTCACTGAATTGTTGTACAGACAATGCGGTATGAGGCCGAGCATTATTGTGTAACAGAAACCGTTGACCAGAATCACAGAGGTCCTTCCTAACCCGCATCATCCTGTTCCTGTCGACCACGCACTTTATTGTAAAACCACTGATGATTGTTTGGTTTTCAGGGACAAATTCATGCTGGATCATTACTTGGTAATCAAAAAATTCGATCAGCAGAACCTTTGTCTTCCATTTCGACATCCGTGATAAACAAAAGAGGCGGAGGCTGTGCAATATATGTATAAGAAATCATTCCCGTTAAAATCCTCTCATGTTCGAAAGGAGAATACTCGAGTAGTTCGGAATATTCAATCCTTGAGCTAAATGTAACCAACCAAAAAATCTTCCTCAACCTTGTGTATCGACCACCGAAAACTGATTTTGAAAATATCGAAAAAAAAATATCTAAATTTTTGGCTGGGTGACCTAGATTTCGACCATATATTAACATGTATTGATCATATATTAACAACCAACCCACTAAAGAATTCTAAATTTCGAACAACTTCCAGTCCCAGGCATATCAAAGAACGGTTTTATTTTTCTGTCCTATTCTCTGAAGATCTGTAGAGAAAATTAGTTTCAAACAAAAATTTGCATTTACGCGAATTTCTCGAAAAATCAAGTTTTGATTCTATAAGCGAAATGTGATAACTAAAACGTTTTTCAGGCTCTGAAAAGCTTAATAATTCAACATTTTAATGAAATTCATCTCTGGTTTGGTCTGTAGAGAAAATGATTTTGAAGTGAGTTTAGCATTGAACGCCAATTTCTCGAAAAATCAAGTTTTGATCCTATAGGCGAAATGCAATAATTAAAACGCTTTTTAGACTCTGAAAAGCTTAATCATTCAACATTTTAATGAAAATCATGTCTGGCTAGGTCTGTAGCAAAGATGAGTTTCATACTAAAATAAGCATTTAACGCGAATTGCTCAAAATATCAAGTCTTTATTCTATATGCCAAATGTGATAACTTAAACGTTTTTCAGGATCTGAAAAGCTTAATAATTCAACATTTTAATGAAAATCATCTCTGGCTTGGTCAGTACAGAAAATGAGTTACAAACGAGAACTAGCATTGAACGCGAATTTCTCGAAAAATCAAGTATTAATCCTGTAGTCCAAATTTCATTATTAAAACGCTTTAGGCTCTGAAAAGCTTAATAATTCAACATTTTAATGAAAATCATCTCTGGCTTGGTCAGTACAGAAAATGAGTTACAAACGAGAACTAGCATTGAACGCGAATTTCTCGAAAAATCAAGTATTAATCCTGTAGTCCAAATGTCATTATTAAAACGCTTTAGGCTCTGAAAAGCATAATAATTCAACATTTTTAATGAAAATCATCTCCTGCTTGTTCTGCAGAAAAAATGTGTCTCAAACGAAAATTAGCATTTAACGCGAAATTCTGGAAAAATCAAGTGATGAAAACGCTTTTCAGGTTCTGAAAAGCATAATAATTCAACATTTTAAAGAAAATCATCTTTGCGTTGCATTGTATAGAAAATGAGTCTTAAGTTTGTATTAGCATTGAACGCTAATTTCTCGAAAATAGCATTTTTGTTACTATAGTCGAAAGGTGTAAACGAAAACGCTTTTCATGCTCTGAGGAGCATAATAATTCAACATTTTAATGAAATTCATCTCCGGTTTGGTCTGCGGAGAAAATGAGTTTTGCCTGTCCATTAAATTCCTACTCCTTTGTGTTGTCATTAATTTAAAGTAGAAGATATACCTTCCACAATGCATCCTGTTTGTGTTTTCTTGAACAACTCGTCAAGAATTTCTGCAATTAAAAAGCAATTTGGTGGTCCTTAATACTCCGGTTTACCTTACAGTTCAAATTTTGAAATTAGAGCGTGAAAACATAGTTGGGAGATGCAGTGAAAAACAGATTAAGTTTGTATGCAAATTAACAAAATGCTGGTGATGCTTTATGATAATTCTCTTAACTGGGGCAAAGCATGACTCTGTTTCCTCCATTTTAAACATTGCCGCCCCTTAAAAAAAATCCTCCGGGCGGCGTTGAAATAAATTGTTATTAAATCCTCGACAAGAGTACTTTTCTGTTGTGTAGGGAAAAGTGCCCTTCTTTACTAAAATACATCCCTCGAACCACTAACAGCAAAGCACTAACAAAACAAAGTAATTAAGTAATATTATGAATCTTGAATACCCACCCAATCTTCTCATAAGATGTCAGAAGATTCTCCACGAGTTGTTCACAGTTCTTTGCTCTCCTGTTCCCCAGACAACTATGACACACTTGCCGAAATGCTTTCTCATAACCGGAAATTAAGGCCAAAGGAATTTACAAAATAATTCATCATCATATCTAAAATAACAACAAATCTGAGGGTGCCCAAAGAGAAATTATAAAAGTTAAGACAAATTGACACAGTACAAAGCAGTTGTCATCATCAACAAAACATTATTACCACCATGTTATTCAATTTTAGTGCTAGTTTTGTATTTCTCATTGATTTAGTGCCTTCCGATATTTATCTTATCGTAGAGATCATCAAGAACGCAGATTATTCAATTCGAAGTTAGAAAACGTGAATCAGTCAAGATTGTAATCTACATAAGAAGATTCCGTCCAGAGATTACATGAACAGTTATAGAACTTAGTACTCAAAATACGGAAATAATTACATCATGGCTGTTTTAATGATTTAGAGATTTAATACTGTCGTGTTGTTTGTTGTTGAACACCCCGAAAATTTCTGTGAGTGAGTTACACTTGACTTTTTGTAATTCAAAATATGAGCTTCACAATTTGTTATACAGAGGCAAGATAGGAATTTGTAATTTGTGTCGACATGGCTTTTTAAGTTTTGCAAAGGGCTGTTGCTTTAATGTTTTCAGCATTAAATCCATTTTTACCCATCACGTCTAGTGTTTTCAGAAAATAGCAATATATTAACTCCCTTAAATTCACAATAAAATGTGTAGTTCCATCATTTCCCCAATACAAGGTGGTGAAACATTGATTTCCTACAATACAAATTCCCCAATTTTGAACTGCAAGTGCACATAGAATTGTGTGTATTTAATTCACCTTCCACCTTCACATGATACATTGCCATGAAAATTGTACCGACATTGATTACGTACTGTTATTTTTGAAACTCCTCATGAAAATTTCCTTCACAAAATGTCCAGTACTCAATGTTATATTATGGGGTGTTGATTGAATTATGCCACTTTCAAATTAAACTCTTAGTTTATGATGTCCCACCCGTGACATACGTAAAACATACAAGGTGCGCCCATAAAAAAGAACTTTTTTTTTTAAGAAAGGAAACAAGTAATTACCTTCAACTGACTTTATCACCTTTAATCACCAGAGGAGGCAATACACTTTGACCAACGTTTGTACAGGTCTCAACAGGTCTGTTGATAGTCATTCAAAGTAAGTGTTCTCAAAATACGCGTAACATTTAATTAATGTTCGCGACGTCGTCAAATCCATGCCCTTTCATAGCCATCTGAAGCTTGTGAAAAAGGGAAAAAATCAGCATGCGATAAGTCCAGAGAACTTGATCACTGTCACCAAATTGCTTTTTCATTGAAGAAATTCATGACGTGCTGTTCAAGAAAACACAAACAGGATGTATATTTTCTACTCTACATTAATGACAACACAAACGAGTAGGAATATAATGCAAAGGCAAAACGCATTATCTATACAGACATTACCAGAGATGATTTTCATTAAAATGTTGAATTATTATGCTTTTCAGAGCCAGAAAAGCGTTTTAATTATGACACTTAGACTATAGGATCAAAACTTGATTTATCGAGAAATTGGCGTTCAATGCTAATAATCACTTCATACTCATTTTCTATACAGGATCAAACCGGAGATGATTTTCCTTAAATTGTTGAATTATTATGCTTTTCAGCGCCTGAAAAGCGTTTTAATTATCACATTTCACCTATAGAATTAAAACTTGATTTTTCGAGAAATTCGCGTTAAATGCAAATTTTTGTTTGAAACTCATTTTCTCTACAGATCTTGAGAGAATAGTACAGAAAAGTAAGATCGTGCTTTGATATGCCTCGGTATGGAAGATGTCCGAAATTTAGAATTTCTTATTGGGTTGGTTGTTAATATATGATCAATATATGTTAATATATGGTCGACGTCTAGGTCACCCAGGCAAAAATTTAGATATTTTCTTTGCGAAATTTTCAAAATCAGTTTTCGGTGGTCGATACACACCGCTGAGGAAGAGTTTTTTGATGGTTACATTTAGCACAAGAATTGAATATTCCGAACTCCTCGAATATTCTCCTTGCGAAACAGAGAGGACTTTAACGGGAATGTTTTCTTTTACATATATTGCACAGCCTTCTCCTCTTTTGTTTATCACGGATGTCGAAATGGAAGGCAAAGGTGCTGCTGATCGCATTTTTTGATACCCAAGTACTGATCCAGCATGAATTTTTCCCTGAAAACCAAACAATCAATCAGTGGCATCACAAGAAAGTGCTTGGTCGACTCAGAAACAGGATGAAGCGGATTAGGAAGGACCTCTGTGATTCTAGTCAACGGTTTCGGTTACACGATAATGCTCGGCCTCATACCGCATTGTCTGTACAACAATACCTTGCAAAGCATTCACTGATAGTGATCTAGTACCTTCATATTCTGCTGATTTTTTCCTTTTTCCCAAGCTTCAGATGGCTATGAAAGTTCGAAGATTTGACGACGTCGCGGACATTAAATTAAATGTTACGCGTATTTTCAGAACACTTACTTTGAATGACTATCAACAGACCTGTTGAGACCTGTACAAACGTTGGTCAAAGTGTATTGCCTCCTCTGGTGATTAAAGGTGATAAAGTCATTTGAAGGTAACTACTTGTTTCCTTTCTTAAAAAAAAAGTTCGTTTTCTTATGCTCGCACCTTGTATGTTTTACGTATGTCACGGGTGGGACATCATAAACTAAGAGTTTAATTTGAAAGTGTCATAATTCAATCAACACCCCATAATATAACATTGAGTACTGGACATTATGTGAAGGAAATTTTCACGTACAATTTTCATGCCAATGTATCATGTGAAGGTGGAAGGTGAATTAAATACACACAATTCTATGTGCACTTGCAGTTCAAAATTGGGGAATTTGTATTGTAGGAAATCAATGGTTCACCACCTTGTATTGGGGAAATGATGGAACTACAGATTTTATTGTGAATTTAAGGCAGTTAATATATTGCTATTTTCTGAAAACACTAGACGTGATGGGTAAAAATCGCTTTAATTTTTAGAATTATCATGCTGAAATTATTCAGAAGCAACAGCCCTTTGCAAAACTTAAAAAGCCATGTCGACACAAATTGCAAATTCGTATCTTGCCTCTGTGTAACAAATTGTGAAGCTCATATTTTGAATTACAAAAAGTCAAGTGTAACTCACTCACAGAAATTTTCGGGGTGTTAAACAACAAAAAACACGACAGTATTAAATCTCTAAATCATTAAAACAGTCATGATGTAACTATTTCTGTATTTTGAGTACTAAGTTGTATAACTGTTCATGTAAGCTCTGGACGAAATCTTCTTATGTAGATTACAATCTTGAGTGATTCACGTTTTCTAACTTCGAATTGAATCATCTGCGTTGGTGATGATCTCTACGATAAGATAAATATCGGAAGGCACTAAATCAATTAGAAATACAAAACTAGCACTAAAATTGATTAACATGGTGGTAATAATGTTTTGTTAATTTTTCTTAACTTTTATTATTTCTCTTTGGGCACCCTTAGATTTCTTGTTATTTTAGATATGATGATGAATTATTTTGTAAATTCCTTTGGCCTTAATTTCCGGTTATGAGAAAGCATTTCGGCAAGTGTGTCACAGTTGTCTGGGAACAGGAGAGCAAAGAACTGTGAACTACTCGTGGAGAATCTTCTGACATCTTACGAGAAGATTGGGTGGGTATTCAAAATTCATAATATTACTTAATTAATTTGTTTTGTTAGTGCTTTGCTGTTAGTGGTTTTTACTGTTCGAGGGATGTATTTTAGTAAAGAAGGGCACTTTCCCCTACACAACAGAAAAGTATTCTTGTCGAGGATTTAATAACAATTTATTTCAACTCCGCCCGGAGGATTTTTTGTGAAAGGGCGGCTATGTTTAAAATGGAGGAAACAATTTGAGCTGTAAGTTAAACCGGAGTATTAAGGACCACCAAATTGCTTTTTCATTGCAGAAATTCATGACGAGCTGTTCAAGAAAACACAAACAGGATGCATTCTGGAATGTATATCTTCTACTTTACAATAATGACAACACAAACGAGTAACAATAAAATGCAAAGGAAAAACTCAGTTTCTTTACAGACCATACCAGAGTTGATTTTCTTAAAAATGTTGTATTAATATGCTTTTCAAAGGCTGAAAAGCGTTTCAATTCTGACATTTCGACTATAGCATCAAAACTTGATTTTCAATTCTAATATTCGCTAGAAATTCATTTTCTCCACAGACCAAGCCAGAAATGATTTTCATTAAAATGTTGAATAATTATGCTTTTCAAAACCTGAAAAGCGTTTTAATTATGACATTTAGACATTAGGATGAATATTTGATTTTTCGAGAAATTCGCGTTCAATGCTAATATTCGCTTGAAACTCATTTTCTATACAGACCAAACGAGAGATGATTTTCATAAAAATGTTGTATTACTATGCTTCTCAGAGCCTGAAAAGAGTTTTAATTTTGACCTTTCGACTATAGGAACAAAACTTCACTTTCGAGAAATTAGCGCTCAGTGCTAATACTCGTTTGAAACTCACTTTCAATACAGACCAAACCAGAGATGATTTTCATAAAAATGTTTTATTACTAAACTTTTCAGGGTCTGAGAAGCGTTTTCATTATGACCTTACGTCTGTAGTAACAAAAATTTTATTTTCGAGAAATTAGCGTTCATTGTTAATACAAACTTGAGACTCATTTTCTATACAGACCAAGCCAGAGATGATTTTCATTAAAAATGTTGATTTATTACAGAGCCTGAAAAGCGTTTCAATTATGACATTTAGACTATAGGATGAATATTTGATTTTTCGAGAAATATGCGATCAATGGTGATACTCGTTTGAAATTCATTTTCCCTACAGACCAAGCCAGAGATGATTTTCATAAAAATGGTGAAATATTCAGCTTTTCAGAGCCTGGAAAACGTTTTAGTTATCACATTTCGCCTATAAAATTAAAACTTGATTTTTCGAGAAATTCGCGTTAAATGCTTATTTTCGTTTGAAACTCATTTTTTCTACAGACCAAACTTGAGATGATTTTCATAAAAATGTTGAATTAATATGTTTTTCAGGGCCTGAAAAGCGTTTTAATTATGACATTTGGACTACAGGATGAATACTTGATTTTTCGAGAAATTCACGTTCAATGCAAGTTCTCGTTTGTAACTCATTTTCTGTACACACCTAGCCAGAGATGATTTACATTAAAATGTTGAATGGCTAAGCTTTTCAGAGTCTAGAAAGCGTTTTAATTATTAAATTTCGACTATAGGATCAAAATTTGATTTTTCAAGAAATTCGCGTTCAATGCTAATACTCACATGAGACTCATTTTCTATACAGATCAAGCCAGAAATGATTTTCATGAAAATGTTGAATTATTATGCTTTTCAGCGCCTGAAAAGCGTTTTAGTTATCACATTTTGCCTATAGAATCAAAACTTGACTTTCTAGAAATTCGCGTTAAATGCAAATTTTTGTTTGAAACTCATTTCCTGTACAGATCTTCAGAGAATGTGACAGAAAAATAAGATCGTGCTTTGATATGCCTGGGGCTGGAAGTTGTCCGAAATTTAGAATTTTTTAGTGGGTTGGTTGTTAATATATGGTCGAAGTCTAGGTCATCGAGGCAAAAATTTAGATATTTCCTTTTCGAAATTTTTAAAATCAATTTTCGGTGTTCGATACACACCGCTGAGGAAGATTTTTTGGTTGATTACGTTTAAGTCAATGATTGAATATTCCGGACTACTCGAGTATTCTCTTTGCGAACGAGAGAGGATTTTAACGGGAATGTTTTCTTTTACATATATTGCACAGCCTCCGGCTATATTCTTTAGCCTGTAATGATAAAGCCTGTATCCCTGCATGCTGACCAGTTTATCTGGGATCAATGAAACAAGCCAGCTCTCCGACACATGAATTGCTTCGAAGGAAAGAGGGGCAAAAATAGTTAGGAATTCGTCGTAGTGGAACAAAAAATTCTGACAGTGGAAATGCTCTTATGTGTTTGGCTAGCTCGTTCTTCAGTACCGTAACAGCAGGGTGAAAAGGGGAAAGAGAAGGTGAGTGAGGGTCGGCAGGGGGTTGGGCGATGGACTCGACTTGCATTTGGCATAGCTGCCGAAAATACGCCGTGGTTGCCATCTCTTTAATAAAGATACAAAAACAACCAGGCTGGTCCGGGAGAGAAAATAAGATATATTATTGGACTTACCAGTACTGAAATCAGGATTCTCTTGCAGCATGTATTGAAGTGGATGACCAAAATAAACTGGAGAACACCTGCATGTTACTTTTAACACTTGCACAGATTTGACATGAAACACTCGACACAAACACTTGAACTATGATGGAAACACACACACACACACATTTTACACATACATTTAAGTACGGAAACACAAAATAACACACAGAAGTAAACACAGTACATAAACTGAGAGACGCAGTACATTTGGTGGCGATTTATGAAATGTCCTTCGTCCGCTCTCGTTTCGCTTCCGTCGTTGCGGTTTGCTTCTTCACCTTAGCGCTGTAGGAGAGATTCGAACTCGAGAGCCGTCTTGATACTTGTCCTGCCGTTGCTGCCCAGGATGATGATCCGGTCATACAAAATGTCCTTTCCATACTTTAATTTTAAATGTATATGTCTAAATGCTGATTATCTTGCATTGCGAAAGCTTGTTTAATCTGGCAACATACATTTATTAAGGAAGACAATGAACCATTTTAAATTTTTTATTGAATTGGTTTTATGTGGATATCGGTAAATTTTATATCGGTACTTTATCTGTATTGGCCAAAACTTCATATCGGCCCATCCCTAATATATAGTAAGAAAGTCAAGTCAGCTTTTTTCTTTCAGCACACACACACATTGCGTCACGATTGGGACTCCTTGAAAATATAAAATCATTTTATTACCTGTCGGTTGCACAAATTAAATAGTAGTCTATGAATACCACTGAACATTACTTATAACTTCACGCCCTCATAACAGGTAATTCACCACCTTAAGTCTCTAGATATTTTATATGACAGGATATCACCAATTGAGAATTGCATTTAACATAAAATAACCGTGGTCCTACAGCCCTGGAAGGGCCTTCGCCTATCTTGCATTTAAATTGCATTTAAATAATAATAATAAAAAGTCTTTCTACTTCTAGAAAATAAAAGTACAGAGTTGTAAGCTCAAAGGGAAATCAACTACTCTTTGTTCTAATGGAAATACAATAGAATTTTAACAATAGGTAGAAAGTGTCACGGGTGGGACAGATATAAGAACCTTAAAATCGATAATTACGGGCCATTTAACTAAGTGATATGATCCATATTTTTATGTGACGTCACAACTTTAAAATATGTCACTGATATATTATACTTTTATGAAAGGACATGTAAATGTTGTGTTATTATATGTAATATTGTACCTTGTTTGTAATGTGTATCTTTTGTTTAATGTTTATTGTATTTTATGCTCTATTATGAGTAGTTTAATGTATCTTCATGTTTGCGAGAGTGCACTATGTGAATTTGTATGTCTAAACATGTGCATATGGCAGTTTTGTTGATAGTATCCTTTTGTAGATAGTGAATGATTCATCTGTACTTGAATCTGTGTCCTCGAAAATAGTATAAAAGTGAGGATATCGCGTAAAAAATAACACACTTTCGCCAAGGATCGACAAAGCTTTTTAAACTTGAAAAGAACTCCTCGGTCTTGTGCACACATCTTGGTATGGTAGTTCGCGGCGCAAGCTAGGCCTATGTGATCATAGGTACGCCGATAGCCATGCATTGATGCTATGCACAATACAGCAACCATTCTACGTTAAATAATAAACCTAGCCTAAGTATTAATTTGGAGATAAAAGGATAAAGAGCAAATAGTGGCCCAGTTATTATTACATATCTCTTGGTATGGTAGTTCGGGGCGCAAGCTAAGTCTATGTGATCTTACACATGCCGATAGCCACGCATTGAGTTTATGCTTTTTTAGTTGAGTCAATTCATCGACAAAGCGAAATCCTCGCCTTCGTCTCAAGTATATTCGCATTATAATTGCCATAAATAAAGAATAAAACCTTTTAGTTTATCTACTGCAGCAACGTGGTTTTATTTCTCTGTGCTGTGAATATTTTCTTTGCTAACACTATCCCTATACCTGAGAGGAGTCTGTTTACTTCACCGAGTCTCATCGTTCACCGCTGATTATTATTAAGTTATTATTAATAAATATAATAATACGTTTAATAGTATAATAATACAGGATTGATAGTATCATAAGAAAAGAAGAAAAAACATTTAATATGAAAACAAGTTGAGAAGAATTTCCTCACTTCTGTGTTGTTTCATGCATAACCTCACAGTAGATATTTTACTATCTTAACTTAATTACAAGGTTCGCCCATAAGGAAATCGAACTGTCAAAAAAGAGAACCAAACCAAATAAAAAGGTAAGATATTCTGGCAACACTGCAAAGAGGTATATCTAAACTTCCCTTCAGTGCTTGTTTCAACCTGTTACAGGCAGTCGGTATCGGGACAAGCGTGCGTAATATGCAGGTCGTGTGCAGGCGGCGAACGAAATACGTACACAAAGATGGTACAACGTTACAGCATAACGTTTTGTTACAAATTGTATAAATCGTTTACACAAGCGTTACAGATGATACGGGCAGTGTATGGTGAGATGAACCCTGGTGTTTATAATATGACACCGAAACAAAAAGACAGAGTGCGCAGTGGAAAAGACAGTTGTGGCCCGTAAAGAAAAAAGCACGGATGTCGAAATGGAAGACAAAGGTGCTGCTGATCGCATTTTCTGATTCACAAGTACTGATTCAGCATGAATTTGTCCCTGAATACCAAACAATCAATCAGTGCTTGGTCGACTCAGAAACAGGATGAAGCGGATTAGGAAGGACCTCTGTGATTCTGGTCAACGGTTTCGGTTACACGATAATGCTCGGCCTCATACCGCATTGTCTGTACAACAATACCTTGCTAAGCATTCAGTGACAGTGATCAAGTACCCTTCATATTCTCTGGACTTATCGCCTGCTGATTTTTTTCCTTTTTCCCAAGCTTCAGATGGCTATGAAAGGGCGAAGATGTGACGACGTCGCGGACATTAAATTAAATGTTACGCGTATTTTGAGAACACTTACTTTGAATGACTATCAATAGACCTGTTGAAACCTGTACAAACGTTGGTCAAAGTGTATTGCCTCCTCTGGTGATTAAAGGTGATAAAGTCATTTGAAAGTAATTACTTGTTTCCTTTCTTAAAAAAAAAAAGTTCGTTTTTTTATGGGCGCACCTTGTATGTTTTACGTATGTCACGAGTGGGACATCATAAACTAAGAGTTTAATTTGAAAGTGGCATAATTCAATCAACACCCCATAATATAACATTGATTACTGGACATTTTGTGAAGGAAATTTTCATGAGGAGTTTCAAAAATAACAGTACGTAATCAATGTCGGTACAATTTTCATGCCTATGTATCATGTGAAGGTGGAAGGTGAATTAAATACACACAATTCTATGTGCACTTGCAGTTCAAAATTGGGGAATTTGTATTGTAGGAAATCAATGTTTCACCACCTTGTAAATAGAGCCATCTATTGGGGAGATGATGGAACTACACATTTTATTGTGAATTTAAGGCAGTTAATATATTGCTATTTTCTGAAAACACTAGACGTGATGGGTAAAAATCGATTTAATTTTTAGAATCATAATGCTGAAATTATTCAGAAGCAACAGCCCTTTGCAAAACTTAAAAAGCCATGTCGACACAAATTGCAAATTCGTATCTTGCCTCTGTGTAACAAATTGTGAAGTTCATATTTTGAATTACAAAAAGTCAAGTGTAACTCACTCACAGAAATTTTCGGGGTGTTCAACAACAAAAAACACGACAGTATTAAATCTCTAAATCATTAAAACAGCCATGATGTAACTATTTCTGTATTTTGAGTACTAAGTTGTATAACTGTTCATGTAATCTCTGGACGAAATCTCCTTATGTAGATTACAATCTTGACTGATTCACGTTTTCTAACTTCGAATTGAATCATCTGCGTTGGTGATGATCTCTACGATAAGATAAATATCGGAAGGCACTAAATCAATAGGAAATACAAAACTAGCACTAAAATTGATTAACATGGTGGTAATAATGTTTTGTTAATGATGACAACTGTTCTGTACTGTGTCAATTTTTCTTATTTTTATTATTTCTCTTTGGGCACCCTTAGATTTGTTGTTATTTTAGATATGATGATGAATTATTTTGTAAATTCCTTTGGCCTTAATTTCCGGTTATGAGAAAGCATTTCGGCAAGTGTGTCACAGTTGCCTGGGGAACAGGAGAGCAAAGAACTGTGAACAACTCGTGGAGAATCTTCTGACATCTTACGAGAAGATTGGGTGGGTATTCAACATTCATAATATTACTTAATTACTTTGTTTTGTTAGTGCTTTGCTGTTAGTGGTTTTTACTGTTCGAGGGATGTATTTTAGTAAAGAAGGGTACTTTCCACTACACAACAGAAAAGTATTCTTGTCGAGGATTTAATAACAATTTATTTCAACTCCGCCCGGAGGATTTATTGTGAAGGGGCGGCAATGTTTAAAATGGAGGAAACAATTTGAACTGTAAGTTAAACCGGAGTATTAAGGACCACCAAATTGCTTTTTCATTGCAGAAATTCATGACGAGCTGTTCAAGAAAACACAAACAGGATGCATTCTGGAATGTATATCTTCTACTTTACATTAATGACAACACAAACGAGTAGGAATATAATGCAAAGGAAAAACTCAGTTTCTTTACAGACCATACCAGAGTTGATTTTCTTAAAAAATGTTGTATTAATATGCTTTTCAAAGGCTGAAAAGCGTTTCAATTCTGACATTTCGACTATAGCATCAAAACTTGATTTTCAATTCTAATATTCGCTAGAAATTCATTTTCTCCACAGACCAAGCCAGAAATGATTTTCATTAAAATGTTGAATAATTATGCTTTTCAAAACCTGAAAAGCGTTTTAATTATGACATTTAGACATTAGGATGAATATTTGATTTTTCGAGAAATTCGCGTTCAATGCTAATATTCGCTTGAAACTCATTTTCTATACAGACCAAACGAGAGATGATTTTCATAAAAATGTTGTATTACTATGCTTCTCAGAGCCTGAAAAGAGTTTTAATTTTGACCTTTCGACTATAGGAACAAAACTTCACTTTCGAGAAATTAGCGCTCAGTGCTAATACTCGTTTGAAACTCACTTTCAATACAGACCAAACCAGAGATGATTTTCATAAAAATGTTTTATTACTAAACTTTTCAGGGTCTGAGAAGCGTTTTCATTATGACCTTACGTCTGTAGTAACAAAAATTTTATTTTCGAGAAATTAGCGTTCATTGTTAATACAAACTTGAGACTCATTTTCTATACAGACCAAGCCAGAGATGATTTTCATTAAAAATGTTGAATTATTATGCTTTACAGAGCCTGAAAAGCGTTTCAATTATGACATTTAGACTATAGGATGAATATTTGATTTTTCGAGAAATATGCGATCAATGGTAATACTCGTTTGAAATTCATTTTCCCTACAGACCAAGACAGAGATGATTTTCATAAAAATGGTGAAATATTCAGCTTTTCAGAGCCTGGAAAACGTTTTAGTTATCACATTTCGCCTATAAAATTAAAACTTGATTTTTCGAGAAATTCGCGTTAAATGCTTATTTTCGTTTGAAACTCATTTTTTCTACAGACCAAACCAGAGATGATTTTCATAAAAATGTTGAATTAATATGTTTTTCAGAGCCTGAAAAGCGTTTTAATTATGACATTTGGACTACAGGATGAATACTTGATTTTTCGAGAAATTCACGTTCAATGCTAGTTCTCGTTTGTAACTCATTTTCTGTACACAACTAGCCAGAGATGATTTACATTAAAATGTTGAATGGCTAAGCTTTTCAGAGTCTAGAAAGCGTTTTAATTATTAAATTTCGACTATAGGATCAAAATTTGATTTTTCAAGAAATTCGCGTTCAATGCTAATACTCACTTGAGACTCATTTTCTATACAGATCAAGCCAGAAATGATTTTCATGAAAATGTTGAATTATTATGCTTTTCAGCGCCTGAAAAGCGTTTTAGTTATCACATTTCGCCTATAGGATCAAAACTTGACTTTCGAGAAATTCGCGTTAAATGCAAATTTTTGTTTGAAACACATTTCCTGTACAGATCTTCAGAGAATGTGACAGAAAAATAAGATCGTGCTTTGATATGCCTGGGGCTGGAAGTTGTCCGAAATTTAGAATTTTTTAGTGGGTTGGAAGTTAATATATGGTCTATATATGTTAATATATGGTCGAAGTCTAGGTCATCCAGGCAAAAATTTAGATATTTCCTTTTCGAAATTTTTAAAATCAGTTTTCGGTGTTCGATACACACCGCTGAGGAAGATTTTTTTGGTTGATTACGTTTAAGTCAATGATTGAATATTCCGGACTACTCGAGTATTCTCTTTCCGAACGAGAGAGGATTTTAACGGGAATGTTTTCTTTTACATATATTGCACAGCCTCCGCCTCTATTGTTTAGCCTGTAATGATAAAGCCTGTATCCCTGCATGCTGACCAGGTGATCTGCGATCGATGAAACAAGCCAGCTCTCCGACACATGAATTGCTTCGAAGGAAAGAGGGGCAAAAATAGTTAGGAATTCGTCGTAGTGGAACAAAAAATTCTGACAGTGGAAATGCTCTTATGTGTTTGGCTAGCTCGTTCTTCAGTACCGTTACAGCAGGGTGAAAAGGGGAAAGAGAAGGTGAGGGAGGGTCGGCAGGGGGTTGGGCGATGGACTCGACTTGCATTTGGCATAGCTGCCGAAAATACGCCGTGGTTGCCATCTCTTTAATATAGATACAAAAACAACCAGGCTGGTCCGGGAAAGAAAATAAGATATATTATTGGACTTACCAGTACTGAAATCTGGATTCTCTTGCAGCATGTATTGAAGTGGATGACCAAAATAAACTGGAGAACACCTGCATGTTACTTTTAACACTTGCACAGATTTGACATGAAACACTCGACACAAACACTTGAACTATGATGGAAACACACACACACACATTTTACACATACATTTAAGTACGGAAACACAAAATAACACACAGAAGTATACACAGTACATAAACTGAGAGACGCAGTACATTTGGTGGCGATTTATGAAATGTCCTTCGTCCGCTCTCGTTTCGCTTCCGTCGTTGCGGTTTGCTTCTTCACCTTAGCGCTGTAGGAGAGATTCGAACTCGCGAGCCGTTTTGATACTTGTCCTGACGTTGCTGCCCTGGATGATGATCCGGTCATACAAAATGTCCTTTCCATACTTTAATTTTAAATGTATATGTCTAAATGCTGATTATCTTGCATTGCGAAAGCTTGTTTAATCTGGCAACATACATTTATTAAGGAAGACAATGAACCATTTTTAATTTTTTATCGAATTGGTTTTATGTGGATATCGGTAAATTTTATATCGGTACTTTATCTGTATTGGCCAAAACTTCATATCGGCCCATCCCTAATATATAGTAAGAAAGTCAAGCCAGCTTTTTTCTTTCAGCACACACACACATTACGTCACGATTGGGACCCCTTGAAAATATAAAATCATTTTATTACCTGTCGGTTGCACAAATTAAATAGTAGTCTATGAATACCACTGAACATTACTTATAACTTCACGCCCTCATAACAGGTAATTCACCACCTTAAGTCTCTAGATATTTTATATGACAGGATATCACCAATTGAGAATTGCATTTAACATAAAATAACCGTGGTCCTACAGCCCTGGAAGGGCCTTCGCCTATCTTGCATTTAAATTGCATTTAAATAATAATAATAAAAAGTCTTTCTACTTCTAGAAAATAAAAGTACAGAGTTGTAAGCTCAAAGGGAAATCAACTACTCTTTGTTCTAATGGAAATACAATAGAATTTTAACAATAGGTAGAAAGTGTCACGGGTGGGACAGATATAAGAACCTTAAAATCGATAATTACGGGCCATTTAACTAAGTGATATGATCCATATTTTTATGTGACGTCACAACTTTAAAATATGTCACTGATATATTATACTTTTATGAAAGGACATGTAAATGTTGTGTTATTATATGTAATATTGTACCTTGTTTGTAATGTGTATATTTTGTTTAATGTTTATTGTATTTTATGCTCTATTATGAGTAGTTTAATGTATCTTCATGTTTGCGAGAGTGCACTATGTGAATTTGTATATCTAAACATGTGCAGATGGCAGTTTTGTTGATAGTATCCTTTTGTAGATAGTGAATGATTCATCTGTACTTGAATCTGTGTCCTCGAAAATAGTATAAAAGTGAGGATATCGCGTAAAAAATAACACACTTTCGCCAAGGATCGACGAAGCTTTTAAACTTGAAAAGAACTCCTCGGTGTTGTGCACACATCTTGGTATGGTAGTTCGGGGCGCAAGCTAGGCCTATGTGATCATAGGTACGCCGATAGCCATGCATTGATGCTATGCACAATACAGCAACCATTCTACGTTAAATAATAAACCTAGCCTAAGTATTAATTTGGAGATAAAAGGATAAAGAGCAAATATTGGCTCAGTTATTATTACATATCTCTTGGTATGGTAGTTCGGGGCGCAAGCTAGGTCTATGTGATCTTACACATGCCGATAGCCACGCATTGAGTTTATGCTTTTTTAGTTGAGTCAATTCATCGACAAAGCGAAATCCTCGCCTTCGTCTCAAGGATATTCGCATTATAATTGCCATAAATAAAGAATAAAACCTTTTAGTTTATCCACTGCAGCAATGTGGTTTTATTTCTCTGTGCTGTGAATATTGTCTTTGCTAACACTATCCCTATACCTGAGAGGAGTCTGTTTACTTCACCGAGTCTCATCGTTCACCGCTGATTATTATTAAGTTATTATTAATAAATATAATAATACGTTTAATAGTATAATAATACAGGATTGATAGTATCATAAGAAAAGAAGAAAAAAACATTTAATATGAAAACAAGTTGAGAAGAATTTCCTCACTTCTGTGTTGTTTCATGCATAACCTCACAGTAGATATTTTACTATCTTAACTTAATTACAAGGTTCGCCCATAAGGAAATCGAACTGTCAAAAAAGAGAACCAAACCAAATAAAAAGGTAAGATATTCTGGCAACACTGCAAAGAGGTATATCTAAACTTCCCTTCAGTGCTTGTTTCAACCTGTTACAGGCAGTCGGTATCGGGACAAGCGTGCGTAATATGCAGGTCGTGTGCAGGCGGCGAACGAAATACGTGCACCAAGATGGAACAACGTTACAGCATAACGTTTTGTTACAAATTGGGTAAATCGTTTACACAAGCGTTACAGATGATACGGGCAGTGTATGGTGAGATGAACCCTGGTGTTTATAATATGACACCGAAACAAAAAGACAGAGTGCGCAGTGGAAAAGACAGTTGTGGCCCGTAAAGAAAAAAGCACGGATGTCGAAATGGAAGACAAAGGTGCTGCTGATCGCATTTTCTGAATCCCAAGTACTGATTCAGCATGAATTTGTCCCTGAAAACCAAACAATCAATCAGTGCTTGGTCGACTCAGAAACAGGATGAAGCGGATTAGGAAGGACCTCTGTGATTCTGGTCAACGGTTTCGGTTACACGATAATGCTCGGCCTCATACCGCATTGTCTGTACAACAATACCTTGCTAAGCATTCAGTGACAGTGATCAAGTACCCTTCATATTCTCTGGACTTATCGCCTGCTGATTTTTTTCCTTTTTCCCAAGCTTCAGATGGCTATGAAAGGGCGAAGATGTGACGACGTCGCGGACATTAAATTAAATGTTACGCGTATTTTGAGAACACTTACTTTGAATGACTATCAATAGACCTGTTGAAACCTGTACAAATGTTGGTCAAAGTGTATTGCCTCCTCTGGTGATTAAAGGTGATAAAGTCATTTGAAAGTAATTACTTGTTTCCTTTCTTAAAAAAAAAAAAGTTCGTTTTTTTATGGGCGCACCTTGTATGTTTTACGTATGTCACGAGTGGGACATCATAAACTAAGAGTTTAATTTGAAAGTGGCATAATTCAATCAACACCCCATAATATAACATTGATTACTGGACATTTTGTGAAGGAAATTTTCATGAGGAGTTTCAAAAATAACAGTACGTAATCAATGTCGGTACAATTTTCATGCCTATGTATCATGTGAAGGTGGAAGGTGAATTAAATACACACAATTCTATTTTGTATTGTAGGAAATCAATGTTTCACCACCTTGTAAATAGAGCCATCTATTGGGGAGATGATGGAACTACACATTTTATTGTGAATTTAAGGCAGTTAATATATTGCTATTTTCTGAAAACAATAGACGTGATGGGTAAAAATCGATTTAATTTTTAGAATCATAATGCTGAAATTATTCAGAAGCAACAGCCCTTTGCAAAACTTAAAAAGCCATGTCGACACAAATTGCAAATTCGTATCTTGCCTCTGTGTAACAAATTGTGAAGTTCATATTTTGAATTACAGAAAGTCAAGTGTAACTCACTCACAGAAATTTTCGGGGTGTTCAACAACAAAAAACACGACAGTATTAAATCTCTAAATCATTAAAACGGCCATGATGTAACTATTTCTGTATTTTGAGTACTAAGTTGTATAACTGTTCAAGTAATCTCTGGACGAAATCTCCTTATGTAGATTATAATCTTGACTGATTCACGTTTTCTAACTTCGAATTGAATCATCTGCGTTGGTGATGATCTCTACGATAAGATAAATATCGATGAGAAATACAAAACTAGCACTAAAATTGATTAACATGGTGGTAATAATGTTTTGTTAATGATGACAACTGTTTTGTACTGTGTCAATTTTTCTTAACTTTTATTATTTCTCTTTGGGCACCCTTAGATTTGTTGTTATTTTAGATATGATGATGAATTATTTTGTAAATTCCTTTGGCCTTAATTTCCGGTTATGAGAAAGCATTTCGGCAAGTGTGTCACAGTTGTCTGGGGAACAGGAGAGCAAAGAACTGTGAACAACTCGTGGAGAATCTTCTGACATCTTACGAGAAGATTGGGTGGGTATTCAACATTCATAATATTACTTAATTACTTTGTTTTGTTAGTGCTTTGCTGTTAGTGGTTTTTACTGTTCGAGGGATGTATTTTAGTAAAGAAGGGTACTTTCCCCTAAACAACAGAAAAGTTTTCTTGTCGAGGATTTAATAACAATTTATTTCAACTCCGCCCGGAGGATTTTTTGTGAAGGGGCGGCAATGTTTAAAATGGAGGAAACAATTTGAACTGTAAGTTAAACCGGAGTATCAAGGACCACCAAATTGCTTCTTCATTGCAGAAATTCATGCCGAGATGTTTAAGAAAACACAAACAGGATGCATTCTGGAATGTATATCTTCTACTTTACATTAATGACAACACAAACGAGTAGGAATATAATGCAAAGGAAAAACTCAGTTTCTTTACAGACCATACCAGAGTTGATTTTCTTAAAAATGTTGTATTATTATGCTTTTCAAATGCTGAAAAGCGTTTCAATTCTGACATTTCGACTATAGCATCAAAACTTGATTTTCGAGATATTAGAGTTCAATGCTAATATTCGCTAGAAATTCATTTTCTCCACAGACCAAGCCAGAAATGATTTTCATTAAAATGTTGAATAATTATGCTTTTCAAAACCTGAAAAGCGTTTTAATTATGACATTTAGACATTAGGATGAATATTTGATTTTTCGAGAAATTCGCGTTCAATGCTAATATTCGCTTGAAACTCATTTTCTATACAGACCAAACGAGAGATGATTTTCATAAAAATGTTGTATTACATTGCTTCTCAGAGCCTGAAAAGAGTTTTAATTATGACCTTTCGACTATAGGAACTTAACTTCACTTTCGAGAAATTAGCGCTCAGTGCTAATACTCGTTTGAAACTCACTTTCAATACAGACCAAACCAGAGATGATTTTCATAAAAATGTTTTATTACTAAACTTTTCAGGGTCTGAGAAGCGTTTTCATTATGACCTTACGTCTGTAGTAACAAAAATTTTATTTTCGAGAAATTAGCGTTCATTGTTAATACAAACTTGAGACTCATTTTCTATACAGACCAAGCCAGAGATGATTTTCATTAAAAATGTTGAAATATTCAGCTTTTCAGAGCCTGGAAAACGTTTTAGTTATCACATTTCGCCTATAAAATTAAAACTTGATTTTTCGAGAAATTCGAGTTAAATGCTTATTTTCGTTTGAAACTCATTTTTTCTACAGTCCAAACCAGAGATGATTTTCATAAAAATGTTGAATTAATATGTTTTTCAGAGCCTGAAAAGCGTTTTAATTATGACATTTGGACTACAGGATGAATACTTGATTTTTCGAGAAATTCACGTTCAATGCTAGTTCTCGTTTGTAACTCATTTTCTGTACACAACTAGCCAGAGATGATTTACATTAAAATGTTGAATGGCTAAGCTTTTCAGAGTCTAGAAAGCGTTTTAATTATTAAATTTCGACTATAGGATCAAAATTTGATTTTTCAAGAAATTCGCGTTCAATGCTAATACTCACTTGAGACTCATTTTCTATACAGATCAAGCCAGAAATGATTTTCATGAAAATGTTGAATTATTATGCTTTTCAGCGCCTGAAAAATTTCCTATATTTTCCATCATGGGATTCCCCACTTTCTTTGAGAGTCCCCTTGCGCAATTTACACTGGGCCTCAATTTCTGCACCATTGTATTCGTCAGGCACGACTTTCTTTGTATTATTTTAATCCGACATTGATATCTTTCTTCCGTCTTGAGTTATTGTGCTTTACACATGGTGTGGGGCGATTTTCGCACGCCTGTCACTCGAAAACGGTGCCGATTTCGACATTTTTTCACATGGCATTTTTTCCTTGTTTTTACTTGGCGATTCACCCCCCCCCCCCCGCGTTGTAAACGGAATTTTACACCACCCTGTATACACAGTAAGCCTAAGCTTTAAGCTTCAATCAGTGGATATTAGTCCTTATAGACATATAGTGATTGTAGTAAAAATACGACTCGCATAACTCCTGGTATTAAATCAATCACTCAAAAAAAAGAAAGAACGGAAATACTTGAAAATACCTTGAATATAAGCTTTAAGACTAAATAACAACATACAAAACATTTCTTTTTAACAAATCTTTTTTATTTGCACTAAAATACATTACACATTAATATTTTTATTATTGTACCAACATATAATAAGTCTTTGAACATTTCTGAATGCGCAACCTTGTTCAGCTGGGGGAGAAGTATCAGAATGATACTTGCACAAGCCTCCTTGAAACATATACAAATTCTTAAGGGATGGACAGTTTACAGTTTGTAAATCAACAATGTTATCCATATTAAACAAATGTTTGATAATTTGGGATTTTCCTTTGCAGAAAAATGTACCACCTTGACAGTTCAAGTTCCTAACTGCCCTCCGGACATAGTATATTTCACATCCACAAGGAATATCATACATTAATGCATGGAGATTGTCTTTAATCCAGCGCGATTCTTTGTTCTCTTTGAAATAATCGGGAACACTCACAAGCGCATAACACACAGTGTCCAAATTTATAGAAGTCACACAAATCTCACACAATATAAATTTTCTGTTATAAATAAATCCTTGTACATCAATAATGTATTGCACCATTTTCGCTGTTATAGGTCAAAACTCTCACAAAAATCCTGTGCTACCAGAAGTAAGCTCTGCCAAGCGTATAGGATCTATAAGAGTTTTCACAAGTTCGATATTGTTTGAAATTTCACATAACACACTATAAAAAGCTTTGTATTCCGTCTGTACCTCGTGTGCCGTCAAAGCATCCGCAACATCCTCATGTTTAGTAATATAAAAATAAAAAATATATTTTGTGTTATCAGAGTCCCGTAAATAATACTGGATTCTCTCGCACATCCACTTAACACATCGTTGGCATTTATTCAAACAGCGTTCTCCTTGGCAAGTAAAATAACGTTCAGAGAGTAAATCTTCATCTTTACAGCATACGCACTCACACTCGTAGAAATGGTTAACAACACAATCGTGGGCTAGTTGGTTGCCTTGATTAGAATAACATCCCCAGCATATAATATACTTGCCAGGTGTATACCTCTTCAAAGTCTCAAACACACAATCCTTACAGATATAATTGGAAAAACATGGACATGATGCAATTATTTGACTCATGTTCTAGTCGGTTACTTTGTTGGCGTTATTTCCAGTAACAGATCCTTCCACTCACACATACACAAATAAAAGCACCTGAAAAATAGAAACATAGTTGTAGTACTTGTTTACATTACGCATATTCATTTTTGTAATTACTTTTTCGTTTCTTTGTTTTCTGGATTTATATATTATTTAAAAAACTATTGGAGAAATATACATTCCAGTGGTAAACTCTCTTGCGAGGTACTCACCGCAGTGTGGTTAGTCTTGTTTGTGGAGCTTGAAGACGCCATCTTTCACTAATGGTCCCTTTCAGTCACACATACAAAATTAGAAGCACCTGAAAAATAGAAAAATTGTTGTAGTACTCGTTCACATTACGCATATTCTTTTTGGTTTGCATTGACGTTTTCTTCGTTTCAATATTTACATTTACATATTATTTAAAAACACACTACATAATAAAAATAATTTACCTTAATTATAGCTTCTCTTGAGTTCTTTGTCTGAAACTCTCGGCCAATAATCACAACTTGATGTCTTCTCTGACACAATGCATCACAAATACTTCTCAAAATAGCTTCTGCTTGCTTTTACGCAGTTTTTATACCTCATAAGCAAAACTGACGCCTTCTCTGATTGGTTGAAATTAAACCGACGCGTTTTCTGATTGGTTGAAATATAAACCGACGCGTTTTCTGATTGGTTGAACTATTCTTGACAATAGTTCATTCAAAAACCTAATAGTTATCATCCAAATGCATTAACAAATACACCCTGAAAATACTTTGAAATATTATACACACCTTAAAACTTTGTAATATCCTAATGCAGAAATACAGAACCAAAAATAGCATAGTTGAAATCTGAAAACCGAAAACTATAAAATAACTTTTAGTTAAAAATACTTTTTTCTTTAGTTTTAGAAAAATAAAAAATAAAAATCTAAATTAAAAATTAGTGAATGTGAGACACAAAACGCAATAAATAGAAAGTTTAATACAAAGATTTAAAAAATATATTTGAAAGTCCAAATTGCAATAAAAAATGTTGCCTGAATAGTTAAAATTGTGTTATTAGAATAAAAAATTACATAAAATTGTAAAATAAATAGACAAAACTTGACAAAACACACTTTGTGTGTCAAAATATCAAATATTGGCTGTGTAACTGGTAAAGCACTCAAAAAATCAACTTCGTTTCCTCGTAGTACTCCTTAATTGCGAATATTAATTAGCAACATCCACTGGCGGGGATGAAAACTACTCATAAACTAAGAGTTTAATTTGAAAGTGGCATAATTCAATCAACACCCCATAATATATCATTGAGTACTGTACATTTTGTGAAGGAAATTTTCATGAGGAGTTTCAAAAATAACAGTCCGTAATCAATGTCGGTACAATTTTCATGCCAATGTATCATGTGAAGGTGGAAGGTGAATTAAATACACACAATTCTATGTTCACTTGCAGTTCAAAATTGGGGAATTTGTATTGTAGGAAATCAATGTTTCACCACCTTGTATTTGGGAAATGATGGAACTACACATTTTATTGTGAATTTAAGGCGGTTAATATATTGCTATTTTCTGAAAACACTAGACGTGATGGTTAAAAATCGATTTAATTTTTAGAATCATAATGTTGAAATTATTCAGAAGCAACAGCCCTTTGCAAAACTTAAAAAGCCATGTCGACACAAATTACAAATTCCTATCTTGCCTCTGTGTAACAAATTGTGAAGCTCATATTTTGAAATACTAGATGTGAAGTGTAACTCACTCACAAAATTAAATTTTCGGGGTGTTCAACAACAAACAACACGACTGTATTAAATCTCTAAATCATTAAAACAGCCATGATGTAACTATTTTCTTATTTTGAGTACTAAGTTGTATAACTAGTCATGTAATCTATGGACGGAATCTTCTTATGTAGATTACAATCTTGACTGATTCACGTTTTCTAACTTCGAATTGAATCATCTGCGTTGTTGATGATCTCTACGATAAGATAAATATCGGACGGCACTAAAACAATTTGAAAAAAAAAAAAAAACTAGCACTAAAATTGATTAACATAGTGGTTATAATGTTTTGTTAATGATGACAACTGTTTTGTACTGTGTCAATTTTTCTTAACTTTTATTGTTTCTCTTTCGGCACCATTAGATTTGTTGTTATTTTAGATATGATGATGAATTATTTTGTAAATTCCTTTGGCCTTAATTTCCGGTTATGAGAAAGCATTTTGGCAAGTGTGTCACAGTTGTCTGGGGAACAGGAGAGCAAAGAACTGTGAACTACTCGTGGAGAATCTTCTGACATCTTACGAGAAGATTGGGTGGGTATACAACATTCATAATATTACTTAATTACTTTTTTTTTGTTAGTGCTTTGCTGTTAAACTTTTTACTGTCATGAGTAAAACGTTTTTCAGGCTCTGAAATGCATAATAATTCAATATTTCAATGAAAATCATTTCTGGCTTGGTCTGTGGAGAAAACGAATTTGTAGCGAATATTAGCATTGAACTCTAATATCTCGAAAATCAAGTTATGATGCTATAGTCGAAATGTCAGAATTAAAACGCTTTTCAGCATTTGAAAAGCATAATAATACAACATTTTTAAGAGAATCAACTCTGGTATGGTCTGTAAAGAAAATGAGTTTTGCCTTTGGATTATATTCCTACTCGTTTGAGTTGTCATTAATATAAAGTAGAAGATATACATTCCAGAATGCATCCTGTTTGTGTTTTCTTGAACAGCTCGTCATGAATTTCTGCAATGAAAAAGCAATTTGGTGGTCCTTAATACACCGGTTTACCTTACAGTTCAAATTTTGAAATTAGATCGTGAAAACATAGTTGTGAAAGACAGATTAAGTTTCTATGCAAATTATCTTAATGCTGGTGATAGTTTATGATAATTCTCTTAACTGGGGCAAAGCATGACTCTGTTTCCTCCATTTTAAACTCTGCCGCCCCTACACAAAAAATCCTCCGGGCGGCGTTGAAATAAATTGTTATTAAATCCTCGACAAGAATTCTTTTCTGTTGTGTAGGGGAAAGTGCCCTTCTTTACTAAAATACATCCCTCGAACAGTAAAAAGTTTAACAGCAAAGCACTAACAAAAAAAAAGTAATTAAGTAATATTATGAATGTTGTATACCCACCCAATCTTCTCGTAAGATGTCAGAAGATTCTCCACGAGTAGTTCACAGTTCTTTGCTCTCCTGTTCCCCAGACAACTGTGACACACTTGCCGAAATGCTTTCTCATAACCGGAAATTAAGGCCAAAGGAATTTACAAAATAATTCATCATCATATCTAAAATAACAACAAATCTAATGGTGCCGAAAGAGAAACAATAAAAGTTAAGACAAATTGACACAGTACAAAACAGTTGTCATCATTAACAAAACATTATAACCACTATGTTAATCAATTTTAGTGCTAGTTTTTTTTTTCAAATTGTTTTAGTGCCGTCCGATATTTATCTTATCGTAGAGATCATCACCAACGCAGATGATTCAATTCGAAGTTAGAAAACGTGAATCAGTCAAGATTGTAATCTACATAAGAAGATTCCGTCCAGAGATTACATGAACAGTTATACAACTTAGTACTCAAAATAAGAAAATAGTTACATCATGGCTGTTTTAATGATTTAGAGATTTAATACTGTCGTGTTGTTTGTTGTTGAACACCCCGAAAATTTCTGTGAGTGAGTTACACTTGACTTTTTGTAATTCAAAATATGAGCTTCACAATTTGTTACACAGAGGCAAGATAGGAATTTGTAATTTGTGTCGACATGGCTTTTTAAGTTTTGCAAAGGGCTGTTGCTTCTGAATAATTTCAGCATGATGATTCTAAAAATTGAATCGATTTTTACCCATCACGTCTAGTGTTTTCAGAAAATAGCAATATATTAACTGCCTTAAATTCACAATAAAATGTGTAGTTCCATCATTTCCCCAATACAAGGTGGTGAAACATTGATTTCCTACAATACAAATTCCCCAATTTTGAACTGCAAGTGCACATAGAATTGTGTGTATTTAATTCACCTTCCACCTTCACATGATACATTGCCATGAAAATTGTACCGACATTGATTACGTACTGTTATTTTTGAAACTCCTCATGAAAATTTCCTTCACTTAATGTCCAGTACTCAATATTATATTATGGGGTGTTGATTGAATTATGCCACTTTCAAATTAAACTCTTAGTTTATGATGTCCAACTCGTGACATACGTAAAACATACAATGTGCGAGCATAAAAAAACGAACTTTTTTTTTTAGGAAAGGAAAAAGTAATTACCTTCAAATGACTTTATCACCTTTAATCACCAGAGGAGGCAATACACTTTGACCAACGTTTCTACAGGTCCAAGCAGGTCTGTTGATAGTAATTCAAAGTAAGTGTTCTGAAAATACGCGTTACATTTAATTTAATGTCCGCGACGTCGTCAAATCCTCGCCCTTTCATAGCCATCTGAACCTTGTGAAAAAGGAAAAAAATCAGCATGCGATAAGTCCAGAGAATATGAAGGGTACTTGATCACTGTCACTGAATTGTTGTACAGACAATGCGGTATGAGGCCGAGCATTATTGTGTAACAGAAACCGTTGACCAGAATCACAGAGGTCCTTCCTAACCCGCATCATCCTGTTCCTGTCGACCACGCACTTTATTGTAAAACCACTGATGATTGTTTGGTTTTCAGGGACAAATTCATGCTGGATCATTACTTGGTAATCAAAAAATTCGATCAGCAGAACCTTTGTCTTCCATTTCGACATCCGTGATAAACAAAAGAGGCGGAGGCTGTGCAATATATGTATAAGAAATCATTCCCGTTAAAATCCTCTCATGTTCGAAAGGAGAATACTCGAGTAGTTCGGAATATTCAATCCTTGAGCTAAATGTAACCAACCAAAAAATCTTCCTCAACCTTGTGTATCGACCACCGAAAACTGATTTTGAAAATATCGAAAAAAAAATATCTAAATTTTTGGCTGGGTGACCTAGATTTCGACCATATATTAACATGTATTGATCATATATTAACAACCAACCCACTAAAGAATTCTAAATTTCGAACAACTTCCAGTCCCAGGCATATCAAAGAACGGTTTTATTTTTCTGTCCTATTCTCTGAAGATCTGTAGAGAAAATTAGTTTCAAACAAAAATTTGCATTTACGCGAATTTCTCGAAAAATCAAGTTTTGATTCTATAAGCGAAATGTGATAACTAAAACGTTTTTCAGGCTCTGAAAAGCTTAATAATTCAACATTTTAATGAAATTCATCTCTGGTTTGGTCTGTAGAGAAAATGATTTTGAAGTGAGTTTAGCATTGAACGCCAATTTCTCGAAAAATCAAGTTTTGATCCTATAGGCGAAATGCAATAATTAAAACGCTTTTTAGACTCTGAAAAGCTTAATCATTCAACATTTTAATGAAAATCATGTCTGGCTAGGTCTGTAGCAAAGATGTGTTTCATACTAAAATAAGCATTTAACGCGAATTGCTCAAAATATCAAGTCTTTATTCTATATGCCAAATGTGATAACTTAAACGTTTTTCAGGATCTGAAAAGCTTAATAATTCAACATTTTAATGAAAATCATCTCTGGCTTGGTCAGTACAGAAAATGAGTTACAAACGAGAACTAGCATTGAACGCGAATTTCTCGAAAAATCAAGTATTAATCCTGTAGTCCAAATGTCATTATTAAAACGCTTTAGGCTCTGAAAAGCTTAATAATTCAACATTTTAATGAAAATCATCTCTGGCTTGGTCAGTACAGAAAATGAGTTACAAACGAGAACTAGCATTGAACGCCAATTTCTCGAAAAATCAAGTATTAATCCTGTAGTCCAAATGTCATTATTAAAACGCTTTAGGCTCTGAAAAGCATAATAATTCAACATTTTTAATGAAAATCATCTCCTGCTTGTTCTGCAGAAAAAATGTGTCTCAAACGAAAATTAGCATTTAACGCGTAATTCTCGAAAAATCAAGTGATGAAAACGCTTTTCAGGTTCTGAAAAGCATAATAATTCAACATTTTAAAGAAAATCATCTTTGCGTTGCATTGTATAGAAAATGAGTCTTAAGTTTGTATTAGCATTGAACGCTAATTTCTCGAAAATAGCATTTTTGTTACTATAGTCGAAAGGTGTAAACGAAAACGCTTTTCATGCTCTGAGGAGCATAATAATTCAACATTTTAATGAAATTCATCTCCGGTTTGGTCTGCGGAGAAAATGAGTTTTGCCTGTCCATTAAATTCCTACTCCTTTGTGTTGTCATTAATTTAAAGTAGAAGATATACATTCCACAATGCATCCTGTTTGTGTTTTCTTGAACAACTCGTCAAGAATTTCTGCAATTAAAAAGCAATTTGGTGGTCCTTAATACTCCGGTTTACCTTACAGTTCAAATTTTGAAATTAGAGCGTGAAAACATAGTTGGGAGATGCAGTGAAAAACAGATTAAGTTTGTATGCAAATTAACAAAATGCTGGTGATGCTTTATGATAATTCTCTTAACTGGGGCAAAGCATGACTCTGTTTCCTCCATTTTAAACATTGCCGCCCCTACCCAAAAAATCCTCCGGGCGGCGTTGAAATAAATTGTTATTAAATCCTCGACAAGAGTACTTTTCTGTTGTGTAGGGAAAAGTGCCCTTCTTTACTAAAATACATCCCTCGAACCACTAACAGCAAAGCACTAACAAAACAAAGTAATTAAGTAATATTATGAATCTTGAATACCCACCCAATCTTCTCATAAGATGTCAGAAGATTCTCCACGAGTTGTTCACAGTTCTTTGCTCTCCTGTTCCCCAGACAACTATGACACACTTGCCGAAATGCTTTCTCATAACCGGAAATTAAGGCCAAAGGAATTTACAAAATAATTCATCATCATATCTAAAATAACTACAAATCTAAGGGTGCCCAAAGAGAAATTATAAAAGTTAAGACAAATTGACACAGTACAAAGCAGTTGTCATCATCAACAAAACATTATTACCACCATGTTATTCAATTTTAGTGCTAGTTTTGTATTTCTCATTGATTTAGTGCCTTCCGATATTTATCTTATCGTAGAGATCATCAAGAACGCAGATTATTCAATTCGAAGTTAGAAAACGTGAATCAGTCAAGATTGTAATCTACATAAGAAGATTCCGTCCAGAGATTACATGAACAGTTATAGAACTTAGTACTCAAAATACGGAAATAATTACATCATGGCTGTTTTAATGATTTAGAGATTTAATACTGTCGTGTTGTTTGTTGTTGAACACCCCGAAAATTTCTGTGAGTGAGTTACACTTGACTTTTTGTAATTCAAAATATGAGCTTCACAATTTGTTATACAGAGGCAAGATAGGAATTTGTAATTTGTGTCGACATGGCTTTTTAAGTTTTGCAAAGGGCTGTTGCTTTAATGTTTTCAGCATTAAATCCATTTTTACCCATCACGTCTAGTGTTTTCAGAAAATAGCAATATATTAACTCCCTTAAATTCACAATAAAATGTGTAGTTCCATCATTTCCCCAATACAAGGTGGTGAAACATTGATTTCCTACAATACAAATTCCCCAATTTTGAACTGCAAGTGCACATACAATTGTGTGTATTTAATTCACCTTCCACCTTCACATGATACATTGGCATGAAAATTGTACCGACATTGATTACGTACTGTTATTTTTGAAACTCCTCATGAAAATTTCCTTCACAAAATGTCCAGTACTCAATGTTATATTATGGGGTGTTGATTGAATTATGCCACTTTCAAATTAAACTCTTAGTTTATGATGTCCCACCCGTGACATACGTAAAACATACAAGGTGCGCCCATAAAAAAGAACTTTTTTTTTTAAGAAAGGAAACAAGTAATTACCTTCAACTGACTTTATCACCTTTAATCACCAGAGGAGGCAATACACTTTGACCAACGTTTGTACAGGTCTCAACAGGTCTGTTGATAGTCATTCAAAGTAAGTGTTCTCAAAATACGCGTAACATTTAATTAATGTTCGCGACGTCGTCAAATCCATGCCCTTTCATAGCCATCTGAAGCTTGTGAAAAAGGGAAAAAATCAGCATGCGATAAGTCCAGAGAACTTGATCACTGTCACCAAATTGCTTTTTCATTGAAGAAATTCATGACGTGCTGTTCAAGAAAACACAAACAGGATGTATATTTTCTACTCTACATTAATGACAACACAAACGAGTAGGAATATAATGCAAAGGCAAAACGCATTATCTATACAGACATTACCAGAGATGATTTTCATTAAAATGTTGAATTATTATGCTTTTCAGAGCCAGAAAAGCGTTTTAATTATGACACTTAGACTATAGGATCAAAACTTGATTTATCGAGAAATTGGCGTTCAATGCTAATAATCACTTAATACTCATTTTCTATACAGGATCAAACCGGAGATGATTTTCCTTAAATTGTTGAATTATTATGCTTTTCAGCGCCTGAAAAGCGTTTTAATTATCACATTTCACCTATAGAATTAAAACTTGATTTTTCGAGAAATTCGCGTTAAATGCATATTTTTGTTTGAAACTCATTTTCTCTACAGATCTTGAGAGAATAGTACAGAAAAGTAAGATCGTGCTTTGATATGCCTCGGTATGGAAGATGTCCGAAATTTAGAATTTCTTATTGGGTTGGTTGTTAATATATGATCAATATATGTTAATATATGGTCGACGTCTAGGTCACCCAGGCAAAAATTTAGATATTTTCTTTTCGAAATTTTCAAAATCAGTTTTCGGTGGTCGATACACATCGCTGAGGAAGAGTTTTTTGATGGTTACATTTAGCACAAGAATTGAATATTCCGAACTCCTCGAATATTCTCCTTGCGAAACAGAGAGGACTTTAACGGGAATGTTTTCTTTTACATATATTGCACAGCCTTCTCCTCTTTTGTTTATCACGGATGTCGAAATGGAAGGCAAAGGTGCTGCTGATCGCATTTTTTGATACCCAAGTACTGATCCAGCATGAATTTTTCCCTGAAAACCAAACAATCAATCAGTGGCATCACAAGAAAGTGCTTGTTCGACTCAGAAACAGGATGAAGCGGATTAGGAAGGACCTCTGTGATTCTAGTCAACGGTTTCGGTTACACGATAATGCTCGGCCTCATACCGCATTGTCTGTACAACAATACCTTGCAAAGCATTCACTGATAGTGATCTAGTACCTTCATATTCTGCTGATTTTTTCCTTTTTCCCAAGCTTCAGATGGCTATGAAAGTTCGAAGATTTGACGACGTCGCGGACATTAAATTAAATGTTACGCGTATTTTCAGAACACTTACTTTGAATGACTATCAACAGACCTGTTGAGACCTGTACAAACGTTGGTCAAAGTGTATTGCCTCCTCTGGTGATTAAAGGTGATAAAGTCATTTGAAGGTAACTACTTGTTTCCTTTCTTAAAAAAAAAGTTCGTTTTCTTATGCTCGCACCTTGTATGTTTTACGTATGTCACGGGTGGGACATCATAAACTAAGAGTTTAATTTGAAAGTGTCATAATTCAATCAACACCCCATAATATAACATTGAGTACTGGACATTATGTGAAGGAAATTTTCACGTACAATTTTCATGCCAATGTATCATGTGAAGGTGGAAGGTGAATTAAATACACACAATTCTATGTGCACTTGCAGTTCAAAATTGGGGAATTTGTATTGTAGGAAATCAATGGTTCACCACCTTGTATTGGGGAAATGATGGAACTACAGATTTTATTGTGAATTTAAGGCAGTTAATATATTGCTATTTTCTGAAAACACTAGACGTGATGGGTAAAAATCGCTTTAATTTTTAGAATTATCATGCTGAAATTATTCAGAAGCAACAGCCCTTTGCAAAACTTAAAAAGCCATGTCGACACAAATTGCAAATTCGTATCTTGCCTCTGTGTAACAAATTGTGAAGCTCATATTTTGAATTACAAAAAGTCAAGTGTAACTCACTCACAGAAATTTTCGGGGTGTTAAACAACAAAAAACACGACAGTATTAAATCTCTAAATCATTAAAACAGTCATGATGTAACTATTTCTGTATTTTGAGTACTAAGTTGTATAACTGTTCATGTAATCTCTGGACGAAATCTTCTTATGTAGATTACAATCTTGAGTGATTCACGTTTTCTAACTTCGAATTGAATCATCTGCGTTGGTGATGATCTCTACGATAAGATAAATATCGGAAGGCACTAAATCAATTAGAAATACAAAACTAGCACTAAAATTGATTAACATGGTGGTAATAATGTTATGTTAATTTTTCTTAACTTTTATTATTTCTCTTTGGGCACCCTTAGATTTCTTGTTATTTTAGATATGATGATGAATTATTTTGTATATTCCTTTGGCCTTAATTTCCGGTTATGAGAAAGCATTTCGGCAAGTGTGTCACAGTTGTCTGGGAACAGGAGAGCAAAGAACTGTGAACTACTCGTGGAGAATCTTCTGACATCTTACGAGAAGATTGGGTGGGTATTCAAAATTCATAATATTACTTAATTAATTTGTTTTGTTAGTGCTTTGCTGTTAGTGGTTTTTACTGTTCGAGGGATGTATTTTAGTAAAGAAGGGCACTTTCCCCTACACAACAGAAAAGTATTCTTGTCGAGGATTTAATAACAATTTATTTCAACTCCGCCCGGAGGATTTTTTGTGAAAGGGCGGCTATGTTTAAAATGGAGGAAACAATTTGAGCTGTAAGTTAAACCGGAGTATTAAGGACCACCAAATTGCTTTTTCATTGCAGAAATTCATGACGAGTTGTTCAAGAAAACACAAACAGGATGCATTCTGGAATGTATATCTTCTACTTTACAATAATGACAACACAAACGAGTAACAATAAAATGCAAAGGAAAAACTCAGTTTCTTTACAGACCATACCAGAGTTGATTTTCTTAAAAATGTTGTATTAATATGCTTTTCAAAGGCTGAAAAGCGTTTCAATTCTGACATTTCGACTATAGCATCAAAACTTGATTTTCAATTCTAATATTCGCTAGAAATTCATTTTCTCCACAGACCAAGCCAGAAATGATTTTCATTAAAATGTTGAATAATTATGCTTTTCAAAACCTGAAAAGCGTTTTAACTATGACATTTAGACATTAGGATGAATATTTGATTTTTCGAGAAATTCGCGTTCAATGCTAATATTCGCTTGAAACTCATTTTCTATACAGACCAAACGAGAGATGATTTTCATAAAAATGTTGTATTACTATGCTTCTCAGAGCCTGAAAAGAGTTTTAATTTTGACCTTTCGACTATAGGAACAAAACTTCACTTTCGAGAAATTAGCGCTCAGTGCTAATACTCGTTTGAAACTCACTTTCAATACAGACCAAACCAGAGATGATTTTCATAAAAATGTTTTATTACTAAACTTTTCAGGGTCTGAGAAGCGTTTTCATTATGACCTTACGTCTGTAGTAACAAAAATTTTATTTTCGAGAAATTAGCGTTCATTGTTAATACAAACTTGAGACTCATTTTCTATACAGACCAAGCCAGAGATGATTTTCATTAAAAATGTTGATTTATTACAGAGCCTGAAAAGCGTTTCAATTATGACATTTAGACTATAGGATGAATATTTGATTTTTCGAGAAATATGCGATCAATGGTGATACTCGTTTGAAATTCATTTTCCCTACAGACCAAGCCAGAGATGATTTTCATAAAAATGGTGAAATATTCAGCTTTTCAGAGCCTGGAAAACGTTTTAGTTATCACATTTCGCCTATAAAATTAAAACTTGATTTTTCGAGAAATTCGCGTTAAATGCTTATTTTCGTTTGAAACTCATTTTTTCTACAGACCAAACTTGAGATGATTTTCATAAAAATGTTGAATTAATATGTTTTTCAGGGCCTGAAAAGCGTTTTAATTATGACATTTGGACTACAGGATGAATACTTGATTTTTCGAGAAATTCACGTTCAATGCAAGTTCTCGTTTGTAACTCATTTTCTGTACACACCTAGCCAGAGATGATTTACATTAAAATGTTGAATGGCTAAGCTTTTCAGAGTCTAGAAAGCGTTTTAATTATTAAATTTCGACTATAGGATCAAAATTTGATTTTTCAAGAAATTCGCGTTCAATGCTAATACTCACATGAGACTCATTTTCTATACAGATCAAGCCAGAAATGATTTTCATGAAAATGTTGAATTATTATGCTTTTCAGCGCCTGAAAAGCGTTTTAGTTATCACATTTTGCCTATAGAATCAAAACTTGACTTTCTAGAAATTCGCGTTAAATGCAAATTTTTGTTTGAAACTCATTTCCTGTACAGATCTTCAGAGAATGTGACAGAAAAATAAGATCGTGCTTTGATATGCCTGGGGCTGGAAGTTGTCCGAAATTTAGAATTTTTTAGTGGGTTGGTTGTTAATATATGGTCGAAGTCTAGGTCATCGAGGCAAAAATTTAGATATTTCCTTTTCGAAATTTTTAAAATCAATTTTCGGTGTTCGATACACACCGCTGAGGAAGATTTTTTGGTTGATTACGTTTAAGTCAATGATTGAATATTCCGGACTACTCGAGTATTCTCTTTGCGAACGAGAGAGGATTTTAACGGGAATGTTTTCTTTTACATATATTGCACAGCCTCCGGCTATATTCTTTAGCCTGTAATGATAAAGCCTGTATCCCTGCATGCTGACCAGTTTATCTGGGATCAATGAAACAAGCCAGCTCTCCGACACATGAATTGCTTCGAAGGAAAGAGGGGCAAAAATAGTTAGGAATTCGTCGTAGTGGAACAAAAAATTCTGACAGTGGAAATGCTCTTATGTGTTTGGCTAGCTCGTTCTTCAGTACCGTAACAGCAGGGTGAAAAGGGGAAAGAGAAGGTGAGTGAGGGTCGGCAGGGGGTTGGGCGATGGACTCGACTTGCATTTGGCATAGCTGCCGAAAATACGCCGTGGTTGCCATCTCTTTAATAAAGATACAAAAACAACCAGGCTGGTCCGGGAGAGAAAATAAGATATATTATTGGACTTACCAGTACTGAAATCAGGATTCTCTTGCAGCATGTATTGAAGTGGATGACCAAAATAAACTGGAGAACACCTGCATGTTACTTTTAACACTTGCACAGATTTGACATGAAACACTCGACACAAACACTTGAACTATGATGGAAACACACACACACACACATTTTACACATACATTTAAGTACGGAAACACAAAATAACACACAGAAGTAAACACAGTACATAAACTGAGAGACGCAGTACATTTGGTGGCGATTTATGAAATGTCCTTCGTCCGCTCTCGTTTCGCTTCCGTCGTTGCGGTTTGCTTCTTCACCTTAGCGCTGTAGGAGAGATTCGAACTCGAGAGCCGTCTTGATACTTGTCCTGCCGTTGCTGCCCAGGATGATGATCCGGTCATACAAAATGTCCTTTCCATACTTTAATTTTAAATGTATATGTCTAAATGCTGATTATCTTGCATTGCGAAAGCTTGTTTAATCTGGCAACATACATTTATTAAGGAAGACAATGAACCATTTTAAATTTTTTATTGAATTGGTTTTATGTGGATATCGGTAAATTTTATATCGGTACTTTATCTGTATTGGCCAAAACTTCATATCGGCCCATCCCTAATATATAGTAAGAAAGTCAAGTCAGCTTTTTTCTTTCAGCACACACACACATTGCGTCACGATTGGGACTCCTTGAAAATATAAAATCATTTTATTACCTGTCGGTTGCACAAATTAAATAGTAGTCTATGAATACCACTGAACATTACTTATAACTTCACGCCCTCATAACAGGTAATTCACCACCTTAAGTCTCTAGATATTTTATATGACAGGATATCACCAATTGAGAATTGCATTTAACATAAAATAACCGTGGTCCTACAGCCCTGGAAGGGCCTTCGCCTATCTTGCATTTAAATTGCATTTAAATAATAATAATAAAAAGTCTTTCTACTTCTAGAAAATAAAAGTACAGAGTTGTAAGCTCAAAGGGAAATCAACTACTCTTTGTTCTAATGGAAATACAATAGAATTTTAACAATAGGTAGAAAGTGTCACGGGTGGGACAGATATAAGAACCTTAAAATCGATAATTACGGGCCATTTAACTAAGTGATATGATCCATATTTTTATGTGACGTCACAACTTTAAAATATGTCACTGATATATTATACTTTTATGAAAGGACATGTAAATGTTGTGTTATTATATGTAATATTGTACCTTGTTTGTAATGTGTATCTTTTGTTTAATGTTTATTGTATTTTATGCTCTATTATGAGTAGTTTAATGTATCTTCATGTTTGCGAGAGTGCACTATGTGAATTTGTATGTCTAAACATGTGCATATGGCAGTTTTGTTGATAGTATCCTTTTGTAGATAGTGAATGATTCATCTGTACTTGAATCTGTGTCCTCGAAAATAGTATAAAAGTGAGGATATCGCGTAAAAAATAACACACTTTCGCCAAGGATCGACGAAGCTTTTTAAACTTGAAAAGAACTCCTCGGTGTTGTGCACACATCTTGGTATGGTAGTTCGCGGCGCAAGCTAGGCCTATGTGATCATAGGTACGCCGATAGCCATGCATTGATGCTATGCACAATACAGCAACCATTCTACGTTAAATAATAAACCTAGCCTAAGTATTAATTTGGAGATAAAAGGATAAAGAGCAAATATTGGCCCAGTTATTATTACATATCTCTTGGTATGGTAGTTCGGGGCGCAAGCTAAGTCTATGTGATCTTACACATGCCGATAGCCACGCATTGAGTTTATGCTTTTTTAGTTGAGTCAATTCATCGACAAAGCGAAATCCTCGCCTTCGTCTCAAGTATATTCGCATTATAATTGCCATAAATAAAGAATAAAACCTTTTAGTTTATCTACTGCAGCAACGTGGTTTTATTTCTCTGTGCTGTGAATATTTTCTTTGCTAACACTATCCCTATACCTAAGAGGAGTCTGTTTACTTCACCGAGTCTCATCGTTCACCGCTGATTATTATTAAGTTATTATTAATAAATATAATAATACGTTTAATAGTATAATAATACAGGATTGATAGTATCATAAGAAAAGAAGAAAAAACATTTAATATGAAAACAAGTTGAGAAGAATTTCCTCACTTCTGTGTTGTTTCATGCATAACCTCACAGTAGATATTTTACTATCTTAACTTAATTACAAGGTTCGCCCATAAGGAAATCGAACTGTCAAAAAAGAGAACCAAACCAAATAAAAAGGTAAGATATTCTGGCAACACTGCAAAGAGGTATATCTAAACTTCCCTTCAGTGCTTGTTTCAACCTGTTACAGGCAGTCGGTATCGGGACAAGCGTGCGTAATATGCAGGTCGTGTGCAGGCGGCGAACGAAATACGTGCACAAAGATGGTACAACGTTACAGCATAACGTTTTGTTACAAATTGGGTAAATCGTTTACACAAGCGTTACAGATGATACGGGCAGTGTATGGTGAGATGAACCCTGGTGTTTATAATATGACACCGAAACAAAAAGACAGAGTGCGCAGTGGAAAAGACAGTTGTGGCCCGTAAAGAAAAAAGCACGGATGTCGAAATGGAAGACAAAGGTGCTGCTGATCGCATTTTCTGATTCACAAGTACTGATTCAGCATGAATTTGTCCCTGAATACCAAACAATCAATCAGTGCTTGGTCGACTCAGAAACAGGATGAAGCGGATTAGGAAGGACCTCTGTGATTCTGGTCAACGGTTTCGGTTACACGATAATGCTCGGCCTCATACCGCATTGTCTGTACAACAATACCTTGCTAAGCATTCAGTGACAGTGATCAAGTACCCTTCATATTCTCTGGACTTATCGCCTGCTGATTTTTTTCCTTTTTCCCAAGCTTCAGATGGCTATGAAAGGGCGAAGATGTGACGACGTCGCGGACATTAAATTAAATGTTACGCGTATTTTGAGAACACTTACTTTGAATGACTATCAATAGACCTGTTGAAACCTGTACAAACGTTGGTCAAAGTGTATTGCCTCCTCTGGTGATTAAAGGTGATAAAGTCATTTGAAAGTAATTACTTGTTTCCTTTCTTAAAAAAAAAAAGTTCGTTTTTTTATGGGCGCACCTTGTATGTTTTACGTATGTCACGAGTGGGACATCATAAACTAAGAGTTTAATTTGAAAGTGGCATAATTCAATCAACACCCCATAATATAACATTGATTACTGGACATTTTGTGAAGGAAATTTTCATGAGGAGTTTCAAAAATAACAGTACGTAATCAATGTCGGTACAATTTTCATGCCTATGTATCATGTGAAGGTGGAAGGTGAATTAAATACACACAATTCTATGTGCACTTGCAGTTCAAAATTGGGGAATTTGTATTGTAGGAAATCAATGTTTCACCACCTTGTAAATAGAGCCATCTATTGGGGAGATGATGGAACTACACATTTTATTGTGAATTTAAGGCAGTTAATATATTGCTATTTTCTGAAAACACTAGACGTGATGGGTAAAAATCGATTTAATTTTTAGAATCATAATGCTGAAATTATTCAGAAGCAACAGCCCTTTGCAAAACTTAAAAAGCCATGTCGACACAAATTGCAAATTCGTATCTTGCCTCTGTGTAACAAATTGTGAAGTTCATATTTTGAATTACAAAAAGTCAAGTGTAACTCACTCACAGAAATTTTCGGGGTGTTCAACAACAAAAAACACGACAGTATTAAATCTCTAAATCATTAAAACAGCCATGATGTAACTATTTCTGTATTTTGAGTACTAAGTTGTATAACTGTTCATGTAATCTCTGGACGAAATCTCCTTATGTAGATTACAATCTTGACTGATTCACGTTTTCTAACTTCGAATTGAATCATCTGCGTTGGTGATGATCTCTACGATAAGATAAATATCGGAAGGCACTAAATCAATAGGAAATACAAAACTAGCACTAAAATTGATTAACATGGTGGTAATAATGTTTTGTTAATGATGACAACTGTTCTGTACTGTGTCAATTTTTCTTATTTTTATTATTTCTCTTTGGGCACCCTTAGATTTGTTGTTATTTTAGATATGATGATGAATTATTTTGTAAATTCCTTTGGCCTTAATTTCCGGTTATGAGAAAGCATTTCGGCAAGTGTGTCACAGTTGCCTGGGGAACAGGAGAGCAAAGAACTGTGAACAACTCGTGGAGAATCTTCTGACATCTTACGAGAAGATTGGGTGGGTATTCAACATTCATAATATTACTTAATTACTTTGTTTTGTTAGTGCTTTGCTGTTAGTGGTTTTTACTGTTCGAGGGATGTATTTTAGTAAAGAAGGGTACTTTCCACTACACAACAGAAAAGTATTCTTGTCGAGGATTTAATAACAATTTATTTCAACTCCGCCCGGAGGATTTATTGTGAAGGGGCGGCAATGTTTAAAATGGAGGAAACAATTTGAACTGTAAGTTAAACCGGAGTATTAAGGACCACCAAATTGCTTTTTCATTGCAGAAATTCATGACGAGCTGTTCAAGAAAACACAAACAGGATGCATTCTGGAATGTATATCTTCTACTTTACATTAATGACAACACAAACGAGTAGGAATATAATGCAAAGGAAAAACTCAGTTTCTTTACAGACCATACCAGAGTTGATTTTCTTAAAAATGTTGTATTAATATGCTTTTCAAAGGCTGAAAAGCGTTTCAATTCTGACATTTCGACTATAGCATCAAAACTTGATTTTCAATTCTAATATTCGCTAGAAATTCATTTTCTCCACAGACCAAGCCAGAAATGATTTTCATTAAAATGTTGAATAATTATGCTTTTCAAAACCTGAAAAGCGTTTTAATTATGACATTTAGACATTAGGATGAATATTTGATTTTTCGAGAAATTCGCGTTCAATGCTAATATTCGCTTGAAACTCATTTTCTATACAGACCAAACGAGAGATGATTTTCATAAAAATGTTGTATTACTATGCTTCTCAGAGCCTGAAAAGAGTTTTAATTTTGACCTTTCGACTATAGGAACAAAACTTCACTTTCGAGAAATTAGCGCTCAGTGCTAATACTCGTTTGAAACTCACTTTCAATACAGACCAAACCAGAGATGATTTTCATAAAAATGTTTTATTACTAAACTTTTCAGGGTCTGAGAAGCGTTTTCATTATGACCTTACGTCTGTAGTAACAAAAATTTTATTTTCGAGAAATTAGCGTTCATTGTTAATACAAACTTGAGACTCATTTTCTATACAGACCAAGCCAGAGATGATTTTCATTAAAAATGTTGAATTATTATGCTTTACAGAGCCTGAAAAGCGTTTCAATTATGACATTTAGACTATAGGATGAATATTTGATTTTTCGAGAAATATGCGATCAATGGTAATACTCGTTTGAAATTCATTTTCCCTACAGACCAAGACAGAGATGATTTTCATAAAAATGGTGTAATATTCAGCTTTTCAGAGCCTGGAAAACGTTTTAGTTATCACATTTCGCCTATAAAATTAAAACTTGATTTTTCGAGAAATTCGCGTTAAATGCTTATTTTCGTTTGAAACTCATTTTTTCTACAGACCAAACCAGAGATGATTTTCATAAAAATGTTGAATTAATATGTTTTTCAGAGCCTGAAAAGCGTTTTAATTATGACATTGGGACTACAGGATGAATACTTGATTTTTCGAGAAATTCACGTTCAATGCTAGTTCTCGTTTGTAACTCATTTTCTGTACACAACTAGCCAGAGATGATTTACATTAAAATGTTGAATGGCTAAGCTTTTCAGAGTCTAGAAAGCGTTTTAATTATTAAATTTCGACTATAGGATCAAAATTTGATTTTTCAAGAAATTCGCGTTCAATGCTAATACTCACTTGAGACTCATTTTCTATACAGATCAAGCCAGAAATGATTTTCATGAAAATGTTGAATTATTATGCTTTTCAGCGCCTGAAAAGCGTTTTAGTTATCACATTTCGCCTATAGGATCAAAACTTGACTTTCGAGAAATTCGCGTTAAATGCAAATTTTTGTTTGAAACACATTTCCTGTACAGATCTTCAGAGAATGTGACAGAAAAATAAGATCGTGCTTTGATATGCCTGGGGCTGGAAGTTGTCCGAAATTTAGAATTTTTTAGTGGGTTGGTTGTTAATATATGGTCTATATATGTTAATATATGGTCGAAGTCTAGGTCATCCAGGCAAAAATTTAGATATTTCCTTTTCGAAATTTTTAAAATCAGTTTTCGGTGTTCGATACACACCGCTGAGGAAGATTTTTTTGGTTGATTACGTTTAAGTCAATGATTGAATATTCCGGACTACTCGAGTATTCTCTTTGCGAACGAGAGAGGATTTTAACGGGAATGTTTTCTTTTACATATATTGCACAGCCTCCGCCTCTATTGTTTAGCCTGTAATGATAAAGCCTGTATCCCTGCATGCTGACCAGGTGATCTGCGATCGATGAAACAAGCCAGCTCTCCGACACATGAATTGCTTCGAAGGAAAGAGGGGCAAAAATAGTTAGGAATTCGTCGTAGTGGAACAAAAAATTCTGACAGTGGAAATGCTCTTATGTGTTTGGCTAGCTCGTTCTTCAGTACCGTTACAGCAGGGTGAAAAGGGGAAAGAGAAGGTGAGGGAGGGTCGGCAGGGGGTTGGGCGATGGACTCGACTTGCATTTGGCATAGCTGCCGAAAATACGCCGTGGTTGCCATCTCTTTAATATAGATACAAAAACAACCAGGCTGGTCCGGGAAAGAAAATAAGATATATTATTGGACTTACCAGTACTGAAATCTGGATTCTCTTGCAGCATGTATTGAAGTGGATGACCAAAATAAACTGGAGAACACCTGCATGTTACTTTTAACACTTGCACAGATTTGACATGAAACACTCGACACAAACACTTGAACTATGATGGAAACACACACACACACATTTTACACATACATTTAAGTACGGAAACACAAAATAACACACAGAAGTATACACAGTACATAAACTGAGAGACGCAGTACATTTGGTGGCGATTTATGAAATGTCCTTCGTCCGCTCTCGTTTCGCTTCCGTCGTTGCGGTTTGCTTCTTCACCTTAGCGCTGTAGGAGAGATTCGAACTCGCGAGCCGTTTTGATACTTGTCCTGACGTTGCTGCCCTGGATGATGATCCGGTCATACAAAATGTCCTTTCCATACTTTAATTTTAAATGTATATGTCTAAATGCTGATTATCTTGCATTGCGAAAGCTTGTTTAATCTGGCAACATACATTTATTAAGGAAGACAATGAACCATTTTTAATTTTTTATCGAATTGGTTTTATGTGGATATCGGTAAATTTTATATCGGTACTTTATCTGTATTGGCCAAAACTTCATATCGGCCCATCCCTAATATATAGTAAGAAAGTCAAGCCAGCTTTTTTCTTTCAGCACACACACACATTACGTCACGATTGGGACCCCTTGAAAATATAAAATCATTTTATTACCTGTCGGTTGCACAAATTAAATAGTAGTCTATGAATACCACTGAACATTACTTATAACTTCACGCCCTCATAACAGGTAATTCACCACCTTAAGTCTCTAGATATTTTATATGACAGGATATCACCAATTGAGAATTGCATTTAACATAAAATAACCGTGGTCCTACAGCCCTGGAAGGGCCTTCGCCTATCTTGCATTTAAATTGCATTTAAATAATAATAATAAAAAGTCTTTCTACTTCTAGAAAATAAAAGTACAGAGTTGTAAGCTCAAAGAGAAATCAACTACTCTTTGTTCTAATGGAAATACAATAGAATTTTAACAATAGGTAGAAAGTGTCACGGGTGGGACAGATATAAGAACCTTAAAATCGATAATTACGGGCCATTTAACTAAGTGATATGATCCATATTTTTATGTGACGTCACAACTTTAAAATATGTCACTGATATATTATACTTTTATGAAAGGACATGTAAATGTTGTGTTATTATATGTAATATTGTACCTTGTTTGTAATGTGTATATTTTGTTTAATGTTTATTGTATTTTATGCTCTATTATGAGTAGTTTAATGTATCTTCATGTTTGCGAGAGTGCACTATGTGAATTTGTATATCTAAACATGTGCAGATGGCAGTTTTGTTGATAGTATCCTTTTGTAGATAGTGAATGATTCATCTGTACTTGAATCTGTGTCCTCGAAAATAGTATAAAAGTGAGGATATCGCGTAAAAAATAACACACTTTCGCCAAGGATCGACGAAGCTTTTAAACTTGAAAAGAACTCCTCGGTGTTGTGCACACATCTTGGTATGGTAGTTCGCGGCGCAAGCTAGGCCTATGTGATCATAGGTACGCCGATAGCCATGCATTGATGCTATGCACAATACAGCAACCATTCTACGTTAAATAATAAACCTAGCCTAAGTATTAATTTGGAGATAAAAGGATAAAGAGCAAATATTGGCTCAGTTATTATTACATATCTCTTGGTATGGTAGTTCGGGGCGCAAGCTAGGTCTATGTGATCTTACACATGCCGATAGCCACGCATTGAGTTTATGCTTTTTTAGTTGAGTCAATTCATCGACAAAGCGAAATCCTCGCCTTCGTCTCAAGGATATTCGCATTATAATTGCCATAAATAAAGAATAAAACCTTTTAGTTTATCCACTGCAGCAATGTGGTTTTATTTCTCTGTGCTGTGAATATTGTCTTTGCTAACACTATCCCTATACCTGAGAGGAGTCTGTTTACTTCACCGAGTCTCATCGTTCACCGCTGATTATTATTAAGTTATTATTAATAAATATAATAATACGTTTAATAGTATAATAATACAGGATTGATAGTATCATAAGAAAAGAAGAAAAAAACATTTAATATGAAAACAAGTTGAGAAGAATTTCCTCACTTCTGTGTTGTTTCATGCATTACCTCACAGTAGATATTTTACTATCTTAACTTAATTACAAGGTTCGCCCATAAGGAAATCGAACTGTCAAAAAAGAGAACCAAACCAAATAAAAAGGTAAGATATTCTGGCAACACTGCAAAGAGGTATATCTAAACTTCCCTTCAGTGCTTGTTTCAACCTGTTACAGGCAGTCGGTATCGGGACAAGCGTGCGTAATATGCAGGTCGTGTGCAGGCGGCGAACGAAATACGTGCACCAAGATGGAACAACGTTACAGCATAACGTTTTGTTACAAATTGTATAAATCGTTTACACAAGCGTTACAGATGATACGGGCAGTGTATGGTGAGATGAACCCTGGTGTTTATAATATGACACCGAAACAAAAAGACAGAGTGCGCAGTGGAAAAGACAGTTGTGGCCCGTAAAGAAAAAAGCACGGATGTCGAAATGGAAGACAAAGGTGCTGCTGATCGCATTTTCTGAATCCCAAGTACTGATTCAGCATGAATTTGTCCCTGAAAACCAAACAATCAATCAGTGCTTGGTCGACTCAGAAACAGGATGAAGCGGATTAGGAAGGACCTCTGTGATTCTGGTCAACGGTTTCGGTTACACGATAATGCTCGGCCTCATACCGCATTGTCTGTACAACAATACCTTGCTAAGCATTCAGTGACAGTGATCAAGTACCCTTCATATTCTCTGGACTTATCGCCTGCTGATTTTTTTCCTTTTTCCCAAGCTTCAGATGGCTATGAAAGGGCGAAGATGTGACGACGTCGCGGACATTAAATTAAATGTTACGCGTATTTTGAGAACACTTACTTTGAATGACTATCAATAGACCTGTTGAAACCTGTACAAATGTTGGTCAAAGTGTATTGCCTCCTCTGGTGATTAAAGGTGATAAAGTCATTTGAAAGTAATTACTTGTTTCCTTTCTTAAAAAAAAAAAAGTTCGTTTTTTTATGGGCGCACCTTGTATGTTTTACGTATGTCACGAGTGGGACATCATAAACTAAGAGTTTAATTTGAAAGTGGCATAATTCAATCAACACCCCATAATATAACATTGATTACTGGACATTTTGTGAAGGAAATTTTCATGAGGAGTTTCAAAAATAACAGTACGTAATCAATGTCGGTACAATTTTCATGCCTATGTATCATGTGAAGGTGGAAGGTGAATTAAATACACACAATTCTATGTGCACTTGCAGTTCAAAATTGGGGAATTTTGTATTGTAGGAAATCAATGTTTCACCACCTTGTAAATAGAGCCATCTATTGGGGAGATGATGGAACTACACATTTTATTGTGAATTTAAGGCAGTTAATATATTGCTATTTTCTGAAAACAATAGACGTGATGGGTAAAAATCGATTTAACTTTTAGAATCATAATGCTGAAATTATTCAGAAGCAACAGCCCTTTGCAAAACTTAAAAAGCCATGTCGACACAAATTGCAAATTCGTATCTTGCCTCTGTGTAACAAATTGTGAAGTTCATATTTTGAATTACAGAAAGTCAAGTGTAACTCACTCACAGAAATTTTCGGGGTGTTCAACAACAAAAAACACGACAGTATTAAATCTCTAAATCATTAAAACGGCCATGATGTAACTATTTCTGTATTTTGAGTACTAAGTTGTATAACTGTTCAAGTAATCTCTGGACGAAATCTCCTTATGTAGATTATAATCTTGACTGATTCACGTTTTCTAACTTCGAATTGAATCATCTGCGTTGGTGATGATCTCTACGATAAGATAAATATCGATGAGAAATACAAAACTAGCACTAAAATTGATTAACATGGTGGTAATAATGTTTTGTTAATGATGACAACTGTTTTGTACTGTGTCAATTTTTCTTAACTTTTATTATTTCTCTTTGGGCACCCTTAGATTTGTTGTTATTTTAGATATGATGATGAATTATTTTGTAAATTCCTTTGGCCTTAATTTCCGGTTATGAGAAAGCATTTCGGCAAGTGTGTCACAGTTGTCTGGGGAACAGGAGAGCAAAGAACTGTGAACAACTCGTGGAGAATCTTCTGACATCTTACGAGAAGATTGGGTGGGTATTCAACATTCATAATATTACTTAATTACTTTGTTTTGTTAGTGCTTTGCTGTTAGTGGTTTTTACTGTTCGAGGGATGTATTTTAGTAAAGAAGGGTACTTTCCCCTAAACAACAGAAAAGTTTTCTTGTCGAGGATTTAATAACAATTTATTTCAACTCCGCCCGGAGGATTTTTTGTGAAGGGGCGGCAATGTTTAAAATGGAGGAAACAATTTGAACTGTAAGTTAAACCGGAGTATCAAGGACCACCAAATTGCTTCTTCATTGCAGAAATTCATGCCGAGATGTTTAAGAAAACACAAACAGGATGCATTCTGGAATGTATATCTTCTACTTTACATTAATGACAACACAAACGAGTAGGAATATAATGCAAAGGAAAAACTCAGTTTCTTTACAGACCATACCAGAGTTGATTTTCTTAAAAATGTTGTATTATTATGCTTTTCAAATGCTGAAAAGCGTTTCAATTCTGACATTTCGACTATAGCATCAAAACTTGATTTTCGAGATATTAGAGTTCAATGCTAATATTCGCTAGAAATTCATTTTCTCCACAGACCAAGCCAGAAATGATTTTCATTAAAATGTTGAATAATTATGCTTTTCAAAACCTGAAAAGCGTTTTAATTATGACATTTAGACATTAGGATGAATATTTGATTTTTCGAGAAATTCGCGTTCAATGCTAATATTCGCTTGAAACTCATTTTCTATACAGACCAAACGAGAGATGATTTTCATAAAAATGTTGTATTACTATGCTTCTCAGAGCCTGAAAAGAGTTTTAATTTTGACCTTTCGACTATAGGAACAAAACTTCACTTTCGAGAAATTAGCGCTCAGTGCTAATACTCGTTTGAAACTCACTTTCAATACAGACCAAACCAGAGATGATTTTCATAAAAATGTTTTATTACTAAACTTTTCAGGGTCTGAGAAGCGTTTTCATTATGACCTTACGTCTGTAGTAACAAAAATTTTATTTTCGAGAAATTAGCGTTCATTGTTAATACAAACTTGAGACTCATTTTCTATACAGACCAAGCCAGAGATGATTTTCATTAAAAATGTTGATTTATTACAGAGCCTGAAAAGCGTTTCAATTATGACATTTAGACTATAGGATGAATATTTGATTTTTCGAGAAATATGCGATCAATGGTGATACTCGTTTGAAATTCATTTTCCCTACAGACCAAGCCAGAGATGATTTTCATAAAAATGGTGAAATATTCAGCTTTTCAGAGCCTGGAAAACGTTTTAGTTATCACATTTCGCCTATAAAATTAAAACTTGATTTTTCGAGAAATTCGCGTTAAATGCTTATTTTCGTTTGAAACTCATTTTTTCTACAGACCAAACTTGAGATGATTTTCATAAAAATGTTGAATTAATATGTTTTTCAGGGCCTGAAAAGCGTTTTAATTATGACATTTGGACTACAGGATGAATACTTGATTTTTCGAGAAATTCACGTTCAATGCAAGTTCTCGTTTGTAACTCATTTTCTGTACACACCTAGCCAGAGATGATTTACATTAAAATGTTGAATGGCTAAGCTTTTCAGAGTCTAGAAAGCGTTTTAATTATTAAATTTCGACTATAGGATCAAAATTTGATTTTTCAAGAAATTCGCGTTCAATGCTAATACTCACATGAGACTCATTTTCTATACAGATCAAGCCAGAAATGATTTTCATGAAAATGTTGAATTATTATGCTTTTCAGCGCCTGAAAAGCGTTTTAGTTATCACATTTTGCCTATAGAATCAAAACTTGACTTTCTAGAAATTCGCGTTAAATGCAAATTTTTGTTTGAAACTCATTTCCTGTACAGATCTTCAGAGAATGTGACAGAAAAATAAGATCGTGCTTTGATATGCCTGGGGCTGGAAGTTGTCCGAAATTTAGAATTTTTTAGTGGGTTGGTTGTTAATATATGGTCGAAGTCTAGGTCATCGAGGCAAAAATTTAGATATTTCCTTTTCGAAATTTTTAAAATCAATTTTCGGTGTTCGATACACACCGCTGAGGAAGATTTTTTGGTTGATTACGTTTAAGTCAATGATTGAATATTCCGGACTACTCGAGTATTCTCTTTGCGAACGAGAGAGGATTTTAACGGGAATGTTTTCTTTTACATATATTGCACAGCCTCCGGCTATATTCTTTAGCCTGTAATGATAAAGCATGTCCCTGCATGCTGACCAGTTTATCTGGGATCAATGAAACAAGCCAGCTCTCCGACACATGAATTGCTTCGAAGGAAAGAGGGGCAAAAATAGTTAGGAATTCGTCGTAGTGGAACAAAAAATTCTGACAGTGGAAATGCTCTTATGTGTTTGGCTAGCTCGTTCTTCAGTACCGTAACAGCAGGGTGAAAAGGGGAAAGAGAAGGTGAGTGAGGGTCGGCAGGGGGTTGGGCGATGGACTCGACTTGCATTTGGCATAGCTGCCGAAAATACGCCGTGGTTGCCATCTCTTTAATAAAGATACAAAAACAACCAGGCTGGTCCGGGAGAGAAAATAAGATATATTATTGGACTTACCAGTACTGAAATCAGGATTCTCTTGCAGCATGTATTGAAGTGGATGACCAAAATAAACTGGAGAACACCTGCATGTTACTTTTAACACTTGCACAGATTTGACATGAAACACTCGACACAAACACTTGAACTATGATGGAAACACACACACACACACATTTTACACATACATTTAAGTACGGAAACACAAAATAACACACAGAAGTAAACACAGTACATAAACTGAGAGACGCAGTACATTTGGTGGCGATTTATGAAATGTCCTTCGTCCGCTCTCGTTTCGCTTCCGTCGTTGCGGTTTGCTTCTTCACCTTAGCGCTGTAGGAGAGATTCGAACTCGAGAGCCGTCTTGATACTTGTCCTGCCGTTGCTGCCCAGGATGATGATCCGGTCATACAAAATGTCCTTTCCATACTTTAATTTTAAATGTATATGTCTAAATGCTGATTATCTTGCATTGCGAAAGCTTGTTTAATCTGGCAACATACATTTATTAAGGAAGACAATGAACCATTTTAAATTTTTTATTGAATTGGTTTTATGTGGATATCGGTAAATTTTATATCGGTACTTTATCTGTATTGGCCAAAACTTCATATCGGCCCATCCCTAATATATAGTAAGAAAGTCAAGTCAGCTTTTTTCTTTCAGCACACACACACATTGCGTCACGATTGGGACTCCTTGAAAATATAAAATCATTTTATTACCTGTCGGTTGCACAAATTAAATAGTAGTCTATGAATACCACTGAACATTACTTATAACTTCACGCCCTCATAACAGGTAATTCACCACCTTAAGTCTCTAGATATTTTATATGACAGGATATCACCAATTGAGAATTGCATTTAACATAAAATAACCGTGGTCCTACAGCCCTGGAAGGGCCTTCGCCTATCTTGCATTTAAATTGCATTTAAATAATAATAATAAAAAGTCTTTCTACTTCTAGAAAATAAAAGTACAGAGTTGTAAGCTCAAAGGGAAATCAACTACTCTTTGTTCTAATGGAAATACAATAGAATTTTAACAATAGGTAGAAAGTGTCACGGGTGGGACAGATATAAGAACCTTAAAATCGATAATTACGGGCCATTTAACTAAGTGATATGATCCATATTTTTATGTGACGTCACAACTTTAAAATATGTCACTGATATATTATACTTTTATGAAAGGACATGTAAATGTTGTGTTATTATATGTAATATTGTACCTTGTTTGTAATGTGTATCTTTTGTTTAATGTTTATTGTATTTTATGCTCTATTATGAGTAGTTTAATGTATCTTCATGTTTGCGAGAGTGCACTATGTGAATTTGTATGTCTAAACATGTGCATATGGCAGTTTTGTTGATAGTATCCTTTTGTAGATAGTGAATGATTCATCTGTACTTGAATCTGTGTCCTCGAAAATAGTATAAAAGTGAGGATATCGCGTAAAAAATAACACACTTTCGCCAAGGATCGACGAAGCTTTTTAAACTTGAAAAGAACTCCTCGGTGTTGTGCACACATCTTGGTATGGTAGTTCGCGGCGCAAGCTAGGCCTATGTGATCATAGGTACGCCGATAGCCATGCATTGATGCTATGCACAATACAGCAACCATTCTACGTTAAATAATAAACCTAGCCTAAGTATTAATTTGGAGATAAAAGGATAAAGAGCAAATATTGGCCCAGTTATTATTACATATCTCTTGGTATGGTAGTTCGGGGCGCAAGCTAAGTCTATGTGATCTTACACATGCCGATAGCCACGCATTGAGTTTATGCTTTTTTAGTTGAGTCAATTCATCGACAAAGCGAAATCCTCGCCTTCGTCTCAAGTATATTCGCATTATAATTGCCATAAATAAAGAATAAAACCTTTTAGTTTATCTACTGCAGCAACGTGGTTTTATTTCTCTGTGCTGTGAATATTTTCTTTGCTAACACTATCCCTATACCTAAGAGGAGTCTGTTTACTTCACCGAGTCTCATCGTTCACCGCTGATTATTATTAAGTTATTATTAATAAATATAATAATACGTTTAATAGTATAATAATACAGGATTGATAGTATCATAAGAAAAGAAGAAAAAACATTTAATATGAAAACAAGTTGAGAAGAATTTCCTCACTTCTGTGTTGTTTCATGCATAACCTCACAGTAGATATTTTACTATCTTAACTTAATTACAAGGTTCGCCCATAAGGAAATCGAACTGTCAAAAAAGAGAACCAAACCAAATAAAAAGGTAAGATATTCTGGCAACACTGCAAAGAGGTATATCTAAACTTCCCTTCAGTGCTTGTTTCAACCTGTTACAGGCAGTCGGTATCGGGACAAGCGTGCGTAATATGCAGGTCGTGTGCAGGCGGCGAACGAAATACGTGCACAAAGATGGTACAACGTTACAGCATAACGTTTTGTTACAAATTGGGTAAATCGTTTACACAAGCGTTACAGATGATACGGGCAGTGTATGGTGAGATGAACCCTGGTGTTTATAATATGACACCGAAACAAAAAGACAGAGTGCGCAGTGGAAAAGACAGTTGTGGCCCGTAAAGAAAAAAGCACGGATGTCGAAATGGAAGACAAAGGTGCTGCTGATCGCATTTTCTGATTCACAAGTACTGATTCAGCATGAATTTGTCCCTGAATACCAAACAATCAATCAGTGCTTGGTCGACTCAGAAACAGGATGAAGCGGATTAGGAAGGACCTCTGTGATTCTGGTCAACGGTTTCGGTTACACGATAATGCTCGGCCTCATACCGCATTGTCTGTACAACAATACCTTGCTAAGCATTCAGTGACAGTGATCAAGTACCCTTCATATTCTCTGGACTTATCGCCTGCTGATTTTTTTCCTTTTTCCCAAGCTTCAGATGGCTATGAAAGGGCGAAGATGTGACGACGTCGCGGACATTAAATTAAATGTTACGCGTATTTTGAGAACACTTACTTTGAATGACTATCAATAGACCTGTTGAAACCTGTACAAACGTTGGTCAAAGTGTATTGCCTCCTCTGGTGATTAAAGGTGATAAAGTCATTTGAAAGTAATTACTTGTTTCCTTTCTTAAAAAAAAAAAGTTCGTTTTTTTATGGGCGCACCTTGTATGTTTTACGTATGTCACGAGTGGGACATCATAAACTAAGAGTTTAATTTGAAAGTGGCATAATTCAATCAACACCCCATAATATAACATTGATTACTGGACATTTTGTGAAGGAAATTTTCATGAGGAGTTTCAAAAATAACAGTACGTAATCAATGTCGGTACAATTTTCATGCCTATGTATCATGTGAAGGTGGAAGGTGAATTAAATACACACAATTCTATGTGCACTTGCAGTTCAAAATTGGGGAATTTGTATTGTAGGAAATCAATGTTTCACCACCTTGTAAATAGAGCCATCTATTGGGGAGATGATGGAACTACACATTTTATTGTGAATTTAAGGCAGTTAATATATTGCTATTTTCTGAAAACACTAGACGTGATGGGTAAAAATCGATTTAATTTTTAGAATCATAATGCTGAAATTATTCAGAAGCAACAGCCCTTTGCAAAACTTAAAAAGCCATGTCGACACAAATTGCAAATTCGTATCTTGCCTCTGTGTAACAAATTGTGAAGTTCATATTTTGAATTACAAAAAGTCAAGTGTAACTCACTCACAGAAATTTTCGGGGTGTTCAACAACAAAAAACACGACAGTATTAAATCTCTAAATCATTAAAACAGCCATGATGTAACTATTTCTGTATTTTGAGTACTAAGTTGTATAACTGTTCATGTAATCTCTGGACGAAATCTCCTTATGTAGATTACAATCTTGACTGATTCACGTTTTCTAACTTCGAATTGAATCATCTGCGTTGGTGATGATCTCTACGATAAGATAAATATCGGAAGGCACTAAATCAATAGGAAATACAAAACTAGCACTAAAATTGATTAACATGGTGGTAATAATGTTTTGTTAATGATGACAACTGTTCTGTACTGTGTCAATTTTTCTTATTTTTATTATTTCTCTTTGGGCACCCTTAGATTTGTTGTTATTTTAGATATGATGATGAATTATTTTGTAAATTCCTTTGGCCTTAATTTCCGGTTATGAGAAAGCATTTCGGCAAGTGTGTCACAGTTGCCTGGGGAACAGGAGAGCAAAGAACTGTGAACAACTCGTGGAGAATCTTCTGACATCTTACGAGAAGATTGGGTGGGTATTCAACATTCATAATATTACTTAATTACTTTGTTTTGTTAGTGCTTTGCTGTTAGTGGTTTTTACTGTTCGAGGGATGTATTTTAGTAAAGAAGGGTACTTTCCACTACACAACAGAAAAGTATTCTTGTCGAGGATTTAATAACAATTTATTTCAACTCCGCCCGGAGGATTTATTGTGAAGGGGCGGCAATGTTTAAAATGGAGGAAACAATTTGAACTGTAAGTTAAACCGGAGTATTAAGGACCACCAAATTGCTTTTTCATTGCAGAAATTCATGACGAGCTGTTCAAGAAAACACAAACAGGATGCATTCTGGAATGTATATCTTCTACTTTACATTAATGACAACACAAACGAGTAGGAATATAATGCAAAGGAAAAACTCAGTTTCTTTACAGACCATACCAGAGTTGATTTTCTTAAAAATGTTGTATTAATATGCTTTTCAAAGGCTGAAAAGCGTTTCAATTCTGACATTTCGACTATAGCATCAAAACTTGATTTTCAATTCTAATATTCGCTAGAAATTCATTTTCTCCACAGACCAAGCCAGAAATGATTTTCATTAAAATGTTGAATAATTATGCTTTTCAAAACCTGAAAAGCGTTTTAATTATGACATTTAGACATTAGGATGAATATTTGATTTTTCGAGAAATTCGCGTTCAATGCTAATATTCGCTTGAAACTCATTTTCTATACAGACCAAACGAGAGATGATTTTCATAAAAATGTTGTATTACTATGCTTCTCAGAGCCTGAAAAGAGTTTTAATTTTGACCTTTCGACTATAGGAACAAAACTTCACTTTCGAGAAATTAGCGCTCAGTGCTAATACTCGTTTGAAACACACTTTCAATACAGACCAAACCAGAGATGATTTTCATAAAAATGTTTTATTACTAAACTTTTCAGGGTCTGAGAAGCGTTTTCATTATGACCTTACGTCTGTAGTAACAAAAATTTTATTTTCGAGAAATTAGCGTTCATTGTTAATACAAACTTGAGACTCATTTTCTATACAGACCAAGCCAGAGATGATTTTCATTAAAAATGTTGAATTATTATGCTTTACAGAGCCTGAAAAGCGTTTCAATTATGACATTTAGACTATAGGATGAATATTTGATTTTTCGAGAAATATGCGATCAATGGTAATACTCGTTTGAAATTCATTTTCCCTACAGACCAAGACAGAGATGATTTTCATAAAAATGGTGAAATATTCAGCTTTTCAGAGCCTGGAAAACGTTTTAGTTATCACATTTCGCCTATAAAATTAAAACTTGATTTTTCGAGAAATTCGCGTTAAATGCTTATTTTCGTTTGAAACTCATTTTTTCTACAGACCAAACCAGAGATGATTTTCATAAAAATGTTGAATTAATATGTTTTTCAGAGCCTGAAAAGCGTTTTAATTATGACATTGGGACTACAGGATGAATACTTGATTTTTCGAGAAATTCACGTTCAATGCTAGTTCTCGTTTGTAACTCATTTTCTGTACACAACTAGCCAGAGATGATTTACATTAAAATGTTGAATGGCTAAGCTTTTCAGAGTCTAGAAAGCGTTTTAATTATTAAATTTCGACTATAGGATCAAAATTTGATTTTTCAAGAAATTCGCGTTCAATGCTAATACTCACTTGAGACTCATTTTCTATACAGATCAAGCCAGAAATGATTTTCATGAAAATGTTGAATTATTATGCTTTTCAGCGCCTGAAAAGCGTTTTAGTTATCACATTTCGCCTATAGGATCAAAACTTGACTTTCGAGAAATTCGCGTTAAATGCAAATTTTTGTTTGAAACACATTTCCTGTACAGATCTTCAGAGAATGTGACAGAAAAATAAGATCGTGCTTTGATATGCCTGGGGCTGGAAGTTGTCCGAAATTTAGAATTTTTTAGTGGGTTGGTTGTTAATATATGGTCTATATATGTTAATATATGGTCGAAGTCTAGGTCATCCAGGCAAAAATTTAGATATTTCCTTTTCGAAATTTTTAAAATCAGTTTTCGGTGTTCGATACACACCGCTGAGGAAGATTTTTTTGGTTGATTACGTTTAAGTCAATGATTGAATATTCCGGACTACTCGAGTATTCTCTTTGCGAACGAGAGAGGATTTTAACGGGAATGTTTTCTTTTACATATATTGCACAGCCTCCGCCTCTATTGTTTAGCCTGTAATGATAAAGCCTGTATCCCTGCATGCTGACCAGGTGATCTGCGATCGATGAAACAAGCCAGCTCTCCGACACATGAATTGCTTCGAAGGAAAGAGGGGCAAAAATAGTTAGGAATTCGTCGTAGTGGAACAAAAAATTCTGACAGTGGAAATGCTCTTATGTGTTTGGCTAGCTCGTTCTTCAGTACCGTTACAGCAGGGTGAAAAGGGGAAAGAGAAGGTGAGTGAGGGTCGGCAGGGGGTTGGGCGATGGACTCGACTTGCATTTGGCATAGCTGCCGAAAATACGCCGTGGTTGCCATCTCTTTAATATAGATACAAAAACAACCAGGCTGGTCCGGGAAAGAAAATAAGATATATTATTGGACTTACCAGTACTGAAATCTGGATTCTCTTGCAGCATGTATTGAAGTGGATGACCAAAATAAACTGGAGAACACCTGCATGTTACTTTTAACACTTGCACAGATTTGACATGAAACACTCGACACAAACACTTGAACTATGATGGAAACACACACACACACATTTTACACATACATTTAAGTACGGAAACACAAAATAACACACAGAAGTATACACAGTACATAAACTGAGAGACGCAGTACATTTGGTGGCGATTTATGAAATGTCCTTCGTCCGCTCTCGTTTCGCTTCCGTCGTTGCGGTTTGCTTCTTCACCTTAGCGCTGTAGGAGAGATTCGAACTCGCGAGCCGTTTTGATACTTGTCCTGACGTTGCTGCCCTGGATGATGATCCGGTCATACAAAATGTCCTTTCCATACTTTAATTTTAAATGTATATGTCTAAATGCTGATTATCTTGCATTGCGAAAGCTTGTTTAATCTGGCAACATACATTTATTAAGGAAGACAATGAACCATTTTTAATTTTTTATCGAATTGGTTTTATGTGGATATCGGTAAATTTTATATCGGTACTTTATCTGTATTGGCCAAAACTTCATATCGGCCCATCCCTAATATATAGTAAGAAAGTCAAGCCAGCTTTTTTCTTTCAGCACACACACACATTACGTCACGATTGGGACCCCTTGAAAATATAAAATCATTTTATTACCTGTCGGTTGCACAAATTAAATAGTAGTCTATGAATACCACTGAACATTACTTATAACTTCACGCCCTCATAACAGGTAATTCACCACCTTAAGTCTCTAGATATTTTATATGACAGGATATCACCAATTGAGAATTGCATTTAACATAAAATAACCGTGGTCCTACAGCCCTGGAAGGGCCTTCGCCTATCTTGCATTTAAATTGCATTTAAATAATAATAATAAAAAGTCTTTCTACTTCTAGAAAATAAAAGTACAGAGTTGTAAGCTCAAAGAGAAATCAACTACTCTTTGTTCTAATGGAAATACAATAGAATTTTAACAATAGGTAGAAAGTGTCACGGGTGGGACAGATATAAGAACCTTAAAATCGATAATTACGGGCCATTTAACTAAGTGATATGATCCATATTTTTATGTGACGTCACAACTTTAAAATATGTCACTGATATATTATACTTTTATGAAAGGACATGTAAATGTTGTGTTATTATATGTAATATTGTACCTTGTTTGTAATGTGTATATTTTGTTTAATGTTTATTGTATTTTATGCTCTATTATGAGTAGTTTAATGTATCTTCATGTTTGCGAGAGTGCACTATGTGAATTTGTATATCTAAACATGTGCAGATGGCAGTTTTGTTGATAGTATCCTTTTGTAGATAGTGAATGATTCATCTGTACTTGAATCTGTGTCCTCGAAAATAGTATAAAAGTGAGGATATCGCGTAAAAAATAACACACTTTCGCCAAGGATCGACGAAGCTTTTAAACTTGAAAAGAACTCCTCGGTGTTGTGCACACATCTTGGTATGGTAGTTCGGGGCGCAAGCTAGGCCTATGTGATCATAGGTACGCCGATAGCCATGCATTGATGCTATGCACAATACAGCAACCATTCTACGTTAAATAATAAACCTAGCCTAAGTATTAATTTGGAGATAAAAGGATAAAGAGCAAATATTGGCTCAGTTATTATTACATATCTCTTGGTATGGTAGTTCGGGGCGCAAGCTAGGTCTATGTGATCTTACACATGCCGATAGCCACGCATTGAGTTTATGCTTTTTTAGTTGAGTCAATTCATCGACAAAGCGAAATCCTCGCCTTCGTCTCAAGGATATTCGCATTATAATTGCCATAAATAAAGAATAAAACCTTTTAGTTTATCCACTGCAGCAATGTGGTTTTATTTCTCTGTGCTGTGAATATTGTCTTTGCTAACACTATCCCTATACCTGAGAGGAGTCTGTTTACTTCACCGAGTCTCATCGTTCACCGCTGATTATTATTAAGTTATTATTAATAAATATAATAATACGTTTAATAGTATAATAATACAGGATTGATAGTATCATAAGAAAAGAAGAAAAAAACATTTAATATGAAAACAAGTTGAGAAGAATTTCCTCACTTCTGTGTTGTTTCATGCATAACCTCACAGTAGATATTTTACTATCTTAACTTAATTACAAGGTTCGCCCATAAGGAAATCGAACTGTCAAAAAAGAGAACCAAACCAAATAAAAAGGTAAGATATTCTGGCAACACTGCAAAGAGGTATATCTAAACTTCCCTTCAGTGCTTGTTTCAACCTGTTACAGGCAGTCGGTATCGGGACAAGCGTGCGTAATATGCAGGTCGTGTGCAGGCGGCGAACGAAATACGTGCACCAAGATGGAACAACGTTACAGCATAACGTTTTGTTACAAATTGGGTAAATCGTTTACACAAGCGTTACAGATGATACGGGCAGTGTATGGTGAGATGAACCCTGGTGTTTATAATATGACACCGAAACAAAAAGACAGAGTGCGCAGTGGAAAAGACAGTTGTGGCCCGTAAAGAAAAAAGCACGGATGTCGAAATGGAAGACAAAGGTGCTGCTGATCGCATTTTCTGAATCCCAAGTACTGATTCAGCATGAATTTGTCCCTGAAAACCAAACAATCAATCAGTGCTTGGTCGACTCAGAAACAGGATGAAGCGGATTAGGAAGGACCTCTGTGATTCTGGTCAACGGTTTCGGTTACACGATAATGCTCGGCCTCATACCGCATTGTCTGTACAACAATACCTTGCTAAGCATTCAGTGACAGTGATCAAGTACCCTTCATATTCTCTGGACTTATCGCCTGCTGATTTTTTTCCTTTTTCCCAAGCTTCAGATGGCTATGAAAGGGCGAAGATGTGACGACGTCGCGGACATTAAATTAAATGTTACGCGTATTTTGAGAACACTTACTTTGAATGACTATCAATAGACCTGTTGAAACCTGTACAAATGTTGGTCAAAGTGTATTGCCTCCTCTGGTGATTAAAGGTGATAAAGTCATTTGAAAGTAATTACTTGTTTCCTTTCTTAAAAAAAAAAAGTTCGTTTTTTTATGGGCGCACCTTGTATGTTTTACGTATGTCACGAGTGGGACATCATAAACTAAGAGTTTAATTTGAAAGTGGCATAATTCAATCAACACCCCATAATATAACATTGATTACTGGACATTTTGTGAAGGAAATTTTCATGAGGAGTTTCAAAAATAACAGTACGTAATCAATGTCGGTACAATTTTCATGCCTATGTATCATGTGAAGGTGGAAGGTGAATTAAATACACACAATTCTATGTGCACTTGCAGTTCAAAATTGGGGAATTTGTATTGTAGGAAATCAATGTTTCACCACCTTGTAAATAGAGCCATCTATTGGGGAGATGATGGAACTACACATTTTATTGTGAATTTAAGGCAGTTAATATATTGCTATTTTCTGAAAACACTAGACGTGATGGGTAAAAATCGATTTAATTTTTAGAATCATAATGCTGAAATTATTCAGAAGCAACAGCCCTTTGCAAAACTTAAAAAGCCATGTCGACACAAATTGCAAATTCGTATCTTGCCTCTGTGTAACAAATTGTGAAGTTCATATTTTGAATTACAAAAAGTCAAGTGTAACTCACTCACAGAAATTTTCGGGGTGTTCAACAACAAAAAACACGACAGTATTAAATCTCTAAATCATTAAAACAGCCATGATGTAACTATTTCTGTATTTTGAGTACTAAGTTGTATAACTGTTCATGTAATCTCTGGACGAAATCTCCTTATGTAGATTACAATCTTGACTGATTCACGTTTTCTAACTTCGAATTGAATCATCTGCGTTGGTGATGATCTCTACGATAAGATAAATATCGGAAGGCACTAAATCAATAGGAAATACAAAACTAGCACTAAAATTGATTAACATGGTGGTAATAATGTTTTGTTAATGATGACAACTGTTCTGTACTGTGTCAATTTTTCTTATTTTTATTATTTCTCTTTGGGCACCCTTAGATTTGTTGTTATTTTAGATATGATGATGAATTATTTTGTAAATTCCTTTGGCCTTAATTTCCGGTTATGAGAAAGCATTTCGGCAAGTGTGTCACAGTTGCCTGGGGAACAGGAGAGCAAAGAACTGTGAACAACTCGTGGAGAATCTTCTGACATCTTACGAGAAGATTGGGTGGGTATTCAACATTCATAATATTACTTAATTACTTTGTTTTGTTAGTGCTTTGCTGTTAGTGGTTTTTACTGTTCGAGGGATGTATTTTAGTAAAGAAGGGTACTTTCCACTACACAACAGAAAAGTATTCTTGTCGAGGATTTAATAACAATTTATTTCAACTCCGCCCGGAGGATTTATTGTGAAGGGGCGGCAATGTTTAAAATGGAGGAAACAATTTGAACTGTAAGTTAAACCGGAGTATTAAGGACCACCAAATTGCTTTTTCATTGCAGAAATTCATGACGAGCTGTTCAAGAAAACACAAACAGGATGCATTCTGGAATGTATATCTTCTACTTTACATTAATGACAACACAAACGAGTAGGAATATAATGCAAAGGAAAAACTCAGTTTCTTTACAGACCATACCAGAGTTGATTTTCTTAAAAATGTTGTATTAATATGCTTTTCAAAGGCTGAAAAGCGTTTCAATTCTGACATTTCGACTATAGCATCAAAACTTGATTTTCAATTCTAATATTCGCTAGAAATTCATTTTCTCCACAGACCAAGCCAGAAATGATTTTCATTAAAATGTTGAATAATTATGCTTTTCAAAACCTGAAAAGCGTTTTAATTATGACATTTAGACATTAGGATGAATATTTGATTTTTCGAGAAATTCGCGTTCAATGCTAATATTCGCTTGAAACTCATTTTCTATACAGACCAAACGAGAGATGATTTTCATAAAAATGTTGTATTACTATGCTTCTCAGAGCCTGAAAAGAGTTTTAATTTTGACCTTTCGACTATAGGAACAAAACTTCACTTTCGAGAAATTAGCGCTCAGTGCTAATACTCGTTTGAAACTCACTTTCAATACAGACCAAACCAGAGATGATTTTCATAAAAATGTTTTATTACTAAACTTTTCAGGGTCTGAGAAGCGTTTTCATTATGACCTTACGTCTGTAGTAACAAAAATTTTATTTTCGAGAAATTAGCGTTCATTGTTAATACAAACTTGAGACTCATTTTCTATACAGACCAAGCCAGAGATGATTTTCATTAAAAATGTTGAATTATTATGCTTTACAGAGCCTGAAAAGCGTTTCAATTATGACATTTAGACTATAGGATGAATATTTGATTTTTCGAGAAATATGCGATCAATGGTAATACTCGTTTGAAATTCATTTTCCCTACAGACCAAGACAGAGATGATTTTCATAAAAATGGTGAAATATTCAGCTTTTCAGAGCCTGGAAAACGTTTTAGTTATCACATTTCGCCTATAAAATTAAAACTTGATTTTTCGAGAAATTCGCGTTAAATGCTTATTTTCGTTTGAAACTCATTTTTTCTACAGACCAAACCAGAGATGATTTTCATAAAAATGTTGAATTAATATGTTTTTCAGAGCCTGAAAAGCGTTTTAATTATGACATTGGGACTACAGGATGAATACTTGATTTTTCGAGAAATTCACGTTCAATGCTAGTTCTCGTTTGTAACTCATTTTCTGTACACAACTAGCCAGAGATGATTTACATTAAAATGTTGAATGGCTAAGCTTTTCAGAGTCTAGAAAGCGTTTTAATTATTAAATTTCGACTATAGGATCAAAATTTGATTTTTCAAGAAATTCGCGTTCAATGCTAATACTCACTTGAGACTCATTTTCTATACAGATCAAGCCAGAAATGATTTTCATGAAAATGTTGAATTATTATGCTTTTCAGCGCCTGAAAAGCGTTTTAGTTATCACATTTCGCCTATAGGATCAAAACTTGACTTTCGAGAAATTCGCGTTAAATGCAAATTTTTGTTTGAAACACATTTCCTGTACAGATCTTCAGAGAATGTGACAGAAAAATAAGATCGTGCTTTGATATGCCTGGGGCTGGAAGTTGTCCGAAATTTAGAATTTTTTAGTGGGTTGGTTGTTAATATATGGTCTATATATGTTAATATATGGTCGAAGTCTAGGTCATCCAGGCAAAAATTTAGATATTTCCTTTTCGAAATTTTTAAAATCAGTTTTCGGTGTTCGATACACACCGCTGAGGAAGATTTTTTTGGTTGATTACGTTTAAGTCAATGATTGAATATTCCGGACTACTCGAGTATTCTCTTTGCGAACGAGAGAGGATTTTAACGGGAATGTTTTCTTTTACATATATTGCACAGCCTCCGCCTCTATTGTTTAGCCTGTAATGATAAAGCCTGTATCCCTGCATGCTGACCAGGTGATCTGCGATCGATGAAACAAGCCAGCTCTCCGACACATGAATTGCTTCGAAGGAAAGAGGGGCAAAAATAGTTAGGAATTCGTCGTAGTGGAACAAAAAATTCTGACAGTGGAAATGCTCTTATGTGTTTGGCTAGCTCGTTCTTCAGTACCGTTACAGCAGGGTGAAAAGGGGAAAGAGAAGGTGAGTGAGGGTCGGCAGGGGGTTGGGCGATGGACTCGACTTGCATTTGGCATAGCTGCCGAAAATACGCCGTGGTTGCCATCTCTTTAATATAGATACAAAAACAACCAGGCTGGTCCGGGAAAGAAAATAAGATATATTATTGGACTTACCAGTACTGAAATCTGGATTCTCTTGCAGCATGTATTGAAGTGGATGACCAAAATAAACTGGAGAACACCTGCATGTTACTTTTAACACTTGCACAGATTTGACATGAAACACTCGACACAAACACTTGAACTATGATGGAAACACACACACACACATTTTACACATACATTTAAGTACGGAAACACAAAATAACACACAGAAGTATACACAGTACATAAACTGAGAGACGCAGTACATTTGGTGGCGATTTATGAAATGTCCTTCGTCCGCTCTCGTTTCGCTTCCGTCGTTGCGGTTTGCTTCTTCACCTTAGCGCTGTAGGAGAGATTCGAACTCGCGAGCCGTTTTGATACTTGTCCTGACGTTGCTGCCCTGGATGATGATCCGGTCATACAAAATGTCCTTTCCATACTTTAATTTTAAATGTATATGTCTAAATGCTGATTATCTTGCATTGCGAAAGCTTGTTTAATCTGGCAACATACATTTATTAAGGAAGACAATGAACCATTTTTAATTTTTTATCGAATTGGTTTTATGTGGATATCGGTAAATTTTATATCGGTACTTTATCTGTATTGGCCAAAACTTCATATCGGCCCATCCCTAATATATAGTAAGAAAGTCAAGCCAGCTTTTTTCTTTCAGCACACACACACATTACGTCACGATTGGGACCCCTTGAAAATATAAAATCATTTTATTACCTGTCGGTTGCACAAATTAAATAGTAGTCTATGAATACCACTGAACATTACTTATAACTTCACGCCCTCATAACAGGTAATTCACCACCTTAAGTCTCTAGATATTTTATATGACAGGATATCACCAATTGAGAATTGCATTTAACATAAAATAACCGTGGTCCTACAGCCCTGGAAGGGCCTTCGCCTATCTTGCATTTAAATTGCATTTAAATAATAATAATAAAAAGTCTTTCTACTTCTAGAAAATAAAAGTACAGAGTTGTAAGCTCAAAGAGAAATCAACTACTCTTTGTTCTAATGGAAATACAATAGAATTTTAACAATAGGTAGAAAGTGTCACGGGTGGGACAGATATAAGAACCTTAAAATCGATAATTACGGGCCATTTAACTAAGTGATATGATCCATATTTTTATGTGACGTCACAACTTTAAAATATGTCACTGATATATTATACTTTTATGAAAGGACATGTAAATGTTGTGTTATTATATGTAATATTGTACCTTGTTTGTAATGTGTATATTTTGTTTAATGTTTATTGTATTTTATGCTCTATTATGAGTAGTTTAATGTATCTTCATGTTTGCGAGAGTGCACTATGTGAATTTGTATATCTAAACATGTGCAGATGGCAGTTTTGTTGATAGTATCCTTTTGTAGATAGTGAATGATTCATCTGTACTTGAATCTGTGTCCTCGAAAATAGTATAAAAGTGAGGATATCGCGTAAAAAATAACACACTTTCGCCAAGGATCGACGAAGCTTTTAAACTTGAAAAGAACTCCTCGGTGTTGTGCACACATCTTGGTATGGTAGTTCGGGGCGCAAGCTAGGCCTATGTGATCATAGGTACGCCGATAGCCATGCATTGATGCTATGCACAATACAGCAACCATTCTACGTTAAATAATAAACCTAGCCTAAGTATTAATTTGGAGATAAAAGGATAAAGAGCAAATATTGGCTCAGTTATTATTACATATCTCTTGGTATGGTAGTTCGGGGCGCAAGCTAGGTCTATGTGATCTTACACATGCCGATAGCCACGCATTGAGTTTATGCTTTTTTAGTTGAGTCAATTCATCGACAAAGCGAAATCCTCGCCTTCGTCTCAAGGATATTCGCATTATAATTGCCATAAATAAAGAATAAAACCTTTTAGTTTATCCACTGCAGCAATGTGGTTTTATTTCTCTGTGCTGTGAATATTGTCTTTGCTAACACTATCCCTATACCTGAGAGGAGTCTGTTTACTTCACCGAGTCTCATCGTTCACCGCTGATTATTATTAAGTTATTATTAATAAATATAATAATACGTTTAATAGTATAATAATACAGGATTGATAGTATCATAAGAAAAGAAGAAAAAAACATTTAATATGAAAACAAGTTGAGAAGAATTTCCTCACTTCTGTGTTGTTTCATGCATAACCTCACAGTAGATATTTTACTATCTTAACTTAATTACAAGGTTCGCCCATAAGGAAATCGAACTGTCAAAAAAGAGAACCAAACCAAATAAAAAGGTAAGATATTCTGGCAACACTGCAAAGAGGTATATCTAAACTTCCCTTCAGTGCTTGTTTCAACCTGTTACAGGCAGTCGGTATCGGGACAAGCGTGCGTAATATGCAGGTCGTGTGCAGGCGGCGAACGAAATACGTGCACCAAGATGGAACAACGTTACAGCATAACGTTTTGTTACAAATTGGGTAAATCGTTTACACAAGCGTTACAGATGATACGGGCAGTGTATGGTGAGATGAACCCTGGTGTTTATAATATGACACCGAAACAAAAAGACAGAGTGCGCAGTGGAAAAGACAGTTGTGGCCCGTAAAGAAAAAAGCACGGATGTCGAAATGGAAGACAAAGGTGCTGCTGATCGCATTTTCTGAATCCCAAGTACTGATTCAGCATGAATTTGTCCCTGAAAACCAAACAATCAATCAGTGCTTGGTCGACTCAGAAACAGGATGAAGCGGATTAGGAAGGACCTCTGTGATTCTGGTCAACGGTTTCGGTTACACGATAATGCTCGGCCTCATACCGCATTGTCTGTACAACAATACCTTGCTAAGCATTCAGTGACAGTGATCAAGTACCCTTCATATTCTCTGGACTTATCGCCTGCTGATTTTTTTCCTTTTTCCCAAGCTTCAGATGGCTATGAAAGGGCGAAGATGTGACGACGTCGCGGACATTAAATTAAATGTTACGCGTATTTTGAGAACACTTACTTTGAATGACTATCAATAGACCTGTTGAAACCTGTACAAATGTTGGTCAAAGTGTATTGCCTCCTCTGGTGATTAAAGGTGATAAAGTCATTTGAAAGTAATTACTTGTTTCCTTTCTTAAAAAAAAAAAAGTTCGTTTTTTTATGGGCGCACCTTGTATGTTTTACGTATGTCACGAGTGGGACATCATAAACTAAGAGTTTAATTTGAAAGTGGCATAATTCAATCAACACCCCATAATATAACATTGATTACTGGACATTTTGTGAAGGAAATTTTCATGAGGAGTTTCAAAAATAACAGTACGTAATCAATGTCGGTACAATTTTCATGCCTATGTATCATGTGAAGGTGGAAGGTGAATTAAATACACACAATTCTATGTGCACTTGCAGTTCAAAATTGGGGAATTTTGTATTGTAGGAAATCAATGTTTCACCACCTTGTAAATAGAGCCATCTATTGGGGAGATGATGGAACTACACATTTTATTGTGAATTTAAGGCAGTTAATATATTGCTATTTTCTGAAAACAATAGACGTGATGGGTAAAAATCGATTTAATTTTTAGAATCATAATGCTGAAATTATTCAGAAGCAACAGCCCTTTGCAAAACTTAAAAAGCCATGTCGACACAAATTGCAAATTCGTATCTTGCCTCTGTGTAACAAATTGTGAAGTTCATATTTTGAATTACAGAAAGTCAAGTGTAACTCACTCACAGAAATTTTCGGGGTGTTCAACAACAAAAAACACGACAGTATTAAATCTCTAAATCATTAAAACGGCCATGATGTAACTATTTCTGTATTTTGAGTACTAAGTTGTATAACTGTTCAAGTAATCTCTGGACGAAATCTCATTATGTAGATTATAATCTTGACTGATTCACGTTTTCTAACTTCGAATTGAATCATCTGCGTTGGTGATGATCTCTACGATAAGATAAATATCGATGAGAAATACAAAACTAGCACTAAAATTGATTAACATGGTGGTAATAATGTTTTGTTAATGATGACAACTGTTTTGTACTGTGTCAATTTTTCTTAACTTTTATTATTTCTCTTTGGGCACCCTTAGATTTGTTGTTATTTTAGATATGATGATGAATTATTTTGTAAATTCCTTTGGCCTTAATTTCCGGTTATGAGAAAGCATTTCGGCAAGTGTGTCACAGTTGTCTGGGGAACAGGAGAGCAAAGAACTGTGAACAACTCGTGGAGAATCTTCTGACATCTTACGAGAAGATTGGGTGGGTATTCAACATTCATAATATTACTTAATTACTTTGTTTTGTTAGTGCTTTGCTGTTAGTGGTTTTTACTGTTCGAGGGATGTATTTTAGTAAAGAAGGGTACTTTCCCCTAAACAACAGAAAAGTTTTCTTGTCGAGGATTTAATAACAATTTATTTCAACTCCGCCCGGAGGATTTTTTGTGAAGGGGCGGCAATGTTTAAAATGGAGGAAACAATTTGAACTGTAAGTTAAACCGGAGTATCAAGGACCACCAAATTGCTTCTTCATTGCAGAAATTCATGCCGAGATGTTTAAGAAAACACAAACAGGATGCATTCTGGAATGTATATCTTCTACTTTACATTAATGACAACACAAACGAGTAGGAATATAATGCAAAGGAAAAACTCAGTTTCTTTACAGACCATACCAGAGTTGATTTTCTTAAAAATGTTGTATTATTATGCTTTTCAAATGCTGAAAAGCGTTTCAATTCTGACATTTCGACTATAGCATCAAAACTTGATTTTCGAGATATTAGAGTTCAATGCTAATATTCGCTAGAAATTCATTTTCTCCACAGACCAAGCCAGAAATGATTTTCATTAAAATGTTGAATAATTATGCTTTTCAAAACCTGAAAAGCGTTTTAATTATGACATTTAGACATTAGGATGAATATTTGATTTTTCGAGAAATTCGCGTTCAATGCTAATATTCGCTTGAAACTCATTTTCTATACAGACCAAACGAGAGATGATTTTCATAAAAATGTTGTATTACATTGCTTCTCAGAGCCTGAAAAGAGTTTTAATTATGACCTTTCGACTATAGGAACATAACTTCACTTTCGAGAAATTAGCGCTCAGTGCTAATACTCGTTTGAAACTCACTTTCAATACAGACCAAACCAGAGATGATTTTCATAAAAATGTTTTATTACTAAACTTTTCAGGGTCTGAGAAGCGTTTTCATTATGACCTTACGTCTGTAGTAACAAAAATTTTATTTTCGAGAAATTAGCGTTCATTGTTAATACAAACTTGAGACTCATTTTCTATACAGACCAAGCCAGAGATGATTTTCATTAAAAATGTTGAAATATTCAGCTTTTCAGAGCCTGGAAAACGTTTTAGTTATCACATTTCGCCTATAAAATTAAAACTTGATTTTTCGAGAAATTCGCGTTAAATGCTTATTTTCGTTTGAAACTCATTTTTTCTACAGTCCAAACCAGAGATGATTTTCATAAAAATGTTGAATTAATATGTTTTTCAGAGCCTGAAAAGCGTTTTAATTATGACATTTGGACTACAGGATGAATACTTGATTTTTCGAGAAATTCACGTTCAATGCTAGTTCTCGTTTGTAACTCATTTTCTGTACACAACTAGCCAGAGATGATTTACATTAAAATGTTGAATGGCTAAGCTTTTCAGAGTCTAGAAAGCGTTTTAATTATTAAATTTCGACTATAGGATCAAAATTTGATTTTTCAAGAAATTCGCGTTCAATGCTAATACTCACTTGAGACTCATTTTCTATACAGATCAAGCCAGAAATGATTTTCATGAAAATGTTGAATTATTATGCTTTTCAGCGCCTGAAAAGCGTTTTAGTTATCACATTTCGCCTATAGGATCAAAACTTGACTTTCGAGAAATTCGCGTTAAATGCAAATTTTTGTTTGAAACACATTTCCTGTACAGATCTTCAGAGAATGTGACAGAAAAATAAGATCGTGCTTTGATATGCCTGGGGCTGGAAGTTGTCCGAAATTTAGAATTTTTTAGTGGGTTGGTTGTTAATATATGGTCTATATATGTTAATATATGGTCGAAGTCTAGGTCATCCAGGCAAAAATTTAGATATTTCCTTTTCGAAATTTTTAAAATCAGTTTTCGGTGTTCGATACACACCGCTGAGGAAGATTTTTTTGGTTGATTACGTTTAAGTCAATGATTGAATATTCCGGACTACTCGAGTATTCTCTTTGCGAACGAGAGAGGATTTTAACGGGAATGTTTTCTTTTACATATATTGCACAGCCTCCGCCTCTATTGTTTAGCCTGTAATGATAAAGCCTGTATCCCTGCATGCTGACCAGGTGATCTGGGATCGATGAAACAAGCCAGCTCTCCGACACATGAATTGCTTCGAAGGAAAGAGGGGCAAAAATAGTTAGGAATTCGTCGTAGTGGAACAAAAAATTCTGACAGTGGAAATGCTCTTATGTGTTTGGCTAGCTCGTTCTTCAGTACCGTTACAGCAGGGTGAAAAGGGGAAAGAGAAGGTGAGGGAGGGTCGGCAGGGGGTTGGGCGATGGACTCGACTTGCATTTGGCATAGCTGCCGAAAATACGCCGTGGTTGCCATCTCTTTAATATAGATACAAAAACAACCAGGCTGGTCCGGGAGAGAAAATAAGATATATTATTGGACTTACCAGTACTGAAATCTGGATTCTCTTGCAGCATGTATTGAAGTGGATGACCAAAATAAACTGGAGAACACCTGCATGTTACTTTTAACACTTGCACAGATTTGACATGAAACACTCGACACAAACACTTGAACTATGATGGAAACTCACACACACACATTTTACACATACATTTAAGTACGGAAACACAAAATAACACACAGAAGTAAACACAGTACATAAACTGAGAGACGCAGTACATTTGGTGGCGATTTATGAAATGTCCTTCGTCCGCTCTCGTTTCGCTTCCGTCGTTGCGGTTTGCTTCTTCACCTTAGCGCTGTAGGAGAGATTCGAACTCGCGAGCCGTCTTGATACTTGTCCTGACGTTGCTGCCCTGGATGATGATCCGGTCATACAAAATGTCCTTTCCATACTTTAATTTTAAATGTATATGTCTAAATGCTGATTATCTTGCATTGCGAAAGCTTGTTTAATCTGGCAACATACATTTATTAAGGAAGACAATGAACCATTTTTAATTTTTTATCGAATTGGTTTTATGTGGATATCGGTAAATTTTATATCGGTACTTTATCTGTATTGGCCAAAACTTCATATCGGCCCATCCCTAATATATAGTAAGAAAGTCAAGCCAGCTTTTTTCTTTCAGCACACACACACATTGCGTCACGATTGGGACCCCTTGAAAATATAAAATCATTTTATTACCTGTCGGTTGCACAAATTAAATAGTAGTCTATGAATACCACTGAACATTACTTATAACTTCACGCCCTCATAACAGGTAATTCACCACCTTAAGTCTCTAGATATTTTATATGACAGGATATCACCAATTGAGAATTGCATTTAACATAAAATAACCGTGGTCCTACAGCCCTGGAAGGGCCTTCGCCTATCTTGCATTTAAATTGCATTTAAATAATAATAATAAAAAGTCTTTCTACTTCTAGAAAATAAAAGTACAGAGTTGTAAGCTCAAAGAGAAATCAACTACTCTTTGTTCTAATGGAAATACAATAGAATTTTAACAATAGGTAGAAATTGTCACGGGTGGGACAGATATAAGAACCTTAAAATCGATAATTACGGGCCATTTAACTAAGTGATATGATCCATATTTTTATGTGACGTCACAACTTTAAAATATGTCACTGATATATTATACTTTTATGAAAGGACATGTAAATGTTGTGTTATTATATGTAATATTGTAGCTTGTTTGTAATGTGTATCTTTTGTTTAATGTTTATTGTATTTTATGCTCTATTATGAGTAGTTTAATGTATCTTCATGTTTGCGAGAGTGCACTATGTGAATTTGTATATCTAAACATGTGCAGATGGCAGTTTTGTTGATAGTATCCTTTTGTAGATAGTGAATGATTCATCTGTACTTGAATCTGTGTCCTCGAAAATAGTATAAAAGTGAGGATATCGCGTAAAAAATAACACACTTTCGCCAAGGATCGACGAAGCTTTTAAACTTGAAAAGAACTCCTCGGTATTGTGCACACATCTTGGTATGGTAGTTCGCGGCGCAAGCTAGGCCTATGTGATCATAGGTACGCCGATAGCCATGCATTGATGCTATGCACAATACAGCAACCATTCTACGTTAAATAATAAACCTAGCCTAAGTATTAATTTGGAGATAAAAGGATAAAGAGCAAATATCGGCTCAGTTATTATTACATATCTCTTGGTATGGTAGTTCGGGGCGCAAGCTAGGTCTATGTGATCTTACACATGCCGATAGCCACGCATTGAGTTTATGCTTTTTTAGTTGAGTCAATTCATCGACAAAGCGAAATCCTCGCCTTCGTCTCAAGGATATTCGCATTATAATTGCCATAAATAAAGAATAAAACCTTTTAGTTTATCCACTGCAGCAATGTGGTTTTATTTCTCTGTGCTGTGAATATTGTCTTTGCTAACACTATCCCTATACCTGAGAGGAGTCTGTTTACTTCACCGAGTCTCATCTTTCACCGCTGATTATTATTAAGTTATTATTAATAAATATAATAATACGTTTAATAGTATAATAATACAGGATTGATAGTATCATATGAAACGAAGAAAAAAAACATTTAATATGAAAACAAGTTGAGAAGAATTTCCTCACTTCTGTGTTGTTTCATGCTTAACCTCACAGTAGATATTTTACTATCTTAACTTAATTACAAGGTTCGCCCATAAGGAAATCGAAGTGTCAAAAAAGAGAACCAAACCAAATAAAAAGGTAAGATATTCTGGCAACAATGCAAAAGGTATATCTAAACTTCCCTTCAGTGCTTTTTTCAACCTGTTACAGGCAGTCGGTATCGGGACAAGCGTGCGTAATATGCAGGTCGTGTGCAGGCGGCGAACGAAATACGTGCACCAAGATGGAACAACGTTACAGCATAACGTTTTGTTACAAATTGGGTAAATCGTTTACACAAGCGTTACAGATGATACGGGCAGTGTATGGTGAGATGAACCCTGGTGTTTATAATATGACACCGAAACAAAAAGACAGAGTGCGCAGTGGAAAAGACAGTTGTGGCCCGTAAAGAAAAAAGCACGGATGTCGAAATGGAAGACAAAGGTGCTGCTGATCGCATTTTCTGAATCCCAAGTACTGATTCAGCATGAATTTGTCCCTGAAAACCAAACAATCAATCAGTGCTTGGTCGACTCAGAAATAGGATGAAGCGGATTAGGAAGGACCTCTGTGATTCTGGTCAACGGTTTCGGTTACACGATAATGCTCGGCCTCATACCGCATTGTCTGTACAACAATACCTTGCTAAGCATTCAGTGACAGTGATCAAGTACTCTTCATATTCTCTGGACTTATCGCCTGCTGATTTTTTTCCTTTTTCCCAAGCTTCAGATGGCTATGAAAGGGCGAAGATGTGACGACGTCGCGGACATTAAATTAAATGTTACGCGTATTTTGAGAACACTTACTTTGAATGACTATCAATAGACCTGTTGAAACCTGTACAAACGTTGGTCAAAGTGTATTGCCTCCTCTGGTGATTAAAGGTGATAAAGTCATTTGAAAGTAATTACTTGTTTCCTTTCTTAAAAAAAAAAAAGTTCGTTTTTTTATGGGCGCACCTTGTATGTTTTACGTATGTCACGAGTGGGACATCATAAACTAAGAGTTTAATTTGAAAGTGGCATAATTCAATCAACACCCCATAATATAACATTGATTACTGGACATTTTGTGAAGGAAATTTTCATGAGGAGTTTCAAAAATAACAGTACGTAATCAATGTCGGTACAATTTTCATGCCTATGTATCATGTGAAGGTGGAAGGTGAATTAAATACACACAATTCTATGTGCACTTGCAGTTCAAAATTGGGGAATTTTGTATTGTAGGAAATCAATGTTTCACCACCTTGTAAATAGAGCCATCTATTGGGGAGATGATGGAACTACACATTTTATTGTGAATTTAAGGCAGTTAATATATTGCTATTTTCTGAAAACACTAGACGTGATGGGTAAAAATCGATTTAATTTTTAGAATCATAATGCTGAAATTATTCAGAAGCAACAGCCCTTTGCAAAACTTAAAAAGCCATGTCGACACAAATTGCAAATTCGTATCTTGCCTCTGTGTAACAAATTATGGAGTTCATATTTTGAATTACAGAAAGTCAAGTGTAACTCACTCACAGAATTTTTCGGGGTGTTCAACAACAAAAAACACGACAGTATTAAATCTCTAAATCATTAAAACGGCCATGATGTAACTATTTCTGTATTTTGAGTACTAAGTTGTATAACTGTTCATGTAATCTCTGGACGAAATCTCCTTATGTAGATTACAATCTTGACTGATTCACGTTTTCTAACTTCGAATTGAATCATCTGCGTTGGTGATGATCTCTACGATAAGATAAATATCGGAAGGCACTAAATCAATGAGAAATACAAAACTAGCACTAAAATTGATTAACATGGTGGTAATAATGTTTTGTTAATGATGACAACTGTTTTGTACTGTGTCAATTTTTCTTAACTTTTATTATTTCTCTTTGGGCACCCTTAGATTTGTTGTTATTTTAGATATGATGATGAATTATTTTGTAAATTCCTTTGGCCTTAATTTCCGGTTATGAGAAAGCATTTCGGCAAGTGTGTCACAGTTGTCTGGGGAACAGGAGAGCAAAGAACTGTGAACAACTCGTGGAGAATCTTCTGACATCTTACGAGAAGATTGGGTGGGTATTCAACATTCATAATATTACTTAATTACTTTGTTTTGTTAGTGCTTTGCTGTTAGTGGTTTTTACTGTTCGAGGGATGTATTTTAGTAAAGAAGGGTACTTTCCCCTAAACAACAGAAAAGTTTTCTTGTCGAGGATTTAATAACAATTTATTTCAACTCCGCCCGGAGGATTTTTTGTGAAGGGGCGGCAATGTTTAAAATGGAGGAAACAATTTGAACTGTAAGTTAAACCGGAGTATCAAGGACCACCAAATTGCTTCTTCATTGCAGAAATTCATGACGAGATGTTTAAGAAAACACAAACAGGATGCATTCTGGAATGTTTATCTTCTACTTTACATTAATGACAACACAAACGAGTAGGAATATAATGCAAAGGAAAAACTCAGTTTCTTTACAGACCATACCAGAGTTGATTTTCTTAAAAATGTTGTATTATTATGCTTTTCAAATGCTGAAAAGCGTTTCAATTCTGACATTTCGACTATAGCATCAAAACTTGATTTTCGAGTTATTAGAGTTCAATGCTAATATTCGCTAGAAATTCATTTTCTCCACAGACCAAGCCAGAAATCATTTTCATTAAAATTTTGAATAATTATGCTTTTCAAAACCTGAAAAGCGTTTTAATTATGACATTTAGACATTAGGATGAATATTTGATTTTTCGAGAAATTCGCGTTCAATGCTAATATTCGCTTGAAACTCATTTTCTATACAGACCAAACGAGAGATGATTTTCATAAAAATGTTGTATTACATTGCTTCTCAGAGCCTGAAAAGAGTTTTAATTATGACCTTTCGACTATAGGAACAAAACTTCACTTTCGAGATATTAGCGCTCAGTGCTAATACTCGTTTGAAACTCACTTTCAATACAGACCAAACCAGAGATGATTTTCATAAAAATGTTTTATTACTAAACTTTTCAGGGTCTGAGAAGCGTTTTCATTATGACCTTACGTCTGTAGTAACAAAAATTTTATTTTCGAGAAATTAGCGTTCATTGTTAATACAAACTTGAGACTCATTTTCTATACAGACCAAGCCAGAGATGATTTTCATTAAAAATGTTGAAATATTCAGCTTTTCAGAGCCTGGAAAACGTTTTAGTTATCACATTTCGCCTATAAAATTAAAACTTGATTTTTCGAGAAATTCGCGTTAAATGCTTATTTTCGTTTGAAACTCATTTTTTCTACAGTCCAAACCAGAGATGATTTTCATAAAAATGTTGAATTAATATGTTTTTCAGAGCCTGAAAAGCGTTTTAATTATGACATTTGGACTACAGGATGAATACTTGATTTTTCGAGAAATTCACGTTCAATGCTAGTTCTCGTTTGTAACTCATTTTCTGTACACAACTAGCCAGAGATGATTTACATTAAAATGTTGAATGGCTAAGCTTTTCAGAGTCTAGAAAGCGTTTTAATTATTAAATTTCGACTATAGGATCAAAATTTGATTTTTCAAGAAATTCGCGTTCAATGCTAATACTCACTTGAGACTCATTTTCTATACAGATCAAGCCAGAAATGATTTTCATGAAAATGTTGAATTATTATGCTTTTCAGCGCCTGAAAAGCGTTTTAGTTATCACATTTCGCCTATAGGATCAAAACTTGACTTTCGAGAAATTCGCGTTAAATGCAAATTTTTGTTTGAAACACATTTCCTGTACAGATCTTCAGAGAATGTGACAGAAAAATAAGATCGTGCTTTGATATGCCTGGGGCTGGAAGTTGTCCGAAATTTAGAATTTTTTAGTGGGTTGGTTGTTAATATATGGTCTATATATGTTAATATATGGTCGAAGTCTAGGTCATCCAGGCAAAAATTTAGATATTTCCTTTTCGAAATTTTTAAAATCAGTTTTCGGTGTTCGATACACACCGCTGAGGAAGATTTTTTTGGTTGATTACGTTTAAGTCAATGATTGAATATTCCGGACTACTCGAGTATTCTCTTTGCGAACGAGAGAGGATTTTAACGGGAATGTTTTCTTTTACATATATTGCACAGCCTCCGCCTCTATTGTTTAGCCTGTAATGATAAAGCCTGTATCCCTGCATGCTGACCAGGTGATCTGCGATCGATGAAACAAGCCAGCTCTCCGACACATGAATTGCTTCGAAGGAAAGAGGGGCAAAAATAGTTAGGAATTCGTCGTAGTGGAACAAAAAATTCTGACAGTGGAAATGCTCTTATGTGTTTGGCTAGCTCGTTCTTCAGTACCGTTACAGCAGGGTGAAAAGGGGAAAGAGAAGGTGAGGGAGGGTCGGCAGGGGGTTGGGCGATGGACTCGACTTGCATTTGGCATAGCTGCCGAAAATACGCCGTGGTTGCCATCTCTTTAATATAGATACAAAAACAACCAGGCTGGTCCGGGAGAGAAAATAAGATATATTATTGGACTTACCAGTACTGAAATCTGGATTCTCTTGCAGCATGTATTGAAGTGGATGACCAAAATAAACTGGAGAACACCTGCATGTTACTTTTAACACTTGCACAGATTTGACATGAAACACTCGACACAAACACTTGAACTATGATGGAAACTCACACACACACATTTTACACATACATTTAAGTACGGAAACACAAAATAACACACAGAAGTAAACACAGTACATAAACTGAGAGACGCAGTACATTTGGTGGCGATTTATGAAATGTCCTTCGTCCGCTCTCGTTTCGCTTCCGTCGTTGCGGTTTGCTTCTTCACCTTAGCGCTGTAGGAGAGATTCGAACTCGCGAGCCGTCTTGATACTTGTCCTGACGTTGCTGCCCTGGATGATGATCCGGTCATACAAAATGTCCTTTCCATACTTTAATTTTAAATGTATATGTCTAAATGCTGATTATCTTGCATTGCGAAAGCTTGTTTAATCTGGCAACATACATTTATTAAGGAAGACAATGAACCATTTTTAATTTTTTATCGAATTGGTTTTATGTGGATATCGGTAAATTTTATATCGGTACTTTATCTGTATTGGCCAAAACTTCATATCGGCCCATCCCTAATATATAGTAAGAAAGTCAAGCCAGCTTTTTTCTTTCAGCACACACACACATTGCGTCACGATTGGGACCCCTTGAAAATATAAAATCATTTTATTACCTGTCGGTTGCACAAATTAAATAGTAGTCTATGAATACCACTGAACATTACTTATAACTTCACGCCCTCATAACAGGTAATTCACCACCTTAAGTCTCTAGATATTTTATATGACAGGATATCACCAATTGAGAATTGCATTTAACATAAAATAACCGTGGTCCTACAGCCCTGGAAGGGCCTTCGCCTATCTTGCATTTAAATTGCATTTAAATAATAATAATAAAAAGTCTTTCTACTTCTAGAAAATAAAAGTACAGAGTTGTAAGCTCAAAGAGAAATCAACTACTCTTTGTTCTAATGGAAATACAATAGAATTTTAACAATAGGTAGAAATTGTCACGGGTGGGACAGATATAAGAACCTTAAAATCGATAATTACGGGCCATTTAACTAAGTGATATGATCCATATTTTTATGTGACGTCACAACTTTAAAATATGTCACTGATATATTATACTTTTATGAAAGGACATGTAAATGTTGTGTTATTATATGTAATATTGTAGCTTGTTTGTAATGTGTATCTTTTGTTTAATGTTTATTGTATTTTATGCTCTATTATGAGTAGTTTAATGTATCTTCATGTTTGCGAGAGTGCACTATGTGAATTTGTATATCTAAACATGTGCAGATGGCAGTTTTGTTGATAGTATCCTTTTGTAGATAGTGAATGATTCATCTGTACTTGAATCTGTGTCCTCGAAAATAGTATAAAAGTGAGGATATCGCGTAAAAAATAACACACTTTCGCCAAGGATCGACGAAGCTTTTAAACTTGAAAAGAACTCCTCGGTATTGTGCACACATCTTGGTATGGTAGTTCGCGGCGCAAGCTAGGCCTATGTGATCATAGGTACGCCGATAGCCATGCATTGATGCTATGCACAATACAGCAACCATTCTACGTTAAATAATAAACCTAGCCTAAGTATTAATTTGGAGATAAAAGGATAAAGAGCAAATATCGGCTCAGTTATTATTACATATCTCTTGGTATGGTAGTTCGGGGCGCAAGCTAGGTCTATGTGATCTTACACATGCCGATAGCCACGCATTGAGTTTATGCTTTTTTAGTTGAGTCAATTCATCGACAAAGCGAAATCCTCGCCTTCGTCTCAAGGATATTCGCATTATAATTGCCATAAATAAAGAATAAAACCTTTTAGTTTATCCACTGCAGCAATGTGGTTTTATTTCTCTGTGCTGTGAATATTGTCTTTGCTAACACTATCCCTATACCTGAGAGGAGTCTGTTTACTTCACCGAGTCTCATCTTTCACCGCTGATTATTATTAAGTTATTATTAATAAATATAATAATACGTTTAATAGTATAATAATACAGGATTGATAGTATCATATGAAACGAAGAAAAAAAACATTTAATATGAAAACAAGTTGAGAAGAATTTCCTCACTTCTGTGTTGTTTCATGCTTAACCTCACAGTAGATATTTTACTATCTTAACTTAATTACAAGGTTCGCCCATAAGGAAATCGAAGTGTCAAAAAAGAGAACCAAACCAAATAAAAAGGTAAGATATTCTGGCAACAATGCAAAAGGTATATCTAAACTTCCCTTCAGTGCTTTTTTCAACCTGTTACAGGCAGTCGGTATCGGGACAAGCGTGCGTAATATGCAGGTCGTGTGCAGGCGGCGAACGAAATACGTGCACCAAGATGGAACAACGTTACAGCATAACGTTTTGTTACAAATTGGGTAAATCGTTTACACAAGCGTTACAGATGATACGGGCAGTGTATGGTGAGATGAACCCTGGTGTTTATAATATGACACCGAAACAAAAAGACAGAGTGCGCAGTGGAAAAGACAGTTGTGGCCCGTAAAGAAAAAAGCACGGATGTCGAAATGGAAGACAAAGGTGCTGCTGATCGCATTTTCTGAATCCCAAGTACTGATTCAGCATGAATTTGTCCCTGAAAACCAAACAATCAATCAGTGCTTGGTCGACTCAGAAATAGGATGAAGCGGATTAGGAAGGACCTCTGTGATTCTGGTCAACGGTTTCGGTTACACGATAATGCTCGGCCTCATACCGCATTGTCTGTACAACAATACCTTGCTAAGCATTCAGTGACAGTGATCAAGTACTCTTCATATTCTCTGGACTTATCGCCTGCTGATTTTTTTCCTTTTTCCCAAGCTTCAGATGGCTATGAAAGGGCGAAGATGTGACGACGTCGCGGACATTAAATTAAATGTTACGCGTATTTTGAGAACACTTACTTTGAATGACTATCAATAGACCTGTTGAAACCTGTACAAACGTTGGTCAAAGTGTATTGCCTCCTCTGGTGATTAAAGGTGATAAAGTCATTTGAAAGTAATTACTTGTTTCCTTTCTTAAAAAAAAAAAAGTTCGTTTTTTTATGGGCGCACCTTGTATGTTTTACGTATGTCACGAGTGGGACATCATAAACTAAGAGTTTAATTTGAAAGTGGCATAATTCAATCAACACCCCATAATATAACATTGATTACTGGACATTTTGTGAAGGAAATTTTCATGAGGAGTTTCAAAAATAACAGTACGTAATCAATGTCGGTACAATTTTCATGCCTATGTATCATGTGAAGGTGGAAGGTGAATTAAATACACACAATTCTATGTGCACTTGCAGTTCAAAATTGGGGAATTTTGTATTGTAGGAAATCAATGTTTCACCACCTTGTAAATAGAGCCATCTATTGGGGAGATGATGGAACTACACATTTTATTGTGAATTTAAGGCAGTTAATATATTGCTATTTTCTGAAAACACTAGACGTGATGGGTAAAAATCGATTTAATTTTTAGAATCATAATGCTGAAATTATTCAGAAGCAACAGCCCTTTGCAAAACTTAAAAAGCCATGTCGACACAAATTGCAAATTCGTATCTTGCCTCTGTGTAACAAATTGTGGAGTTCATATTTTGAATTACAGAAAGTCAAGTGTAACTCACTCACAGAATTTTTCGGGGTGTTCAACAACAAAAAACACGACAGTATTAAATCTCTAAATCATTAAAACGGCCATGATGTAACTATTTCTGTATTTTGAGTACTAAGTTGTATAACTGTTCATGTAATCTCTGGACGAAATCTCCTTATGTAGATTACAATCTTGACTGATTCACGTTTTCTAACTTCGAATTGAATCATCTGCGTTGGTGATGATCTCTACGATAAGATAAATATCGGAAGGCACTAAATCAATGAGAAATACAAAACTAGCACTAAAATTGATTAACATGGTGGTAATAATGTTTTGTTAATGATGACAACTGTTTTGTACTGTGTCAATTTTTCTTAACTTTTATTATTTCTCTTTGGGCACCCTTAGATTTGTTGTTATTTTAGATATGATGATGAATTATTTTGTAAATTCCTTTGGCCTTAATTTCCGGTTATGAGAAAGCATTTCGGCAAGTGTGTCACAGTTGTCTGGGGAACAGGAGAGCAAAGAACTGTGAACAACTCGTGGAGAATCTTCTGACATCTTACGAGAAGATTGGGTGGGTATTCAACATTCATAATATTACTTAATTACTTTGTTTTGTTAGTGCTTTGCTGTTAGTGGTTTTTACTGTTCGAGGGATGTATTTTAGTAAAGAAGGGTACTTTCCCCTACACAACAGAAAAGTTTTCTTGTCGAGGATTTAATAACAATTTATTTCAACTCCGCCCGGAGGATTTTTTGTGAAGGGGCGGCAATGTTTAAAATGGAGGAAACAATTTGAACTGTAAGTTAAACCGGAGTATCAAGGACCACCAAATTGCTTCTTCATTGCAGAAATTCATGACGAGATGTTTAAGAAAACACAAACAGGATGCATTCTGGAATGTTTATCTTCTACTTTACATTAATGACAACACAAACGAGTAGGAATATAATGCAAAGGAAAAACTCAGTTTCTTTACAGACCATACCAGAGTTGATTTTCTTAAAAATGTTGTATTATTATGCTTTTCAAATGCTGAAAAGCGTTTCAATTCTGACATTTCGACTATAGCATCAAAACTTGATTTTCGAGTTATTAGAGTTCAATGCTAATATTCGCTAGAAATTCATTTTCTCCACAGACCAAGCCAGAAATCATTTTCATTAAAATTTTGAATAATTATGCTTTTCAAAACCTGAAAAGCGTTTTAATTATGACATTTAGACATTAGGATGAATATTTGATTTTTCGAGAAATTCGCGTTCAATGCTAATATTCGCTTGAAACTCATTTTCTATACAGACCAAACGAGAGATGATTTTCATAAAAATGTTGTATTACATTGCTTCTCAGAGCCTGAAAAGAGTTTTAATTATGACCTTTCGACTATAGGAACAAAACTTCACTTTCGAGATATTAGCGCTCAGTGCTAATACTCGTTTGAAACTCACTTTCAATACAGACCAAACCAGAGATGATTTTCATAAAAATGTTTTATTACTAAACTTTTCAGGGTCTGAGAAGCGTTTTCATTATGACCTTACGTCTGTAGTAACAAAAATTTTATTTTCGAGAAATTAGCGTTCATTGTTAATACAAACTTGAGACTCATTTTCTATACAGACCAAGCCAGAGATGATTTTCATTAAAAATGTTGAAATATTCAGCTTTTCAGAGCCTGGAAAACGTTTTAGTTATCACATTTCGCCTATAAAATTAAAACTTGATTTTTCGAGAAATTCGCGTTAAATGCTTATTTTCGTTTGAAACTCATTTTTTCTACAGTCCAAACCAGAGATGATTTTCATAAAAATGTTGAATTAATATGTTTTTCAGAGCCTGAAAAGCGTTTTAATTATGACATTTGGACTACAGGATGAATACTTGATTTTTCGAGAAATTCACGTTCAATGCTAGTTCTCGTTTGTAACTCATTTTCTGTACACAACTAGCCAGAGATGATTTACATTAAAATGTTGAATGGCTAAGCTTTTCAGAGTCTAGAAAGCGTTTTAATTATTAAATTTCGACTATAGGATCAAAATTTGATTTTTCAAGAAATTCGCGTTCAATGCTAATACTCACTTGAGACTCATTTTCTATACAGATCAAGCCAGAAATGATTTTCATGAAAATGTTGAATTATTATGCTTTTCAGCGCCTGAAAAGCGTTTTAGTTATCACATTTCGCCTATAGAATCAAAACTTGACTTTCGAGAAATTCGCGTTAAATGCAAATTTTTGTTTGAAACACATTTCCAGTACAGATCTTCAGAGAATGTGACAGAAAAATAAGATCGTGCTTTGATATGCCTGGGGCTGGAAGTTGTCCGAAATTTAGAATTTTTTAGTGGGTTGGTTGTTAATATATGGTCTATATATGTTAATATATGGTCGAAGTCTAGGTCATCCAGGCAAAAATTTAGATATTTCCTTTTCGAAATTTTTAAAATCAGTTTTCGGTGTTCGATACACACCGCTGAGGAAGATTTTTTTGGTTGATTACGTTTAAGTCAATGATTGAATATTCCGGACTACTCGAGTATTCTCTTTGCGAACGAGAGAGGATTTTAACGGGAATGTTTTCTTTTACATATATTGCACAGCCTCCGCCTCTATTGTTTAGCCTGTAATGATAAAGCCTGTATCCCTGCATGCTGACCAGGTGATCTGGGATCGATGAAACAAGCCAGCTCTCCGACACATGAATTGCTTCGAAGGAAAGAGGGGCAAAAATAGTTAGGAATTCGTCGTAGTGGAACAAAAAATTCTGACAGTGGAAATGCTCTTATGTGTTTGGCTAGCTCGTTCTTCAGTACCGTTACAGCAGGGTGAAAAGGGGAAAGAGAAGGTGAGGGAGGGTCGGCAGGGGGTTGGGCGATGGACTCGACTTGCATTTGGCATAGCTGCCGAAAATACGCCGTGGTTGCCATCTCTTTAATATAGATACAAAAACAACCAGGCTGGTCCGGGAGAGAAAATAAGATATATTATTGGACTTACCAGTACTGAAATCTGGATTCTCTTGCAGCATGTATTGAAGTGGATGACCAAAATAAACTGGAGAACACCTGCATGTTACTTTTAACACTTGCACAGATTTGACATGAAACACTCGACACAAACACTTGAACTATGATGGAAACTCACACACACACATTTTACACATACATTTAAGTACGGAAACACAAAATAACACACAGAAGTAAACACAGTACATAAACTGAGAGACGCAGTACATTTGGTGGCGATTTATGAAATGTCCTTCGTCCGCTCTCGTTTCGCTTCCGTCGTTGCGGTTTGCTTCTTCACCTTAGCGCTGTAGGAGAGATTCGAACTCGCGAGCCGTCTTGATACTTGTCCTGACGTTGCTGCCCTGGATGATGATCCGGTCATACAAAATGTCCTTTCCATACTTTAATTTTAAATGTATATGTCTAAATGCTGATTATCTTGCATTGCGAAAGCTTGTTTAATCTGGCAACATACATTTATTAAGGAAGACAATGAACCATTTTTAATTTTTTATCGAATTGGTTTTATGTGGATATCGGTAAATTTTATATCGGTACTTTATCTGTATTGGCCAAAACTTCATATCGGCCCATCCCTAATATATAGTAAGAAAGTCAAGCCAGCTTTTTTCTTTCAGCACACACACACATTGCGTCACGATTGGGACCCCTTGAAAATATAAAATCATTTTATTACCTGTCGGTTGCACAAATTAAATAGTAGTCTATGAATACCACTGAACATTACTTATAACTTCACGCCCTCATAACAGGTAATTCACCACCTTAAGTCTCTAGATATTTTATATGACAGGATATCACCAATTGAGAATTGCATTTAACATAAAATAACCGTGGTCCTACAGCCCTGGAAGGGCCTTCGCCTATCTTGCATTTAAATTGCATTTAAATAATAATAATAAAAAGTCTTTCTACTTCTAGAAAATAAAAGTACAGAGTTGTAAGCTCAAAGAGAAATCAACTACTCTTTGTTCTAATGGAAATACAATAGAATTTTAACAATAGGTAGAAATTGTCACGGGTGGGACAGATATAAGAACCTTAAAATCGATAATTACGGGCCATTTAACTAAGTGATATGATCCATATTTTTATGTGACGTCACAACTTTAAAATATGTCACTGATATATTATACTTTTATGAAAGGACATGTAAATGTTGTGTTATTATATGTAATATTGTAGCTTGTTTGTAATGTGTATCTTTTGTTTAATGTTTATTGTATTTTATGCTCTATTATGAGTAGTTTAATGTATCTTCATGTTTGCGAGAGTGCACTATGTGAATTTGTATATCTAAACATGTGCAGATGGCAGTTTTGTTGATAGTATCCTTTTGTAGATAGTGAATGATTCATCTGTACTTGAATCTGTGTCCTCGAAAATAGTATAAAAGTGAGGATATCGCGTAAAAAATAACACACTTTCGCCAAGGATCGACGAAGCTTTTAAACTTGAAAAGAACTCCTCGGTATTGTGCACACATCTTGGTATGGTAGTTCGCGGCGCAAGCTAGGCCTATGTGATCATAGGTACGCCGATAGCCATGCATTGATGCTATGCACAATACAGCAACCATTCTACGTTAAATAATAAACCTAGCCTAAGTATTAATTTGGAGATAAAAGGATAAAGAGCAAATATCGGCTCAGTTATTATTACATATCTCTTGGTATGGTAGTTCGGGGCGCAAGCTAGGTCTATGTGATCTTACACATGCCGATAGCCACGCATTGAGTTTATGCTTTTTTAGTTGAGTCAATTCATCGACAAAGCGAAATCCTCGCCTTCGTCTCAAGGATATTCGCATTATAATTGCCATAAATAAAGAATAAAACCTTTTAGTTTATCCACTGCAGCAATGTGGTTTTATTTCTCTGTGCTGTGAATATTGTCTTTGCTAACACTATCCCTATACCTGAGAGGAGTCTGTTTACTTCACCGAGTCTCATCTTTCACCGCTGATTATTATTAAGTTATTATTAATAAATATAATAATACGTTTAATAGTATAATAATACAGGATTGATAGTATCATATGAAACGAAGAAAAAAAACATTTAATATGAAAACAAGTTGAGAAGAATTTCCTCACTTCTGTGTTGTTTCATGCTTAACCTCACAGTAGATATTTTACTATCTTAACTTAATTACAAGGTTCGCCCATAAGGAAATCGAAGTGTCAAAAAAGAGAACCAAACCAAATAAAAAGGTAAGATATTCTGGCAACAATGCAAAAGGTATATCTAAACTTCCCTTCAGTGCTTTTTTCAACCTGTTACAGGCAGTCGGTATCGGGACAAGCGTGCGTAATATGCAGGTCGTGTGCAGGCGGCGAACGAAATACGTGCACCAAGATGGAACAACGTTACAGCATAACGTTTTGTTACAAATTGGGTAAATCGTTTACACAAGCGTTACAGATGATACGGGCAGTGTATGGTGAGATGAACCCTGGTGTTTATAATATGACACCGAAACAAAAAGACAGAGTGCGCAGTGGAAAAGACAGTTGTGGCCCGTAAAGAAAAAAGCACGGATGTCGAAATGGAAGACAAAGGTGCTGCTGATCGCATTTTCTGAATCCCAAGTACTGATTCAGCATGAATTTGTCCCTGAAAACCAAACAATCAATCAGTGCTTGGTCGACTCAGAAATAGGATGAAGCGGATTAGGAAGGACCTCTGTGATTCTGGTCAACGGTTTCGGTTACACGATAATGCTCGGCCTCATACCGCATTGTCTGTACAACAATACCTTGCTAAGCATTCAGTGACAGTGATCAAGTACTCTTCATATTCTCTGGACTTATCGCCTGCTGATTTTTTTCCTTTTTCCCAAGCTTCAGATGGCTATGAAAGGGCGAAGATGTGACGACGTCGCGGACATTAAATTAAATGTTACGCGTATTTTGAGAACACTTACTTTGAATGACTATCAATAGACCTGTTGAAACCTGTACAAACGTTGGTCAAAGTGTATTGCCTCCTCTGGTGATTAAAGGTGATAAAGTCATTTGAAAGTAATTACTTGTTTCCTTTCTTAAAAAAAAAAAAGTTCGTTTTTTTATGGGCGCACCTTGTATGTTTTACGTATGTCACGAGTGGGACATCATAAACTAAGAGTTTAATTTGAAAGTGGCATAATTCAATCAACACCCCATAATATAACATTGATTACTGGACATTTTGTGAAGGAAATTTTCATGAGGAGTTTCAAAAATAACAGTACGTAATCAATGTCGGTACAATTTTCATGCCTATGTATCATGTGAAGGTGGAAGGTGAATTAAATACACACAATTCTATGTGCACTTGCAGTTCAAAATTGGGGAATTTTGTATTGTAGGAAATCAATGTTTCACCACCTTGTAAATAGAGCCATCTATTGGGGAGATGATGGAACTACACATTTTATTGTGAATTTAAGGCAGTTAATATATTGCTATTTTCTGAAAACACTAGACGTGATGGGTAAAAATCGATTTAATTTTTAGAATCATAATGCTGAAATTATTCAGAAGCAACAGCCCTTTGCAAAACTTAAAAAGCCATGTCGACACAAATTGCAAATTCGTATCTTGCCTCTGTGTAACAAATTGTGGAGTTCATATTTTGAATTACAGAAAGTCAAGTGTAACTCACTCACAGAATTTTTCGGGGTGTTCAACAACAAAAAACACGACAGTATTAAATCTCTAAATCATTAAAACGGCCATGATGTAACTATTTCTGTATTTTGAGTACTAAGTTGTATAACTGTTCATGTAATCTCTGGACGAAATCTCCTTATGTAGATTACAATCTTGACTGATTCACGTTTTCTAACTTCGAATTGAATCATCTGCGTTGGTGATGATCTCTACGATAAGATAAATATCGGAAGGCACTAAATCAATGAGAAATACAAAACTAGCACTAAAATTGATTAACATGGTGGTAATAATGTTTTGTTAATGATGACAACTGTTTTGTACTGTGTCAATTTTTCTTAACTTTTATTATTTCTCTTTGGGCACCCTTAGATTTGTTGTTATTTTAGATATGATGATGAATTATTTTGTAAATTCCTTTGGCCTTAATTTCCGGTTATGAGAAAGCATTTCGGCAAGTGTGTCACAGTTGTCTGGGGAACAGGAGAGCAAAGAACTGTGAACAACTCGTGGAGAATCTTCTGACATCTTACGAGAAGATTGGGTGGGTATTCAACATTCATAATATTACTTAATTACTTTGTTTTGTTAGTGCTTTGCTGTTAGTGGTTTTTACTGTTCGAGGGATGTATTTTAGTAAAGAAGGGTACTTTCCCCTACACAACAGAAAAGTTTTCTTGTCGAGGATTTAATAACAATTTATTTCAACTCCGCCCGGAGGATTTTTTGTGAAGGGGCGGCAATGTTTAAAATGGAGGAAACAATTTGAACTGTAAGTTAAACCGGAGTATCAAGGACCACCAAATTGCTTCTTCATTGCAGAAATTCATGACGAGATGTTTAAGAAAACACAAACAGGATGCATTCTGGAATGTTTATCTTCTACTTTACATTAATGACAACACAAACGAGTAGGAATATAATGCAAAGGAAAAACTCAGTTTCTTTACAGACCATACCAGAGTTGATTTTCTTAAAAATGTTGTATTATTATGCTTTTCAAATGCTGAAAAGCGTTTCAATTCTGACATTTCGACTATAGCATCAAAACTTGATTTTCGAGTTATTAGAGTTCAATGCTAATATTCGCTAGAAATTCATTTTCTCCACAGACCAAGCCAGAAATCATTTTCATTAAAATTTTGAATAATTATGCTTTTCAAAACCTGAAAAGCGTTTTAATTATGACATTTAGACATTAGGATGAATATTTGATTTTTCGAGAAATTCGCGTTCAATGCTAATATTCGCTTGAAACTCATTTTCTATACAGACCAAACGAGAGATGATTTTCATAAAAATGTTGTATTACATTGCTTCTCAGAGCCTGAAAAGAGTTTTAATTATGACCTTTCGACTATAGGAACAAAACTTCACTTTCGAGATATTAGCGCTCAGTGCTAATACTCGTTTGAAACTCACTTTCAATACAGACCAAACCAGAGATGATTTTCATAAAAATGTTTTATTACTAAACTTTTCAGGGTCTGAGAAGCGTTTTCATTATGACCTTACGTCTGTAGTAACAAAAATTTTATTTTCGAGAAATTAGCGTTCATTGTTAATACAAACTTGAGACTCATTTTCTATACAGACCAAGCCAGAGATGATTTTCATTAAAAATGTTGAAATATTCAGCTTTTCAGAGCCTGGAAAACGTTTTAGTTATCACATTTCGCCTATAAAATTAAAACTTGATTTTTCGAGAAATTCGCGTTAAATGCTTATTTTCGTTTGAAACTCATTTTTTCTACAGTCCAAACCAGAGATGATTTTCATAAAAATGTTGAATTAATATGTTTTTCAGAGCCTGAAAAGCGTTTTAATTATGACATTTGGACTACAGGATGAATACTTGATTTTTCGAGAAATTCACGTTCAATGCTAGTTCTCGTTTGTAACTCATTTTCTGTACACAACTAGCCAGAGATGATTTACATTAAAATGTTGAATGGCTAAGCTTTTCAGAGTCTAGAAAGCGTTTTAATTATTAAATTTCGACTATAGGATCAAAATTTGATTTTTCAAGAAATTCGCGTTCAATGCTAATACTCACTTGAGACTGACTCATTTTCTATACAGATCAAGCCAGAAATGATTTTCATGAAAATGTTGAATTATTATGCTTTTCAGCGCCTGAAAAGCGTTTTAGTTATCACATTTCGCCTATAGAATCAAAACTTGACTTTCGAGAAATTCGCGTTAAATGCAAATTTTTGTTTGAAACACATTTCCAGTACAGATCTTCAGAGAATGTGACAGAAAAATAAGATCGTGCTTTGATATGCCTGGGGCTGGAAGTTGTCCGAAATTTAGAATTTTTTAGTGGGTTGGTTGTTAATATATGGTCTATATATGTTAATATATGGTCGAAGTCTAGGTCATCCAGGCAAAAATTTAGATATTTCCTTTTCGAAATTTTTAAAATCAGTTTTCGGTGTTCGATACACACCGCTGAGGAAGATTTTTTTGGTTGATTACGTTTAAGTCAATGATTGAATATTCCGGACTACTCGAGTATTCTCTTTGCGAACGAGAGAGGATTTTAACGGGAATGTTTTCTTTTACATATATTGCACAGCCTCCGCCTCTATTGTTTAGCCTGTAATGATAAAGCCTGTATCCCTGCATGCTGACCAGGTGATCTGGGATCGATGAAACAAGCCAGCTCTCCGACACATGAATTGCTTCGAAGGAAAGAGGGGCAAAAATAGTTAGGAATTCGTCGTAGTGGAACAAAAAATTCTGACAGTGGAAATGCTCTTATGTGTTTGGCTAGCTCGTTCTTCAGTACCGTTACAGCAGGGTGAAAAGGGGAAAGAGAAGGTGAGGGAGGGTCGGCAGGGGGTTGGGCGATGGACTCGACTTGCATTTGGCATAGCTGCCGAAAATACGCCGTGGTTGCCATCTCTTTAATATAGATACAAAAACAACCAGGCTGGTCCGGGAGAGAAAATAAGATATATTATTGGACTTACCAGTACTGAAATCTGGATTCTCTTGCAGCATGTATTGAAGTGGATGACCAAAATAAACTGGAGAACACCTGCATGTTACTTTTAACACTTGCACAGATTTGACATGAAACACTCGACACAAACACTTGAACTATGATGGAAACTCACACACACACATTTTACACATACATTTAAGTACGGAAACACAAAATAACACACAGAAGTAAACACAGTACATAAACTGAGAGACGCAGTACATTTGGTGGCGATTTATGAAATGTCCTTCGTCCGCTCTCGTTTCGCTTCCGTCGTTGCGGTTTGCTTCTTCACCTTAGCGCTGTAGGAGAGATTCGAACTCGCGAGCCGTCTTGATACTTGTCCTGACGTTGCTGCCCTGGATGATGATCCGGTCATACAAAATGTCCTTTCCATACTTTAATTTTAAATGTATATGTCTAAATGCTGATTATCTTGCATTGCGAAAGCTTGTTTAATCTGGCAACATACATTTATTAAGGAAGACAATGAACCATTTTTAATTTTTTATCGAATTGGTTTTATGTGGATATCGGTAAATTTTATATCGGTACTTTATCTGTATTGGCCAAAACTTCATATCGGCCCATCCCTAATATATAGTAAGAAAGTCAAGCCAGCTTTTTTCTTTCAGCACACACACACATTGCGTCACGATTGGGACCCCTTGAAAATATAAAATCATTTTATTACCTGTCGGTTGCACAAATTAAATAGTAGTCTATGAATACCACTGAACATTACTTATAACTTCACGCCCTCATAACAGGTAATTCACCACCTTAAGTCTCTAGATATTTTATATGACAGGATATCACCAATTGAGAATTGCATTTAACATAAAATAACCGTGGTCCTACAGCCCTGGAAGGGCCTTCGCCTATCTTGCATTTAAATTGCATTTAAATAATAATAATAAAAAGTCTTTCTACTTCTAGAAAATAAAAGTACAGAGTTGTAAGCTCAAAGAGAAATCAACTACTCTTTGTTCTAATGGAAATACAATAGAATTTTAACAATAGGTAGAAATTGTCACGGGTGGGACAGATATAAGAACCTTAAAATCGATAATTACGGGCCATTTAACTAAGTGATATGATCCATATTTTTATGTGACGTCACAACTTTAAAATATGTCACTGATATATTATACTTTTATGAAAGGACATGTAAATGTTGTGTTATTATATGTAATATTGTAGCTTGTTTGTAATGTGTATCTTTTGTTTAATGTTTATTGTATTTTATGCTCTATTATGAGTAGTTTAATGTATCTTCATGTTTGCGAGAGTGCACTATGTGAATTTGTATATCTAAACATGTGCAGATGGCAGTTTTGTTGATAGTATCCTTTTGTAGATAGTGAATGATTCATCTGTACTTGAATCTGTGTCCTCGAAAATAGTATAAAAGTGAGGAAATCGCGTAAAAAATAACACACTTTCGCCAAGGATCGACGAAGCTTTTAAACTTGAAAAGAACTCCTCGGTATTGTGCACACATCTTGGTATGGTAGTTCGCGGCGCAAGCTAGGCCTATGTGATCATAGGTACGCCGATAGCCATGCATTGATGCTATGCACAATACAGCAACCATTCTACGTTAAATAATAAACCTAGCCTAAGTATTAATTTGGAGATAAAAGGATAAAGAGCAAATATCGGCTCAGTTATTATTACATATCTCTTGGTATGGTAGTTCGGGGCGCAAGCTAGGTCTATGTGATCTTACACATGCCGATAGCCACGCATTGAGTTTATGCTTTTTTAGTTGAGTCAATTCATCGACAAAGCGAAATCCTCGCCTTCGTCTCAAGGATATTCGCATTATAATTGCCATAAATAAAGAATAAAACCTTTTAGTTTATCCACTGCAGCAATGTGGTTTTATTTCTCTGTGCTGTGAATATTGTCTTTGCTAACACTATCCCTATACCTGAGAGGAGTCTGTTTACTTCACCGAGTCTCATCTTTCACCGCTGATTATTATTAAGTTATTATTAATAAATATAATAATACGTTTAATAGTATAATAATACAGGATTGATAGTATCATATGAAACGAAGAAAAAAAACATTTAATATGAAAACAAGTTGAGAAGAATTTCCTCACTTCTGTGTTGTTTCATGCTTAACCTCACAGTAGATATTTTACTATCTTAACTTAATTACAAGGTTCGCCCATAAGGAAATCGAAGTGTCAAAAAAGAGAACCAAACCAAATAAAAAGGTAAGATATTCTGGCAACAATGCAAAAGGTATATCTAAACTTCCCTTCAGTGCTTTTTTCAACCTGTTACAGGCAGTCGGTATCGGGACAAGCGTGCGTAATATGCAGGTCGTGTGCAGGCGGCGAACGAAATACGTGCACCAAGATGGAACAACGTTACAGCATAACGTTTTGTTACAAATTGGGTAAATCGTTTACACAAGCGTTACAGATGATACGGGCAGTGTATGGTGAGATGAACCCTGGTGTTTATAATATGACACCGAAACAAAAAGACAGAGTGCGCAGTGGAAAAGACAGTTGTGGCCCGTAAAGAAAAAAGCACGGATGTCGAAATGGAAGACAAAGGTGCTGCTGATCGCATTTTCTGAATCCCAAGTACTGATTCAGCATGAATTTGTCCCTGAAAACCAAACAATCAATCAGTGCTTGGTCGACTCAGAAATAGGATGAAGCGGATTAGGAAGGACCTCTGTGATTCTGGTCAACGGTTTCGGTTACACGATAATGCTCGGCCTCATACCGCATTGTCTGTACAACAATACCTTGCTAAGCATTCAGTGACAGTGATCAAGTACTCTTCATATTCTCTGGACTTATCGCCTGCTGATTTTTTTCCTTTTTCCCAAGCTTCAGATGGCTATGAAAGGGCGAAGATGTGACGACGTCGCGGACATTAAATTAAATGTTACGCGTATTTTGAGAACACTTACTTTGAATGACTATCAATAGACCTGTTGAAACCTGTACAAACGTTGGTCAAAGTGTATTGCCTCCTCTGGTGATTAAAGGTGATAAAGTCATTTGAAAGTAATTACTTGTTTCCTTTCTTAAAAAAAAAAAAGTTCGTTTTTTTATGGGCGCACCTTGTATGTTTTACGTATGTCACGAGTGGGACATCATAAACTAAGAGTTTAATTTGAAAGTGGCATAATTCAATCAACACCCCATAATATAACATTGATTACTGGACATTTTGTGAAGGAAATTTTCATGAGGAGTTTCAAAAATAACAGTACGTAATCAATGTCGGTACAATTTTCATGCCTATGTATCATGTGAAGGTGGAAGGTGAATTAAATACACACAATTCTATGTGCACTTGCAGTTCAAAATATGGGGAATTTTGTATTGTAGGAAATCAATGTTTCACCACCTTGTAAATAGAGCCATCTATTGGGGAGATGATGGAACTACACATTTTATTGTGAATTTAAGGCAGTTAATATATTGCTATTTTCTGAAAACACTAGACGTGATGGGTAAAAATCGATTTAATTTTTAGAATCATAATGCTGAAATTATTCAGAAGCAACAGCCCTTTGCAAAACTTAAAAAGCCATGTCGACACAAATTGCAAATTCGTATCTTGCCTCTGTGTAACAAATTGTGGAGTTCATATTTTGAATTACAGAAAGTCAAGTGTAACTCACTCACAGAATTTTTCGGGGTGTTCAACAACAAAAAACACGACAGTATTAAATCTCTAAATCATTAAAACGGCCATGATGTAACTATTTCTGTATTTTGAGTACTAAGTTGTATAACTGTTCATGTAATCTCTGGACGAAATCTCCTTATGTAGATTACAATCTTGACTGATTCACGTTTTCTAACTTCGAATTGAATCATCTGCGTTGGTGATGATCTCTACGATAAGATAAATATCGGAAGGCACTAAATCAATGAGAAATACAAAACTAGCACTAAAATTGATTAACATGGTGGTAATAATGTTTTGTTAATGATGACAACTGTTTTGTACTGTGTCAATTTTTCTTAACTTTTATTATTTCTCTTTGGGCACCCTTAGATTTGTTGTTATTTTAGATATGATGATGAATTATTTTGTAAATTCCTTTGGCCTTAATTTCCGGTTATGAGAAAGCATTTCGGCAAGTGTGTCACAGTTGTCTGGGGAACAGGAGAGCAAAGAACTGTGAACAACTCGTGGAGAATCTTCTGACATCTTACGAGAAGATTGGGTGGGTATTCAACATTCATAATATTACTTAATTACTTTGTTTTGTTAGTGCTTTGCTGTTAGTGGTTTTTACTGTTCGAGGGATGTATTTTAGTAAAGAAGGGTACTTTCCCCTACACAACAGAAAAGTTTTCTTGTCGAGGATTTAATAACAATTTATTTCAACTCCGCCCGGAGGATTTTTTGTGAAGGGGCGGCAATGTTTAAAATGGAGGAAACAATTTGAACTGTAAGTTAAACCGGAGTATCAAGGACCACCAAATTGCTTCTTCATTGCAGAAATTCATGACGAGATGTTTAAGAAAACACAAACAGGATGCATTCTGGAATGTTTATCTTCTACTTTACATTAATGACAACACAAACGAGTAGGAATATAATGCAAAGGAAAAACTCAGTTTCTTTACAGACCATACCAGAGTTGATTTTCTTAAAAATGTTGTATTATTATGCTTTTCAAATGCTGAAAAGAGTTTCAATTCTGACATTTCGACTATAGCATCAAAACTTGATTTTCGAGTTATTAGAGTTCAATGCTAATATTCGCTAGAAATTCATTTTCTCCACAGACCAAGCCAGAAATCATTTTCATTAAAATTTTGAATAATTATGCTTTTCAAAACCTGAAAAGCGTTTTAATTATGACATTTAGACATTAGGATGAATATTTGATTTTTCGAGAAATTCGCGTTCAATGCTAATATTCGCTTGAAACTCATTTTCTATACAGACCAAACGAGAGATGATTTTCATAAAAATGTTGTATTACATTGTTTCTTTCTGAGCCTGAAAAGAGTTTTAATTATGACCTTTCGACTATAGGAACAAAACTTCACTTTCGAGATATTAGCGCTCAGTGCTAATACTCGTTTGAAACTCACTTTCAATACAGACCAAACCAGAGATGATTTTCATAAAAATGTTTTATTACTAAACTTTTCAGGGTCTGAGAAGCGTTTCCATTATGACCTTACGTCTGTAGTAACAAAAATTTTATTTTCGAGAAATTAGCGTTCATTGTTAATACAAACTTGAGACTCATTTTCTATACAGACCAAGCCAGAGATGATTTTCATTAAAAATGTTGAAATATTCAGCTTTTCAGAGCCTGGAAAACGTTTTAGTTATCACATTTCGCCTATAAAATTAAAACTTGATTTTTCGAGAAATTCGCGTTAAATGCTTATTTTCGTTTGAAACTCATTTTTTCTACAGTCCAAACCAGAGATGATTTTCATAAAAATGTTGAATTAATATGTTTTTCAGAGCCTGAAAAGCGTTTTAATTATGACATTTGGACTACAGGATGAATACTTGATTTTTCGAGAAATTCACGTTCAATGCTAGTTCTCGTTTGTAACTCATTTTCTGTACACAACTAGCCAGAGATGATTTACATTAAAATGTTGAATGGCTAAGCTTTTCAGAGTCTAGAAAGCGTTTTAATTATTAAATTTCGACTATAGGATCAAAATTTGATTTTTCAAGAAATTCGCGTTCAATGCTAATACTCACTTGAGACTCATTTTCTATACAGATCAAGCCAGAAATGATTTTCATGAAAATGTTGAATTATTATGCTTTTCAGCGCCTGAAAAGCGTTTTAGTTATCACATTTCGCCTATAGAATCAAAACTTAACTTTCGAGAAATTCGCGTTAAATGCAAATTTTTGTTTGAAACACATTTCCAGTACAGATCTTCAGAGAATGTGACAGAAAAATAAGATCGTGCTTTGATATGCCTGGGGCTGGAAGTTGTCCGAAATTTAGAATTTTTTAGTGGGTTGGTTGTTAATATATGGTCTATATATGTTAATATATGGTCGAAGTCTAGGTCATCCAGGCAAAAATTTAGATATTTCCTTTTCGAAATTTTTAAAATCAGTTTTCGGTGTTCGATACACACCGCTGAGGAAGATTTTTTTGGTTGATTACGTTTAAGTCAATGATTGAATATTCCGGACTACTCGAGTATTCTCTTTGCGAACGAGAGAGGATTTTAACGGGAATGTTTTCTTTTACATATATTGCACAGCCTCCGCCTCTATTGTTTAGCCTGTAATGATAAAGCCTGTATCCCTGCATGCTGACCAGGTGATCTGGGATCGATGAAACAAGCCAGCTCTCCGACACATGAATTGCTTCGAAGGAAAGAGGGGCAAAAATAGTTAGGAATTCGTCGTAGTGGAACAAAAAATTCTGACAGTGGAAATGCTCTTATGTGTTTGGCTAGCTCGTTCTTCAGTACCGTTACAGCAGGGTGAAAAGGGGAAAGAGAAGGTGAGGGAGGGTCGGCAGGGGGTTGGGCGATGGACTCGACTTGCATTTGGCATAGCTGCCGAAAATACGCCGTGGTTGCCATCTCTTTAATATAGATACAAAAACAACCAGGCTGGTCCGGGAGAGAAAATAAGATATATTATTGGACTTACCAGTACTGAAATCTGGATTCTCTTGCAGCATGTATTGAAGTGGATGACCAAAATAAACTGGAGAACACCTGCATGTTACTTTTAACACTTGCACAGATTTGACATGAAACACTCGACACAAACACTTGAACTATGATGGAAACTCACACACACACATTTTACACATACATTTAAGTACGGAAACACAAAATAACACACAGAAGTAAACACAGTACATAAACTGAGAGACGCAGTACATTTGGTGGCGATTTATGAAATGTCCTTCGTCCGCTCTCGTTTCGCTTCCGTCGTTGCGGTTTGCTTCTTCACCTTAGCGCTGTAGGAGAGATTCGAACTCGCGAGCCGTCTTGATACTTGTCCTGACGTTGCTGCCCTGGATGATGATCCGGTCATACAAAATGTCCTTTCCATACTTTAATTTTAAATGTATATGTCTAAATGCTGATTATCTTGCATTGCGAAAGCTTGTTTAATCTGGCAACATACATTTATTAAGGAAGACAATGAACCATTTTTAATTTTTTATCGAATTGGTTTTATGTGGATATCGGTAAATTTTATATCGGTACTTTATCTGTATTGGCCAAAACTGTGAACAACTCGTGGAGAATCTTCTGACATCTTACGAGAAGATTGGGTGGGTATTCAACATTCATAATATTACTTAATTACTTTGTTTTGTTAGTGCTTTGCTGTTAGTGGTTTTTACTGTTCGAGGGATGTATTTTAGTAAAGAAGGGTACTTTCCCCTAAACAACAGAAAAGTTTTCTTGTCGAGGATTTAATAACAATTTATTTCAACTCCGCCCGGAGGATTTTTTGTGAAGGGGCGGCAATGTTTAAAATGGAGGAAACAATTTGAACTGTAAGTTAAACCGGAGTATCAAGGACCACCAAATTGCTTCTTCATTGCAGAAATTCATGACGAGATGTTTAAGAAAACACAAACAGGATGCATTCTGGAATGTATATCTTCTACTTTACATTAATGACAACACAAACGAGTAGGAATATAATGCAAAGGAAAAACTCAGTTTCTTTACAGACCATACCAGAGTTGATTTTCTTAAAAATGTTGTATTATTATGCTTTTCAAATGCTGAAAAGCGTTTCAATTCTGACATTTCGACTATAGCATCAAAACTTGATTTTCGAGATATTAGAGTTCAATGCTAATATTCGCTAGAAATTCATTTTCTCCACAGACCAAGCCAGAAATCATTTTCATTAAAATGTTGAATAATTATGCTTTTCAAAACCTGAAAAGCGTTTTAATTATGATATTTAGACATTAGGATGAATATTTGATTTTTCGAGAAATTCGCGTTCAATGCTAATATTCGCTTGAAACTCATTTTCTATACCGACCAAACGAGAGATGATTTTCATAAAAATGTTGTATTACATTGCTTCTCAGAGCCTGAAAAGAGTTTTAATTATGACCTTTCGACTATAGGAACAAAACTTCACTTTCGAGAAATTAGCGCTCAGTGCTAATACTCGTTTGAAAATCACTTTCAATACAGACCAAACCAGAGATGATTTTCATAAAAATGTTTTATTACTAAACTTTTCAGTGTCTGAGAAGCGTTTTCATTATGACCTTACGTCTGTAGTAACAAAAATTTTATTTTCGAGAAATTAGCTTTCATTGTTAATATTAACTTGAGACTCATTTTTTCTACAGACCAAACCAGAAATGATTTTCATAAAAATGTTGAATTAATATGTTTTTCAGAGCCTGAAAAGCGTTTTAATTATGACATTTGGACTACAGGATGAATACTTGATTTTTCGAGAAATTCACGTTCAATGCTAGTTCTCGTTTGTAACTCATTTTCTGTACACAACTAGCCAGAGATGATTTACATTAAAATGTTGAATGGCTAAGCTTTTCAGAGTCTAGAAAGCGTTTTAATTATTAAATTTCGACTATAGGATCAAAACTTGATTTTCGAGTTATTAGAGTTCAATGCTAATATTCGCTAGAAATTCATTTTCTCCACAGACCAAGCCAGAAATGATTTTCGTTAAAATGTTGAATAATTATGCTTTTCAAAACCTGAAAGGCGTTTTGATTATGACATTTAGACATTAGGATGAATATTTGATTTTTCGAGAAATTCGCGTTCAATGCTAATATTCGCTTGAAACTCATTTTCTATACAGACCAAACGAGAGATGATTTTCATAAAAATGTTGTATTACATTGCTTCTCAGAGCCTGAAAAGAGTTTTAATTATGACCTTTCGACTATAGGAACAAAACTTCACTTTCGAGATATTAGCGCTCAGTGCTAATACTCGTTTGAAACTCACTTTCAATACAGACCAAACCAGAGATGATTTTCATAAAAATGTTTTATTACTAAACTTTTCAGGGTCTGAGAAGCGTTTTCATTATGACCTTACGTCTGTAGTAACAAAAATTTTATTTTCGAATAATTAGCGTTCATTGTTAATACAAACTTGAGACTCATTTTCTATACAGACCAAGCCAGAGATGATTTTCATTAAAAATGTTGAAATATTCAGCTTTTCAGAACCTGGAAAACGTTTTAGTTATCACATTTCGCCTATAAAATTAAAACTTGATTTTTCGAGAAATTCGCGTTAAATGCTGATTTTCGTTTGAAACTCATTTTTTCTACAGTCCAAACCAGAGATGATTTTCATAAAAATGTTGAATTAATATGTTTTTCAGAGCCTGAAAAGAGTTTTAATTATGACATTTGGACTACAGGATGAATACTTGATTTTTCGAGAAATTCACGTTCAATGCTAGTTCTCGTTTGTAACTCATTTTCTGTACACAACTAGCCAGAGATGATTTACATTAAAATGTTGAATGGCTAAGCTTTTCAGAGTCTAGAAAGCGTTTTAATTATTAAATTTCGACTATAGGATCAAAATTTGATTTTTCAAGAAATTCGCGTTCAATGCTAATACTCACTTGAGACTCATTTTCTATACAGATCAAGCCAGAAATGATTTTCATGAAAATGTTGAATTATTATGCTTTTCAGCGCCTGAAAAGCGTTTTAGTTATCACATTTTGCCTATAGAATCAAAACTTGACTTTCGAGAAATTCGCGTTAAATGCAAATTTTTGTTTGAAACACATTTCCAGTACAGATCTTCAGAGAATGTGACAGAAAAATAAGATCGTGCTTTGATATGCCTGGGGCTGGAAGTTGTCCGAAATTTAGAATTTTTTAGTGGGTTGGTTGTTAATATATGGTCTATATATGTTAATATATGGTCGAAGTCTAGGTCATCCAGGCAAAAATTTAGATATTTCCTTTTCGAAATTTTTAAAATCAGTTTTCGGTGTTCGATACACACCGCTGAGGAAGATTTTTTTGGTTGATTACGTTTAAGTCAATGATTGAATATTCCGGACTACTCGAGTATTCTCTTTGCGAACGAGAGAGGATTTTAACGGGAATGTTTTCTTTTACATATATTGCACAGCCTCCGCCTCTATTGTTTAGCCTGTAATGATAAAGCCTGTATCCCTGCATGCTGACCAGGTGATCTGGGATCGATGAAACAAGCCAGCTCTCCGACACATGAATTGCTTCGAAGGAAAGAGGGGCAAAAATAGTTAGGAATTCGTCGTAGTGGAACAAAAAATTCTGACAGTGGAAATGCTCTTATGTGTTTGGCTAGCTCGTTCTTCAGTACCGTTACAGCAGGGTGAAAAGGGGAAAGAGAAGGTGAGGGAGGGTCGGCAGGGGGTTGGGCGATGGACTCGACTTGCATTTGGCATAGCTGCCGAAAATACGCCGTGGTTGCCATCTCTTTAATATAGATACAAAAACAACCAGGCTGGTCCGGGAGAGAAAATAAGATATATTATTGGACTTACCAGTACTGAAATCTGGATTCTCTTGCAGCATGTATTGAAGTGGATGACCAAAATAAACTGGAGAACAACTGCATGTTACTTTTAACACTTGCACAGATTTGACATGAAACACTCGACACAAACACTTGAACTATGATGGAAACACACACACACACATTTTACACATACATTTAAGTACGGAAACACAAAATAACACACAGAAGTAAACACAGTACATAAACTGAGAGACGCAGTACATTTGGTGGCGATTTATGAAATGTCCTTCGTCCGCTCTCGTTTCGCTTCCGTCGTTGCGGTTTGCTTCTTCACCTTAGCGCTGTAGGAGAGATTCGAACTCGGGAGCCGTCTTGATACTTGTCCTGCCGTTGCTGCCCTGGATGATGATCCGGTCTTACAAAATGTCCTTTCCATACTTTAATTTTAAATGTATATGTCTAAATGCTGATTATCTTGCATTGCGAAAGCTTGTTTAATCTGGCAACATACATTTATTAAGGAAGACAATGAACCATTTTAAATTTTTTATCGAATTGGTTTTATGTGGATATCGGTAAATTTTATATCGGTACTTTATCTGTATTGGCCAAAACTTCATATCGCCCCATCCCTAATATATAGTAAGAAAGTCAAGCCAGCTTTTTTCTTTCAGCACACACACACATTGCGTCACGATTGGGACCCCTTGAAAATATAAAATCATTTTATTACCTGTCGGTTGCACAAATTAAATAGTAGTCTATGAATACCACTGAACATTACTTATAACTTCACGCCCTCATAACAGGTAATTCACCACCTTAAGTCTCTAGATATTTTATATGACAGGATATCACCAATTGAGAATTGCATTTAACATAAAATAACCGTGGTCCTACAGCCCTGGAAGGGCCTTGGCCTATCTTGCATTTAAATTGCATTTCAATAATAATAATAAAAAGTCTTTCTACTTCTAGAAAATAAAAGTACAGAGTTGTAAGCTCAAAGAGAAATCAACTACTCTTTGTTCTAATGGAAATACAATAGAATTTTAACAATAGGTAGAAAGTGTCACGGGTGGGACAGATATAAGAACCTTAAAATCGATAATTACGGGCCATTTAACTAAGTGATATGATCCATATTTTTATGTGACGTCACAACTTTAAAATATGTCACTGATATATTATACTTTTATGAAAGGACATGTAAATGTTGTGTTATTATATGTAATATTGTACCTTGTTTGTAATGTGTATCTTTTGTTTAATGTTTATTGTATTTTATGCTCTATTATGAGTAGTTTAATGTATCTTCATGTTTGCGAGAGTGCACTATGTGAATTTGTATATCTAAACATGTGCAGATGGCAGTTTTGTTGATAGTATCCTTTTGTAGATAGTGAATGATTCATCTGTACTTGAATCTGTGTCCTCGAAAATAGTATAAAAGTGAGGATATCGCGTAAAAAATAACACACTTTCGCCAAGGATCGACGAAGCTTTTAAACTTGAAAAGAACTCCTCGGTGTTGTGCACACATCTTGGTATGGTAGTTCGCGGCGCAAGCTAGGCCTATGTGATCATAGGTACGCCGATAGCCATGCATTGATGCTATGCACAATACAGCAACCATTCTACGTTAAATAATAAACCTAGCCTAAGTATTAATTTGGAGATAAAAGGATAAAGAGCAAATATCGGCTCAGTTATTATTACATATCTCTTGGTATGGTAGTTCGGGGAGCAAGCTAGGTCTATGTGATCTTACAAATGCCGATAGCCACGCATAGAGTTTATGCTTTTTTAGTTGAGTCAATTCATCGACAAAGCGAAATCCTCGCCTTCGTCTCAAGGATATTCGCATTATAATTGCCATAAATAAAGAATAAAACCTTTTAGTTTATCCACTGCAGCAATGTGGTTTTATTTCTCTGTGCTGTGAATATTGTCTTTGCTAACACTATCCCTATACCTGAGAGGAGTCTGTTTACTTCACCGAGTCTCATCGTTAACCGCTGATTATTATTAAGTTATTATTAATAAATATAATAATACGTTTAATAGTATAATAATACAGGATTGATAGTATCATATGAAACGAAGAAAAAAAACATTTAATATGAAAACAAGTTGAGAAGAATTTCCTCACTTCTGTGTTGTTTCATGCATAACCTCACAGTAGATATTTTACTATCTTAACTTAATTACAAGGTTCGCCCATAAGGAAATCGAACTGTCAAAAAAGAGAACCAAACCAAATAAAAAGGTAAGATATTCTGGCAACACTGCAAAAGGTATATCTAAACTTCCCTTCAGTGCTTGTTTCAACCTGTTACAGGCAGTCGGTATCGGGACAAGCGTGCGTAATATGCAGGTCGTGTGCAGGCGGCGAACGAAATACGTGCACCAAGATGGAACAACGTTACAGCATAACGTTTTGTTACAAATTGGGTAAATCGTTTACACAAGCGTTACAGATGATAAGGGCAGTGTATGGTGAGATGAACCCTGGTGTTTATAATATGACACCGAAACAAAAAGACAGAGTGCGCAGTGGAAAAGACAGTTGTGGCCCGTAAAGAAAAAAGCACGGATGTCGAAATGGAAGACAAAGGTGCTGCTGATCGCATTTTCTGAATCCCAAGTACTGATTCAGCATGAATTTGTCCCTGAAAACCAAACAATCAATCAGCGCTTGGTCGACTCAGAAACAGGATGAAGCGGATTAGGAAGGACCTCTGTGATTCTGGTCAACGGTTTCGGTTACACGATAATGCTCGGCCTCATACCGCATTGTCTGTACAACAATACCTTGCTAAGCATTCAGTGACAGTGATCAAGTACCCTTCATATTCTCTGGACTTATCGCCTGCTGATTTTTTTCCTTTTTCCCAAGCTTCAGATGGCTATGAAAGGGCGAAGATGTGACGACGTCGCGGACATTAAATTAAATGTTACGCGTATTTTGAGAACACTTACTTTGAATGACTATCAATAGACCTGTTGAAACCTGTACAAACGTTGGTCAAAGTGTATTGCCTCCTCTGGTGATTAAAGGTGATAAAGTCATTTGAAAGTAATTACTTGTTTCCTTTCTTAAAAAAAAAAAAGTTCGTTTTTTTATGGGCGCACCTTGTATGTTTTACGTATGTCACGAGTGGGACATCATAAACTAAGAGTTTAATTTGAAAGTGGCATAATTCAATCAACACCCCATAATATAACATTGATTACTGGACATTTTGTGAAGGAAATTTTCATGAGGAGTTTCAAAAATAACAGTACGTAATCAATGTCGGTACAATTTTCATGCCTATGTATCATGTGAAGGTGGAAGGTGAATTAAATACACACAATTCTATGTGCACTTGCAGTTCAAAATTGGGGAATTTTGTATTGTAGGAAATCAATGTTTCACCACCTTGTAAATAGAGCCATCTATTGGGGAGATGATGGAACTACACATTTTATTGTGAATTTAAGGCAGTTAATATATTGCTATTTTCTGAAAACACTAGACGTGATGGGTAAAAATCGATTTAATTTTTAGAATCATAATGCTGAAATTATTCAGAAGCAACAGCCCTTTGCAAAACTTAAAAAGCCAAGTCGACACAAATTGCAAATTCGTATCTTGCCTCTGTGTAACAAATTGTGAAGTTCATATTTTGAATTACAGAAAGTCAAGTGTAACTCACTCACAGAAATTTTCGGGGTGTTCAACAACAAAAAACACGACAGTATTAAATCTCTAAATCATTAAAACAGCCATGATGTAACTATTTCTGTATTTTGAGTACTAAGTTGTATAACTGTTCATGTAATCTCTGGACGAAATCTCCTTATGTAGATTACAATCTTGACTGATTCACGTTTTCTAACTTCGAATTGAATCATCTGCGTTGGTGATGATCTCTACGATAAGATAAATATCGGAAGGCACTAAATCAATGAGAAATACAAAACTAGCACTAAAATTGATTAACATGGTGGTAATAATGTTTTGTTATTGATGACAACTGTTTTGTACTGTGTCAATTTTTCTTAACTTTTATTACTTCTCTTTGGGCACCCTTAGATTTGTTGTTATTTTAGATATGATGATGAATTATTTTGTAAATTCCTTTGGCCTTAATTTCCGGTTATGAGAAAGCATTTCGGCAAGTGTGTCACAGTTGTCTTGGGAACTGGAGAGCAAAGAACTGTGAACAACTCGTGGAGAATCTTCTGACATCTTACGAGAAGATTGGGTGGGTATTCAACATTCATAATATTACTTAATTACTTTGTTTTGTTAGTGCTTTGCTGTTAGTGGTTTTTACTGTTCGAGGGATGTATTTTAGTAAAGAAGGGTACTTTCCCCTACACAACAGAAAAGTTTTCTTGTCGAGGATTTAATAACAATTTATTTCAACTCCGCCCGGAAGATTTTTTGTGAAGGGGCGGCAATGTTTAAAATGGAGGAAACAATTTGAACTGTAAGTTAAACCGGAGTATTAAGGACCACCAAATTGCTTCTTCATTGCAGAAATTCATGACGAGCTGTTCAAGAAAACACAAACAGGATGCATTCTGGAATGTATATCTTCTACTTTACATTAAACACAACACAAACGAGTAAGAATATAATGCAAAGGAAAAACTCAGTTTCTTTACAGACCATACCAGAGTTGATTTTCTTAAAAATGTTGTATTATTATGCTTTTCAAATGCTGAAAAGCGTTTCAATTCTGACATTTCGACTATAGCATCAAAACTTGATTTTCGAGATATTAGAGTTCAATGCTAATATTCGCTAGAAATTCATTTTCTCCACAGACCAAGCCAGAAATGATTTTCATTAAAATGTTGAATAATTATGCTTTTCAAAACCTGAAAAGCGTTTTAATTATGACATTTAGACATTAGGATGAATATTTGATTTTTCGAGAAATTCGCGTTCAATGCTAATATTCGCTTGAAACTCATTTTCTATACAGACCAAACGTGAGATGATTTTCATAAAAATGTTGTATTACATTGCTTCTAAGAGCCTGAAAAGAGTTTTAATTATTACCTTTCGACTATAGGAACAAAACTTCACTTTCGAGAAATTAGCGCTCAGTGCTAATACTCGTTTGAAACTCACTTTCAATACAGACCAAACAAGAAATGATTTTCATAAAAATGTTTTATTACTAAACTTTTCAGGGTCTGAGAAGCGTTTTCATTATGACCTTACGTCTGTAGTAACAAAAATTTTATTTTCGAGAAATTAGCGTTCATTGTTAATACAAACTTGAGACTCATTTTCTATACAGACCAAGCCAGAGATGATTTTCATTAAAAATGTTGAATTATTATGCTTTACAGAGCCTGAAAAGCGTTTCAATTATGACATTTAGACTATAGGATGAATATTTGATTTTTCGAGAAATATGCGATCAATGGTGAAACTCGTTTGAAATTCATTTTCCCTACAGACCAAGACAGAGATGATTTTCATAAAAATGGTGAAATATTCAGCTTTTCAGAGCCTGGAAAACGTTTTAGTTATCACATTTCGCCTATAAAATTAAAACTTGATTTTTCGAGAAATTCGCGTTAAATGCTTATTTTCGTTTGAAACTCATTTTTTCTACAGACCAAACCAGAGATGATTTTCATAAAAATGTTGAATTAATATGTTTTTCAGAGCCTGAAAAGCGTTTTAATTATGACATTTGGACTACAGGATGAATACTTGATTTTTCGAGAAATTCACGTTCAATGCTAGTTCTCGTTTGTAACTCATTTTCTGTACACAACTAGCCAGAGATGATTTACATTAAAATGTTGAATGGCTAAGCTTTTCAGAGTCTAGAAAGCGTTTTAATTATTAAATTTCGACTATAGGATCAAAATTTGATTTTTCAAGAAATTCGCGTTCAATGCTAATACTCACTTGAGACTCATTTTCTATACAGATCAAGCCAGAAATGATTTTCATGAAAATGTTGAATTATTATGCTTTTCAGCGCCTGAAAAGCGTTTTAGTTATCACATTTCGCCTATAGAATCAAAACTTGACTTTCGAGAAATTCGCGTTAAATGCAAATTTTTGTTTGAAACACATTTCCTGTACAGATCTTCAGAGAATGTGACAGAAAAATAAGATCGTGCTTTGATATGCCTGGGGCTGGAAGTTGTCCGAAATTTAGAATTTTTTAGTGGGTTGGTTGTTAATATATGGTCTATATATGTTAATATATGGTCGAAGTCTAGGTCATCCAGGCAAAAATTTAGATATTTCCTTTTCGAAATTTTTAAAATCAGTTTTCGATGTTCGATACACACCGCTGAGGAAGATTTTTTTGGTTGATTACGTTTAAGTCAATGATTGAATATTCCGGACTACTCGAGTATTCTCTTTGCGAACGAGAGAGGATTTTAACGGGAATGTTTTCTTTTACATATATTGCACAGCCTCCGCCTCTATTGTTTAGCCTGTAATGATAAAGCCTGTATCCCTGCATGCTGACCAGGTGATCTGCGATCGATGAAACAAGCCAGCTCGCCGACACATGAATTGCTTCGAAGGAAAGAGGGGCAAAAATAGTTAGGAATTCGTCGTAGTGGAACAAAAAATTCTGACAGTGGAAATGCTCTTATGTGTTTGGCTAGCTCGTTCTTCAGTACCGTTACAGCAGGGTGAAAAGGGGAAAGAGAAGGTGAGGGAGGGTCGGCAGGGGGTTGGGCGATGGACTCGACTTGCATTTGGCATAGCTGCCGAAAATACGCCGTGGTTGCCATCTCTTTAATATAGATACAAAAACAACCAGGCTGGTCCGGGAAAGAAAATAAGATATATTATTGGACTTACCAGTACTGAAATCTGGATTCTCTTGCAGCATGTATTGAAGTGGATGACCAAAATAAACTGGAGAACACCTGCATGTTACTTTTAACACTTGCACAGATTTGACATGAAACACTCGACACAAACACTTGAACTATGATGGAAACACACACACACACATTTTACACATACATTTAAGTACGGAAACACAAAATAACACACAGAAGTAAACACAGTACATAAACTGAGAGACGCAGTACATTTGGTGGCGATTTATGAAATGTCCTTCGTCCGCTCTCGTTTCGCTTCCGTCGTTGCGGTTTGCTTCTTCACCTTAGCGCTGTAGGAGAGATTCGAACTCGCGAGCCGTTTTGATACTTGTCCTGACGTTGCTGCCCTGGATGATGATCCGGTCATACAAAATGTCCTTTCCATACTTTAATTTTAAATGTATATGTCTAAAAGCTGATTATCTTGCATTGCGAAAGCTTGTTTAATCTGGCAACATACATTTATTAAGGAAGACAATGAACCATTTTTAATTTTTTATCGAATTGGTTTTATGTGGATATCGGTAAATTTTATATCGGTACTTTATCTGTATTGGCCAAAACTTCATATCGGCCCATCCCTAATATATAGTAAGAAAGTCAAGCCAGCTTTTTTCTTTCAGCACACACACACATTACGTCACGATTGGGACCCCTTGAAAATATAAAATCATTTTATTACCTGTCGGTTGCACAAATTAAATAGTAGTCTATGAATACCACTGAACATTACTTAAAACTTCACGCCCTCATAACAGGTAATTCACCACCTTAAGTCTCTAGATATTTTATATGACAGGATATCACCAATTGAGAATTGCATTTAACATAAAATAACCGTGGTCCTACAGCCCTGGAAGGGCCTTGGCCTATCTTGCATTTAAATTGCATTTAAATAATAATAATAAAAAGTCTTTCTACTTCTAGAAAATAAAAGTACAGAGTTGTAAGCTCAAAGAGAAATCAACTACTCTTTGTTCTAATGGAAATACAATAGAATTTTAACAATAGGTAGAAAGTGTCACGGGTGGGACAGATATAAGAACCTTAAAATCGATAATTACGGGCCATTTAACTAAGTGATATGATCCATATTTTTATGTGACGTCACAACTTTAAAATATGTCACTGATATATTATACTTTTATGAAAGGACATGTAAATGTTGTGTTATTATATGTAATATTGTACCTTGTTTGTAATGTGTATCTTTTGTTTAATGTTTATTGTATTTTATGCTCTATTATGAGTAGTTTAATGTATCTTCATGTTTGCGAGAGTGCACTATGTGAATTTGTATATCTAAACATGTGCAGATGGCAGTTATGTTGATAGTATCCTTTTGTAGATAGTGAATGATTCATCTGTACTTGAATCTGTGACCTCGAAAATAGTATAAAAGTGAGGATATCGCGTAAAAAATAACACACTTTCGCCAAGGATCGACGAAGCTTTTAAACTTGAAAAGAACTCCTCGGTGTTGTGCACACATCTTGGTATGGTAGTTCGGGGCGCAAGCTAGGCCTATGTGATCATAGGTACGCCGATAGCCATGCATTGATGCTATGCACAATACAGCAACCATTCTACGTTAAATAATAAACCTAGCCTAAGTATTAATTTGGAGATAAAAGGATAAAGAGCAAATATTGGCTCAGTTATTATTACATATCTCTTGGTATGGTAGTTCGGGGCGCAAGCTAGGTCTATGTGATCTTACACATGCCGATAGCCACGCATTGAGTTTATGCTTTTTTAGTTGAGTCAATTCATCGACAAAGCGAAATCCTCGCCTTCGTCTCAAGCATATTCGCATTATAATTGCCATAAATAAAGAATAAAACCTTTTAGTTTATTCACTGCAGCAATGTGGTTTTATTTCTCTGTGCTGTGAATATTGTCTTTGCTAACACTATCCCTATACCTGAGAGGAGTCTGTTTACTTCACCGAGTCTCATCGTTCACCGCTGATTATTATTAAGTTATTATTAATAAATATAATAATACGTTTAATAGTATAATAATACAGGATTGATAGTATCATAAGAAAAGAAGAAAAAAACATTTAATATGAAAACAAGTTGAGAAGAATTTCCTCACTTCTGTGTTGTTTCATGCATAACCTCACAGTAGATATTTTACTATCTTAACTTAATTACAAGGTTCGCCCATAAGGAAATCGAACTGTCAAAAAAGAGAACCAAACCAAATAAAAAGGTAAGATATTCTGGCAACACTGCAAAGAGGTATATCTAAACTTCCCTTCAGTGCTTGTTTCAACCTGTTACAGGCAGTCGGTATCGGGACAAGCGTGCGTAATATGCAGGTCGTGTGCAGGCGGCGAACGAAATACGTGCACCAAGATGGAACAACGTTACAGCATAACGTTTTGTTACAAATTGGGTAAATCGTTTACACAAGCGTTACAGATGATACGGGCAGTGTATGGTGAGATGAACCCTGGTGTTTATAATATGACACCGAAACAAAAAGACAGAGTGCGCAGTGGAAAAGACAGTTGTGGCCCGTAAAGAAAAAAGCACGGATGTCGAAATGGAAGACAAAGGTGCTGCTGATCGCATTTTCTGAATCCCAAGTACTGATTCAGCATGAATTTGTCCCTGAAAACCAAACAATCAATCAGTGCTTGGTCGACTCAGAAACAGGATGAAGCGGATTAGGAAGGACCTCTGTGATTCTGGTCAACGGTTTCGGTTACACGATAATGCTCGGCCTCATACCGCATTGTCTGTACAACAATACCTTGCTAAGCATTCAGTGACAGTGATCAAGTACCCTTCATATTCTCTGGACTTATCGCCTGCTGATTTTTTTCCTTTTTCCCAAGCTTCAGATGGCTATGAAAGGGCGAAGATGTGACGACGTCGCGGACATTAAATTAAATGTTACGCGTATTTTGAGAACACTTACTTTGAATGACTATCAATAGACCTGTTGAAACCTGTACAAACGTTGGTCAAAGTGTATTGCCTCCTCTGGTGATTAAAGGTGATAAAGTCATTTGAAAGTAATTACTTGTTTCCTTTCTTAAAAAAAAAAAAGTTCGTTTTTTTATGGGCGCACCTTGTATGTTTTACGTATGTCACGAGTGGGACATCATAAACTAAGAGTTTAATTTGAAAGTGGCATAATTCAATCAACACCCCATAATATAACATTGATTACTGGACATTTTGTGAAGGAAATTTTCATGAGGAGTTTCAAAAATAACAGTACGTAATCAATGTCGGTACAATTTTCATGCCTATGTATCATGTGAAGGTGGAAGGTGAATTAAATACACACAATTCTATGTGCACTTGCAGTTCAAAATTGGGGAATTTTGTATTGTAGGAAATCAATGTTTCACCACCTTGTAAATAGAGCCATCTATTGGGGAGATGATGGAACTACACATTTTATTGTGAATTTAAGGCAGTTAATATATTGCTATTTTCTGAAAACACTAGACGTGATGGGTAAAAATCGATTTAATTTTTAGAATCATAATGCTGAAATTATTCAGAAGCAACAGCCCTTTGCAAAACTTAAAAAGCCATGTCGACACAAATTGCAAATTCGTATCTTGCCTCTGTGTAACAAATTGTGAAGTTCATATTTTGAATTACAGAAAGTCAAGTGTAACTCACTCACAGAAATTTTCGGGGTGTTCAACAACAAAAAACACGACAGTATTAAATCTCTAAATCATTAAAACGGCCATGATGTAACTATTTCTGTATTTTGAGTACTAAGTTGTATAACTGTTCAAGTAATCTCTGGACGAAATCTCCTTATGTAGATTATAATCTTGACTGATTCACGTTTTCTAACTTCGAATTGAATCATCTGCGTTGGTGATGATCTCTACGATAAGATAAATATCGGAAGGCACTAAATCAATGAGAAATACAAAACTAGCACTAAAATTGATTAACATGGTGGTAATAATGTTTTGTTAATGATGACAACTGTTTTGTACTGTGTCAATTTTTCTTAACTTTTATTATTTCTCTTTGGGCACCCTTAGATTTGTTGTTATTTTAGATATGATGATGAATTATTTTGTAAATTCCTTTGGCCTTAATTTCCGGTTATGAGAAAGCATTTCGGCAAGTGTGTCACAGTTGTCTGGGGAACAGGAGAGCAAAGAACTGTGAACAACTCGTGGAGAATCTTCTGACATCTTACGAGAAGATTGGGTGGGTATTCAACATTCATAATATTACTTAATTACTTTGTTTTGTTAGTGCTTTGCTGTTAGTGGTTTTTACTGTTCGAGGGATGTATTTTAGTAAAGAAGGGTACTTTCCCCTAAACAACAGAAAAGTTTTCTTGTCGAGGATTTAATAACAATTTATTTCAACTCCGCCCGGAGGATTTTTTGTGAAGGGGCGGCAATGTTTAAAATGGAGGAAACAATTTGAACTGTAAGTTAAACCGGAGTATCAAGGACCACCAAATTGCTTCTTCATTGCAGAAATTCATGACGAGATGTTTAAGAAAACACAAACAGGATGCATTCTGGAATGTATATCTTCTACTTTACATTAATGACAACACAAACGAGTAGGAATATAATGCAAAGGAAAAACTCAGTTTCTTTACAGACCATACCAGAGTTGATTTTCTTAAAAATGTTGTATTATTATGCTTTTCAAATGCTGAAAAGCGTTTCAATTCTGACATTTCGACTATAGCATCAAAACTTGATTTTCGAGATATTAGAGTTCAATGCTAATATTCGCTAGAAATTCATTTTCTCCACAGACCAAGCCAGAAATCATTTTCATTAAAATGTTGAATAATTATGCTTTTCAAAACCTGAAAAGCGTTTTAATTATGATATTTAGACATTAGGATGAATATTTGATTTTTCGAGAAATTCGCGTTCAATGCTAATATTCGCTTGAAACTCATTTTCTATACAGACCAAACGAGAGATGATTTTCATAAAAATGTTGTATTACATTGCTTCTCAGAGCCTGAAAAGAGTTTTAATTATGACCTTTCGACTATAGGAACAAAACTTCACTTTCGAGAAATTAGCGCTCAGTGCTAATACTCGTTTGAAACTCACTTTCAATACAGACCAAACCAGAGATGATTTTCATAAAAATGTTTTATTACTAAACTTTTCAGGGTCTGAGAAGCGTTTTCATTATGACCTTACGTCTGTAGTAACAAAAATTTTATTTTCGAGAAATTAGCTTTCATTGTTAATATTAACTTGAGACTCATTTTTTCTACAGACCAAACCAGAAATGATTTTCATAAAAATGTTGAATTAATATGTTTTTCAGAGCCTGAAAAGCGTTTTAATTATGACATTTGGACTACAGGATGAATACTTGATTTTTCGAGAAATTCACGTTCAATGCTAGTTCTCGTTTGTAACTCATTTTCTGTACACAACTAGCCAGAGATGATTTACATTAAAATGTTGAATGGCTAAGCTTTTCAGAGTCTAGAAAGCGTTTTAATTATTAAATTTCGACTATAGGATCAAAACTTGATTTTCGAGTTATTAGAGTTCAATGCTAATATTCGCTAGAAATTCATTTTCTCCACAGACCAAGCCAGAAATGATTTTCATTAAAATGTTGAATAATTATGCTTTTCAAAACCTGAAAAGCGTTTTAATTATGACATTTAGACATTAGGATGAATATTTGATTTTTCGAGAAATTCGCGTTCAATGCTAATATTCGCTTGAAACTCATTTTCTATACAGACCAAACGAGAGATGATTTTCATAAAAATGTTGTATTACATTGCTTCTCAGAGCCTGAAAAGAGTTTTAATTATGACCTTTCGACTATAGGAACAAAACTTCACTTTCGAGAAATTAGCGCTCAGTGCTAATACTCGTTTGAAACTCACTTTCAATACAGACCAAACCAGAGATGATTTTCATAAAAATGTTTTATTACTAAACTTTTCAGGGTCTGAGAAGCGTTTTCATTATGACCTTACGTCTGTAGTAACAAAAATTTTATTTTCGAGAAATTAGCGTTCATTGTTAATACAAACTTGAGACTCATTTTCTATACAGACCAAGCCAGAGATGATTTTCATTAAAAATGTTGAAATATTCAGCTTTTCAGAGCCTGGAAAACGTTTTAGTTATCACATTTCGCCTATAAAATTAAAACTTGATTTTTCGTGAAATTCGCGTTAAATGCTGATTTTCGTTTGGAACTCATTTTTTCTACAGTCCAAACCAGAGATGATTTTCATAAAAATGTTGAATTAATATGTTTTTCAGAGCCTGAAAAGCGTTTTAATTATGACATTTGGACTACAGGATGAATACTTGATTTTTCGAGAAATTCACGTTCAATGCTAGTTCTCGTTTGTAACTCATTTTCTGTACACAACTAGCCAGAGATGATTTACATTAAAATGTTGAATGGCTAAGCTTTTCAGAGTCTAGAAAGCGTTTTAATTATTAAATTTCGACTATAGGATCAAAATTTGATTTTTCAAGAAATTCGCGTTCAATGCTAATACTCACTTGAGACTCATTTTCTATACAGATCAAGCCAGAAATGATTTTCATGAAAATGTTGAATTATTATGCTTTTCAGCGCCTGAAAAGCGTTTTAGTTATCACATTTTGCCTATAGAATCAAAACTTGACTTTCGAGAAATTCGCGTTAAATGCAAATTTTTGTTTGAAACACATTTCCAGTACAGATCTTCAGAGAATGTGACAGAAAAATAAGATCGTGCTTTGATATGCCTGGGGCTGGAAGTTGTCCGAAATTTAGAATTTTTTAGTTGGTTGGTTGTTAATATATGGTCTATATATGTTAATATATGGTCGAAGTCTAGGTCATCCAGGCAAAAATTTAGATATTTCCTTTTCGAAATTTTTAAAATCAGTTTTCGGTGTTCGATACACACCGCTGAGGAAGATTTTTTTGGTTGATTACGTTTAAGTCAATGATTGAATATTCCGGACTACTCGAGTATTCTCTTTGCGAACGAGAGAGGATTTTAACGGGAATGATTTCTTTTACATATATTGCACAGCCTCCGCCTCTATTGTTTAGCCTGTAATGATAAAGCCTGTATCCCTGCATGCTGACCAGGTGATCTGCGATCGATGAAACAAGCCAGCTCTCCGACGCATGAATTGCTTCGAAGGAAAGAGGGGCAAAAATAGTTAGGAATTCGTCGTAGTGGAACAAAAAATTCTGACAGTGGAAATGCTCTTATGTGTTTGGCTAGCTCGTTCTTCAGTACCGTTACAGCAGGGTGAAAAGGGGAAAGAGAAGGTGAGGGAGGGTCGGCAGGGGGTTGGGCGATGGACTCGACTTGCATTTGGCATAGCTGCCGAAAATACGCCGTGGTTGCCATCTCTTTAATATAGATACAAAAACAACCAGGCTGGTCCGGGAAAGAAAATAAGATATATTATTGGACTTACCAGTACTGAAATCTGGATTCTCTTGCAGCATGTATTGAAGTGGATGACCAAAATAAACTGGAGAACACCTGCATGTTACTTTTAACACTTGCACAGATTTGACATGAAACACTCGACACAAACACTTGAACTATGATGGAAACACACACACACACATTTTACACATACATTTAAGTACGGAAACACAAAATAACACACAGAAGTAAACACAGTACATAAACTGAGAGACGCAGTACATTTGGTGGCGATTTATGAAATGTCCTTCGTCCGCTCTCGTTTCGCTTCCGTCGTTGCGGTTTGCTTCTTCACCTTAGCGCTGTAGGAGAGATTCGAACTCGCGAGCCGTTTTGATACTTGTCCTGACGTTGCTGCCCTGGATGATGATCCGGTCATACAAAATGTCCTTTCCATACTTTAATTTTAAATGTATATGTCTAAAAGCTGATTATCTTGCATTGCGAAAGCTTGTTTAATCTGGCAACATACATTTATTAAGGAAGACAATGAACCATTTTTAATTTTTTATCGAATTGGTTTTATGTGGATATCGGTAAATTTTATATCGGTACTTTATCTGTATTGGCCAAAACTTCATATCGGCCCATCCCTAATATATAGTAAGAAAGTCAAGCCAGCTTTTTTCTTTCAGCACACACACACATTACGTCACGATTGGGACCCCTTGAAAATATAAAATCATTTTATTACCTGTCGGTTGCACAAATTAAATAGTAGTCTATGAATACCACTGAACATTACTTATAACTTCACGCCCTCATAACAGGTAATTCACCACCTTAAGTCTCTAGATATTTTATATGACAGGATATCACCAATTGAGAATTGCATTTAACATAAAATAACCGTGGTCCTACAGCCCTGGAAGGGCCTTGGCCTATCTTGCATTTAAATTGCATTTAAATAATAATAATAAAAAGTCTTTCTACTTCTAGAAAATAAAAGTACAGAGTTGTAAGCTCAAAGAGAAATCAACTACTCTTTGTTCTAATGGAAATACAATAGAATTTTAACAATAGGTAGAAAGTGTCACGGGTGGGACAGATATAAGAACCTTAAAATCGATAATTACGGGCCATTTAACTAAGTGATATGATCCATATTTTTATGTGACGTCACAACTTTAAAATATGTCACTGATATATTATACTTTTATGAAAGGACATGTAAATGTTGTGTTATTATATGTAATATTGTACCTTGTTTGTAATGTGTATATTTTGTTTAATGTTTATTGTATTTTATGCTCTATTATGAGTAGTTTAATGTATCTTCATGTTTGCGAGAGTGAATTTGTATATCTAAACATGTGCAGATGGCAGTTTTGTTGATAGTATCCTTTTGTAGATAGTGAATGATTCATCTGTACTTGAATCTGTGTCCTCGAAAATAGTATAAAAGTGAGGATATCGCGTAAAAAATAACACACTTTCGCCAAGGATCGACGAAGCTTTTAAACTTGAAAAGAACTCCTCGGTGTTGTGCACACATCTTGGTATGGTAGTTCGGGGCGCAAGCTAGGCCTATGTGATCATAGGTACGCCGATAGCCATGCATTGATGCTATGCACAATACAGCAACCATTCTACGTTAAATAATAAACCTAGCCTAAGTATTAATTTGGAGATAAAAGGATAAAGAGCAAATATTGGCTCAGTTATTATTACATATCTCTTGGTATGGTAGTTCGGGGCGCAAGCTAGGTCTATGTGATCTTACACATGCCGATAGCCACGCATTGAGTTTATGCTTTTTTAGTTGAGTCAATTCATCGACAAAGCGAAATCCTCGCCTTCGTCTCAAGCATATTCGCATTATAATTGCCATAAATAAAGAATAAAACCTTTTAGTTTATCCACTGCAGCAATGTGGTTTTATTTCTCTGTGCTGTGAATATTGTCTTTGCTAACACTATCCCTATACCTGAGAGGAGTCTGTTTACTTCACCGAGTCTCATCGTTCACCGCTGATTATTATTAAGTTATTATTAATAAATATAATAATACGTTTAATAGTATAATAATACAGGATTGATAGTATCATAAGAAAAGAAGAAAAAAACATTTAATATGAAAACAAGTTGAGAAGAATTTCCTCACTTCTGTGTTGTTTCATGCATAACCTCACAGTAGATATTTTACTATCTTAACTTAATTACAAGGTTCGCCCATAAGGAAATCGAACTGTCAAAAAAGAGAACCAAACCAAATAAAAAGGTAAGATATTCTGGCAACACTGCAAAGAGGTATATCTAAACTTCCCTTCAGTGCTTGTTTCAACCTGTTACAGGCAGTCGGTATAGGGACAAGCGTGCGTAATATGCAGGTCGTGTGCAGGCGGCGAACGAAATACGTGCACCAAGATGGAACAACGTTACAGCATAACGTTTTGTTACAAATTGGGTAAATCGTTTACACAAGCGTTACAGATGATACGGGCAGTGTATGGTGAGATGAACCCTGGTGTTTATAATATGACACCGAAACAAAAAGACAGAGTGCGCAGTGGAAAAGACAGTTGTGGCCCGTAAAGAAAAAAGCACGGATGTCGAAATGGAAGACAAAGGTGCTGCTGATCGCATTTTCTGAATCCCAAGTACTGATTCAGCATGAATTTGTCCCTGAAAACCAAACAATCAATCAGTGCTTGGTCGACTCAGAAACAGGATGAAGCGGATTAGGAAGGACCTCTGTGATTCTGGTCAACGGTTTCGGTTACACGATAATGCTCGGCCTCATACCGCATTGTCTGTACAACAATACCTTGCTAAGCATTCAGTGACAGTGATCAAGTACCCTTCATATTCTCTGGACTTATCGCCTGCTGATTTTTTTCCTTTTTCCCAAGCTTCAGATGGCTATGAAAGGGCGAAGATGTGACGACGTCGCGGACATTAAATTAAATGTTACGCGTATTTTGAGAACACTTACTTTGAATGACTATCAATAGACCTGTTGAAACCTGTACAAATGTTGGTCAAAGTGTATTGCCTCCTCTGGTGATTAAAGGTGATAAAGTCATTTGAAAGTAATTACTTGTTTCCTTTCTTAAAAAAAAAAAAGTTCGTTTTTTTATGGGCGCACCTTGTATGTTTTACGTATGTCACGAGTGGGACATCATAAACTAAGAGTTTAATTTGAAAGTGGCATAATTCAATCAACACCCCATAATATAACATTGATTACTGGACATTTTGTGAAGGAAATTTTCATGAGGAGTTTCAAAAATAACAGTACGTAATCAATGTCGGTACAATTTTCATGCCTATGTATCATGTGAAGGTGGAAGGTGAATTAAATACACACAATTCTATGTGCACTTGCAGTTCAAAATTGGGGAATTTTGTATTGTAGGAAATCACCACCTTGTAAATAGAGCCATCTATTGGGGAGATGATGGAACTACACATTTTATTGTGAATTTAAGGCAGTTAATATATTGCTATTTTCTGAAAACACTAGACGTGATGGGTAAAAATCGATTTAATTTTTAGAATCATAATGCTGAAATTATTCAGAAGCAACAGCCCTTTGCAAAACTTAAAAAGCCATGTCGACACAAATTGCAAATTCGTATCTTGCCTCTGTGTAACAAATTGTGAAGTTCATATTTTGAATTACAGAAAGTCAAGTGTAACTCACTCACAGAAATTTTCGGGGTGTTCAACAACAAAAAACACGACAGTATTAAATCTCTAAATCATTAAAACGGCCATGATGTAACTATTTCTGTATTTTGAGTACTAAGTTGTATAACTGTTCAAGTAATCTCTGGACGAAATCTCCTTATGTAGATTATAATCTTGACTGATTCACGTTTTCTAACTTCGAATTGAATCATCTGCGTTGGTGATGATCTCTACGATAAGATAAATATCGGAAGGCACTAAATCAATGAGAAATACAAAACTAGCACTAAAATTGATTAACATGGTGGTAATAATGTTTTGTTAATGATGACAACTGTTTTGTACTGTGTCAATTTTTCTTAACTTTTATTATTTCTCTTTGGGCACCCTTAGATTTGTTGTTATTTTAGATATGATGATGAATTATTTTGTAAATTCCTTTGGCCTTAATTTCCGGTTATGAGAAAGCATTTCGGCAAGTGTGTCACAGTTGTCTGGGGAACAGGAGAGCAAAGAACTGTGAACAACTCGTGGAGAATCTTCTGACATTTTACGAGAAGATTGGGTGGGTATTCAACATTCATAATATTACTTAATTACTTTGTTTTGTTAGTGCTTTGCTGTTAGTGGTTTTTACTGTTCGAGGGATGTATTTTAGTAAAGAAGGGTACTTTCCCCTAAACAACAGAAAAGTTTTCTTGTCGAGGATTTAATAACAATTTATTTCAACTCCGCCCGGAGGATTTTTTGTGAAGGGGCGGCAATGTTTAAAATGGAGGAAACAATTTGAACTGTAAGTTAAACCGGAGTATCAAGGACCACCAAATTGCTTCTTCATTGCAGAAATTCATGACGAGATGTTTAAGAAAACACAAACAGGATGCATTCTGGAATGTATATCTTCTACTTTACATTAATGACAACACAAACGAGTAGGAATATAATGCAAAGGAAAAACTCAGTTTCTTTACAGACCATACCAGAGTTGATTTTCTTAAAAATGTTGTATTATTATGCTTTTCAAATGCTGAAAAGCGTTTCAATTCTGACATTTCGACTATAGCATCAAAACTTGATTTTCGAGATATTAGAGTTCAATGCTAATATTCGCTAGAAATTCATTTTCTCCACAGACCAAGCCAGAAATCATTTTCATTAAAATGTTGAATAATTATGCTTTTCAAAACCTGAAAAGCGTTTTAATTATGATATTTAGACATTAGGATGAATATTTGATTTTTCGAGAAATTCGCGTTCAATGCTAATATTCGCTTGAAACTCATTTTCTATACCGACCAAACGAGAGATGATTTTCATAAAAATGTTGTATTACATTGCTTCTCAGAGCCTGAAAAGAGTTTTAATTATGACCTTTCGACTATAGGAACAAAACTTCACTTTCGAGAAATTAGCGCTCAGTGCTAATACTCGTTTGAAACTCACTTTCAATACAGACCAAACCAGAGATGATTTTCATAAAAATGTTTTATTACTAAACTTTTCAGGGTCTGAGAAGCGTTTTCATTATGACCTTACGTCTGTAGTAACAAAAATTTTATTTTCGAGAAATTAGCTTTCATTGTTAATATTAACTTGAGACTCATTTTTTCTACAGACCAAACCAGAAATGATTTTCATAAAAATGTTGAATTAATATGTTTTTCAGAGCCTGAAAAGCGTTTTAATTATGACATTTGGACTACAGGATGAATACTTGATTTTTCGAGAAATTCACGTTCAATGCTAGTTCTCGTTTGTAACTCATTTTCTGTACACAACTAGCCAGAGATGATTTACATTAAAATGTTGAATGGCTAAGCTTTTCAGAGTCTAGAAAGCGTTTTAATTATTAAATTTCGACTATAGGATCAAAACTTGATTTTCGAGTTATTAGAGTTCAATGCTAATATTCGCTAGAAATTCATTTTCTCCACAGACCAAGCCAGAAATGATTTTCATTAAAATGTTGAATAATTATGCTTTTCAAAACCTGAAAAGCGTTTTAATTATGACATTTAGACATTAGGATGAATATTTGATTTTTCGAGAAATTCGCGTTCAATGCTAATATTCGCTTGAAACTCATTTTCTATACAGACCAAACGAGAGATGATTTTCATAAAAATGTTGTATTGCATTGCTTCTCAGAGCCTGAAAAGAGTTTTAATTATGACCTTTCGACTATAGGAACAAAACTTCACTTTCGAGATATTAGCGCTCAGTGCTAATACTCGTTTGAAACTCACTTTCAATACAGACCAAACCAAAGATGATTTTCATAAAAATGTTTTATTACTAAACTTTTCAGGGTCTGAGAAGCGTTTTCATTATGACCTTACGTCTGTAGTAACAAAAATTTTATTTTCGAGAAATTAGCGTTCATTGTTAACCCTCTATGGACGAGCGCCTCAAATATGTAACGCTTCAAACGCAGCCTTGAAAGGGGACAGTTGGTAACATTTTCGTTTCGTTGCCGATCGCGACCGATTTGTTACGCTTGAACTCTCAACCCCCACCACTAGCGACATCTTGCAGCTATCTGTAGAACTTTCTGTTAAAGGTATACGTCGCTGATGCTTTGTCTCCTGGCATGTTGTGTGGGGCTCACAAGAAACTATTCTTTTTCTGAAGTAGAAGGTAAGTTGGAAACTTTTCAAAATTTGTAGTACATAGAAGTAAATTATATGTAGCCTTTCGCAAATTAGTTATGAAATTTGACAGTGTTGTAAACTTTTACAAGCTTATTTCCAAATGTTACAAATTTGTGTAGTCAGGCATTTACGTAAGAATGTTTTATTTTGCAGAAAATGGACGCTAGATTATTTTACGGCAAAAAGAGGGTTGCAATCACCCGGCCTGCAGGAGGAGAGGATGGGGATAGTGAAGATAGCTGCCTAAGTTCGTGCTCAGATGATGATGATGATTATGTGCCTAATAACGAAGAATCTATAGGTTCCCTGAGCAGCTCTGAAAGTGGTAAGTTTTAGGTGGTTTTAGGTGTGTGTTGTGTATAAATATAAATATCCATACATATGTGTGTGTTTGTTTTGTGTGCGTGTGTGTGTGTATCTTGCATATATTAATTTACTATATTAGTACATACTAATGAGCTTTTAGTGAAAGGAGGGGCAGGTTCATTTAGCAACGTCCTTGCTTCATGTGCTTCCTGTATTTAGTTAAAAATATAACTGTCCTCTTCCTGATTTTTTTGTGGGCTTATATTTAGTATCATTGCCTACATAGATAATTATAGGCTAAATGGAATTTTTTAACCGGGGGCTGCAGGGGCTACTGCCCAATCTAGAAAGGAATAAGAATATGAGTAAAATCATTAATAAAAGGCCATTGCATTTTAGTAAGTGTAAACTTAGAACAAAATATTGTTTTCTAAAAAGTGGGCTATTTTTTTCCTCCCAGTAACAAAGGTAAAATTCCACCAACTATTAGAATCAAGTGCTTTTGATTGCTGGTCCAATTGCTGGTCCAATGACAAAAAAAGGATAAATATTCTATAAGTAAATATCTTGGGCTCAAATTCAGAAAGAAAATATGATTTCTTCCTTTGGGATATTCATATTATTTTACTATTTTTTTGATAAATAAATGTTTTACTGTTTCACTTTGTTTTCAAGCTGAACAATTTCATTTTTTTTAGATGCTAGTGATGCAGAAGGAAGAAATGAGACTAGAGATGATGGTAATACTCCTACTTCTTCAAGCGGAAACACCAAGCGGAGACCAATTTGGAAAACAGTGCAAAATGGAAACAGTGTTTGTGACCCACCTGAGTGGTTAGGTAGCATCCCAGACTCCACCTCAATTAGGGAACCAATTGAATATTTTCAACAGTTCTTTACTGATGAATTGCTGCAAAATATTGTTGAGCAGTCAAATTTGTATGCTGTTCAAAAAGATCCATCTAAACCTCTTCATCTGACAATGTGTGAACTTGAACAGTTTCTTGGTAGTGTATTTTATATGTCACTTGTAAGTTTGCCTCGTACACGGTTGTACTGGTCTTCCCTATTTAGTGTACCCTGTGTTTCTGATGTCATGGGCAGAGATAGGTGGGAAGAAATCAAATCAAATCTGCATTTTAATGACAATACATCAGCACCTGATATTCATGATCCTAACAGAGACAAATTATTCAAGTTGAGACCACTAATAAACAATTTGCTGTCAGTGTTCAACAAGTTGCCAATTGACCGCATGCTATGCGTTGATGAACAAATGGTTCCTTTCAAGGGTTTGTCAAGCTTGAAGCAATACATGCCAAATAAACCAAACAAGTGGGGATATAAAATTTTTGTTTTGTGTGATTCCAAAGGTATTGTATACAATTTTGAAGTGTACTGTGGAAAAATTGATCCTGTACCAGGAATCCAAGATTTAGGAGCCAGCGGAAATATCGTGATAAGCCTTGCACAAGTTATCCCGAAGGAAGTAAACCATCTACTGTATTTTGATAATTGGTTCACAAGTCTCCCTCTAATAACAGAACTTGCAAACATGAACATATTTTGTTTGGGAACGGCTCGAAGTAATAGGCTACAAGGATGTCCACTAACCTCTGACAAAGAATTGAAAAAAAAGGGTAGAGGTGCTTATGAGGAAAAAGAGGCTGAAGTTGAAGGACACAAAATAAGAGTTGTCAAATGGCATGATAATAGAGCTGTTGTACTTGCATCAACCTTTGCTAGTGCAGAACCCTTGGGTAAAGTAAAACGATGGGACAAGCCATCTAAACAGAGGGTTGAAGTAGACTGTCCATCTATGGTATTGTGTTACAATAAGTTCATGGGGGGTGTTGATCTGTTGGACTCTCTGATTGCATTATATAGAATAACAATTAGATCTAAGAAGTACTACCATCGCTTGTTTTTCCATTTCTTGGATATGGTGGTAGTAACTTGCTGGCTCTTATATAGGAGAGACTGTGATTTCTTTGGTGTGCCTCAGTCCAAGCAGAGTCCACTTTGTCGGTTCAAGGCTGAAATTGCTGATGCTCTATGCAGAGCAAATAAAGACATGGGTACTAAGAAAAGGGGACGACCATCTGCAAGTGTTGAAGCAGAATACAAAAAGAAAAAGAAAACAGGTCATGCTTCCAAGCCAATACCCCAGAAGAATGTTCGTACAGACAGTGTGGGTCATTGGCCATGTGTATCTGATAAAAGAGGTCGGTGCAAAATGCCCAATTGTAAAGGTAGTCCATCCATAATGTGTCAAAAGTGTGGCGTTAACCTCTGTCTGGAAAGAAAAAGAAACTGTTTTCTGAATTTTCACAGAGAGTAACTAAATGTAAAAGAGAAGTGTCTGTTACAGGAAAGAGTAATAATTATACTCATCATCATTATGTTTAACAAATATATTTAGAATGTTATTAATATTTACATAAATTCTTGACAAATTCCATTAATGTAATTACTCTATATATGAAATTATAGAAATTCTCCACACACCAAGCCAGAAATGATTTTCATTAAAATGTTGAATAATTATGCTTTTCAAAACCTGAAAAGCGTTTTAATTATGACATTTAGACATTAGGATGAATATTTGATTTTTCGAGAAATTCGCGTTCAATGCTAATATTCGCTTGAAACTCATTTTCTATACAGACCAAACGAGAGATGATTTTCATAAAAATGTTGTATTACATTGCTTCTCAGAGCCTGAAAAGAGTTTTAATTATGACCTTTCGACTATAGGAACAAAACTTCACTTTCGAGAAATTAGCGCTCAGTGCTAATACTCGTTTGAAACTCACTTTCAATACAGACCAAACCAGAGATGATTTTCATAAAAATGATTTATTACTAAACTTTTCAGTGTCTGAGAAGCGTTTTCATTATGACCTTACGTCTGTAGTAACAAAAATTTTATTTTCGAGAAATTAGCGTTCATTGTTAATACAAACTTGAGACTCATTTTCTATACAGACCAAGCCAGAGATGATTTTCATTAAAAATGTTGAAATATTCAGCTTTTCAGAGCCTGGAAAACGTTTTAGTTATCACATTTCGCCTATAAAACTAAAACTTGATTTTTCGAGAAATTCGCGTTAAATGCTTATTTTCGTTTGAAACTCATTTTTTCTACAGTCCAAACCAGAGATGATTTGCATAAAAATGTTGAATTAATATGTTTTTCAGAGCCTGAAAAGCGTTTTAATTATGACATTTGGACTACAGGATGAATACTTGATTTTTCGAGAAATTCACGTTCAATGCTAGTTCTCGTTTGTAACTCATTTTCTGTACACAACTAGCCAGAGATGATTTAAATTAAAATGTTGAATGGCTAAGCTTTTCAGAGTCTAGAAAGCGTTTTAATTATTAAATTTCGACTATAGGATCAAAATTTGATTTTTCAAGAAATTCGCGTTCAATGCTAATACTCACTTGAGACTCATTTTCTATACAGATCAAGCCAGAAATGATTTTCATGAAAATGTTGAATTATTATGCTTTTCAGCGCCTGAAAAGCGTTTTAGTTATCACATTTTGCCTATAGAATCAAAACTTGACTTTCGAGAAATTCGCGTTAAATGCAAATTTTTGTTTGAAACACATTTCCAGTACAGATCTTCAGAGAATGTGACAGAAAAATAAGATCGTGCTTTTATATGCCTGGGGCTGGAAGTTGTCCGAAATTTAGAATTTTTTAGTGGGTTGGTTGTTAATATATGGTCTATATATGTTAATATATGGTCGAAGTCTAGGTCATCCAGGCAAAAATTTAGATATTTCCTTTTCGAAATTTTTAAAATCAGTTTTCGGTGTTCGATACACACCGCTGAGGAAGATTTTTTTGGTTGATTACGTTTAAGTCAATGATTGAATATTCCGGACTACTCGAGTATTCTCTTTGCGAACGAGAGAGGATTTTAACGGGAATGTTTTCTTTTACATATATTGCACAGCCTCCGCCTCTATTGTTTAGCCTGTAATGATAAAGCCTGTATCCCTGCATGCTGACCAGGTGATCTGGGATCGATGAAACAAGCCAGCTCTCCGACACATGAATTGCTTCGAAGGAAAGAGGGGCAAAAATAGTTAGGAATTCGTCGTAGTGGAACAAAAAATTCTGACAGTGGAAATGCTCTTATGTGTTTGGCTAGCTCGTTCTTCAGTACCGTTACAGCAGGGTGAAAAGGGGAAAGAGAAGGTGAGGGAGGGTCGGCAGGGGGTTGGGCGATGGACTCGACTTGCATTTGGCATAGCTGCCGAAAATACGCCGTGGTTGCCATCTCTTTAATATAGATACAAAAACAACCAGGCTGGTCCGGGAGAGAAAATAAGATATATTATTGGACTTACCAGTACTGAAATCTGGATTCTCTTGCAGCATGTATTGAAGTGGATGACCAAAATAAACTGGAGAACACCTGCATGTTACTTTTAACACTTGCACAGATTTGACATGAAACACTCGACACAAACACTTGAACTATGATGGAAACTCACACACACACATTTTACACATACATTTAAGTACGGAAACACAAAATAACACACAGAAGTAAACACAGTACATAAACTGAGAGACGCAGTACATTTGGTGGCGATTTATGAAATGTCCTTCGTCCGCCCTCGTTTCGCTTCCGTCGTTGCGGTTTGCTTCTTCACCTTAGCGCTGTAGGAGAGATTCGAACTCGCGAGCCGTCTTGATACTTGTCCTGACGTTGCTGCCCTGGATGATGATCCGGTCATACAAAATGTCCTTTCCATACTTTAATTTTAAATGTATATGTCTAAATGCTGATTATCTTGCATTGCGAAAGCTTGTTTAATCTATCAACATACATTTATTAAGGAAGACAATGAACCATTTTTAATTTTTTATCGAATTGGTTTTATGTGGATATCGGTAAATTTTATATCGGTACTTTATCTGTATTGGCCAAAACTTCATATCGGCCCATCCCTAATATATAGTAAGAAAGTCAAGCCAGCTTTTTTCTTTCAGCACACACACACATTGCGTCACGATTGGGACCCCTTGAAAATATAAAATCATTTTATTACCTGTCGGTTGCACAAATTAAATAGTAGTCTATGAATACCACTGAACATTACTTATAACTTCACGCCCTCATAACAGGTAATTCACCACCTTAAGTCTCTAGATATTTTATATGACAGGATATCACCAATTGAGAATTGCATTTAACATAAAATAACCGTGGTCCTACAGCCCTGGAAGGGCCTTGGCCTATCTTGCATTTAAATTGCATTTAAATAATAATAATAAAAAGTCTTTCTACTTCTAGAAAATAAAAGTACAGAGTTGTAAGCTCAAAGAGAAATCAACTACTCTTTGTTCTAATGGAAATACAATAGAATTTTAACAATAGGTAGAAAGTGTCACGGGTGGGACAGATATAAGAACCTTAAAATCGATAATTACGGGCCATTTAACTAAGTGATACGATCCATATTTTTATGTGACGTCACAACTTTAAAATATGTCACTGATATATTATACTTTTATGAAAGGACATGTAAATGTTGTGTTATTATATGTAATATTGTACCTTGTTTGTAATGTGTATCTTTTGTTTAATGTTTATTGTATTTTATGCTCTATTATGAGTAGTTTAATGTATCTTCATGTTTGCGAGAGTGCACTATGTGAATTTGTATATCTAAACATGTGCAGATGGCAGTTTTGTTGATAGTATCCTTTTGTAGATAGTGAATGATTCATCTGTACTTGAATCTGTGTCCTCGAAAATAGTATAAAAGTGAGGATATCGCGTAAAAAATAACACACTTTCGCCAAGGATCGACGAAGCTTTTAAACTTGAAAAGAACTCCTCGGTGTTGTGCACACATCTTGGTATGGTAGTTCGCGGCGCAAGCTAGGCCTATGTGATCATAGGTACGCCGATAGCCATGCATTGATGCTATGCACAATACAGCAACCATTCTACGTTAAATAATAAACCTAGCCTAAGTATTAATTTGGAGATAAAAGGATAAAGAGCAAATATCGGCTCAGTTATTATTACATATCTCTTGGTATGGTAGTTCGGGGAGCAAGCTAGGTCTATGTGATCTTACAAATGCCGATAGCCACGCATTGAGTTTATGCTTTTTTAGTTGATTCAATTCATCGACAAAGCGAAATCCTCGCCTTCGTCTCAAGGATATTCGCATTATAATTGCCATAAATAAAGAATAAAACCTTTTAGTTTATCCACTGCAGCAATGTGGTTTTATTTCTCTGTGCTGTGAATATTGTCTTTGCTAACACTATCCCTATACCTGAGAGGAGTCTGTTTACTTCACCGAGTCTCATCGTTAACCGCTGATTATTATTAAGTTATTATTAATAAATATAATAATACGTTTAATAGTATAATAATACAGGATTGATAGTATCATATGAAACGAAGAAAAAAAACATTTAATATGAAAACAAGTTGAGAAGAATTTCCTCACTTCTGTGTTGTTTCATGCATAACCTCACAGTAGATATTTTACTATCTTAACTTAATTACAAGGTTCGCCCATAAGGAAATCGAACTGTCAAAAAAGAGAACCAAACCAAATAAAAAGGTAAGATATTCTGGCAACACTGCAAAAGGTATATCTAAACTTCCCTTCAGTGCTTGTTTCAACCTGTTACAGGCAGTCGGTATCGGGACAAGCGTGCGTAATATGCAGGTCGTGTGCAGGCGGCGAACGAAATACGTGCACCAAGATGGAACAACGTTACAGCATAACGTTTTGTTACAAATTGGGTAAATCGTTTACACAAGCGTTACAGATGATACGGGCAGTGTATGGTGAGATGAACCCTGGTGTTTATAATATGACACCGAAACAAAAAGACAGAGTGCGCAGTGGAAAAGACAGTTGTGGCCCGTAAAGAAAGAAGCACGGATGTCGAAATGGAAGACAAAGGTGCTGCTGATCGCATTTTCTGAATCCCAAGTACTGATTCAGCATGAATTTGTCCCTGAAAACCAAACAATCAATCAGTGCTTGGTCGACTCAGAAACAGGATGAAGCGGATTAGGAAGGACCTCTGTGATTCTGGTCAACGGTTTCGGTTACACGATAATGCTCGGCCTCATACCGCATTGTCTGTACAACAATACCTTGCTAAGCATTCAGTGACAGTGATCAAGTACCCTTCATATTCTCTGGACTTATCGCCTGCTGATTTTTTTCCTTTTTCCCAAGCTTCAGATGGCTATGAAAGGGCGAAGATGTGACGACGTCGCGGACATTAAATTAAATGTTACGCGTATTTTGAGAACAGTTACTTTGAATGATTATCAATAGACCTGTTGAAACCTGTACAAACGTTGGTCAAAGTGTATTGATTCCTCTGGTGATTAAAGGTGATAAAGTCATTTGAAAGTAATTACTTGTTTCCTTTCTTAAAAAAAAAAAAGTTCGTTTTTTTATGGGCGCACCTTGTATGTTTTACGTATGTCACGAGTGGGACATCATAAACTAAGAGTTTAATTTGAAAGTGGCATAATTCAATCAACACCCCATAATATAACATTGATTACTGGACATTTTGTGAAGGAAATTTTCATGAGGAGTTTCAAAAATAACAGTACGAAATCAATGTCGGTACAATTTTCATGCCTATGTATCATGTGAAGGTGGAAGGTGAATTAAATACACACAATTCTATGTGCACTTGCAGTTCAAAATTGGGGAATTTTGTATTGTAGGAAATCAATGTTTCACCACCTTGTAAATAGAGCCATCTATTGGGGAGATGATGGAACTACACATTTTATTGTGAATTTAAGGCAGTTAATATATTGCTATTTTCTGAAAACACTAGACGTGATGGGTAAAAATCGATTTAATTTTTAGAATCATAATGCTGAAATTATTCAGAAGCAACAGCCCTTTGCAAAACTTAAAAAGCCATGTCGACACAAATTGCAAATTCGTATCTTGCCTCTGTGTAACAAATTGTGAAGTTCATATTTTGAATTACAGAAAGTCAAGTGTAACTCACTCACAGAAATTTTCGGGGTGTTCAACAACAAAAAACACGACAGTATTAAATCTCTAAATCATTAAAACAGCCATGATGTAACTATTTCTGTATTTTGAGTACTAAGTTGTATAACTGTTCATGTAATCTCTGGACGAAATCTCCTTATGTAGATTACAATCTTGACTGATTCACGTTTTCTTACTTCGAATTGAATCATCTGCGTTGGTGATGATCTCTACGATAAGATAAATATCGGAAGGCACTAAATCAATGAGAAATACAAAACTAGCACTAAAATTGATTAACATGGTGGTAATAATGTTTTGTTATTGATGACAACTGTTTTGTACTGTGTCAATTTTTCTTAACTTTTATTACTTCTCTTTGGGCACCCTTAGATTTGTTGTTATTTTAGATATGATGATGAATTATTTTGTAAATTCCTTTGGCCTTAATTTCCGGTTATGAGAAAGCATTTCGGCAAGTGTGTCACAGTTGTCTTGGGAACTGGAGAGCAAAGAACTGTGAACAACTCGTGGAGAATCTTCTGACATCTTACGAGAAGATTGGGTGGGTATTCAACATTCATAATATTACTTAATTACTTTGTTTTGTTAGTGCTTTGCTGTTAGTGGTTTTTACTGTTCGAGGGATGTATTTTAGTAAAGAAGGGTACTTTCCCCTACACAACAGAAAAGTTTTCTTGTCGAGGATTTAATAACAATTTATTTCAACTCCGCCCGGAGGATTTTTTGTGAAGGGGCGGCAATGTTTAAAATGGAGGAAACAATTTGAACTGTAAGTTAAACCGGAGTATTAAGGACCACCAAATTGCTTCTTCATTGCAGAAATTCATGACGAGCTGTTCAAGAAAACACAAACAGGATGCATTCTGGAATGTATATCTTCTACTTTACATTAAACACAACACAAACGAGTAGGAATATAATGCAAAGGAAAAACTCAGTTTCTTTACAGACCATACCAGAGTTGATTTTCTTAAAAATGTTGTATTATCATGCTTTTCAAATGCTGAAAAGCGTTACAATTCTGACATTTCGACTATAGCATCAAAACTTGATTTTCGAGATATTAGAGTTCAATGCTAATATTCGCTAGAAATTCATTTTCTCCACAGACCAAGCCAGAAATGATTTTCATTAAAATGTTGAATAATTATGCTTTTCAAAACCTGAAAAGCGTTTTAATTATGACATTTAGACATTAGGATGAATATTTGATTTTTCGAGAAATTCGCGTTCAATGCTAATATTCGCTTGAAACTCATTTTCTATACAGACCAAACGAGAGATGATTTTCATAAAAATGTTGTATTGCATTGCTTCTAAGAGCCTGAAAAGAGTTTTAATTATTACCTTTTGACTATAGGAACAAAACTTCACTTTCGAGAAATTAGCGCTCAGTGCTAATACTCGTTTGAAACTCACTTTCAATACAGACCAAACAAGAAATGATTTTCATAAAAATGTTTTATTACTAAACTTTTCAGGGTCTGAGAAGCGTTTTCATTATGACCTTACGTCTGTAGTAACAAAAATTTTATTTTCGAGAAATTAGCGTTCATTGTTAATACAAATTTGAGACTCATTTTCTATACAGACCAAGCCAGAGATGATTTTCATAAAAATGGTGAAATATTCAGCTTTTCAGAGCCTGGAAAACGTTTTAGTTATCACATTTCGCCTATAAAATTAAAACTTGATTTTTCGAGAAATTCGCGTTAAATGCTTATTTTCGTTTGAAACTCATTTTTTCTACAGACCAAACCAGAGATGATTTTCATAAAAATGTTGAATTAATATGTTTTCAGAGCCTGAAAAGCGTTTTAATTATGACATTTGGACTACAGGATGAATACTTGATTTTTCGAGAAATTCACGTTCAATGCTAGTTTTCGTTTGTAACTCATTTTCTGTACACAACTAGCCAGAGATGATTTACATTAAAATGTTGAATGGCTAAGCTTTTCAGAGTCTAGAAAGCGTTTTAATTATTAAATTTCGACTATAGGATCAAAATTTGATTTTTCAAGAAATTCGCGTTCAATGCTAATACTCACTTGAGACTCATTTTCTATACAGATCAAGCCAGATATGATTTTCATGAAAATGTTGAATTATTATGCTTTTCAGCGCCTGAAAAGCGTTTTAGTTACACATTTCGCCTATAGAATCAAAACTTGACTTTCGAGAAATTCGCGTTAAATGCAAATTTTTGTTTGAAACACATTTCCTGTACAGATCTTCAGAGAATGTGACAGAAAAATAAGATCGTGCTTTGATATGCCTGGGGCTGGAAGTTGTCCGAAATTTAGAATTTTTTAGTGGGTTGGTTGTTAATATATGGTCTATATATGTTAATATATGGTCGAAGTCTAGGTCATCCAGGCAAAAATTTAGATATTTCCTTTTCGAAATTTTTAAAATCAGTTTTCGGTGTTCGATACACATCGCTGAGGAAGATTTTTTTAGTTGATTACGTTTAAGTCAATGATTGAATATTCCGGACTACTCGAGTATTCTCTTTGCGAACGAGAGAGGATTTTAACGGGAATGTTTTCTTTTACATATATTGCACAGCCTCCGCCTCTATTGTTTAGCCTGTAATGATAAAGCCTGTATCCCTGCATGCTGACCAGGTGATCTGGGATCGATGAAACAAGCCAGCTCTCCGACACATGAATTGCTTCGAAGGAAAGAGGGGCAAAAATAGTTAGGAATTCGTCGTAGTGGAACAAAAAATTCTGACAGTGGAAATGCTCTTATGTGTTTGGCTAGCTCGTTCTTCAGTACCGTTACAGCAGGGTGAAAAGGGGAAAGAGAAGGTGAGGGAGGGTCGGCAGGGGGTTGGGCGATGGACTCGACTTGCATTTGGCATAGCTGCCGAAAATACGCCGTGGTTGCCATCTCTTTAATATAGATACAAAAACAACCAGGCTGGTCCGGGAGAGAAAATAAGATATATTATTGGACTTACCAGTACTGAAATCTGGATTCTCTTGCAGCATGTATTGAAGTGGATGACCATAATAAACTGGAGAACACCTGCATGTTACTTTTAACACTTGCACAGATTTGACATGAAACACTCGACACAAACACTTGAACTATGATGGAAACTCACACACACACATTTTACACATACATTTAAGTACGGAAACACAAAATAACACACAGAAGTAAACACAGTACATAAACTGAGAGACGCAGTACATTTGGTGGCGATTTATGAAATGTCCTTCGTCCGCTCTCGTTTCGCTTCCGTCGTTGCGGTTTGCTTCTTCACCTTAGCGCTGTAGGAGAGATTCGAACTCGCGAGCCGTCTTGATACTTGTCCTGCCGTTGCTGCCCTGGATGATGATCCGGTCTTACAAAATGTCCTTTCCATACTTTAATTTTAAATGTATATGTCTAAATGCTGATTATCTTGCATTGCGAAAGCTTGTTTAATCTGGCAACATACATTTATTAAGGAAGACAATGAACCATTTTAAATTTTTTATCGAATTGGTTTTATGTGGATATCGGTAAATTTTATATCGGTACTTTATCTGTATTGGCCAAAACTTCATATCGGCCCATCCCTAATATATAGTAAGATCATGCATGTTCATCTCACCATACACTGCCCGTATCATCTGTAACGCTTGTGTAAACGATTTACCCAATTTGTAACAAAACGTTATGCCGTAACGTTGTTCCATCTTTTTGCACGTATTTCGTTCGCCGCCTGCACATGACCTGCATATTACGCACGCTTGTCCCGATACCGACTGCCTGTAACAGGTTGAAAAAAGCACTGAAGGGAAGTTTAGATATACCTTTTGCAGTGTTGCCAGAATATCTTACCTTTTTATTTGGTTTGGTTCTCTTTTTTGACACTTCGATTTCCTTATGGGCGAACCTTGTAATTAAGTTAAGATAGTAAAATATCTACTGTGAGGTTAAGCGTGAAACAACACCGAAGTGAGGAAATTCTTCTCAACTTGTTTTCATATTAAATGTTTTTTTTCTTCGTTTCATATGATACTATCAATCCTGTATTATTATACTATTAAACGTATTATTATATTTATTATTAATAACTTAATAATAATCAGCGGTGAACGATGAGACTCGGTGAAGTAAACAGACTCCTCTCAGGTATAGGGATAGTGTTAGCAAAGACAATATTCACAGCACAGAGAAATAAAACCACATTGCTGCAGTGGATAAACTAAAAGGTTTTATTCTTTATTTATGGCAATTATAATGCGAATATCCTTGAGACGAAGGCGAGGATTTCGCTTTGTCGATGAATTGACTCAACTAAAAAAGCATAAACTCAATGCGTGGCTATCGGCATGTGTAAGATCACATAGACCTAGCTTGCGCCCCGAACTACCATACCAAGAGATATGTAATAATAACTGAGCCGATATTTGCTCTTTATCCTTTTATCTCCAAATTAATACTTAGGCTAGGTTTATTATTTAACGTAGAATGGTTGCTGTATTGTGCATAGCATCAATGCATGGCTATCGGCGTACCTATGATCACATAGGCCTAGCTTGCGCCGCGAACTACCATACCAAGATGTGTGCACAACACCGAGGAGTTCTTTTCAAGTTTAAAAGCTTCGTCGATCCTTGGCGAAAGTGTGTTATTTTTTACGCGATATCCTCACTTTTATACTATTTTCGAGGACACAGATTCAAGTACAGATGAATCATTAACTATCTACAAAAGGATACTATCAACAAAACTGCCATCTGCACATGTTTAGATATACAAATTCACATAGTGCACTCTCGCAAACATGAAGATACATTAAACTACTCATAATAGAGCATAAAATACAATAAACATTAAACAAAAGATACACATTACAAACAAGGTACAATATTACATATAATAACACAACATTTACATGTCCTTTCATAAAAGTATAATATATCAGTGACATATTTTAAAGTTGTGACGTCACATAAAAATATGGATCATATCACTTAGTTAAATGGCCCGTAATTATCGATTTTAAGGTTCTTATATCTGTCCCACCCGTGACAATTTCTACCTATTGTTAAAATTCTATTGTATTTCCATTAGAACAAAGAGTAGTTGATTTCTCTTTGAGCTTACAACTCTGTACTTTTATTTTCTAGAAGTAGAAAGACTTTTTATTATTATTATTTAAATGCAATTTAAATGCAAGATAGGCCAAGGCCCTTCCAGGGCTGTAGGACCACGGTTATTTTATGTTAAATGCAATTCTCAATTGGTGATATCCTGTCATATAAAATATCTAGAGACTTAAGGTGGTGAATTACCTGTTATGAGGGCGTGAAGTTATAAGTAATGTTCAGTGGTATTCATAGACTACTATTTAATTTGTGCAACCGACAGGTAATAAAATGATTTTACAATCTTGACTGATTCACGTTTTCTAACTTCGAATTGAATCATCTGCGTTGGTGATGATCTCTACGATAAGATAAATATCGGAAGGCACTAAATCAATGAGAAATACAAAACTAGCACTAAAATTGATTAACATGGTGGTAATAATGTTTTGTTATTGATGACAACTGTTTTGTACTGTGTCAATTTTTCTTAACTTTTATTACTTCTCTTTGGGCACCCTTAGATTTGTTGTTATTTTAGATATGATGATGAATTATTTTGTAAATTCCTTTGGCCTTAATTTCCGGTTATGAGAAAGCATTTCGGCAAGTGTGTCACAGTTGTCTGGGGAACTGGAGAGCAAAGAACTGTGAACAACTCGTGGAGAATCTTCTGACATCTTACGAGAAGATTGGGTGGGTATTCAACATTCATAATATTACTTAATTACTTTGTTTTGTTAGTGCTTTGCTGTTAGTGGTTTTTACTGTTCGAGGGATGTATTTTAGTAAAGAAGGGTACATTCCACTACACAACAGAAAAGTATTCTTGTCGAGGATTTAATAACAATTTATTTCAACTCCGCCCGGAGGATTTTTTGTGAAGGGGCGGCAATGTTTAAAATGGAGGAAACAATTTGAACTGTAAGTTAAACCGGAGTATTAAGGACCACCAAATTGCTTCTTCATTGCAGAAATTCATGACGAGCTGTTCAAGAAAACACAAACAGGATGCATTCTGGAATGTATATCTTCTACTTTACATTAAACACAACACAAACGAGTAGGAATATAATGCAAAGGAAAAACTCAGTTTCTTTACAGACCATACCAGAGTTGATTTTCTTAAAAATGTTGTATTATTATGCTTTTCAAATGCTGAAAAGCGTTTCAATTCTGACATTTCGACTATAGCATCAAAACTTGATTTTCGAGATATTAGAGTTCAATGCTAATATTCGCTAGAAATTCATTTTCTCCACAGACCAAGCCAGAAATCATTTTCATTAAAATGTTGAATAATTATGCTTTTCAAAACCTGAAAAGCGTTTCAATTATGATATTTAGACATTAGGATGAATATTTGATTTTTCGAGAATTCGCGTTCAATGCTAATATTCGCTTGAAACTCATTTTCTATACAGACCAAACGAGAGATGATTTTCATAAAAATGTTGTATTACATTGCTTCTCAGAGCCTGAAAAGAGTTTTAATTATGACCTTTCGACTATAGGAACAAAACTTCACTTTCGAGAAATTAGCGCTCAGTGCTAATACTCGTTTGAAACTCACTTTCAATACAGACCAAACCAGAGATGATTTTCATAAAAATGTTTTATTACTAAACTTTTCAGGGTCTGAGAAGCGTTTTCATTATGACCTTACGTCTGTAGTAACAAAAATTTTATTTTCGAGAAATTAGCTTTCATTGTTAATATTAACTTGAGACTCATTTTTTCTACAGACCAAACCAGAAATGATTTTCATAAAAATGTTGAATTAATATGTTTTTCAGAGCATGAAAAGCGTTTTAATTATGACATTTGGACTACAGGATGAATACTTGATTTTTCGAGAAATTCACCTTCAATGCTAGTTTTCGTTTGTAACTCATTTTCTGTACACACTAAAATTGATTAACATGGTGGTAATAATGTTTTGTTATTGATGACAACTGTTTTGTACTGTGTCAATTTTTCTTAACTTTTATTACTTCTCTTTGGGCACCCTTAGATTTGTTGTTATTTTAGATATGATGATGAATTATTTTGTAAATTCCTTTGGCCTTAATTTCCGGTTATGAGAAAGCATTTCGGCAAGTGTGTCACAGTTGTCTGGGGAACTGGAGAGCAAAGAACTGTGAACAACTCGTGGAGAATCTTCTGACATCTTACGAGAAGATTGGGTGGGTATTCAACATTCATAATATTACATATTACTTAATTACTTTGTTTTGTTAGTGCTTTGCTGTTAGTGGTTTTTACTGTTCGAGGGATGTATTTTAGTAAAGAAGGGTACATTCCACTACACAACAGAAAAGTATTCTTGTCGAGGATTTAATAACAATTTATTTCAACTCCGCCCGGAGGATTTTTTGTGAAGGGGCGGCAATGTTTAAAATGGAGGAAACAATTTGAACTGTAAGTTAAACCGGAGTATTAAGGACCACCAAATTGCTTCTTCATTGCAGAAATTCATGACGAGCTGTTCAAGAAAACACAAACAGGATGCATTCTGGAATGTATATCTTCTACTTTACATTAAACACAACACAAACGAGTAGGAATATAATGCAAAGGAAAAACTCAGTTTCTTTACAGACCATACCAGAGTTGATTTTCTTAAAAATGTTGTATTATTATGCTTTTCAAATGCTGAAAAGCGTTTCAATTCTGACATTTCGACTATAGCATCAAAACTTGATTTTCGAGATATTAGAGTTCAATGCTAATATTCGCTAGAAATTCATTTTCTCCACAGACCAAGCCAGAAATCATTTTCATTAAAATGTTGAATAATTATGCTTTTCAAAACCTGAAAAGCGTTTTAATTATGATATTTAGACATTAGGATGAATATTTGATTTTTCGAGAATTCGCGTTCAATGCTAATATTCGCTTGAAACTCATTTTCTATACAGACCAAACGAGAGATGATTTTCATAAAAATGTTGTATTACATTGCTTCTCAGAGCCTGAAAAGAGTTTTAATTATGACCTTTCGACTATAGGAACAAAACTTCACTTTCGAGAAATTAGCGCTCAGTGCTAATACTCGTTTGAAACTCACTTTCAATACAGACCAAACCAGAGATGATTTTCATAAAAATGTTTTATTACTAAACTTTTCAGGGTCTGAGAAGCGTTTTCATTATGACCTTACGTCTGTAGTAACAAAAATTTTATTTTCGAGAAATTAGCTTTCATTGTTAATATTAACTTGAGACTCATTTTTTCTACAGACCAAACCAGAAATGATTTTCATAAAAATGTTGAATTAATATGTTTTTCAGAGCATGAAAAGCGTTTTAATTATGACATTTGGACTACAGGATGAATACTTGATTTTTCGAGAAATTCACCTTCAATGCTAGTTTTCGTTTGTAACTCATTTTCTGTACACAACTAGCCAGAGATGATTTACATTAAAATGTTGAATGGCTAAGCTTTTCAGAGTCTAGAAAGCGTTTTAATTATTAAATTTCGACTATAGGATCAAAACTTGATTTTCGAGTTATTAGAGTTCAATGCTAATATTCGCTAGAAATTCATTTTCTCCACAGACCAAGCCAGAAATGATTTTCATTAAAATGTTGAATAATTATGCTTTTCAAAACCTGAAAAGCGTTTTAATTATGACATTTAGACATTAGGATGAATATTTGATTTTTCGAGAAATTCGCGTTCAATGCTAATATTCGCTTGAAACTCATTTTCTATACAGACCAAACGAGAGATGATTTTCATAAAAATGTTGTATTACATTGCTTCTCAGAGCCTGAAAAGAGTTTTAATTATGACCTTACGAAATCTCCTTATGTAGATTACAATCTTGACTGATTCACGTTTTCTTACTTCGAATTGAATCATCTGCGTTGGTGATGATCTCTACGATAAGATAAATATCGGAAGGCACTAAATCAATGAGAAATACAAAACTAGCACTAAAATTGATTAACATGGTGGTAATAATGTTTTGTTATTGATGACAACTGTTTTGTACTGTGTCAATTTTTCTTAACTTTTATTACTTCTCTTTGGGCACCCTTAGATTTGTTGTTATTTTAGATATGATGATGAATTATTTTGTAAATTCCTTTGGCCTTAATTTCCGGTTATGAGAAAGCATTTCGGCAAGTGTGTCACAGTTGTCTGGGGAACTGGAGAGCAAAGAACTGTGAACAACTCGTGGAGAATCTTCTGACATCTTACGAGAAGATTGGGTGGGTATTCAACATTCATAATATTACTTAATTACTTTGTTTTGTTAGTGCTTTGCTGTTAGTGGTTTTTACTGTTCGAGGGATGTATTTTAGTAAAGAAGGGTACATTCCACTACACAACAGAAAAGTATTCTTGTCGAGGATTTAATAACAATTTATTTCAACTCCGCCCGGAGGATTTTTTGTGAAGGGGCGGCAATGTTTAAAATGGAGGAAACAATTTGAACTGTAAGTTAAACCGGAGTATTAAGGACCACCAAATTGCTTCTTCATTGCAGAAATTCATGACGAGCTGTTCAAGAAAACACAAACAGGATGCATTCTGGAATGTATATCTTCTACTTTACATTAAACACAACACAAACGAGTAGGAATATAATGCAAAGGAAAAACTCAGTTTCTTTACAGACCATACCAGAGTTGATTTTCTTAAAAATGTTGTATTATTATGCTTTTCAAATGCTGAAAAGCGTTTCAATTCTGACATTTCGACTATAGCATCAAAACTTGATTTTCGAGATATTAGAGTTCAATGCTAATATTCGCTAGAAATTCATTTTCTCCACAGACCAAGCCAGAAATCATTTTCATTAAAATGTTGAATAATTATGCTTTTCAAAACCTGAAAAGCGTTTCAATTATGATATTTAGACATTAGGATGAATATTTGATTTTTCGAGAATTCGCGTTCAATGCTAATATTCGCTTGAAACTCATTTTCTATACAGACCAAACGAGAGATGATTTTCATAAAAATGTTGTATTACATTGCTTCTCAGAGCCTGAAAAGAGTTTTAATTATGACCTTTCGACTATAGGAACAAAACTTCACTTTCGAGAAATTAGCGCTCAGTGCTAATACTCGTTTGAAACTCACTTTCAATACAGACCAAACCAGAGATGATTTTCATAAAAATGTTTTATTACTAAACTTTTCAGGGTCTGAGAAGCGTTTTCATTATGACCTTACGTCTGTAGTAACAAAAATTTTATTTTCGAGAAATTAGCTTTCATTGTTAATATTAACTTGAGACTCATTTTTTCTACAGACCAAACCAGAAATGATTTTCATAAAAATGTTGAATTAATATGTTTTTCAGAGCATGAAAAGCGTTTTAATTATGACATTTGGACTACAGGATGAATACTTGATTTTTCGAGAAATTCACCTTCAATGCTAGTTTTCGTTTGTAACTCATTTTCTGTACACACTAAAATTGATTAACATGGTGGTAATAATGTTTTGTTATTGATGACAACTGTTTTGTACTGTGTCAATTTTTCTTAACTTTTATTACTTCTCTTTGGGCACCCTTAGATTTGTTGTTATTTTAGATATGATGATGAATTATTTTGTAAATTCCTTTGGCCTTAATTTCCGGTTATGAGAAAGCATTTCGGCAAGTGTGTCACAGTTGTCTGGGGAACTGGAGAGCAAAGAACTGTGAACAACTCGTGGAGAATCTTCTGACATCTTACGAGAAGATTGGGTGGGTATTCAACATTCATAATATTACATATTACTTAATTACTTTGTTTTGTTAGTGCTTTGCTGTTAGTGGTTTTTACTGTTCGAGGGATGTATTTTAGTAAAGAAGGGTACATTCCACTACACAACAGAAAAGTATTCTTGTCGAGGATTTAATAACAATTTATTTCAACTCCGCCCGGAGGATTTTTTGTGAAGGGGCGGCAATGTTTAAAATGGAGGAAACAATTTGAACTGTAAGTTAAACCGGAGTATTAAGGACCACCAAATTGCTTCTTCATTGCAGAAATTCATGACGAGCTGTTCAAGAAAACACAAACAGGATGCATTCTGGAATGTATATCTTCTACTTTACATTAAACACAACACAAACGAGTAGGAATATAATGCAAAGGAAAAACTCAGTTTCTTTACAGACCATACCAGAGTTGATTTTCTTAAAAATGTTGTATTATTATGCTTTTCAAATGCTGAAAAGCGTTTCAATTCTGACATTTCGACTATAGCATCAAAACTTGATTTTCGAGATATTAGAGTTCAATGCTAATATTCGCTAGAAATTCATTTTCTCCACAGACCAAGCCAGAAATCATTTTCATTAAAATGTTGAATAATTATGCTTTTCAAAACCTGAAAAGCGTTTTAATTATGATATTTAGACATTAGGATGAATATTTGATTTTTCGAGAATTCGCGTTCAATGCTAATATTCGCTTGAAACTCATTTTCTATACAGACCAAACGAGAGATGATTTTCATAAAAATGTTGTATTACATTGCTTCTCAGAGCCTGAAAAGAGTTTTAATTATGACCTTTCGACTATAGGAACAAAACTTCACTTTCGAGAAATTAGCGCTCAGTGCTAATACTCGTTTGAAACTCACTTTCAATACAGACCAAACCAGAGATGATTTTCATAAAAATGTTTTATTACTAAACTTTTCAGGGTCTGAGAAGCGTTTTCATTATGACCTTACGTCTGTAGTAACAAAAATTTTATTTTCGAGAAATTAGCTTTCATTGTTAATATTAACTTGAGACTCATTTTTTCTACAGACCAAACCAGAAATGATTTTCATAAAAATGTTGAATTAATATGTTTTTCAGAGCATGAAAAGCGTTTTAATTATGACATTTGGACTACAGGATGAATACTTGATTTTTCGAGAAATTCACCTTCAATGCTAGTTTTCGTTTGTAACTCATTTTCTGTACACAACTAGCCAGAGATGATTTACATTAAAATGTTGAATGGCTAAGCTTTTCAGAGTCTAGAAAGCGTTTTAATTATTAAATTTCGACTATAGGATCAAAACTTGATTTTCGAGTTATTAGAGTTCAATGCTAATATTCGCTAGAAATTCATTTTCTCCACAGACCAAGCCAGACATATATCTAAACATGTGCAGATGGCAGTTTTGTTGATAGTATCCTTTTGTAGATAGTGAATGATTCATCTGTACTTGAATCTGTGTCCTCGAAAATAGTATAAAAGTGAGGATATCGCGTAAAAAATAACACACTTTCGCCAAGGATCGACGAAGCTTTTAAACTTGAAAAGAACTCCTCGGTGTTGTGCACACATCTTGGTATGGTAGTTCGCGGCGCAAGCTAGGCCTATGTGATCATAGGTACGCCGATAGCCATGCATTGATGCTATGCACAATACAGCAACCATTCTACGTTAAATAATAAACCTAGCCTAAGTATTAATTTGGAGATAAAAGGATAAAGAGCAAATATCGGCTCAGTTATTATTACATATCTCTTGGTATGGTAGTTCGGGGAGCAAGCTAGGTCTATGTGATCTTACAAATGCCGATAGCCACGCATTGAGTTTATGCTTTTTTAGTTGATTCAATTCATCGACAAAGCGAAATCCTCGCCTTCGTCTCAAGGATATTCGCATTATAATTGCCATAAATAAAGAATAAAACCTTTTAGTTTATCCACTGCAGCAATGTGGTTTTATTTCTCTGTGCTGTGAATATTGTCTTTGCTAACACTATCCCTATACCTGAGAGGAGTCTGTTTACTTCACCGAGTCTCATCGTTAACCGCTGATTATTATTAAGTTATTATTAATAAATATAATAATACGTTTAATAGTATAATAATACAGGATTGATAGTATCATATGAAACGAAGAAAAAAAACATTTAATATGAAAACAAGTTGAGAAGAATTTCCTCACTTCTGTGTTGTTTCATGCATAACCTCACAGTAGATATTTTACTATCTTAACTTAATTACAAGGTTCGCCCATAAGGAAATCGAACTGTCAAAAAAGAGAACCAAACCAAATAAAAAGGTAAGATATTCTGGCAACACTGCAAAAGGTATATCTAAACTTCCCTTCAGTGCTTGTTTCAACCTGTTACAGGCAGTCGGTATCGGGACAAGCGTGCGTAATATGCAGGTCGTGTGCAGGCGGCGAACGAAATACGTGCACCAAGATGGAACAACGTTACAGCATAACGTTTTGTTACAAATTGGGTAAATCGTTTACACAAGCGTTACAGATGATACGGGCAGTGTATGGTGAGATGAACCCTGGTGTTTATAATATGACACCGAAACAAAAAGACAGAGTGCGCAGTGGAAAAGACAGTTGTGGCCCGTAAAGAAAGAAGCACGGATGTCGAAATGGAAGACAAAGGTGCTGCTGATCGCATTTTCTGAATCCCAAGTACTGATTCAGCATGAATTTGTCCCTGAAAACCAAACAATCAATCAGTGCTTGGTCGACTCAGAAACAGGATGAAGCGGATTAGGAAGGACCTCTGTGATTCTGGTCAACGGTTTCGGTTACACGATAATGCTCGGCCTCATACCGCATTGTCTGTACAACAATACCTTGCTAAGCATTCAGTGACAGTGATCAAGTACCCTTCATATTCTCTGGACTTATCGCCTGCTGATTTTTTTCCTTTTTCCCAAGCTTCAGATGGCTATGAAAGGGCGAAGATGTGACGACGTCGCGGACATTAAATTAAATGTTACGCGTATTTTGAGAACAGTTACTTTGAATGATTATCAATAGACCTGTTGAAACCTGTACAAACGTTGGTCAAAGTGTATTGATTCCTCTGGTGATTAAAGGTGATAAAGTCATTTGAAAGTAATTACTTGTTTCCTTTCTTAAAAAAAAAAAAGTTCGTTTTTTTATGGGCGCACCTTGTATGTTTTACGTATGTCACGAGTGGGACATCATAAACTAAGAGTTTAATTTGAAAGTGGCATAATTCAATCAACACCCCATAATATAACATTGATTACTGGACATTTTGTGAAGGAAATTTTCATGAGGAGTTTCAAAAATAACAGTACGAAATCAATGTCGGTACAATTTTCATGCCTATGTATCATGTGAAGGTGGAAGGTGAATTAAATACACACAATTCTATGTGCACTTGCAGTTCAAAATTGGGGAATTTTGTATTGTAGGAAATCAATGTTTCACCACCTTGTAAATAGAGCCATCTATTGGGGAGATGATGGAACTACACATTTTATTGTGAATTTAAGGCAGTTAATATATTGCTATTTTCTGAAAACACTAGACGTGATGGGTAAAAATCGATTTAATTTTTAGAATCATAATGCTGAAATTATTCAGAAGCAACAGCCCTTTGCAAAACTTAAAAAGCCATGTCGACACAAATTGCAAATTCGTATCTTGCCTCTGTGTAACAAATTGTGAAGTTCATATTTTGAATTACAGAAAGTCAAGTGTAACTCACTCACAGAAATTTTCGGGGTGTTCAACAACAAAAAACACGACAGTATTAAATCTCTAAATCATTAAAACAGCCATGATGTAACTATTTCTGTATTTTGAGTACTAAGTTGTATAACTGTTCATGTAATCTCTGGACGAAATCTCCTTATGTAGATTACAATCTTGACTGATTCACGTTTTCTTACTTCGAATTGAATCATCTGCGTTGGTGATGATCTCTACGATAAGATAAATATCGGAAGGCACTAAATCAATGAGAAATACAAAACTAGCACTAAAATTGATTAACATGGTGGTAATAATGTTTTGTTATTGATGACAACTGTTTTGTACTGTGTCAATTTTTCTTAACTTTTATTACTTCTCTTTGGGCACCCTTAGATTTGTTGTTATTTTAGATATGATGATGAATTATTTTGTAAATTCCTTTGGCCTTAATTTCCGGTTATGAGAAAGCATTTCGGCAAGTGTGTCACAGTTGTCTTGGGAACTGGAGAGCAAAGAACTGTGAACAACTCGTGGAGAATCTTCTGACATCTTACGAGAAGATTGGGTGGGTATTCAACATTCATAATATTACTTAATTACTTTGTTTTGTTAGTGCTTTGCTGTTAGTGGTTTTTACTGTTCGAGGGATGTATTTTAGTAAAGAAGGGTACTTTCCCCTACACAACAGAAAAGTTTTCTTGTCGAGGATTTAATAACAATTTATTTCAACTCCGCCCGGAGGATTTTTTGTGAAGGGGCGGCAATGTTTAAAATGGAGGAAACAATTTGAACTGTAAGTTAAACCGGAGTATTAAGGACCACCAAATTGCTTCTTCATTGCAGAAATTCATGACGAGCTGTTCAAGAAAACACAAACAGGATGCATTCTGGAATGTATATCTTCTACTTTACATTAAACACAACACAAACGAGTAGGAATATAATGCAAAGGAAAAACTCAGTTTCTTTACAGACCATACCAGAGTTGATTTTCTTAAAAATGTTGTATTATCATGCTTTTCAAATGCTGAAAAGCGTTACAATTCTGACATTTCGACTATAGCATCAAAACTTGATTTTCGAGATATTAGAGTTCAATGCTAATATTCGCTAGAAATTCATTTTCTCCACAGACCAAGCCAGAAATGATTTTCATTAAAATGTTGAATAATTATGCTTTTCAAAACCTGAAAAGCGTTTTAATTATGACATTTAGACATTAGGATGAATATTTGATTTTTCGAGAAATTCGCGTTCAATGCTAATATTCGCTTGAAACTCATTTTCTATACAGACCAAACGAGAGATGATTTTCATAAAAATGTTGTATTGCATTGCTTCTAAGAGCCTGAAAAGAGTTTTAATTATTACCTTTTGACTATAGGAACAAAACTTCACTTTCGAGAAATTAGCGCTCAGTGCTAATACTCGTTTGAAACTCACTTTCAATACAGACCAAACAAGAAATGATTTTCATAAAAATGTTTTATTACTAAACTTTTCAGGGTCTGAGAAGCGTTTTCATTATGACCTTACGTCTGTAGTAACAAAAATTTTATTTTCGAGAAATTAGCGTTCATTGTTAATACAAATTTGAGACTCATTTTCTATACAGACCAAGCCAGAGATGATTTTCATAAAAATGGTGAAATATTCAGCTTTTCAGAGCCTGGAAAACGTTTTAGTTATCACATTTCGCCTATAAAATTAAAACTTGATTTTTCGAGAAATTCGCGTTAAATGCTTATTTTCGTTTGAAACTCATTTTTTCTACAGACCAAACCAGAGATGATTTTCATAAAAATGTTGAATTAATATGTTTTCAGAGCCTGAAAAGCGTTTTAATTATGACATTTGGACTACAGGATGAATACTTGATTTTTCGAGAAATTCACGTTCAATGCTAGTTTTCGTTTGTAACTCATTTTCTGTACACAACTAGCCAGAGATGATTTACATTAAAATGTTGAATGGCTAAGCTTTTCAGAGTCTAGAAAGCGTTTTAATTATTAAATTTCGACTATAGGATCAAAATTTGATTTTTCAAGAAATTCGCGTTCAATGCTAATACTCACTTGAGACTCATTTTCTATACAGATCAAGCCAGATATGATTTTCATGAAAATGTTGAATTATTATGCTTTTCAGCGCCTGAAAAGCGTTTTAGTTACACATTTCGCCTATAGAATCAAAACTTGACTTTCGAGAAATTCGCGTTAAATGCAAATTTTTGTTTGAAACACATTTCCTGTACAGATCTTCAGAGAATGTGACAGAAAAATAAGATCGTGCTTTGATATGCCTGGGGCTGGAAGTTGTCCGAAATTTAGAATTTTTTAGTGGGTTGGTTGTTAATATATGGTCTATATATGTTAATATATGGTCGAAGTCTAGGTCATCCAGGCAAAAATTTAGATATTTCCTTTTCGAAATTTTTAAAATCAGTTTTCGGTGTTCGATACACATCGCTGAGGAAGATTTTTTTAGTTGATTACGTTTAAGTCAATGATTGAATATTCCGGACTACTCGAGTATTCTCTTTGCGAACGAGAGAGGATTTTAACGGGAATGTTTTCTTTTACATATATTGCACAGCCTCCGCCTCTATTGTTTAGCCTGTAATGATAAAGCCTGTATCCCTGCATGCTGACCAGGTGATCTGGGATCGATGAAACAAGCCAGCTCTCCGACACATGAATTGCTTCGAAGGAAAGAGGGGCAAAAATAGTTAGGAATTCGTCGTAGTGGAACAAAAAATTCTGACAGTGGAAATGCTCTTATGTGTTTGGCTAGCTCGTTCTTCAGTACCGTTACAGCAGGGTGAAAAGGGGAAAGAGAAGGTGAGGGAGGGTCGGCAGGGGGTTGGGCGATGGACTCGACTTGCATTTGGCATAGCTGCCGAAAATACGCCGTGGTTGCCATCTCTTTAATATAGATACAAAAACAACCAGGCTGGTCCGGGAGAGAAAATAAGATATATTATTGGACTTACCAGTACTGAAATCTGGATTCTCTTGCAGCATGTATTGAAGTGGATGACCATAATAAACTGGAGAACACCTGCATGTTACTTTTAACACTTGCACAGATTTGACATGAAACACTCGACACAAACACTTGAACTATGATGGAAACTCACACACACACATTTTACACATACATTTAAGTACGGAAACACAAAATAACACACAGAAGTAAACACAGTACATAAACTGAGAGACGCAGTACATTTGGTGGCGATTTATGAAATGTCCTTCGTCCGCTCTCGTTTCGCTTCCGTCGTTGCGGTTTGCTTCTTCACCTTAGCGCTGTAGGAGAGATTCGAACTCGCGAGCCGTCTTGATACTTGTCCTGCCGTTGCTGCCCTGGATGATGATCCGGTCTTACAAAATGTCCTTTCCATACTTTAATTTTAAATGTATATGTCTAAATGCTGATTATCTTGCATTGCGAAAGCTTGTTTAATCTGGCAACATACATTTATTAAGGAAGACAATGAACCATTTTAAATTTTTTATCGAATTGGTTTTATGTGGATATCGGTAAATTTTATATCGGTACTTTATCTGTATTGGCCAAAACTTCATATCGGCCCATCCCTAATATATAGTAAGAAAGTCAAGCCAGCTTTTTTCTTTCAGCACACACACACATTGCGTCACGATTGGGACCCCTTGAAAATATAAAATCATTTTATTACCTGTCGGTTGCACAAATTAAATAGTAGTCTATGAATACCACTGAACATTACTTATAACTTCACGCCCTCATAACAGGTAATTCACCACCTTAAGTCTCTAGATATTTTATATGACAGGATATCACCAATTGAGAATTGCATTTAACATAAAATAACCGTGGTCCTACAGCCCTGGAAGGGCCTTGGCCTATCTTGCATTTAAATTGCATTTAAATAATAATAATAAAAAGTCTTTCTACTTCTAGAAAATAAAAGTACAGAGTTGTAAGCTCAAAGAGAAATCAACTACTCTTTGTTCTAATGGAAATACAATAGAATTTTAACAATAGGTAGAAATTGTCACGGGTGGGACAGATATAAGAACCTTAAAATCGATAATTACGGGCCATTTAACTAAGTGATATGATCCATATTTTTATGTGACGTCACAACTTTAAAATATGTCACTGATATATTATACTTTTATGAAAGGACATGTAAATGTTGTGTTATTATATGTAATATTGTACCTTGTTTGTAATGTGTATCTTTTGTTTAATGTTTATTGTATTTTATGCTCTATTATGAGTAGTTTAATGTATCTTCATGTTTGCGAGAGTGCACTATGTGAATTTGTATATCTAAACATGTGCAGATGGCAGTTTTGTTGATAGTATCCTTTTGTAGATAGTTAATGATTCATCTGTACTTGAATCTGTGTCCTCGAAAATAGTATAAAAGTGAGGATATCGCGTAAAAAATAACACACTTTCGCCAAGGATCGACGAAGCTTTTAAACTTGAAAAGAACTCCTCGGTGTTGTGCACACATCTTGGTATGGTAGTTCGCGGCGCAAGCTAGGCCTATGTGATCATAGGTACGCCGATAGCCATGCATTGATGCTATGCACAATACAGCAACCATTCTACGTTAAATAATAAACCTAGCCTAAGTATTAATTTGGAGATAAAAGGATAAAGAGCAAATATCGGCTCAGTTATTATTACATATCTCTTGGTATGGTAGTTCGGGGCGCAAGCTAGGTCTATGTGATCTTACACATGCCGATAGCCACGCATTGAGTTTATGCTTTTTTAGTTGAGTCAATTCATCGACAAAGCGAAATCCTCGCCTTCGTCTCAAGGATATTCGCATTATAATTGCCATAAATAAAGAATAAAACCTTTTAGTTTATCCACTGCAGCAATGTGGTTTTATTTCTCTGTGCTGTGAATATTGTCTTTGCTAACACTATCCCTATACCTGAGAGGAGTCTGTTTACTTCACCGAGTCTCATCGTTCACCGCTGATTATTATTAAGTTATTAATAATAAATATAATAATACGTTTAATAGTATAATAATACAGGATTGATAGTATCATATGAAACGAAGAAAAAAAACATTTAATATGAAAACAAGTTGAGAAGAATTTCCTCACTTCGGTGTTGTTTCACGCTTAACCTCACAGTAGATATTTTACTATCTTAACTTAATTACAAGGTTCGCCCATAAGGAAATCGAAGTGTCAAAAAAGAGAACCAAACCAAATAAAAAGGTAAGATATTCTGGCAACACTGCAAAAGGTATATCTAAACTTCCCTTCAGTGCTTTTTTCAACCTGTTACAGGCAGTCGGTATCGGGACAAGCGTGCGTAATATGCAGGTCATGTGCAGGCGGCGAACGAAATACGTGCAAAAAGATGGAACAACGTTACGGCATAACGTTTTGTTACAAATTGGGTAAATCGTTTACACAAGCGTTACAGATGATACGGGCAGTGTATGGTGAGATGAACCCTGGTGTTTATAATATGACACCGAAACAAAAAGACAGAGTGCGCAGTGGAAAAGACAGTTGTGGCCCGTAAAGAAAAAAGCACGGATGTCGAAATGGAAGACAAAGGTGCTGCTGATCGCATTTTCTGAATCCCAAGTACTGATTCAGCATGAATTTGTCCCTGAAAACCAAACAATCAATCAGTGCTTGGTCGACTCAGAAACAGGATGAAGCGGATTAGGAAGGACCTCTGTGATTCTGGTCAACGGTTTCGGTTACACGATAATGCTCGGCCTCATACCGCATTGTCTGTACAACAATACCTTGCTAAGCATTCAGTGACAGTGATCAAGTACCCTTCATATTCTCTGGACTTATCGCCTGCTGATTTTTTTCCTTTTTTATCCAAGCTTCAGATGGCTATGAAAGGGCGAAGATGTGATGACGTCGCGGACATTAAATTAAATGTTACGCGTATTTTGAGAACACTTACTTTGAATGACTATCAATAGACCTGTTGAAACCTGTACAAACGTTGGTCAAAGTGTATTGCCTCCTCTGGTGATTAAAGGTGATAAAGTCATTTGAAAGTAATTACTTGTTTCCTTTCTTAAAAAAAAAAAAGTTCGTTTTTTTATGGGCGCACCTTGTATGTTTTACGTATGTCACGAGTGGGACATCATAAACTAAGAGTTTAATTTGAAAGTGGCATAATTCAATCAACACCCCATAATATAACATTGATTACTGGACATTTTGTGAAGGAAATTTTCATGAGGAGTTTCAAAAATAACAGTACGTAATCAACTGTCGGTACAATTTTCATGCCTATGTATCATGTGAAGGTGGAAGGTGAATTAAATACACACAATTCTATGTGCACTTGCAGTTCAAAATTGGGGAATTTTGTATTGTAGGAAATCAATGTTTCACCACCTTGTAAATAGAGCCATCTATTGGGGAGATGATGGAACTACACATTTTATTGTGAATTTAAGGCAGTTAATATATTGCTATTTTCTGAAAACACTAGACGTGATGGGTAAAAATCGATTTAATTTTTAGAATCATAATGCTGAAATTATTCAGAAGCAACAGCCCTTTGCAAAACTTAAAAAGCCATGTCGACACAAATTGCAAATTCGTATCTTGCCTCTGTGTAACAAATTGTGGAGTTCATATTTTGAATTACAGAAAGTCAAGTGTAACTCACTCACAGAATTTTTCGGGGTGTTCAACAACAAAAAACACGACAGTATTAAATCTCTAAATCATTAAAACGGCCATGATGTAACTATTTCTGTATTTTGAGTACTAAGTTGTATAACTGTTCATGTAATCTCTGGACGAAATCTCCTTATGTAGATTACAATCTTGACTGATTCACTTTTTCTAACTTCGAATTGAATCATCTGCGTTGGTGATGATCTCTACGATAAGATAAATATTGGAAGGCACTAAATCAATGAGAAATACAAAACTAGCACTAAAATTGATTAACATGGTGGTAATAATGTTTTGTTAATGATGACAACTGTTTTGTACTGTGTCAATTTTTCTTAACTTTTATTATTTCTCTTTGGGCACCCTTAGATTTGTTGTTATTTTAGATATGATGATGAATTATTTTGTAAATTCCTTTGGCCTTAATTTCCGGTTATGAGAAAGCATTTCGGCAAGTGTGTCACAGTTGTCTGGGGAACAGGAGAGCAAAGAACTGTGAACAACTCGTGGAGAATCTTCTGACATCTTACGAGAAGATTGGGTGGGTATTCAACATTCATAATATTACTTAATTACTTTGTTTTGTTACTGCTTTGCTGTTAGTGGTTTTTACTTTTCGAGGGATGTATTTTAGTAAAGAAGGGTACTTTCCCCTACACAACAGAAAAGTTTTCTTGTCGAGGATTTAATAACAATTTATTTCAACTCCGCCCGGAGGATTTTTTGTGAAGGGGCGGCAATGTTTAAAATGGAGGAAACAATTTGAACTGTAAGTTAAACCGGAGTATCAAGGACCACCAAATTGCTTCTTCATTGCAGAAATTCATGACGAGATGTTTAAGAAAACACAAACAGGATGCATTCTGGAATGTATATCTTCTACTTTACATTAATGACAACACAAACGAGTAGGAATATAATGCAAAGGAAAAACTCAGTTTCTTTACAGACCATACCAGAGTTGATTTTCTTAAAAATGTTGTATTATTATGCTTTTCAAATCCTGAAAAGCGTTTCAATTCTGACATTTCGACTATAGCATCAAAACTTGATTTTCGAGTTATTAGAGTTCAATGCTAATATTCGCTAGAAATTCATTTTCTCCACAGACCAAGCCAGAAATGATTTTCATTAAAATGTTGAATAATTATGCTTTTCAAAACCTGAAAAGCGTTTTAATTATGACATTTAGACATTAGGATGAATATTTGATTTTTCGAGAAATTCGCGTTCAATGCTAATATTCGCTTGAAACTCATTTTCTATACAGACCAAACGAGAGATGATTTTCATAAAAATGTTGTATTACATTGCTTCTCAGAGCCTGAAAAGAGTTTTAATTATGACCTTTCGACTATAGGAACAAAACTTCACTTTCGAGAAATTAGCGCTCAGTGCTAATACTCGTTTGAAACTCACTTTCAATACAGACCAAACCAGAGATGATTTTCATAAAAATGTTTTATTACTAAACTTTTCAGGGTCTGAGAAGCGTTTTCATTATGACCTTACGTCTGTAGTAACAAAAATTTTATTTTCGAGAAATTAGCTTTCATTGTTAATATTAACTTGAGACTCATTTTTTCTACAGACCAAACCAGAAATGATTTTCATAAAAATGTTGAATTAATATGTTTTTCAGAGCCTGAAAAGCGTTTTAATTATGACATTTGGACTACAGGATGAATACTTGATTTTTCGAGAAATTCACGTTCAATGCTAGTTTTCGTTTGTAACTCATTTTCTGTACACAACTAGCCAGAGATGATTTACATTAAAATGTTGAATGGCTAAGCTTTTCAGAGTCTAGAAAGCGTTTTAATTATTAAATTTCGACTATAGGATCAAAATTTGATTTTTCAAGAAATTCGCGTTCAATGCTAATACTCACTTGAGACTCATTTTCTATACAGATCAAGCCAGAAATGATTTTCATGAAAATGTTGAATTATTATGCTTTTCAGCGCCTGAAAAGCGTTTTAGTTATCACATTTTGCCTATAGAATCAAAACTTGACTTTCGAGAAATTCGCGTTAAATGCAAATTTTTGTTTGAAACACATTTCCAGTACAGATCTTCAGAGAATGTGACAGAAAAATAAGATCGTGCTTTGATATGCCTGGGGCTGGAAGTTGTCCGAAATTTAGAATTTTTTAGTGGGTTGGTTGTTAATATATGGTCTATATATGTTAATATATGGTCGAAGTCTAGGTCATCCAGGCAAAAATTTAGATATTTCCTTTTCGAAATTTTTAAAATCAGTTTTCGGTGTTCGATACACACCGCTGAGGAAGATTTTTTTGGTTGATTACGTTCAAGTCAATGATTGAATATTCCGGACTACTCGAGTATTCTCTTTGCGAACGAGAGAGGATTTTAACGGGAATGTTTTCTTTTACATATATTGCACAGCCTCCGCCTCTATTGTTTAGCCTGTAATGATAAAGCCTGTATCCCTGCATGCTGACCAGGTGATCTGGGATCGATGAAACAAGCCAGCTCTCCGACACATGAATTGCTTCGAAGAAAAGAGGGGCAAAAATAGTTAGGAATTCGTCGTAGTGGAACAAAAAATTCTGACAGTGGAAATGCTCTTATGTGTTTGGCTAGCTCGTTCTTCAGTACCGTTACAGCAGGGTGAAAAGGGGAAAGAGAAGGTGAGGGAGGGTCGGCAGGGGGTTGGGCGATGGACTCGACTTGCATTTGGCATAGCTGCCGAAAATACGCCGTGGTTGCCATCTCTATAATATAGATACAAAAACAACCAGGCTGGTCCGGGAGAGAAAATAAGATATATTATTGGACTTACCAGTACTGAAATCTGGATTCTCTTGCAGCATGTATTGAAGTGGATGACCAAAATAAACTGGAGAACACCTGCATGTTACTTTTAACACTTGCACAGATTTGACATGAAACACTCGACACAAACACTTGAACTATGATGGAAACTCACACACACACATTTTACACATACATTTAAGTACGGAAACACAAAATAACACACAGAAGTAAACACAGTACATAAACTGAGAGACGCAGTACATTTGGTGGCGATTTATGAAATGTCCTTCGTCCGCTCTCGTTTCGCTTCCGTCGTTGCGGTTTGCTTCTTCACCTTAGCGCTGTAGGAGAGATTCGAACTCGCGAGCCGTCTTGATACTTGTCCTGACGTTGCTGCCCTGGATGATGATCCGGTCATACAAAATGTCCTTTCCATACTTTAATTTTAAATGTATATGTCTAAATGCTGATTATCTTGCATTGCGAAAGCTTGTTTAATCTATCAACATACATTTATTAAGGAAGACAATGAACCATTTTTAATTTTTTATCGAATTGGTTTTATGTGGATATCGGTAAATTTTATATCGGTACTTTATCTGTATTGGCCAAAACTTCATATCGCCCCATCCCTAATATATAGTAAGAAAGTCAAGCCAGCTTTTTTCTTTCAGCACACACACACATTGCGTCACGATTGGGACCCCTTGAAAATATAAAATCATTTTATTACCTGTCGGTTGCACAAATTAAATAGTAGTCTATGAATACCACTGAACATTACTTATAACTTCACGCCCTCATAACAGGTAATTCACCACCTTAAGTCTCTAGATATTTTATATGACAGGATATCACCATTTGAGAATTGCATTTAACATAAAATAACCGTGGTCCTACAGCCCTGGAAGGGCCTTGGCCTATCTTGCATTTAAATTGCATTTAAATAATAATAATAAAAAGTCTTTCTACTTCTAGAAAATAAAAGTACAGAGTTGTAAGCTCAAAGAGAAATCAACTACTCTTTGTTCTAATGGAAATACAATAGAATTTTAACAATAGGTAGAAAGTGTCACGGGTGGGACAGATATAAGAACCTTAAAATCGATAATTACGGGCCATTTAACTAAGTGATACGATCCATATTTTTATGTGACGTCACAACTTTAAAATATGTCACTGATATATTATACTTTTATGAAAGGACATGTAAATGTTGTGTTATTATATGTAATATTGTACCTTGTTTGTAATGTGTATCTTTTGTTTAATGTTTATTGTATTTTATGCTCTATTATGAGTAGTTTAATGTATCTTCATGTTTGCGAGAGTGCACTATGTGAATTTGTATATCTAAACATGTGCAGATGGCAGTTTTGTTGATAGTATCCTTTTGTAGATAGTGAATGATTCATCTGTACTTGAATCTGTGTCCTCGAAAATAGTATAAAAGTGAGGATATCGCGTAAAAAATAACACACTTTCGCCAAGGATCGACGAAGCTTTTAAACTTGAAAAGAACTCCTCGGTGTTGTGCACACATCTTGGTATGGTAGTTCGCGGCGCAAGCTAGGCCTATGTGATCATAGGTACGCCGATAGCCATGCATTGATGCTATGCACAATACAGCAACCATTCTACGTTAAATAATAAACCTAGCCTAAGTATTAATTTGGAGATAAAAGGATAAAGAGCAAATATCGGCTCAGTTATTATTACATATCTCTTGGTATGGTAGTTCGGGGAGCAAGCTAGGTCTATGTGATCTTACAAATGCCGATAGCCACGCATTGAGTTTATGCTTTTTTAGTTGAGTCAATTCATCGACAAAGCGAAATCCTCGCCTTCGTCTCAAGGATATTCGCATTATAATTGCCATAAATAAAGAATAAAACCTTTTAGTTTATCCACTGCAGCAATGTGGTTTTATTTCTCTGTGCTGTGAATATTGTCTTTGCTAACACTATCCCTATACCTGAGAGGAGTCTGTTTACTTCACCGAGTCTCATCGTTAACCGCTGATTATTATTAAGTTATTATTAATAAATATAATAATACGTTTAATAGTATAATAATACAGGATTGATAGTATCATATGAAACGAAGAAAAAAAAACATTTAATATGAAAACAAGTTGAGAAGAATTTCCTCACTTCTGTGTTGTTTCATGCATAACCTCACAGTAGATACTTTACTATCTTAACTTAATTACAAGGTTCGCCCATAAGGAAATCGAACTGTCAAAAAAGAGAACCAAACCAAATAAAAAGGTAAGATATTCTGGCAACACTGCAAAGAGGTATATCTAAACTTCCCTTCAGTGCTTGTTTCAACCTGTTACAGGCAGTCGGTATCGGGACAAGCGTGCGTAATATGCAGGTCGTGTGCAGGCGGCGAACGAAATACGTGCACCAAGATGGAACAACGTTACAGCATAACGTTTTGTTACAAATTGGGTAAATCGTTTACACAAGCGTTACAGATGATACGGGCAGTGTATGGTGAGATGAACCCTGGTGTTTATAATATGACACCGAAACAAAAAGACAGAGTGCGCAGTGGAAAAGACAGTTGTGGCCCGTAAAGAAAAAAGCACGGATGTCGAAATGGAAGACAAAGGTGCTGCTGATCGCATTTTCTGAATCCCAAGTACTGATTCAGCATGAATTTGTCCCTGAAAACCAAACAATCAATCAGTGCTTGGTCGACTCAGAAACAGGATGAAGCGGATTAGGAAGGACCTCTGTGATTCTGGTCAACGGTTTCGGTTACACGATAATGCTCGGCCTCATACCGCATTGTCTGTACAACAATACCTTGCTAAGCATTCAGTGACAGTGATCAAGTACCCTTCATATTCTCTGGACTTATCGCCTGCTGATTTTTTTCCTTTTTCCCAAGCTTCAGATGGCTATGAAAGGGCGAAGATGTGACGACGTCGCGGACATTAAATTAAATGTTACGCGTATTTTGAGAACAGTTACTTTGAATGATTATCAATAGACCTGTTGAAACCTGTACAAACGTTGGTCAAAGTGTATTGCCTCCTCTGGTGATTAAAGGTGATAAAGTCATTTGAAAGTAATTACTTGTTTCCTTTCTTAAAAAAAAAAAAGTTCGTTTTTTTATGGGCGCACCTTGTATGTTTTACGTATGTCACGAGTGGGACATCATAAACTAAGAGTTTAATTTGAAAGTGGCATAATTCAATCAACACCCCATAATATAACATTGATTACTGGACATTTTGTGAAGGAAATTTTCATGAGGAGTTTCAAAAATAACAGTACGAAATCAATGTCGGTACAATTTTCATGCCTATGTATCATGTGAAGGTGGAAGGTGAATTAAATACACACAATTCTATGTGCACTTGCAGTTCAAAATTGGGGAATTTTGTATTGTAGGAAATCAATGTTTCACCACCTTGTAAATAGAGCCATCTATTGGGGAGATGATGGAACTACACATTTTATTGTGAATTTAAGGCAGTTAATATATTGCTATTTTCTGAAAACACTAGACGTGATGGGTAAAAATCGATTTAATTTTTAGAATCATAATGCTGAAATTATTCAGAAGCAACAGCCCTTTGCAAAACTTAAAAAGCCATGTCGACACAAATTGCAAATTCGTATCTTGCCTCTGTGTAACAAATTGTGAAGTTCATATTTTGAATTACAGAAAGTCAAGTGTAACTCACTCACAGAAATTTTCGGGGTGTTCAACAACAAAAAACACGACAGTATTAAATCTCTAAATCATTAAAACAGCCATGATGTAACTATTTCTGTATTTTGAGTACTAAGTTGTATAACTGTTCATGTAATCTCTGGACGAAATCTCCTTATGTAGATTACAATCTTGACTGATTCACGTTTTCTAACTTCGAATTGAATCATCTGCGTTGGTGATGATCTCTACGATAAGATAAATATCGGAAGGCACTAAATCAATGAGAAATACAAAACTAGCACTAAAATTGATTAACATGGTGGTAATAATGTTTTGTTATTGATGACAACTGTTTTGTACTGTGTCAATTTTTCTTAACTTTTATTACTTCTCTTTGGGCACCCTTAGATTTGTTGTTATTTTAGATATGATGATGAATTATTTTGTAAATTCCTTTGGCCTTAATTTCCGGTTACGAGAAAGCATTTCGGCAAGTGTGTCACAGTTGTCTTGGGAACTGGAGAGCAAAGAACTGTGAACCACTCGTGGAGAATCTTCTGACATCTTACGAGAAGATTGGGTGGGTATTCAACATTCATAATATTACTTAATTACTTTGTTTTGTTAGTGCTTTGCTGTTAGTGGTTTTTACTGTTCGAGGGATGTATTTTAGTAAAGAAGGGTACTTTCCCCTACACAACAGAAAAGTTTTCTTGTCGAGGATTTAATAACAATTTATTTCAACTCCGCCCGGAGGATTTTTTGTGAAGGGGCGGCAATGTTTAAAATGGAGGAAACAATTTGAACTGTAAGTTAAACCGGAGTATTAAGGACCACCAAATTGCTTCTTCATTGCAGAAATTCATGACGAGCTGTTCAAGAAAACACAAACAGGATGCATTCTGGAATGTATATCTTCTACTTTACATTAAACACAACACAAACGAGTAGGAATATAATGCAAAGGAAAAACTCAGTTTCTTTACAGACCATACCAGAGTTGATTTTCTTAAAAATGTTGTATTATCATGCTTTTCAAATGCTGAAAAGCGTTACAATTCTGACATTTCGACTATAGCATCAAAACTTGATTTTCGAGATATTAGAGTTCAATGCTAATATTCGCTAGAAATTCATTTTCTCCACAGACCAAGCCAGAAATGATTTTCATTAAAATGTTGAATAATTATGCTTTTCAAAACCTGAAAAGCGTTTTAATTATGACATTTAGACATTAGGATGAATATTTGATTTTTCGAGAAATTCGCGTTCAATGCTAATATTCGCTTGAAACTCATTTTCTATACAGACCAAACGAGAGATGATTTTCATAAAAATGTTGTATTACATTGCTTCTAAGAGCCTGAAAAGAGTTTTAATTATTACCTTTTGACTATAGGAACAAAACTTCACTTTCGAGAAATTAGCGCTCAGTGCTAATACTCGTTTGAAACTCCCTTTCAATAAAGACCAAACAAGAAATGATTTTCATAAAAATGTTTTATTACTAAACTTTTCAGGGTCTGAGAAGCGTTTTCATTATGACCTTACGTCTGTAGTAACAAAAATTTTATTTTCGAGAAATTAGCGTTCATTGTTAATACAAATTTGAGACTCATTTTCTATACAGACCAAGCCAGAGATGATTTTCATAAAAATGGTGAAATATTCAGCTTTTCAGAGCCTGGAAAACGTTTTAGTTATCACATTTCGCCTATAAAATTAAAACTTGATTTTTCGAGAAATTCGCGTTAAATGCTTATTTTCGTTTGAAACTCATTTTTTCTACAGACCAAACCAGAGATGATTTTCATAAAAATGTTGAATTAATATGTTTTCAGAGCCTGAAAAGCGTTTTAATTATGACATTTGGACTACAGGATGAATACTTGATTTTTCGAGAAATTCACGTTCAATGCTAGTTTTCGTTTGTAACTCATTTTCTGTACACAACTAGCCAGAGATGATTTACATTAAAATGTTGAATGGCTAAGCTTTTCAGAGTCTAGAAAGCGTTTTAATTATTAAATTTCGACTATAGGATCAAAATTTGATTTTTCAAGAAATTCGCGTTCAATGCTAATACTCACTTGAGACTCATTTTCTATACAGATCAAGCCAGATATGATTTTCATGAAAATGTTGAATTATTATGCTTTTCAGCGCCTGAAAAGCGTTTTAGTTATCACATTTCGCCTATAGAATCAAAACTTGACTTTCGAGAAATTCGCGTTAAATGCAAATTTTTGTTTGAAACACATTTCCTGTACAGATCTTCAGAGAATGTGACAGAAAAATAAGATCGTGCTTTGATATGCCTGGGGCTGGAAGTTGTCCGAAATTTAGAATTTTTTAGTGGGTTGGTTGTTAATATATGGTCTATATATGTTAATATATGGTCGAAGTCTAGGTCATCCAGGCAAAAATTTAGATATTTCCTTTTCGAAATTTTTAAAATCAGTTTTCGGTGTTCGATACACATCGCTGAGGAAGATTTTTTTAGTTGATTACGTTTAATTCAATGATTGAATATTCCGGACTACTCGAGTATTCTCTTTGCGAACGAGAGAGGATTTTAACGGGAATGTTTTCTTTTACATATATTGCACAGCCTCCGCCTCTATTGTTTAGCCTGTAATGATAAAGCCTGTATCCCTGCATGCTGACCAGGTGATCTGGGATCGATGAAACAAGCCAGCTCTCCGACACATGAATTGCTTCGAAGGAAAGAGAGGCAAAAATAGTTAGGAATTCGTCGTAGTGGAACAAAAAATTCTGACAGTGGAAATGCTCTTATGTGTTTGGCTAGCTCGTTCTTCAGTACCGTTACAGCAGGGTGAAAAGGGGAAAGAGAAGGTGAGGGAGGGTCGGCAGGGGGTTGGGCGATGGACTCGACTTGCATTTGGCATAGCTGCCGAAAATACGCCGTGGTTGCCATCTCTTTAATATAGATACAAAAACAACCAGGCTGGTCCGGGAGAGAAAATAAGATATATTATTGGACTTACCAGTACTGAAATATGGATTCTCTTGCAGCATGTATTGAAGTGGATGACCAAAATAAACTGGAGAACACCTGCATGTTACTTTTAACACTTGCACAGATTTGACATGAAACACTCGACACAAACACTTGAACTATGATGGAAACTCACACACACACATTTTACACATACATTTAAGTACGGAAACACAAAATAACACACAGAAGTAAACACAGTACATAAACTGAGAGACGCAGTACATTTGGTGGCGATTTATGAAATGTCCTTCGTCCGCTCTCGTTTCGCTTCCGTCGTTGCGGTTTGCTTCTTCACCTTAGCGCTGTAGGAGAGATTCGAACTCGCGAGCCGTCTTGATACTTGTCCTGCCGTTGCTGCCCTGGATGATGATCCGGTCTTACAAAATGTCCTTTCCATACTTTAATTTTAAATGTATATGTCTAAATGCTGATTATCTTGCATTGCGAAAGCTTGTTTAATCTGGCAACATACATTTATTAAGGAAGACAATGAACCATTTTAAATTTTTTATCGAATTGGTTTTATGTGGATATCGGTAAATTTTATATCGGTACTTTATCTGTATTGGCCAAAACTTCATATCGGCCCATCCCTAATATATAGTAAGAAAGTCAAGCCAGCTTTTTTCTTTCAGCACACACACACATTGCGTCACGATTGGGACCCCTTGAAAATATAAAATCATTTTATTACCTGTCGGTTGCACAAATTAAATAGTAGTCTATGAATACCACTGAACATTACTTATAACTTCACGCCCTCATAACAGGTAATTCACCACCTTAAGTCTCTAGATATTTTATATGACAGGATATCACCAATTGAGAATTGCATTTAACATAAAATAACCGTGGTCCTACAGCCCTGGAAGGGCCTTGGCCTATCTTGCATTTAAATTGCATTTAAATAATAATAATAAAAAGTCTTTCTACTTCTAGAAAATAAAAGTACAGAGTTGTAAGCTCAAAGAGAAATCAACTACTCTTTGTTCTAATGGAAATACAATAGAATTTTAACAATAGGTAGAAATTGTCACGGGTGGGACAGATATAAGAACCTTAAAATCGATAATTACGGGCCATTTAACTAAGTGATATGATCCATATTTTTATGTGACGTCACAACTTTAAAATATGTCACTGATATATTATACTTTTATGAAAGGACATGTAAATGTTGTGTTATTATATGTAATATTGTACCTTGTTTGTAATGTGTATCTTTTGTTTAATGTTTATTGTATTTTATGCTCTATTATGAGTAGTTTAATGTATCTTCATGTTTGCGAGAGTGCACTATGTGAATTTGTATATCTAAACATGTGCAGATGGCAGTTTTGTTGATAGTATCCTTTTGTAGATAGTTAATGATTCATCTGTACTTGAATCTGTGTCCTCGAAAATAGTATAAAAGTGAGGATATCGCGTAAAAAATAACACACTTTCGCCAAGGATCGACGAAGCTTTTAAACTTGAAAAGAACTCCTCGGTGTTGTGCACACATCTTGGTATGGTAGTTCGCGGCGCAAGCTAGGCCTATGTGATCATAGGTACGCCGATAGCCATGCATTGATGCTATGCACAATACAGCAACCATTCTACGTTAAATAATAAACCTAGCCTAAGTATTAATTTGGAGATAAAAGGATAAAAAGCAAATATCGGCTCAGTTATTATTACATATCTCTTGGTATGGTAGTTCGGGGCGCAAGCTAGGTCTATGTGATCTTACACATGCCGATAGCCACGCATTGAGTTTATGCTTTTTTAGTTGAGTCAATTCATCGACAAAGCGAAATCCTCGCCTTCGTCTCAAGGATATTCGCATTATAATTGCCATAAATAAAGAATAAAACCTTTTAGTTTATCCACTGCAGCAATGTGGTTTTATTTCTCTGTGCTGTGAATATTGTCTTTGCTAACACTATCCCTATACCTGAGAGGAGTCTGTTTACTTCACCGAGTCTCATCGTTCACCGCTGATTATTATTAAGTTATTAATAATAAATATAATAATACGTTTAATAGTATAATAATACAGGATTGATAGTATCATATGAAACGAAGAAAAAAAACATTTAATATGAAAACAAGTTGAGAAGAATTTCCTCACTTCTGTGTTGTTTCACGCTTAACCTCACAGTAGATATTTTACTATCTTAACTTAATTACAAGGTTCGCCCATAAGGAAATCGAAGTGTCAAAAAAGAGAACCAAACCAAATAAAAAGGTAAGATATTCTGGCAACACTGCAAAAGGTATATCTAAACTTCCCTTCAGTGCTTTTTTCAACCTGTTACAGGCAGTCGGTATCGGGACAAGCGTGCGTAATATGCAGGTCATGTGCAGGCGGCGAACGAAATACGTGCAAAAAGATGGAACAACGTTACGGCATAACGTTTTGTTACAAATTGGGTAAATCGTTTACACAAGCGTTACAGATGATACGGGCAGTGTATGGTGAGATGAACCCTGGTGTTTATAATATGACACCGAAACAAAAAGACAGAGTGCGCAGTGGAAAAGACAGTTGTGGCCCGTAAAGAAAAAAGCACGGATGTCGAAATGGAAGACAAAGGTGCTGCTGATCGCATTTTCTGAATCCCAAGTACTGATTCAACATGAATTTGTCCCTGAAAACCAAACAATCAATCAGTGCTTGGTCGACTCAGAAACAGGATGAAGCGGATTAGGAAGGACCTCTGTGATTCTGGTCAACGGTTTCGGTTACACGATAATGCTCGGCCTCATACCGCATTGTCTGTACAACAATACCTTGCTAAGCATTCAGTGACAGTGATCAAGTACCCTTCATATTCTCTGGACTTATCGCCTGCTGATTTTTTTCCTTTTTTATCCAAGCTTCAGATGGCTATGAAAGGGCGAAGATGTGACGACGTCGCGGACATTAAATTAAATGTTACGCGTATTTTGAGAACACTTACTTTGAATGACTATCAATAGACCTGTTGAAACCTGTACAAACGTTGGTCAAAGTGTATTGCCTCCTCTGGTGATTAAAGGTGATAAAGTCATTTGAAAGTAATTACTTGTTTCCTTTCTTAAAAAAAAAAAAGTTCGTTTTTTTATGGGCGCACCTTGTATGTTTTACGTATGTCACGAGTGGGACATCATAAACTAAGAGTTTAATTTGAAAGTGGCATAATTCAATCAACACCCCATAATATAACATTGATTACTGGACATTTTGTGAAGGAAATTTTCATGAGGAGTTTCAAAAATAACAGTACGTAATCAATGTCGGTACAATTTTCATGCCTATGTATCATGTGAAGGTGGAAGGTGAATTAAATACACACAATTCTATGTGCACTTGCAGTTCAAAATTGGGGAATTTTGTATTGTAGGAAATCAATGTTTCACCACCTTGTAAATAGAGCCATCTATTGGGGAGATGATGGAACTACACATTTTATTGTGAATTTAAGGCAGTTAATATATTGCTATTTTCTGAAAACACTAGACGTGATGGGTAAAAATCGATTTAATTTTTAGAATCATAATGCTGAAATTATTCAGAAGCAACAGCCCTTTGCAAAACTTAAAAAGCCATGTCGACACAAATTGCAAATTCGTATCTTGCCTCTGTGTAACAAATTGTGGAGTTCATATTTTGAATTACAGAAAGTCAAGTGTAACTCACTCACAGAATTTTTCGGGGTGTTCAACAACAAAAAACACGACAGTATTAAATCTCTAAATCATTAAAACGGCCATGATGTAACTATTTCTGTATTTTGAGTACTAAGTTGTATAACTGTTCATGTAATCTCTGGACGAAATCTCCTTATGTAGATTACAATCTTGACTGATTCACTTTTTCTAACTTCGAATTGAATCATCTGCGTTGGTGATGATCTCTACGATAAGATAAATATTGGAAGGCACTAAATCAATGAGAAATACAAAACTAGCACTAAAATTGATTAACATGGTGGTAATAATGTTTTGTTAATGATGACAACTGTTTTGTACTGTGTCAATTTTTCTTAACTTTTATTATTTCTCTTTGGGCACCCTTAGATTTGTTGTTATTTTAGATATGATGATGAATTATTTTGTAAATTCCTTTGGCCTTAATTTCCGGTTATGAGAAAGCATTTCGGCAAGTGTGTCACAGTTGTCTGGGGAACAGGAGAGCAAAGAACTGTGAACAACTCGTGGAGAATCTTCTGACATCTTACGAGAAGATTGGGTGGGTATTCAACATTCATAATATTACTTAATTACTTTGTTTTGTTAGTGCTTTGCTGTTAGTGGTTTTTACTGTTCGAGGGATGTATTTTAGTAAAGAAGGGTACTTTCCCCTACACAACAGAAAAGTTTTCTTGTCGAAGATTTAATAACAATTTATTTCAACTCCGCCCGGAGGATTTTTTGTGAAGGGGCGGCAATGTTTAAAATGGAGGAAACAATTTGAACTGTAAGTTAAACCGGAGTATCAAGGACCTCCAAATTGCTTCTTCATTGCAGAAATTCATGACGAGATGTTTAAGAAAACACAAACAGGATGCATTCTGGAATGTATATCTTCTACTTTACATTAATGACAACACAAACGAGTAGGAATATAATGCAAAGGAAAAACTCAGTTTCTTTACAGACCATACCAGAGTTGATTTTCTTAAAAATGTTGTATTATTATGCTTTTCAAATGCTGTAAAGCGTTTCAATTCTGACATTTCGACTATAGCATCAAAACTTGATTTTCGAGTTATTAGAGTTCAATGCTAATATTCGCTAGAAATTCATTTTCTCCACAGACCAAGCCAGAAATGATTTTCATTAAAATGTTGAATAATTATGCTTTTCAAAACCTGAAAAGCGTTTTAATTATGACATTTAGACATTAGGATGAATATTTGATTTTTCGAGAAATTCGCGTTCAATGCTAATATTCGCTTGAAACTCATTTTCTATACAGACCAAACGAGAGATGATTTTCATAAAAATGTTGTATTACATTGCTTCTCAGAGCCTGAAAAGAGTTTTGATTATGACCTTTCGACTATAGGAACAAAACTTCACTTTCGAGAAATTAGCGCTCAGTGCTAATACTCGTTTGAAACTCACTTTCAATACAGACCAAACCAGAGATGATTTTCATAAAAATGATTTATTACTAAACTTTTCAGTGTCTGAGAAGCGTTTTCATTATGACCTTACGTCTGTAGTAACAAAAATTTTATTTTCGAGAAATTAGCGTTCATTGTTAATACAAACTTGAGACTCATTTTCTATACAGACCAAGCCAGAGATGATTTTCATTAAAAATGTTGAAATATTCAGCTTTTCAGAGCCTGGAAAACGTTTTAGTTATCACATTTCGCCTATAAAATTAAAACTTGATTTTTCGAGAAATTCGCGTTAAATGCTTATTTTCGTTTGAAACTCATTTTTTCTACAGTCCAAACCAGAGATGATTTTCATAAAAATGTTGAATTAATATGTTTTTCAGAGCCTGAAAAGCGTTTTAATTATGACATTTGGACTACAGGATGAATACTTGATTTTTCGAGAAATTCACGTTCAATGCTAGTTCTCGTTTGTAACTCATTTTCTGTACACAACTAGCCAGAGATGATTTAAATTAAAATGTTGAATGGCTAAGCTTTTCAGAGTCTAGAAAGCGTTTTAATTATTAAATTTCGACTATAGGATCAAAATTTGATTTTTCAAGAAATTCGCGTTCAATGCTAATACTCACTTGAGACTCATTTTCTATACAGATCAAGCCAGAAATGATTTTCATGAAAATGTTGAATTATTATGCTTTTCAGCGCCTGAAAAGCGTTTTAGTTATCACATTTTGCCTATAGAATCAAAACTTGACTTTCGAGAAATTCGCGTTAAATGCAAATTTTTGTTTGAAACACATTTCCAGTACAGATCTTCAGAGAATGTGACAGAAAAATAAGATCGTGCTTTGATATGCCTGGGGCTGGAAGTTGTCCGAAATTTAGAATTTTTTAGTGGGTTGGTTGTTAATATATGGTCTATATATGTTAATATATGGTCGAAGTCTAGGTCATCCAGGCAAAAATTTAGATATTTCCTTTTCGAAATTTTTAAAATCAGTTTTCGGTGTTCGATACACACCGCTGAGGAAGATTTTTTTGGTTGATTACGTTTAAGTCAATGATTGAATATTCCGGACTACTCGAGTATTCTCTTTGCGAACGAGAGAGGATTTTAACGGGAATGTTTTCTTTTACATATATTGCACAGCCTCCGCCTCTATTGTTTAGCCTGTAATGATAAAGCCTGTATCCCTGCATGCTGACCAGGTGATCTGGGATCGATGAAACAAGCCAGCTCTCCGACACATGAATTGCTTCGAAGGAAAGAGGGGCAAAAATAGTTAGGAATTCGTCGTAGTGGAACAAAAAATTCTGACAGTGGAAATGCTCTTATGTGTTTGGCTAGCTCGTTCTTCAGTACCGTTACAGCAGGGTGAAAAGGGGAAAGAGAAGGTGAGGGAGGGTCGGCAGGGGGTTGGGCGATGGACTCGACTTGCATTTGGCATAGCTGCCGAAAATACGCCGTGGTTGCCATCTCTTTAATATAGATACAAAAACAACCAGGCTGGTCCGGGAGAGAAAATAAGATATATTATTGGACTTACCAGTACTGAAATCTGGATTCTCTTGCAGCATGTATTGAAGTGGATGACCAAAATAAACTGGAGAACACCTGCATGTTACTTTTAACACTTGCACAGATTTGACATGAAACACTCGACACAAACACTTGAACTATGATGGAAACTCACACACACACATTTTACACATACATTTAAGTACGGAAACACAAAATAACACACAGAAGTAAACACAGTACATAAACTGAGAGACGCAGTACATTTGGTGGCGATTTATGAAATGTCCTTCGTCCGCTCTCGTTTCGCTTCCGTCGTTGCGGTTTGCTTCTTCACCTTAGCGCTGTAGGAGAGATTCGAACTCGCGAGCCGTCTTGATACTTGTCCTGACGTTGCTGCCCTGGATGATGATCCGGTCATACAAAATGTCCTTTCCATACTTTAATTTTAAATGTATATGTCTAAATGCTGATTATCTTGCATTGCGAAAGCTTGTTTAATCTATCAACATACATTTATTAAGGAAGACAATGAACCATTTTTAATTTTTTATCGAATTGGTTTTATGTGGATATCGGTAAATTTTATATCGGTACTTTATCTGTATTGGCCAAAACTTCATATCGCCCCATCCCTAATATATAGTAAGAAAGTCAAGCCAGCTTTTTTCTTTCAGCACACACACACATTGCGTCACGATTGGGACCCCTTGAAAATATAAAATCATTTTATTACCTGTCGGTTGCACAAATTAAATAGTAGTCTATGAATACCACTGAACATTACTTATAACTTCACGCCCTCATAACAGGTAATTCACCACCTTAAGTCTCTAGATATTTTATATGACAGGATATCACCAATTGAGAATTGCATTTAACATAAAATAACCGTGGTCCTACAGCCCTGGAAGGGCCTTGGCCTATCTTGCATTTAAATTGCATTTAAATAATAATAATAAAAAGTCTTTCTACTTCTAGAAAATAAAAGTACAGAGTTGTAAGCTCAAAGAGAAATCAACTACTCTTTGTTCTAATGGAAATACAATAGAATTTTAACAATAGGTAGAAAGTGTCACGGGTAGGACAGATATAAGAACCTTAAAATCGATAATTACGGGCCATTTAACTAAGTGATACGATCCATATTTTTATGTGACGTCACAACTTTAAAATATGTCACTGATATATTATACTTTTATGAAAGGACATGTAAATGTTGTGTTATTATATGTAATATTGTACCTTGTTTGTAATGTGTATCTTTTGTTTAATGTTTATTGTATTTTATGCTCTATTATGAGTAGTTTAATGTATCTTCATGTTTGCGAGAGTGCACTATGTGAATTTGTATATCTAAACATGTGCAGATGGCAGTTTTGTTGATAGTATCCTTTTGTAGATAGTGAATGATTCATCTGTACTTGAATCTGTGTCCTCGAAAATAGTATAAAAGTGAGGATATCGCGTAAAAAATAACACACTTTCGCCAAGGATCGACGAAGCTTTTAAACTTGAAAAGAACTCCTCGGTGTTGTGCACACATCTTGGTATGGTAGTTCGCGGCGCAAGCTAGGCCTATGTGATCATAGGTACGCCGATAGCCATGCATTGATGCTATGCACAATACAGCAACCATTCTACGTTAAATAATAAACCTAGCCTAAGTATTAATTTGGAGATAAAAGGATAAAGAGCAAATATCGGCTCAGTTATTATTACATATCTCTTGGTATGGTAGTTCGGGGAGCAAGCTAGGTCTATGTGATCTTACAAATGCCGATAGCCACGCATTGAGTTTATGCTTTTTTAGTTGAGTCAATTCATCGACAAAGCGAAATCCTCGCCTTCGTCTCAAGGATATTCGCATTATAATTGCCATAAATAAAGAATAAAACCTTTTAGTTTATCCACTGCAGCAATGTGGTTTTATTTCTCTGTGCTGTGAATATTGTCTTTGCTAACACTATCCCTATACCTGAGAGGAGTCTGTTTACTTCACCGAGTCTCATCGTTAACCGCTGATTATTATTAAGTTATTATTAATAAATATAATAATACGTTTAATAGTATAATAATACAGGATTGATAGTATCATATGAAACGAAGAAAAAAAACATTTAATATGAAAACAAGTTGAGAAGAATTTCCTCACTTCTGTGTTGTTTCATGCATAACCTCACAGTAGATATTTTACTATCTTAACTTAATTACAAGGTTCGCCCATAAGGAAATCGAACTGTCAAAAAAGAGAACCAAACCAAATAAAAAGGTAAGATATTCTGGCAACACTGCAAAAGGTATATCTAAACTTCCCTTCAGTGCTTGTTTCAACCTGTTACAGGCAGTCGGTATCGGGACAAGCGTGCGTAATATGCAGGTCGTGTGCAGGCGGCGAACGAAATACGTGCACCAAGATGGAACAACGTTACAGCATAACGTTTTGTTACAAATTGGGTAAATCGTTTACACAAGCGTTACAGATGATACGGGCAGTGTATGGTGAGATGAACCCTGGTGTTTATAATATGACACCGAAACAAAAAGACAGAGTGCGCAGTGGAAAAGACAGTTGTGGCCCGTAAAGAAAAAAGCACGGATGTCGAAATGGAAGACAAAGGTGCTGCTGATCGCATTTTCTGAATCCCAAGTACTGATTCAGCATGAATTTGTCCCTGAAAACCAAACAATCAATCAGTGCTTGGTCGACTCAGAAACAGGATGAAGCGGATTAGGAAGGACCTCTGTGATTCTGGTCAACGGTTTCGGTTACACGATAATGCTCGGCCTCATACCGCATTGTCTGTACAACAATACCTTGCTAAGCATTCAGTGACAGTGATCAAGTACCCTTCATATTCTCTGGACTTATCGCCTGCTGATTTTTTTCCTTTTTCCCAAGCTTCAGATGGCTATGAAAGGGCGAAGATGTGACGACGTCGCGGACATTAAATTAAATGTTATGCGTATTTTGAGAACAGTTACTTTGAATGATTATCAATAGACCTGTTGAAACCTGTACAAACGTTGGTCAAAGTGTATTGCCTCCTCTGGTGATTAAAGGTGATAAAGTCATTTGAAAGTAATTACTTGTTTCCTTTCTTAAAAAAAAAAAAGTTCGTTTTTTTATGGGCGCACCTTGTATGTTTTACGTATGTCACGAGTGGGACATCATAAACTAAGAGTTTAATTTGAAAGTGGCATAATTCAATCAACACCCCATAATATAACATTGATTACTGGACATTTTGTGAAGGAAATTTTCATGAGGAGTTTCAAAAATAACAGTACGAAATCAATGTCGGTACAATTTTCATGCCTATGTATCATGTGAAGGTGGAAGGTGAATTAAATACACACAATTCTATGTGCACTTGCAGTTCAAAATTGGGGAATTTTGTATTGTAGGAAATCAATGTTTCACCACCTTGTAAATAGAGCCATCTATTGGGGAGATGATGGAACTACACATTTTATTGTGAATTTAAGGCAGTTAATATATTGCTATTTTCTGAAAACACTAGACGTGATGGGTAAAAATCGATTTAATTTTTAGAATCATAATGCTGAAATTATTCAGAAGCAACAGCCCTTTGCAAAACTTAAAAAGCCATGTCGACACAAATTGCAAATTCGTATCTTGCCTCTGTGTAACAAATTGTGAAGTTCATATTTTGAATTACAGAAAGTCAAGTGTAACTCACTCACAGAAATTTTCGGGGTGTTCAACAACAAAAAACACGACAGTATTAAATCTCTAAATCATTAAAACAGCCATGATGTAACTATTTCTGTATTTTGAGTACTAAGTTGTATAACTGTTCATGTAATCTCTGGACGAAATCTCCTTATGTAGATTACAATCTTGACTGATTCACGTTTTCTAACTTCGAATTGAATCATCTGCGTTGGTGATGATCTCTACGATAAGATAAATATCGGAAGGCACTAAATCAATGAGAAATACAAAACTAGCACTAAAATTGATTAACATGGTGGTAATAATGTTTTGTTATTGATGACAACTGTTTTGTACTGTGTCAATTTTTCTTAACTTTTATTACTTCTCTTTGGGCACCCTTAGATTTGTTGTTATTTTAGATATGATGATGAATTATTTTGTAAATTCCTTTGGCCTTAATTTCCGGTTATGAGAAAGCATTTCGGCAAGTGTGTCACAGTTGTCTTGGGAACTGGAGAGCAAAGAACTGTGAACAACTCGTGGAGAATCTTCTGACATCTTACGAGAAGATTGGGTGGGTATTCAACATTCATAATATTACTTAATTACTTTGTTTTGTTAGTGCTTTGCTGTTAGTGGTTTTTACTGTTCGAGGGATGTATTTTAGTAAAGAAGGGTACTTTCCCCTACACAACAGAAAAGTTTTCTTGTCGAGGATTTAATAACAATTTATTTCAACTCCGCCCGGAGGATTTTTTGTGAAGGGGCGGCAATGTTTAAAATGGAGGAAACAATTTGAACTGTAAGTTAAACCGGAGTATTAAGGACCACCAAATTGCTTCTTCATTGCAGAAATTCATGACGAGCTGTTCAAGAAAACACAAACAGGATGCATTCTGGAATGTATATCTTCTACTTTACATTAAACACAACACAAACGAGTAGGAATATAATGCAAAGGAAAAACTCAGTTTCTTTACAGACCATACCAGAGTTGATTTTCTTAAAAATGTTGTATTATCATGCTTTTCAAATGCTGAAAAGCGTTACAATTCTGACATTTCGACTATAGCATCAAAACTTGATTTTCGAGATATTAGAGTTCAATGCTAATATTCGCTAGAAATTCATTTTCTCCACAGACCAAGCCAGAAATGATTTTCATTAAAATGTTGAATAATTATGCTTTTCAAAACCTGAAAAGCGTTTTAATTATGACATTTAGACATTAGGATGAATATTTGATTTTTCGAGAAATTCGCGTTCAATGCTAATATTCGCTTGAAACTCATTTTCTATACAGACCAAACGAGAGATGATTTTCATAAAAATGTTGTATTACATTGCTTCTAAGAGCCTGAAAAGAGTTTTAATTATTACCTTTTGACTATAGGAACAAAACTTCACTTTCGAGAAATTAGCGCTCAGTGCTAATACTCGTTTGAAACTCCCTTTCAATACAGACCAAACAAGAAATGATTTTCATAAAAATGTTTTATTACTAAACTTTTCAGGGTCTGAGAAGCGTTTTCATTATGACCTTACGTCTGTAGTAACAAAAATTTTATTTTCGAGAAATTAGCGTTCATTGTTAATACAAATTTGAGACTCATTTTCTATACAGACCAAGCCAGAGATGATTTTCATAAAAATGGTGAAATATTCAGCTTTTCAGAGCCTGGAAAACGTTTTAGTTATCACATTTCGCCTATAAAATTAAAACTTGATTTTTCGAGAAATTCGCGTTAAATGCTTATTTTCGTTTGAAACTCATTTTTTCTACAGACCAAACCAGAGATGATTTTCATAAAAATGTTGAATTAATATGTTTTCAGAGCCTGAAAAGCGTTTTAATTATGACATTTGGACTACAGGATGAATACTTGATTTTTCGAGAAATTCACGTTCAATGCTAGTTTTCGTTTGTAACTCATTTTCTGTACACAACTAGCCAGAGATGATTTACATTAAAATGTTGAATGGCTATGCTTTTCAGAGTCTAGAAAGCGTTTTAATTATTAAATTTCGACTATAGGATCAAAATTTGATTTTTCAAGAAATTCGCGTTCAATGCTAACTAATACTCACTTGAGACTCATTTTCTATACAGATCAAGCCAGATATGATTTTCATGAAAATGTTGAATTATTATGCTTTTCAGCGCCTGAAAAGCGTTTTAGTTATCACATTTCGCCTATAGAATCAAAACTTGACTTTCGAGAAATTCGCGATAAATGCAAATTTTTGTTTGAAACACATTTCCTGTACAGATCTTCAGAGAATGTGACAGAAAAATAAGATCGTGCTTTGATATGCCTGGGGCTGGAAGTTGTCCGAAATTTAGAATTTTTTAGTGGGTTGGTTGTTAATATATGGTCTATATATGTTAATATATGGTCGAAGTCTAGGTCATCCAGGCAAAAATTTAGATATTTCCTTTTCGAAATTTTTAAAATCAGTTTTCGGTGTTCGATACACATCGCTGAGGAAGATTTTTTTAGTTGATTACGTTTAAGTCAATGATTGAATATTCCGGACTACTCGAGTATTCTCTTTGCGAACGAGAAAGGATTTTAACGGGAATCTTTTCTTTTACATATATTGCACAGCCTCCGCCTCTATTGTTTAGCCTGTAATGATAAAGCCTGTATCCCTGCATGCTGACCAGGTGATCTGGGATCGATGAAACAAGCCAGCTCTCCGACACATGAATTGCTTCGAAGGAAAGAGGGGCAAAAATAGTTAGGAATTCGTCGTAGTGGAACAAAAAATTCTGACAGTGGAAATGCTCTGATGTGTTTGGCTAGCTCGTTCTTCAGTACCGTTACAGCAGGGTGAAAAGGGGAAAGAGAAGGTGAGGGAGGGTCGGCAGGGGGTTGGGCGATGGACTCGACTTGCATTTGGCATAGCTGCCGAAAATACGCCGTGGTTGCCATCTCTTTAATATAGATACAAAAACAACCAGGCTGGTCCGGGAGAGAAAATAAGATATATTATTGGACTTACCAGTACTGAAATCTGGATTCTCTTGCAGCATGTATTGAAGTGGATGACCAAAATAAACTGGAGAACACCTGCATGTTACTTTTAACACTTGCACAGATTTGACATGAAACACTCGACACAAACACTTGAACTATGATGGAAACTCACACACACACATTTTACACATACATTTAAGTACGGAAACACAAAATAACACACAGAAGTAAACACAGTACATAAACTGAGAGACGCAGTACATTTGGTGGCGATTTATGAAATGTCCTTCGTCCGCTCTCGTTTCGCTTCCGTCGTTGCGGTTTGCTTCTTCACCTTAGCGCTGTAGGAGAGATTCGAACTCGCGAGCCGTCTTGATACTTGTCCTGCCGTTGCTGCCCTGGATGATGATCCGGTCTTACAAAATGTCCTTTCCATACTTTAATTTTAAATGTATATGTCTAAATGCTGATTATCTTGCATTGCGAAAGCTTGTTTAATCTGGCAACATACATTTATTAAGGAAGACAATGAACCATTTTAAATTTTTTATCGAATTGGTTTTATGTGGATATCGGTAAATTTTATATCGGTACTTTATCTGTATTGGCCAAAACTTCATATCGGCCCATCCCTAATATATAGTAAGAAAGTCAAGCCAGCTTTTTTCTTTCAGCACACACACACATTGCGTCACGATTGGGACCCCTTGAAAATATAAAATCATTTTATTACCTGTCGGTTGCACAAATTAAATAGTAGTCTATGAATACCACTGAACATTACTTATAACTTCACGCCCTCATAACAGGTAATTCACCACCTTAAGTCTCTAGATATTTTATATGACAGGATATCACCAATTGAGAATTGCATTTAACATAAAATAACCGTGGTCCTACAGCCCTGGAAGGGCCTTGGCCTATCTTGCATTTAAATTGCATTTAAATAATAATAATAAAAAGTCTTTCTACTTCTAGAAAATAAAAGTACAGAGTTGTAAGCTCAAAGAGAAATCAACTACTCTTTGTTCTAATGGAAATACAATAGAATTTTAACAATAGGTAGAAATTGTCACGGGTGGGACAGATATAAGAACCTTAAAATCGATAATTACGGGCCATTTAACTAAGTGATATGATCCATATTTTTATGTGACGTCACAACTTTAAAATATGTCACTGATATATTATACTTTTATGAAAGGACATGTAAATGTTGTGTTATTATATGTAATATTGTACCTTGTTTGTAATGTGTATCTTTTGTTTAATGTTTATTGTATTTTATGCTCTATTATGAGTAGTTTAATGTATCTTCATGTTTGCGAGAGTGCACTATGTGAATTTGTATATCTAAACATGTGCAGATGGCAGTTTTGTTGATAGTATCCTTTTGTAGATAGTTAATGATTCATCTGTACTTGAATCTGTGTCCTCGAAAATAGTATAAAAGTGAGGATATCGCGTAAAAAATAACACACTTTCGCCAAGGATCGACGAAGCTTTTAAACTTGAAAAGAACTCCTCGGTGTTGTGCACACATCTTGGTATGGTAGTTCGCGGCGCAAGCTAGGCCTATGTGATCATAGGTACGCCGATAGCCATGCATTGATGCTATGCACAATACAGCAACCATTCTACGTTAAATAATAAACCTAGCCTAAGTATTAATTTGGAGATAAAAGGATAAAAAGCAAATATCGGCTCAGTTATTATTACATATCTCTTGGTATGGTAGTTCGGGGCGCAAGCTAGGTCTATGTGATCTTACACATGCCGATAGCCACGCATTGAGTTTATGCTTTTTTAGTTGAGTCAATTCATCGACAAAGCGAAATCCTCGCCTTCGTCTCAAGGATATTCGCATTATAATTGCCATAAATAAAGAATAAAACCTTTTAGTTTATCCACTGCAGCAATGTGGTTTTATTTCTCTGTGCTGTGAATATTGTCTTTGCTAACACTATCCCTATACCTGAGAGGAGTCTGTTTACTTCACCGAGTCTCATCGTTCACCGCTGATTATTATTAAGTTATTAATAATAAATATAATAATACGTTTAATAGTATAATAATACAGGATTGATAGTATCATATGAAACGAAGAAAAAAAACATTTAATATGAAAACAAGTTGAGAAGAATTTCCTCACTTCTGTGTTGTTTCACGCTTAACCTCACAGTAGATATTTTACTATCTTAACTTAATTACAAGGTTCGCCCAAAAGGAAATCGAACTGTCAAAAAAGAGAACCAAACCAAATAAAAAGGTAAGATATTCTGGCAACACTGCAAAAGGTATATCTAAACTTCCCTTCAGTGCTTTTTTCAACCTGTTACAGGCAGTCGGTATCGGGACAAGCGTGCGTAATATGCAGGTCATGTGCAGGCGGCGAACGAAATACGTGCAAAAAGATGGAACAACGTTACGGCATAACGTTTTGTTACAAATTGGGTAAATCGTTTACACAAGCGTTACAGATGATACGGGCAGTGTATGGTGAGATGAACCCTGGTGTTTATAATATGACACCGAAACAAAAAGACAGAGTGCGCAGTGGAAAAGACAGTTGTGGCCCGTAAAGAAAAAAGCACGGATGTCGAAATGGAAGACAAAGGTGCTGCTGATCGCATTTTCTGAATCCCAAGTACTGATTCAGCATGAATTTGTCCCTGAAAACCAAACAATCAATCAGTGCTTGGTCGACTCAGAAACAGGATGAAGCGGATTAGGAAGGACCTCTGTGATTCTGGTCAACGGTTTCGGTTACACGATAATGCTCGGCCTCATACCGCATTGTCTGTACAACAATACCTTGCTAAGCATTCAGTGACAGTGATCAAGTACCCTTCATATTCTCTGGACTTATCGCCTGCTGATTTTTTTCCTTTTTTATCCAAGCTTCAGATGGCTATGAAAGGGCGAAGATGTGACGACGTCGCGGACATTAAATTAAATGTTACGCGTATTTTGAGAACACTTACTTTGAATGACTATCAATAGACCTGTTGAAACCTGTACAAACGTTGGTCAAAGTGTATTGCCTCCTCTGGTGATTAAAGGTGATAAAGTCATTTGAAAGTAATTACTTGTTTCCTTTCTTAAAAAAAAAAAAGTTCGTTTTTTTATGGGCGCACCTTGTATGTTTTACGTATGTCACGAGTGGGACATCATAAACTAAGAGTTTAATTTGAAAGTGGCATAATTCAATCAACACCCCATAATATAACATTGATTACTGGACATTTTGTGAAGGAAATTTTCATGAGGAGTTTCAAAAATAACAGTACGTAATCAATGTCGGTACAATTTTCATGCCTATGTATCATGTGAAGGTGGAAGGTGAATTAAATACACACAATTCTATGTGCACTTGCAGTTCAAAATTGGGGAATTTTGTATTGTAGGAAATCAATGTTTCACCACCTTGTAAATAGAGCCATCTATTGGGGAGATGATGGAACTACACATTTTATTGTGAATTTAAGGCAGTTAATATATTGCTATTTTCTGAAAACACTAGACGTGATGGGTAAAAATCGATTTAATTTTTAGAATCATAATGCTGAAATTATTCAGAAGCAACAGCCCTTTGCAAAACTTAAAAAGCCATGTCGACACAAATTGCAAATTCGTATCTTGCCTCTGTGTAACAAATTGTGGAGTTCATATTTTGAATTACAGAAAGTCAAGTGTAACTCACTCACAGAATTTTTCGGGGTGTTCAACAACAAAAAACACGACAGTATTAAATCTCTAAATCATTAAAACGGCCATGATGTAACTATTTCTGTATTTTGAGTACTAAGTTGTATAACTGTTCATGTAATCTCTGGACGAAATCTCCTTATGTAGATTACAATCTTGACTGATTCACTTTTTCTAACTTCGAATTGAATCATCTGCGTTGGTGATGATCTCTACGATAAGATAAATATTGGAAGGCACTAAATCAATGAGAAATACAAAACTAGCACTAAAATTGATTAACATGGTGGTAATAATGTTTTGTTAATGATGACAACTGTTTTGTACTGTGTTAATTTTTCTTAACTTTTATTATTTCTCTTTGGGCACCCTTAGATTTGTTGTTATTTTAGATATGATGATGAATTATTTTGTAAATTCCTTTGGCCTTAATTTCCGGTTATGAGAAAGCATTTCGGCAAGTGTGTCACAGTTGTCTGGGGAACAGGAGAGCAAAGAACTGTGAACAACTCGTGGAGAATCTTCTGACATCTTACGAGAAGATTGGGTGGGTATTCAACATTCATAATATTACTTAATTACTTTGTTTTGTTACTGCTTTGCTGTTAGTGGTTTTTACTGTTCGAGGGATGTATTTTAGTAAAGAAGGGTACTTTCCCCTACACAACAGAAAAGTTTTCTTGTCGAGGATTTAATAACAATTTATTTCAACTCCGCCCGGAGGATTTTTTGTGAAGGGGCGGCAATGTTTAAAATGGAGGAAACAATTTGAACTGTAAGTTAAACCGGAGTATCAAGGACCACCAAATTGCTTCTTCATTGCAGAAATTCATGACGAGATGTTTAAGAAAACACAAACAAAATGCATTCTGGAATGTATATCTTCTACTTTACATTAATGACAACACAAACGAGTAGGAATATAATGCAAAGGAAAAACTCAGTTTCTTTACAGACCATACCAGAGTTGATTTTCTTAAAAATGTTGTATTATTATGCTTTTCAAATGCTGAAAAGCGTTTCAATTCTGACATTTCGACTATAGCATCAAAACTTGATTTTCGAGTTATTAGAGTTCAATGCTAATATTCGCTAGAAATTCATTTTCTCCACAGACCAAGCCAGAAATGATTTTCATTAAAATGTTGAATAATTATGCTTTTCAAAACCTGAAAAGCGTTTTAATTATGACATTTAGACATTAGGATGAATATTTGATTTTTCGAGAAATTCGCGTTCAATGCTAATATTCGCTTGAAACTCATTTTCTATACAGACCAAACGAGAGATGATTTTCATAAAAATGTTGTATTACATTGCTTCTCAGAGCCTGAAAAGAGTTTTGATTATGACCTTTCGACTATAGGAACAAAACTTCACTTTCGAGAAATTAGCGCTCAGTGCTAATACTCGTTTGAAACTCACTTTCAATACAGACCAAACCAGAGATGATTTTCATAAAAATGATTTATTACTAAACTTTTCAGTGTCTGAGAAGCGTTTTCATTATGACCTTACGTCTGTAGTAACAAAAATTTTATTTTCGAGAAATTAGCGTTCATTGTTAATACAAACTTGAGACTCATTTTCTATACAGACCAAGCCAGAGATGATTTTCATTAAAAATGTTGAAATATTCAGCTTTACAGAGCCTGGAAAACGTTTTAGTTATCACATTTCGCCTATAAAATTAAAACTTGATTTTTCGAGAAATTCGCGTTAAATGCTTATTTTCGTTTGAAACTCATTTTTTCTACAGTCCAAACCAGAGATGATTTTCATAAAAATGTTGAATTAATATGTTTTTCAGCGCCTGAAAAGCGTTTTAATTATGACATTTGGACTACAGGATGAATACTTGATTTTTCGAGAAATTCACGTTCAATGCTAGTTCTCGTTTGTAACTCATTTTCTGTACACAACTAGCCCGAGATGATTTACATTAAAATGTTGAATGGCTAAGCTTTTCAGAGTCTAGAAAGCGTTTTAATTATTAAATTTCGACTATAGGATCAAAATTTGATTTTTCAAGAAATTCGCGTTCAATGCTAATACTCACTTGAGACTCATTTTCTATACAGATCAAGCCAGAAATGATTTTCATGAAAATGTTGAATTATTATGCTTTTCAGCGCCTGAAAAGCGTTTTAGTTATCACATTTCGCCTATAGAATCAAAACTTGACTTTCGAGAAATTCGCGTTAAATGCAAATTTTTGTTTGAAACACATTTCCAGTACAGATCTTCAGAGAATGTGACAGAAAAATAAGATCGTGCTTTGATATGCCTGGGGCTGGAAGTTGTCCCAAATTTAGAATTTTTTAGTGGGTTGGTTGTTAATATATGGTCTATATATGTTAATATATGGTCGAAGTCTAGGTCATCCAGGCAAAAATTTAGATATTTCCTTTTCGAAATTTTTAAAATCAGTTTTCGGTGTTCGATACACACCGCTGAGGAAGATTTTTTTGGTTGATTACGTTTAAGTCAATGATTGAATATTCCGGACTACTCGAGTATTCTCTTTGCGAACGAGAGAGGATTTTAACGGGAATGTTTTCTTTTACATATATTGCACAGCCTCCGCCTCTATTGTTTAGCCTGTAATGATAAAGCCTGTATCCCTGCATGCTGACCAGGTGATCTGGGATCGATGAAACAAGCCAGCTCTCCGACACATGAATTGCTTCGAAGGAAAGAGGGGCAAAAATAGTTAGGAATTCGTCGTAGTGGAACAAAAAATTCTGACAGTGGAAATGCTCTTATGTGTTTGGCTAGCTCGTTCTTCAGTACCGTTACAGCAGGGTGAAAAGGGGAAAGAGAAGGTGAGGGAGGGTCGGCAGGGGGTTGGGCGATGGACTCGACTTGCATTTGGCATAGCTGCCGAAAATACGCCGTGGTTGCCATCTCTTTAATATAGATACAAAAACAACCAGGCTGGTCCGGGAGAGAAAATAAGATATATTATTGGACTTACCAGTACTGAAATCTGGATTCTCTTGCAGCATGTATTGAAGTGGATGACCAAAATAAACTGGAGAACACCTGCATGTTACTTTTAACACTTGCACAGATTTCACATGAAACACTCGACACAAACACTTGAACTATGATGGAAACACACACACACACATTTTACACATACATTTAAGTACGGAAACACAAAATAACACACAGAAGTAAACACAGTACATAAACTGAGAGACTCAGTACATTTGGTGGCGATTTATGAAATGTCCTTCGTCCGCTCTCGTTTCGCTTCCGTCGTTGCGGTTTGCTTCTTCACCTTAGCGCTGTAGGAGAGATTCGAACTCGCGAGCCGTCTTGATACTTGTCCTGCCGTTGCTGCCCTGGATGATGATCCGGTCTTACAAAATGTCCTTTCCATACTTTAATTTTAAATGTATATGTCTAAATGCTGATTATCTTGCATTGCGAAAGCTTGTTTAATCTGGCAACATACATTTATTAAGGAAGACAATGAACCATTTTAAATTTTTTATCGAATTGGTTTTATGTGGATATCGGTAAATTTTATATCGGTACTTTATCTGTATTGGCCAAAACTTCATATCGGCCCATCCCTAATATATAGTAAGAAAGTCAAGCCAGCTTTTTTCTTTCAGCACACACACACATTACGTCACGATTGGGACCCCTTGAAAATATAAAATCATTTTATCACCTGTCGGTTGCACAAATTAAATAGTAGTCTATGAATACCACTGAACATTACTTATAACTTCACGCCCTCATAACAGGTAATTCACCACCTTAAGTCTCTAGATATTTTATATGACAGGATATCACCAATTGAGAATTGCATTTAACATAAAATAACCGTGGTCCTACAGCCCTGGAAGGGCCTTGGCCTATCTTGCATTTAAATTGCATTTAAATAATAATAATAAAAAGTCTTTCTACTTCTAGAAAATAAAAGTACAGAGTTGTAAGCTCAAAGAGAAATCAACTACTCTTTGTTCTAATGGAAATACAATAGAATTTTAACAATAGGTAGAAAGTGTCACGGGTGGGACAGATATAAGAACCTTAAAATCGATAATTACGGGCCATTTAACTAAGTGATATGATCCATATTTTTATGTGACGTCACAACTTTAAAATATGTCACTGATATATTATACTTTTATGAAAGGACATGTAAATGTTGTGTTATTATATGTAATATTGTACCTTGTTTGTAATGTGTATCTTTTGTTTAATGTTTATTGTATTTTGTGCTCTATTATGAGTAGTTTAATGTATCTTCATGTTTGCAAGAGTGCACTATGTGAATTTGTATATCTAAAAATGTGCATATGGCAGTTTTGTTGATAGTATCCTTTTGTAGATAGTGAATGATTCATCTGTACTTGAATCTGTGTCCTCGAAAATAGTATAAAAGTGAGGATATCGCGTAAAAAATAACACACTTTCGCCAAGGATCGACGAAGCTTTTAAACTTGAAAAGAACTCCTCGGTGTTGTGCACACATCTTAGTATGGTAGTTCGCGGCGCAAGCTAGGCCTATGTGATCATAGGTACGCCGATAGCCATGCATTGATGCTATGCACAATACAGCAACCATTCTACGTTAAATAATAAACCTAGCCTAAGTATTAATTTGGAGATAAAAGGATAAAGAGCAAATATCGGCTCAGTTATTATTACATATCTCTTGGTATGGTAGTTCGGGGCGCAAGCTAGGTCTATGTGATCTTACACATGCCGATAGCCACGCATTGAGTTTATGCTTTTTTAGTTCAGTCAATTCATCGACAAAGCGAAATCCTCGCCTTCGTCTCAAGGATATTCGCATTATAATTGCCATAAATAAAGAATAAAACCTTTTAGTTTATCCACTGCAGCAATGTGGTTTTATTTCTCTGTGCTGTGAATATTGTCTTTGCTAACACTATCCCTATACCTGAGAGGAGTCTGTTTACTTCACCGAGTCTCATCGTTCACCGCTGATTATTATTAAGTTATTATTAATAAATATAATAATACGTTTAATAGTATAATAATACAGGATTGATAGTATCATAACAAAAGAAGAAAAAAACATTTAATATGAAAACAAGTTGAGAAGAATTTCCTCACTTCTGTGTTGTTTCATGCATAACCTCACAGTAGATATTTTACTATCTTAACTTAATTACAAGGTTCGCCCATAAGGAAATCGAACTGTCAAAAAAGAGAACCAAACCAAATAAAAAGGTAAGATATTCTGGCAACACTGCAAAGAGGTATATCTAAACTTCCCTTCAGTGCTTGTTTCAACCTGTTACAGGCAGTCGGTATCGGGACAAGCGTGCGTAATATGCAGGTCGTGTGCAGGCGGCGAACGAAATACGTGCACCAAGATGGAACAACGTTACGGCATAACGTTTTGTTACAAATTGGGTAAATCGTTTACACAAGCGTTACAGATGATACGGGCAGTGTATGGTGAGATGAACCCTGGTGTTTATAATATGACACCGAAACAAAAAGACAGAGTGCGCAGTGGAAAAGACAGTTGTGGCCCGTAAAGAAAAAAGCACGGATGTCGAAATGGAAGACAAAGGTGCTGCTGATCGCATTTTCTGAATCCCAAGTACTGATTCAGCATGAATTTGTCCCTGAAAACCAAACAATCAATCAGTGCTTGGTCGACTCAGAAACAGGATGAAGCGGATTAGGAAGGACCTCTGTGATTCTGGTCAACGGTTTCGGTTACACGATAATGCTCGGCCTCATACCGCATTGTCTGTACAACAATACCTTGCTAAGCATTCAGTGACAGTGATCAAGTACCCTTCATATTCTCTGGACTTATCGCCTGCTGATTTTTTTCCTTTTTCCCAAGCTTCAGATGGCTATGAAAGGGCGAAGATGTGACGACGTCGCGGACATTAAATTAAATGTTACGCGTATTTTGAGAACACTTACTTTGAATGACTATCAATAGACCTGTTGAAACCTGTACAAACGTTGGTCAAAGTGTATTGCCTCCTCTGGTGATTAAAGGTGATAAAGTCATTTGAAAGTAATTACTTGTTTCCTTTCTTAAAAAAAAAAAGTTCGTTTTTTTATGGGCGCACCTTGTATGTTTTACGTATGTCACGAGTGGGACATCATAAACTAAGAGTTTAATTTGAAAGTGGCATAATTCAATCAACACCCCATAATATAACATTGATTACTGGACATTTTGTGAAGGAAATTTTCATGAGGAGTTTCAAAAATAACAGTACGTAATCAATGTCGGTACAATTTTCATGCCTATGTATCATGTGAAGGTGGAAGGTGAATTAAATACACACAATTCTATGTGCACTTGCAGTTCAAAATTGGGGAATTTGTATTGTAGGAAATCAATGTTTCACCACCTTGTATTGGGGAAATGATGGAACTACACATTTTATTGTGAATTTAAGGCAGTTAATATATTGCTATTTTCTGAAAACACTAGACGTGATGGGTAAAAATCGATTTAATTTTTAGAATCATAATGCTGAAATTATTCAGAAGCAACAGCCCTTTGCAAAACTTAAAAAGCCATGTCGACACAAATTGCAAATTCGTATCTTGCCTCTGTGTAACAAATTGTGGAGTTCATATTTTGAATTACAGAAAGTCAAGTGTAACTCACTCACAGAATTTTTCGGGGTGTTCAACAACAAAAAACACGACAGTATTAAATCTCTAAATCATTAAAACGGCCATGATGTAACTATTTCTGTATTTTGAGTACTAAGTTGTATAACTGTTCATGTAATCTCTGGACGAAATCTCCTTATGTAGATTACAATCTTGACTGATTCACGTTTTCTAACTTCGAATTGAATCATCTGCGTTGGTGATGATCTCTACGATAAGATAAATATCGGAAGGCACTAAATCAATGAGAAATACAAAACTAGCACTAAAATTGATTAACATGGTGGTAATAATGTTTTGTTAATGATGACAACTGTTTTGTACTGTGTCAATTTTTCTTAACTTTTATTATTTCTCTTTGGGCACCCTTAGATTTGTTGTTATTTTAGATATGATGATGAATTATTTTGTAAATTCCTTTGGCCTTAATTTCCGGTTATGAGAAAGCATTTCGGCAAGTGTGTCACAGTTGTCTGGGGAACAGGAGAGCAAAGAACTGTGAACAACTCGTGGAGAATCTTCTGACATCTTACGAGAAGATTGGGTGGGTATTCAATATTCATAATATTACTTAATTACTTTGTTTTGTTAGTGCTTTGCTGTTAGTGGTTTTTACTGTTCGAGGGATGTATTTTAGTAAAGAAGGGTACTTTCCACTACACAACAGAAAAGTATTCTTGTCGAGGATTTAATAACAATTTATTTCAACTCCGCCCGGAGGATTTTTTGTGAAGGGGCGGCAATGTTTAAAATGGAGGAAACAATTTGAACTGTAAGTTAAACCGGAGTATCAAGGACCACCAAATTGCTTCTTCATTGCAGAAATTCATGACGAGATGTTTAAGAAAACACAAACAGGATGCATTCTGGAATGTATATCTTCTACTTTACATTAATGACAACACAAACGAGTAGGAATATAATGCAAAGGAAAAACTCAGTTTCTTTACAGACCATACCAGAGTTGATTTTCTTAAAAATGTTGTATTATTATGCTTTTCAAATCCTGAAAAGCGTTTCAATTCTGACATTTCGACTATAGCATCAAAACTTGATTTTCGAGTTATTAGAGTTCAATGCTAATATTCGCTAGAAATTCATTTTCTCCACACACCAAGCCAGAAATGATTTTCATTAAAATGTTGAATAATTATGCTTTTCAAAACCTGAAAAGCGTTTTAATTATGACATTTAGACATTAGGATGAATATTTGATTTTTCGAGAAATTCGCGTTCAATGCTAATATTCGCTTGAAACTCATTTTCTATACAGACCAAACGAGAGATGATTTTCATAAAAATGTTGTATTACATTGCTTCTCAGAGCCTGAAAATAGTTTTAATTATGACCTTTCGACTATAGGAACAAAACTTCACTTTCGAGAAATTAGCGCTCAGTGCTAATACTCGTTTGAAACTCACTTTCAATACAGACCAAACCAGAGATGATTTTCATAAAAATGATTTATTACTAAACTTTTCAGTGTCTGAGAAGCGTTTTCATTATGACCTTACGTCTGTAGTAACAAAAATTTTATTTTCGAGAAATTAGCGTTCATTGTTAATACAAACTTGAGACTCATTTTCTATACAGACCAAGCCAGAGGTGATTTTCATTAAAAATGTTGAAATATTCAGCTTTTCAGAGCCTGGAAAACGTTTTAGTTATCACATTTCGCCTATAAAATTAAAACTTGATTTTTCGAGAAATTCGCGTTAAATGCTTATTTTCGTTTGAAACTCATTTTTTCTACAGTCCAAACCAGAGATGATTTTCATAAAAATGTTGAATTAATATGTTTTTCAGAGCCTGAAAAGCGTTTTAATTATGACATTTGGACTACAGGATGAATACTTGATTTTTCGAGAAATTCACGTTCAATGCTAGTTCTCGTTTGTAACTCATTTTCTGTACACAACTAGCCAGAGATGATTTAAATTAAAATGTTGAATGGCTAAGCTTTTCAGAGTCTAGAAAGCGTTTTAATTATTAAATTTCGACTATAGGATCAAAATTTGATTTTTCAAGAAATTCGCGTTCAATGCTAATACTCACTTGAGACTCATTTTCTATACAGATCAAGCCAGAAATGATTTTCATGAAAATGTTGAATTATTATGCTTTTCAGCGCCTGAAAAGCGTTTTAGTTATCACATTTCGCCTATAGAATCAAAACTTGACTTTCGAGAAATTCGCGTTAAATGCAAATTTTTGTTTGAAACACATTTCCAGTACAGATCTTCAGAGAATGTGACAGAAAAATAAGATCGTGCTTTGATATGCCTGGGGCTGGAAGTTGTCCGAAATTTAGAATTTTTTAGTGGGTTGGTTGTTAATATATGGTCTATATATGTTAATATATGGTCGAAGTCTAGGTCATCCAGGCAAAAATTTAGATATTTCCTTTTCGAAATTTTTAAAATCAGTTTTCGGTGTTCGATACACACCGCTGAGGAAGATTTTTTTGGTTGATTACGTTTAAGTCAATGATTGAATATTCCGGACTACTCGAGTATTCTCTTTGCGAACGAGAGAGGATTTTAACGGGAATGTTTTCTTTTACATATATTGCACAGCCTCCGCCTCTATTGTTTAGCCTGTAATGATAAAGCCTGTATCCCTGCATGCTGACCAGGTGATCTGGGATCGATGAAACAAGCCAGCTCTCCGACACATGAATTGCTTCGAAGGAAAGAGGGGCAAAAATAGTTAGGAATTCGTCGTAGTGGAACAAAAAATTCTGACAGTGGAAATGCTCTTATGTGTTTGGCTAGCTCGTTCTTCAGTACCGTTACAGCAGGGTGAAAAGGGGAAAGAGAAGGTGAGGGAGGGTCGGCAGGGGGTTGGGCGATGGACTCGACTTGCATTTGGCATAGCTGCCTAAAATACGCCGTGGTTGCCATCTCTTTAATATAGATACAAAAACAACCAGGCTGGTCCGGGAGAGAAAATAAGATATATTATTGGACTTACCAGTACTGAAATCTGGATTCTCTTGCAGAATGTATTGAAGTGGATGACCAAAATAAACTGGAGAACACCTGCATGTTACTTTTAACACTTGCACAGATTTCACATGAAACACTCGACACAAACACTTGAACTATGATGGAAACACACACACACACATTTTACACATACATTTAAGTACGGAAACACAAAATAACACACAGAAGTAAACACAGTACATAAACTGAGAGACGCAGTACATTTGGTGGCGATTTATGAAATGTCCTTCGTCCGCTCTCGTTTCGCTTCCGTCGTTGCGGTTTGCTTCTTCACCTTAGCGTTGTAGGAGAGATTCGAACTCGCGAGCCGTCTTGATACTTGTCCTGCCGTTGCTGCCCTGGATGATGATCCGGTCTTACAAAAAATACTTTAATTTTAAATGTATATGTCTAAATGCTGATTATCTTGCATTGCGAAAGCTTGTTTAATATGGCAACATACATTTATTAAGGAAGACAATGAACCATTTTAAATTTTTTATCGAATTGGTTTTATGTGGATATCGGTAAATTTTATATCGGTACTTTATCTGTATTGGCCAAAACTTCATATCGGCCCATCCCTAATATATAGTAAGAAAGTCAAGCCAGCTTTTTTCTTTCAGCACACACACACATTACGTCACGATTGGGACCCCTTGAAAATATAAAATCATTTTATTACCTGTCGGTTGCACAAATTAAATAGTAGTCTATGAATACCACTGAACATTACTTAAAACTTCACGCCCTCATAACAGGTAATTCACCACCTTAAGTCTCTAGATATTTTATATGACAGGATATCACCAATTGAGAATTGCATTTAACATAAAATAACCGTGGTCCTACAGCCCTGGAAGGGCCTTGGCCTATCTTGCATTTAAATTGCATTTAAATAATAATAATAAAAAGTCTTTCTACTTCTAGAAAATAAAAGTACAGAGTTGTAAGCTCAAAGAGAAATCAACTACTCTTTGTTCTAATGGAAATACAATAGAATTTTAACAATAGGTAGAAATTGTCACGGGTGGGACAGATATAAGAACCTTAAAATCGATAATTACGGGCCATTTAACTAAGTGATATGATCCATATTTTTATGTGACGTCACAACTTTAAAATATGTCACTGATATATTATACTTTTATGAAAGGACATGTAAATGTTGTGTTATTATATGTAATATTGTACCTTGTTTGTAATGTGTATCTTTTGTTTAATGTTTATTGTATTTTGTGCTCTATTATGAGTAGTTTAATGTATCTTCATGTTTGCAAGAGTGCACTATGTGAATTTGTATATCTAAACATGTGCATATGGCAGTTTTGTTGATAGAATCCTTTTGTAGATAGTGAATGATTCATCTGTACTTGAATCTGTGTCCTCGAAAATAGTATAAAAGTGAGGATATCGCGTAAAAAATAACACACTTTCGCCAAGGATCGACGAAGCTTTTAAACTTGAAAAGAACTCCTCGGTGTTGTGCACACATCTTAGTATGGTAGTTCGCGGCGCAAGCTAGGCCTATGTGATCATAGGTACGCCGATAGCCATGCATTGATGCTATGCACAATACAGCAACCATTCTACGTTAAATAATAAACCTAGCCTAAGTATTAATTTGGAGATAAAAGGATAAAGAGCAAATATCGGCTCAGTTATTATTACATATCTCTTGGTATGGTAGTTCGGGGCGCAAGCTAGGTCTATGTGATCTTACACATGCCGATAGCCACGCATTGAGTTTATGCTTTTTTAGTTGAGTCAATTCATCGACAAAGCGAAATCCTCGCCTTCGTCTCAAGGATATTCGCATTATAATTGCCATAAATAAAGAATAAAACCTTTTAGTTTATCCACTGCAGCAATGTGGTTTTATTTCTCTGTGCTGTGAATATTGTCTTTGCTAACACTATCCCTATACCTGAGAGGAGTCTGTTTACTTCACCGAGTCTCATCGTTCACCGCTGATTATTATTAAGTTATTATTAATAAATATAATAATACGTTTAATAGTATAATAATACAGGATTGATAGTATCATAACAAAAGAAGAAAAAAACATTTAATATGAAAACAAGTAGAGAAGAATTTCCTCACTTCTGTGTTGTTTCATGCATAACCTCACAGTAGATATTTTACTATCTTAACTTAATTACAAGGTTCGCCCATAAGGAAATCGAACTGTCAAAAAAGAGAACCAAACCAAATAAAAAGGTAAGATATTCTGGCAACACTGCAAAGAGGTATATCTAAACTTCCCTTCAGTGCTTGTTTCAACCTGTTACAGGCAGTCGGTATCGGGACAAGCGTGCGTAATATGCAGGTCGTGTGCAGGCGGCGAACGAAATACGTGCACCAAGATGGAACAACGTTACAGCATAACGTTTTGTTACAAATTGGGTAAATCGTTTACACAAGCGTTACAGATGATACGGGCAGTGTATGGTGAGATGAACCCTGGTGTTTATAATATGACACCGAAACAAAAAGACAGAGTGCGCAGTGGAAAAGACAGTTGTGGCCCGTAAAGAAAAAAGCACGGATGTCGAAATGGAAGACAAAGGTGCTGCTGATCGCATTTTCTGAATCCCAAGTACTGATTCAGCATGAATTTGTCCCTGAAAACCAAACAATCAATCAGTGCTTGGTCGACTCAGAAACAGGATGAAGCGGATTAGGAAGGACCTCTGTGATTCTGGTCAACGGTTTCGGTTACACGATAATGCTCGGCCTCATACCGCATTGTCTGTACAACAATACCTTGCTAAGCATTCAGTGACAGTGATCAAGTACCCTTCATATTCTCTGGACTTATCGCCTGCTGATTTTTTTCCTTTTTCCCAAGCTTCAGATGGCTATGAAAGTGCGAAGATGTGACGACGTCGCGGACATTAAATTAAATGTTACGCGTATTTTGAGAACACTTACTTTGAATGACTATCAATAGACCTGTTGAAACCTGTACAAACGTTGGTCAAAGTGTATTGCCTCCTCTGGTGATTAAAGGTGATAAAGTCATTTGAAAGTAATTACTTGTTTCCTTTCTTAAAAAAAAAAAGTTCGTTTTTTTATGGGCGCACCTTGTATGTTTTACGTATGTCACGAGTGGGACATCATAAACTAAGAGTTTAATTTGAAAGTGGCATAATTCAATCAACACCCCATAATATATCATTGAGTACTGTACATTTTGTGAAGGAAATTTTCATGAGGAGTTTCAAAAATAACAGTACGTAATCAATGTCGGTACAATTTTCATGCCTATGTATCATGTGAAGGTGGAAGGTGAATTAAATACACACAATTCTATGTGCACTTGCAGTTCAAAATTGGGGAATTTGTATTGTAGGAAATCAATGTTTCACCACCTTGTATTGGGGAAATGATGGAACTACACATTTTATTGTGAATTTAAGGCAGTTAATATATTGCTATTTTCTGAAAACACTAGACGTGATGGGTAAAAATCGATTTAATTTTTAGAATCATAATGCTGAAATTATTCAGAAGCAACAGCCCTTTGCAAAACTTAAAAAGCCATGTCGACACAAATTGCAAATTCGTATCTTGCCTCTGTGTAACAAATTGTGGAGTTCATATTTTGAATTACAGAAAGTCAAGTGTAACTCACTCACAGAATTTTTCGGGGTGTTCAACAACAAAAAACACGACAGTATTAAATCTCTAAATCATTAAAACAGCCATGATGTAACTATTTCTGTATTTTGAGTACTAAGTTGTATAACTGTTCATGTAATCTCTGGACGAAATCTCCTTATGTAGATTACAATCTTGACTGATTCACGTTTTCTAACTTCGAATTGAATCATCTGCGTTGGTGATGATCTCTACGATAAGATAAATATCGGAAGGCACTAAATCAATGAGAAATACAAAACTAGCACTAAAATTGATTAACATGGTGGTAATAATGTTTTGTTAATGATGACAACTGTTTTGTACTGTGTCAATTTTTCTTAACTTTTATTATTTCTCTTTGGGCACCCTTAGATTTGTTGTTATTTTAGATATGATGATGAATTATTTTGTAAATTCCTTTGGCCTTAATTTCCGGTTATGAGAAAGCATTTCGGCAAGTGTGTCACAGTTGTCTGGGGAACAGGAGAGCAAAGAACTGTGAACAACTCGTGGAGAATCTTCTGACATCTTACGAGAAGATTGGGTGGGTATTCAACATTCATAATATTACTTAATTACTTTGTTTTGTTAGTGCTTTGCTGTTAGTGGTTTTTACTGTTCGAGGGATGTATTTTAGTAAAGAAGGGTACTTTCCCCTACACAACAGAAAAGTTTTCTTGTCGAGGATTTAATAACAATTTATTTCAACTCCGCCCGGAGGATTTTTTGTGAAGGGGCGGCAATGTTTAAAATGGAGGAAACAATTTGAACTGTAAGTTAAACCGGAGTATCAAGGACCACCAAATTGCTTCTTCATTGCAGAAATTCATGACGAGATGTTTAAGAAAACACAAACAGGATGCATTCTGGAATGTATATCTTCTACTTTACATTAATGACAACACAAACGAGTAGGAATATAATGCAAAGGAAAAACTCAGTTTCTTTACAGACCATACCAGAGTTGATTTTCTTAAAAATGTTGTATTATTATGCTTTTCAAATCCTGAAAAGCGTTTCAATTCTGACATTTCGACTATAGCATCAAAACTTGATTTTCGAGTTATTAGAGTTCAATGCTAATATTCGCTAGAAATTCATTTTCTCCACACACCAAGCCAGAAATGATTTTCATTAAAATGTTGAATAATTATGCTTTTCAAAACCTGAAAAGCGTTTTAATTATGACATTTAGACATTAGGATGAATATTTGATTTTTCGAGAAATTCGCGTTCAATGCTAATATTCGCTTGAAACTCATTTTCTATACAGACCAAACGAGAGATGATTTTCATAAAAATGTTGTATTACATTGCTTCTCAGAGCCTGAAAAGAGTTTTAATTATGACCTTTCGACTATAGGAACAAAACTTCACTTTCGAGAAATTAGCGCTCAGTGCTAATACTCGTTTGAAACTCACTTTCAATACAGACCAAACCAGAGATGATTTTCATAAAAATGATTTATTACTAAACTTTTCAGTGTCTGAGAAGCGTTTTCATTATGACCTTACGTCTGTAGTAACAAAAATTTTATTTTCGAGAAATTAGCGTTCATTGTTTCAAACTTGAGACTCATTTTCTATACAGACCAAGCCAGAGATGATTTTCATTAAAAATGTTGAAATATTCAGCTTTTCAGAGCCTGGAAAACGTTTTAGTTATCACATTTCGCCTATAAAATTAAAACTTGATTTTTCGAGAAATTCGCGTTAAATGCTTATTTTCGTTTGAAACTCATTTTTTCTACAGTCCAAACCAGAGATGATTTTCATAAAAATGTTGAATTAATATGTTTTTCAGAGCCTGAAAAGCGTTTTAATTATGACATTTGGACTACAGGATGAATACATGATTTTTCGAGAAATTCACGTTCAGTGCTAGTTCTCGTTTGTAACTCATTTTCTGTACACAACTAGCCAGAGATGATTTACATTAAAATGTTGAATGGCTAAGCTTTTCAGAGTCTAGAAAGCGTTTTAATTATTAAATTTCGACTATAGGATCAAAATTTGATTTTTCAAGAAATTCGCGTTCAATGCTAATACTCACTTGAGACTCATTTTCTATACAGATCAAGCCAGAAATGATTTTCATGAAAATGTTGAATTATTATGCTTTTCAGCGCCTGAAAAGCGTTTTAGTTATCACATTTCGCCTATAGAATCAAAACTTGACTTCGAGAAATTCGCGTTAAATGCAAATTTTTGTTTGAAACACATTTCCAGTACAGATCTTCAGAGAATGTGACAGAAAAATAAGATCGTGCTTTGATATGCTGGAAGTTGTCCGATATTTAGAATTTTTTAGTGGGTTGGTTGTTAATATATGGTCTATATATGTTAATATATGGTCGAAGTCTAGGTCATCCAGGCAAAAATTTAGATATTTCCTTTTCGAAATTTTTAAAATCAGTTTTCGGTGTTCGATACACACCGCTGAGGAAGATTTTTTTGGTTGATTACGTTTAAGTCAATGATTGAATATTCCGGACTACTCGAGTATTCTCTTTGCGAACGAGAGAGGATTTTAACGGGAATGTTTTCTTTTACATATATTGCACAGCCTCCGCCTCTATTGTTTAGCCTGTAATGATAAAGCCTGTATCCCTGCATGCTGACCAGGTGATCTGGGATCGATGAAACAAGCCAGCTCTCCGACACATGAATTGCTTCGAAGGAAAGAGGGGCAAAAATAGTTAGGAATTCGTCGTAGTGGAACAAAAAATTCTGACAGTGGAAATGCTCTTATGTGTTTGGCTAGCTCGTTCTTCAGTACCGTTACAGCAGGGTGAAAAGGGGAAAGAGAAGGTGAGGGAGGGTCGGCAGGGGGTTGGGCGATGGACTCGACTTGCATTTGGCATAGCTGCCTAAAATACGCCGTGGTTGCCATCTCTTTAATATAGATACAAAAACAACCAGGCTGGTCCGGGAGAGAAAATAAGATATATTATTGGACTTACCAGTACTGAAATCTGGATTCTCTTGCAGCATGTATTGAAGTGGATGACCAAAATAAACTGGAGAACACCTGCATGTTACTTTTAACACTTGCACAGATTTCACATGAAACACTCGACACAAACACTTGAACTATGATGGAAACACACACACACACATTTTACACATACATTTAAGTACGGAAACACAAAATAACACACAGAAGTAAACACAGTACATAAACTGAGAGACGCAGTACATTTGGTGGCGATTTATGAAATGTCCTTCGTCCGCTCTCGTTTCGCTTCCGTCGTAGCGTTGTAGGAGAGATTCGAACTCGCGAGCCGTCTTGATACTTGTCCTGCCGTTGCTGCCCTGGATGATGATCCGGTCTTACAAAATGTCCTTTCCATACTTTAATTTTAAATGTATATGTCTAAATGCTGATTATCTTGCATTGCGAAAGCTTGTTTAATCTGGCAACATACATTTATTAAGGAAGACAATGAACCATTTTAAATTTTTTATCGAATTGGTTTTATGTGGATATCGGTAAATTTTATATCGGTACTTTATCTGTATTGGCCAAAACTTCATATCGGCCCATCCCTAATATGTAGTATGAAAGTCAAGCCAGCTTTTTTCTTTCAGCACACACACACATTACGTCACGATTGGGACCCCTTGAAAATATAAAATCATTTTATTACCTGTCGGTTGCACAAATTAAATAGTAGTCTATGAATACCACTGAACATTACTTATAACTTCACGCCCTCATAACAGGTAATTCACCACCTTAAGTCTCTAGATATTTTATATGACAGGATATCACCAATTGAGAATTGCATTTAACATAAAATAACCGTGGTCCTACAGCCCTGGAAGGGCCTTGGCCTATCTTGCATTTAAATTGCATTTAAATAATAATAATAAAAAGTCTTTCTACTTCTAGAAAATAAAAGTACAGAGTTGTAAGCTCAAAGAGAAATCAACTACTCTTTGTTCTAATGGAAATACAATAGAATTTGAACAATAGGTAGAAAGTGTCACGGGTGGGACAGATATAAGAACCTTAAAATCGATAATTACGGGCCATTTAACTAAGTGATATGATCCATATTTTTATGTGACGTCACAACTTTAAAATATGTCACTAATATATTATACTTTTATGAAAGGACATGTAAATGTTGTGTTATTATATGTAATATTGTACCTTGTTTGTAATGTGTATCTTTTGTTTAATGTTTATTGTATTTTGTGCTCTATTATGAGTAGTTTAATGTATCTTCATGTTTGCAAGAGTGCACTATGTGAATTTGTATATCTAAACATGTGCATATGGCAGTTTTGTTGATAGTATCCTTTTGTAGATAGTGAATGATTCATCTGTACTTGAATCTGTGTCCTCGAAAATAGTATAAAAGTGAGGATATCGCGTAAAAAATAACACACTTTCGCCAAGGATCGACGAAGCTTTTAAACTTGAAAAGAACTCCTCGGTGTTGTGCACACATCTTAGTATGGTAGTTCGCGGCGCAAGCTAGGCCTATGTGATCATAGGTACGTGATAGCCATGCATTGATGCTATGCACAATACAGCAACCATTCTACGTTAAATAATAAACCTAGCCTAAGTATTAATTTGGAGATAAAAGGATAAAGAGCAAATATCGGCTCAGTTATTATTACATATCTCTTGGTATGGTAGTTCGGGGCGCAAGCTAAGTCTATGTGATCTTACACATGCCGATAGCCACGCATTGAGTTTATGCTTTTTTAGTTGAGTCAATTCATCGACAAAGCGAAATCCTCGCCTTCGTCTCAAGGATATTCGCATTATAATTGCCATAAATAAAGAATAAAACCTTTTAGTTTATCCACTGCAGCAATGTGGTTTTATTTCTCTGTGCTGTGAATATTGTCTTTGCTAACACTATCCCTATACCTGAGAGGAGTCTGTTTACTTCACCGAGTCTCATCGTTCACCGCTGATTATTATTAAGTTATTATTAATAAATATAATAATACGTTTAATAGTATAATAATACAGGATTGATAGTATCATAACAAAAGAAGAAAAAAACATTTAATATGAAAACAAGTAGAGAAGAATTTCCTCACTTCTGTGTTGTTTCATGCATAACCTCACAGTAGATATTTTACTATCTTAACTTAATTACAAGGTTCGCCCATAAGGAAATCGAACTGTCAAAAAAGAGAACCAAACCAAATAAAAAGGTAAGATATTCTGGCAACACTGCAAAGAGGTATATCTAAACTTCCCTTCAGTGCTTGTTTCAACCTGTTACAGGCAGTCGGTATCGGGACAAGCGTGCGTAATATGCAGGTCGTGTGCAGGCGGCGAACGAAATACGTGCACCAAGATGGAACAACGTTACAGCATAACGTTTTGTTACAAATTGGGTAAATCGTTTACACAAGCGTTACAGATGATACGGGCAGTGTATGGTGAGATGAACCCTGGTGTTTATAATATGACACCGAAACAAAAAGACAGAGTGCGCAGTGGAAAAGACAGTTGTGGCCCGTAAAGAAAAAAGCACGGATGTCGAAATGGAAGACAAAGGTGCTGCTGATCGCATTTTCTGAATCCCAAGTACTGATTCAGCATGAATTTGTCCCTGAAAACCAAACAATCAATCAGTGCTTGGTCGACTCAGAAACAGGATGAAGCGGATTAGGAAGGACCTCTGTGATTCTGGTCAACGGTTTCGGTTACACGATAATGCTCGGCCTCATACCGCATTGTCTGTACAACAATACCTTGCTAAGCATTCAGTGACAGTGATCAAGTACCCTTCATATTCTCTGGACTTATCGCCTGCTGATTTTTTTCCTTTTTCCCAAGCTTCAGATGGCTATGAAAGGGCGAAGATGTGACGACGTCGCGGACATTAAATTAAATGTTACGCGTATTTTGAGAACACTTACTTTGAATGACTATCAATAGACCTGTTGAAACCTGTACAAACGTTGGTCAAAGTGTATTGCCTCCTCTGGTGATTAAAGGTGATAAAGTCATTTGAAAGTAATTACTTGTTTCCTTTCTTAAAAAAAAAAAGTTCGTTTTTTTATGGGCGCACCTTGTATGTTTTACGTATGTCACGAGTGGGACATCATAAACTAAGAGTTTAATTTGAAAGTGGCATAATTCAATCAACACCCCATAATATATCATTGAGTACTGTACATTTTGTGAAGGAAATTTTCATGAGGAGTTTCAAAAATAACAGTACGTAATCAATGTCGGTACAATTTTCATGCCTATGTATCATGTGAAGGTGGAAGGTGAATGAAATACACACAATTCTATGTGCACTTGCAGTTCAAAATTGGGGAATTTGTATTGTAGGAAATCAATGTTTCACCACCTTGTAAATAGAGCCATCTATTGGGGAGATGATGGAACTACACATTTTATTGTGAATTTAAGGCAGTTAATATATTGCTATTTTCTGAAAACACTAGACGTGATGGGTAAAAATCGATTTAATTTTTAGAATCATAATGCTGAAATTATTCAGAAGCAACAGCCCTTTGCAAAAATTAAAAAGCCATGTCGACACAAATTGCAAATTCGTATCTTGCCTCTGTGTAACAAATTGTGAAGTTCATATTTTGAATTACAGAAAGTCAAGTGTAACTCACTCACAGAAATTTTCGGGGTGTTCAACAACAAAAAACACGACAGTATTAAATCTCTAAATCATTAAAACAGCCATGATGTAACTATTTCTGTATTTTGAGTACTAAGTTGTATAACTGTTCATGTAATCTCTGGACGAAATCTCCTTATGTAGATTACAATCTTGACTGATTCACGTTTTGTAACTTCGAATTGAATCAACTGCTTTGGTGATGATCTCTACGATAAGATAAATATCGGAAGGCACTAAATCAATGAGAAATACAAAACTAGCACTAAAATTGATTAACATGGTGGTAATAATGTTTTGTTAATGATGACAACTGTTTTGTACTGTGTCAATTTTTCTTAACTTTTATTATTTCTCTTTGGGCACCCTTAGATTTGTTGTTATTTTAGATATGATGATGAATTATTTTGTAAATTCCTTTGGCCTTAATTTCCGGTTATGAGAAAGCATTTCGGCAAGTGTGTCACAGTTGTCTGGGGAACAGGAGAGCAAAGAACTGTGAACAACTCGTGGAGAATCTTCTGATATCTTACGAGAAGATTGGGTGGGTATTCAATATTCATAATATTACTTAATTACTTTGTTTTGTTAGTGCTTTGCTGTTAGTGGTTTTTACTGTTCGAGGGATGTATTTTAGTAAAGAAGGGTACTTTCCCCTACACAACAGAAAATTTTTCTTGTCGAGGATTTAATAACAATTTATTTCAACTCCGCCCGGAGGATTTTTTGTGAAGGGGCGGCAATGTTTAAAATGGAGGAAACAATTTGAACTGTAAGTTAAACCGGAGTATTAAGGACCACCAAATTGCTTCTTCATTGCAGAAATTCATGACGAGCTGTTCAAGAAAACACAAACAGGATGCATTCTGGAATGTATATCTTCTACTTTACATTAAACACAACACAAACGAGTAGGAATATAATGCAAAGGAAAAACTCAGTTTCTTTGCAGACCATGCCAGAGTTGATTTTCTTAAAAATGTTGTATTATTATGCTTTTCAAATGCTGAAAAGCGTTTCAATTCTGACATTTCGACTATAGCATCAAAACTTGATTTTCGAGTTATTAGAGTTCAATGCTAATATTCGCTAGAAATTCATTTTCTCCACAGACCAAGCCAGAAATGATTTTCATTAAAATGTTGAATAATTATGCTTTTCAAAACCTGAAAAGCGTTTTAATTATGACATTTAGACATTAGGATGAATATTTGATTTTTCGAGAAATTCGCGTTCAATGCTAATATTCGCTTGAAACTCATTTTCTATACAGACCAAACGAGAGATGATTTTCATAAAAATGTTGTATTACATTGCTTCTCAGAGCCTGAAAAGAGTTTTAATTATGACCTTTCGACTATAGGAACAAAACTTCACTTTCGAGAAATTAGCGCTCAGTGCTAATACTCGTTTGAAACTCACTTTCAATACAGACCAAACCAGAGATGATTTTCATAAAAATGATTTATTACTAAACTTTTCAGGGTCTGAGAAGCGTTTTCATTATGACCTTACGTTTGTAGTAACAAAAATTTTATTTTCGAGAAATTAGCGTTCATTGTTAATACAAACTTGAGACTCATTTTCTATACAGACCAAGCCAGAGATGATTTTCATTAAAAATGTTGAAATATTCAGCTTTTCAGAGCCTGGAAAACGTTTTAGTTATCACATTTCGCCTATAAAATTAAAACTTGATTTTTCGAGAAATTCGCTTTAAATGCTTATTTTCGTTTGAAACTCATTTTTTCTACAGACCAAACCAGAGATGATTTTCATAAAAATGTTGAATTAATATGTTTTTCAGAGCCTGAAAAGCGTTTTAATTATGACATTTGGACTACAGGATGAATACTTGATTTTTCGAGAAATTCACGTTCAATGCTAGTTCTCGTTTGTAACTCATTTTCTGTACACAACTAGCCAGAGATGATTTACATTAAAATGTTGAATGGCTAAGCTTTTCAGAGTCTAGAAAGCGTTTTAATTATTAAATTTCGACTATAGGATCAAAATTTGATTTTTCAAGAAATTCGCGTTCAATGCTAATACTCACTTGAGAGTCATTTTCTATACAGATCAAGCCAGAAATGATTTTCATGAAAATGTTGAATTATTATGCTTTTCAGCGCCTGAAAAGCGTTTTAGTTATCACATTTCGGCTATAGAATCAAAACTGGACTTTCGAGAAATTCGCGTTAAATGCAAATTTTTGTTTGAAACACATTTCCAGTACAGATCTTCAGAGAATGTGACAGAAAAATAAGATCGTGCTTTGATATGCCTGGGGCTGGAAGTTGTCCGAAATTTAGAATTTTTTAGTGGGTTGGTTGTTAATATATGGTCTATATATGTTAATATATGGTCGAAGTCTAGGTCATCCAGGCAAAAATTTAGATATTTCCTTTTCGAAATTTTTAAAATCAGTTTTCGGTGTTCGATACACACCGCTGAGGAAGATTTTTTTGGTTGATTACGTTTAAGTCAATGATTGAATATTCCGGACTACTCGAGTATTCTCTTTGCGAACGAGAGAGGATTTTAACGGGAATGTTTTCTTTTACATATATTGCACAGCCTCCGCCTCTATTGTTTAGCCTGTAATGATAAAGCCTGTATCCCTGCATGCTGACCAGGTGATCTGGGATCGATGAAACAAGCCAGCTCTCCGACACATGAATTGCTTCGAAGGAAAGAGGGGCAAAAATAGTTAGGAATTCGTCGTAGTGGAACAAAAAATTCTGACAGTGGAAATGCTCTTATGTGTTTGGCTAGCTCGTTCTTCAGTACCGTTACAGCAGGGTGAAAAGGGGAAAGAGAAGGTGAGGGAGGGTCGGCAGGGGGTTGGGCGATGGACTCGACTTGCATTTGGCATAGCTGCCGAAAATACGCCGTGGTTGCCATCTCTTTAATATAGATACAAAAACAACCAGGCTGGTCCGGGGAGAAAATAAGATATATTATTGGACATACCAGTACTAAAATCTGGATTCTCTTGCAGCATGTATTGAAGTGGATGACCAAAATAAACTGGAGAACACCTGCATGTTACTTTTAACACTTGCACAGATTTGACATGAAACACTCGACACAAACACTTGAACTATGATGGAAACACACACACACACATTTTACACATACATTTAAGTACGGAAACACAAAATAACACACAGAAGTAAACACAGTACATAAACTGAGAGACGCAGTACATTTGGTGGCGATTTATGAAATGTCCTTCGTCCGCTCTCGTTTCGCTTCCGTCGTTGCGGTTTGCTTCTTCACCTTAGCGCTGTAGGAGAGATTCGAACTCGCGAGCCGTCTTGATACTTGTCCTGACGTTGCTGCCCTGGATGATGATCCGGTCATACAAAATGTCCTTTCCATACTTTAATTTTAAATGTATATGTCTAAATGCTGATTATCTTGCATTGCGAAAGCTTGTTTAATCTGGCAACATACATTTATTAAGGAAGACAATGAACCATTTTAAATTTTTTATCGAATTGGTTTTATGTGGATATCGGTAAATTTTATATAGGTACTTTATCTGTATTGGCCAAAACTTCATATCGGCCCATCCCTAATATATAGTAAGAAAGTCAAGCCAGCTTTTTTCTTTCAGCACACACACACATTACGTCACGATTGGGACCCCTTGAAAATATAAAATCATTTTATTACCTGTCGGTTGCACAAATTAAATAGTAGTCTATGAATACCACTGAACATTACTTATAACTTCACGCCCTCATAACAGGTAATTCACCACCTTAAGTCTCTAGATATTTTATATGACAGGATATCACCAATTGAGAATTGCATTTAACATAAAATAACCGTGGTCCTACAGCCCTGGAAGGGCCTTGGCCTATCTTGCATTTAAATTGCATTTAAATAATAATAATAAAAAGTCTTTCTACTTCTAGAAAATAAAAGTACAGAGTTGTAAGCTCAAAGAGAAATCAACAACTCTTTGTTCTAATGGAAATACAATAGAATTTTAACAATAGGTAGAAAGTGTCACGGGTGGGACAGATATAAGAACCTTAAAATCGATAATTATGGGCCATTTAACTAAGTGATATGATCCATATTTTTATGTGACGTCACAACTTTAAAATATGTCACTAATATATTATACTTTTATGAAAGGACATGTAAATGTTGTGTTATTATATGTAATATTGTACCTTGTTTGTAATGTGTATCTTTTGTTTAATGTTTATTGTATTTTATGCTCTATTATGAGTAGTTTAATGTATCTTCATGTTTGCGAGAGTGCACTATGTGAATTTGTATATCTAAACATGTGCAGATGGCAGTTTTGTTGATAGTATCCTTTTGTAGATAGTGAATGATTCATCTGTACTTGAATCTGTGTCCTCGAAAATAGTATAAAAGTGAGGATATCGCGTAAAAAATAACACACTTTCGCCAAGGATCGACGAAGCTTTTAAACTTGAAAAGAACTCCTCGGTGTTGTGCACACATCTTGGTATGGTAGTTCGCGGCGCAAGCTAGGCCTATGTGATCATAGGTACGCCGATAGCCATGATTGATGCTATGCACAATACAGCAACCATTCTACGTTAAATAATAAACCTAGCCTAAGTATTAATTTGGAGATAAAAGGATAAAGAGCAAATATCGGCTCAGTTATTATTACATATCTCTTGGTATGGTAGTTCGGGGCGCAAGCTAGGTCTATGTGATCTTACACATGCCGATAGCCACGCATTGAGTTTATGCTTTTTTTAGTTGAGTCAATTCATCGACAAAGCGAAATCCTCGCCTTCGTCTCAAGGATATTCGCATTATAATTGCCATACATAAAGAATAAAACCTTTTAGTTTATCCACTGCAGCAATGTGGTTTTATTTCTCTGTGCTGTGAATATTGTCTTTGCTAACACTATCCCTATACCTGAGAGGAGTCTGTTTACTTCACCGAGTCTCATCGTTCACCGCTGATTATTATTAAGTTATTATTAATAAATATAATAATACGTTTAATAGTATAATAATACAGGATTGATAGTATCATAAGAAAAGAAGAAAAAAACATTTAATATGAAAACAAGTTGAGAAGAATTTCCCCACTTCTGTGTTGTTTCATGCATAACCTCACAGTAGATATTTTACTATCTTAACTTAATTACAAGGTTCGCCCATAAGGAAATCGAACTGTCAAAAAAGAGAACCAAACCAAATAAAAAGGTAAGATATTCTGGCAACACTGCAAAGAGGTATATCTAAACTTCCCTTCAGTGCTTGTTTCAACCTGTTACAGGCAGTCGGTATCGGGACAAGCGTGCGTAATATGCAGGTCGTGTGCAGGCGGCGAACGAAATACGTGCACCAAGATGGAACAACGTTACGGCATAACGTTTTGTTACAAATTGGGTAAATCGTTTACACAAGCGTTACAGATGATACGGGCAGTGTATGGTGAGATGAACCCTGGTGTTTATAATATGACACCGAAACAAAAAGACAGAGTGCGCAGTGGAAAAGACAATTGTGGCCCGTAAGGAAAAAGCACGGATGTCGAAATGGAAGACAAAGGTGCTGCTGATCGCATTTTCTGAATCCCAAGTACTGATTCAGCATGAATTTGTCCCTGAAAACCAAACAATCAATCAGTGCTTGGTCGACTCAGAAACAGGATGAAGCGGATTAGGAAGGACCTCTGTGATTCTGGTCAACGGTTTCGGTTACACGATAATGCTCGGCCTCATACCGCATTGTCTGTACAACAATACCTTGCTAAGCATTCAGTGACAGTGATCAAGTACCCTTCATATTCTCTGGACTTATCGCCTGCTGATTTTTTTCCTTTTTCCCAAGCTTCAGATGGCTATGAAAGGGCGAAGATGTGACGACGTCGCGGACATTAAATTAAATGTTACGCGTATTTTGAGAACACTTACTTTGAATGACTATCAACAGACCTGTTGAAACCTGTACAAACGTTGGTCAAAGTGTATTGCCTCCTCTGGTGATTAAAGGTGATAAAGTCATTTGAAAGTAATTACTTGTTTCCTTTCTTAAAAAAAAAAAGTTCGTTTTTTTATGGGCGCACCTTGTATGTTTTACGTATGTCACGAGTGGGACATCATAAACTAAGAGTTTAATTTGAAAGTGGCATAATTCAATCAACACCCCATAATATAACATTGATTACTGGACATTTTGTGAAGGAAATTTTCATGAGGAGTTTCAAAAATAACAGTACGTAATCAATGTCGGTACAATTTTCATGCCTATGTATCATGTGAAGGTGGAAGGTGAATTAAATACACACAATTCTATGTGCACTTGCAGTTCAAAATTGGGGAATTTGTATTGTAGGAAATCAATGTTTCACCACCTTGTATTGGGGAAATGATGGAACTACACATTTTATTGTGAATTTAAGGCAGTTAATATATTGCTATTTTCTGAAAACACTAGACGTGATGGGTAAAAATCGATTTAATTTTTAGAATCATAATGCTGAAATTATTCAGAAGCAACAGCCCTTTGCAAAACTTAAAAAGCCATGTCGACACAAATTGCAAATTCGTATCTTGCCTCTGTGTAACAAATTGTGGAGTTCATATTTTGAATTACAGAAAGTCAAGTGTAACTCACTCACAGAATTTTTCGGGGTGTTCAACAACAAAAAACACGACAGTATTAAATCTCTAAATCATTAAAACAGCCATGATGTAACTATTTCTGTATTTTGAGTACTAAGTTGTATAACTGTTCATGTAATCTCTGGACGAAATCTCCTTATGTAGATTACAATCTTGACTGATTCACGTTTTCTAACTTCGAATTGAATCATCTGCGTTGGTGATGATCTCTACGATAAGATAAATATCGGAAGGCACTAAATCAATGAGAAATACAAAACTAGCACTAAAATTGATTAACATGGTGGTAATAATGTTTTGTTAATGATGACAACTGTTTTGTACTGTGTCAATTTTTCTTAACTTTTATTATTTCTCTTTGGGCACCCTTAGATTTGTTGTTATTTTAGATATGATGATGAATTATTTTGTAAATTCCTTTGGCCTTAATTTCCGGTTATGAGAAAGCATTTCGGCAAGTGTGTCACAGTTGTCTGGGGAACAGGAGAGCAAAGAACTGTGAACAACTCGTGGAGAATCTTCTGACATCTTACGAGAAGATTGGGTGGGTATTCAACATTCATAATATTACTTAATTACTTTGTTTTGTTAGTGCTTTGCTGTTAGTGGTTTTTACTGTTCGAGGGATGTATTTTAGTAAAGAAGGGTACTTTCCCCTACACAACAGAAAAGTTTTCTTGTCGAGGATTTAATAACAATTTATTTCAACTGCACCCGGAGGATTTTTTGTGAAGGGGCGGCAATGTTTAAAATGGAGGAAACAATTTGAACTGTAAGTTAAACCGGAGTATCAAGGACCACCAAATTGCTTCTTCATTGCAGAAATTCATGACGAGATGTTTAAGAAAACACCAACAGGATGCATTCTGGAATGTATATCTTCTACTTTACATTAATGACAACACAAACGAGTAGGAATATAATGCAAAGGAAAAACTCAGTTTCTTTACAGACCATACCAGAGTTGATTTTCTTAAAAATGTTGTATTATTATGCTTTTCAAATCCTGAAAAGCGTTTCAATTCTGACATTTCGACTATAGCATCAAAACTTGATTTTCGAGTTATTAGAGTTCAATGCTAATATTCGCTAGAAATTCATTTTCTCCACAGACCAAGCCAGAAATGATTTTCATTAAAATGTTGAATAATTATGCTTTTCAAAACCTGAAAAGCGTTTTAATTATGACATTTAGACATTAGGATGAATATTTGATTTTTCGAGAAATTCGCGTTCAATGCTAATATTCGCTTGAAACTCATTTTCTATACAGACCAAACGAGAGATGATTTTCATAAAAATGTTGTATTACATTGCTTCTCAGAGCCTGAAAAGAGTTTTAATTATGACCTTTCGACTATAGGAACAAAACTTCACTTTCGAGAAATTAGCGCACAGTGCTAATACTCGTTTGAAACTCACTTTCAATACAGACCAAACCAGAGATGATTTTCATAAAAATGATTTATTACTAAACTTTTCAGTGTCTGAGAAGCGTTTTCATTATGACCTTACGTCTGTAGTAACAAAAATTTTATTTTCGAGAAATTAGCGTTCATTGTTAATACAAACTTGAGACTCATTTTCTATACAGACCAAGCCAGAGATGATTTTCATTAAAAATGTTGAAATATTCAGCTTTTCAGAGCCTGGAAAACGTTTTAGTTATCACATTTCGCCTATAAAATTAAAACTTGATTTTTCGAGAAATTCGCGTTAAATGCTTATTTTCGTTTGAAACTCATTTTTTCTACAGTCCAAACCAGAGATGATTTTCATAAAAATGTTGAATTAATATGTTTTTCAGAGCCTGAAAAGCGTTTTAATTATGACATTTGGACTACAGGATGAATACTTGATTTTTCGAGAAATTCACGTTCAATGCTAGTTCTCGTTTGTAACTCATTTTCTGTACACAACTAGCCAGAGATGATTTACATTAAAATGTTGAATGGCTAAGCTTTTCAGAGTCTAGAAAGCGTTTTAATTATTAAATTTCGACTATAGGATCAAAATTTGATTTTTCAAGAAATTCGCGTTCAATGCTAATACTCACTTGAAACTCATTTTCTATACAGATCAAGCCAGAAAAGATTTTCATGAAAATGTTGAATTATTATGCTTTTCAGCGCCTGAAAAGCGTTTTAGTTATCACATTTCGCCTATAGAATCAAAACTTGACTTTCGATAAATTCGCGTTAAATGCAAATTTTTGTTTGAAACACATTTCCAGTACAGATCTTCAGAGAATGTGACAGAAAAATAAGATCGTGCTTTGATATGCTGGAAGTTGTCCGAAATTTAGAATTTTTTAGTGGGTTGGTTGTTAATATATGGTCTATATATGTTAATATATGGTCGAAGTCTAGGTCATCCAGGCAAAAATTTAGATATTTCCTTTTCGAAATTTTTAAAATCAGTTTTCTGTGTTCGATACACACCGCTGAGGAAGATTTTTTTGGTTGATTACGTTTAAGTCAATGATTGAATATTCCGGACTACTCGAGTATTCTCTTTGCGAACGAGAGAGGATTTTAACGGGAATGTTTTCTTTTACATATATTGCACAGCCTCCGCCTCTATTGTTTAGCCTGTAATGATAAAGCCTGTATCCCTGCATGCTGACCAGGTGATCTGGGATCGATGAAACAAGCCAGCTCTCCGACACATGAATTGCTTCGAAGGAAAGAGGGGCAAAAATAGTTAGGAATTCGTCGTAGTGGAACAAAAAATTCTGACAGTGGAAATGCTCTTATGTGTTTGGCTAGCTCGTTCTTCAGTACCGTTACAGCAGGGTGAAAAGGGGAAAGAGAAGGTGAGGGAGGGTCGGCAGGGGGTTGGGCGATGGACTCGACTTGCATTTGGCATAGCTGCCGAAAATACGCCGTGGTTGCCATCTCTTTAATATAGATACAAAAACAACCAGGCTGGTCCGGGAGAGAAAATAAGATATATTATTGGACTTACCAGTACTGAAATCTGGATTCTCTTGCAGCATGTATTGAAGTGGATGACCAAAATAAACTGGAGAACACCTGCATGTTACTTTTAACACTTGCACAGATTTGACATGAAACACTCGACACAAACACTTGAACTATGATGGAAACACACACACACACATTTTACACATACATTTAAGTACGGAAACACAAAATAACACACAGAAGTAAACACAGTACATAAACTGAGAGACGCAGTACATTTGGTGGCGATTTATGAAATGTCCTTCGTCCGCTCTCGTTTCGCTTCCGTCGTTGCGGTTTGCTTCTTCACCTTAGCGTTGTAGGAGAGATTCGAACTCGCGAGCCGTCTTGATACTTGTCCTGCCGTTGCTGCCCTGGATGATGATCCGGTCTTACAAAATGTCCTTTCCATACTTTAATTTTAAATGTATATGTCTAAATGCTGATTATCTTGCATTGCGAAAGCTTGTTTAATCTGGCAACATACATTTATTAAGGAAGACAATGAACCATTTTAAATTTTTTATCGAATTGGTTTTATGTGGATATCGGTAAATTTTATATCGGTACTTTATCTGTATTGGCCAAAACTTCATATCGCCCCATCCCTAATATATAGTAAGAAAGTCAAGCCAACTTTTTTCTTTCAGCACACACACACATTACGTCACGATTGGGACCCCTTGAAAATATAAAATCATTTTATTACCTGTCGGTTGCAAAAATTAAATAGTAGTCTATGAATACCACTGAACATTACTTAAAACTTCACGCCCTCATAACAGGTAATTCACCACCTCAAGTCTCTAGATATTTTATATGACAGGATATCACCAATTGAGAATTGCATTTAACATAAAATAACCGTGGTCCTACAGCCCTGGAAGGGCCTTGGCCTATCTTGCATTTAAATTGCATTTAAATAATAATAATAAAAAGTCTTTCTACTTCTAGAAAATAAAAGTACAGAGTTGTAAGCTCAAAGAGAAATCAACTACTCTTTGTTCTAATGGAAATACAATAGAATTTGAACAATAGGTAGAAAGTGTCACGGGTGGGACAGATATAAGAACCTTAAAATCGATAATTACGGGCCATTTAACTAAGTGATATGATCCATATTTTTATGTGACGTCACAACTTTAAAATATGTCACTGACATATTATACTTTTATGAAAGGACATGTAAATGTTGTGTTATTATATGTAATATTGTACCTTGTTTGTAATGTGTATCTTTTGTTTAATGTTTATTGTATTTTGTGCTCTATTATGAGTAGTTTAATGTATCTTCATGTTTGCAAGAGTGCACTATGTGAATTTGTATATCTAAACATGTGCATATGGCAGTTTTGTTGATAGTATCCTTTTGTAGATAGTGAATGATTCATCTGTACTTGAATCTGTGTCCTCGAAAATAGTATAAAAGTGAGGATATCGCGTAAAAAATAACACACTTTCGCCAAGGATCGACGAAGCTTTTAAACTTGAAAAGAACTCCTCGGTGTTGTGCACACATCTTAGTATGGTAGTTCGCGGCGGTATAGGCCTATGTGATCATAGGTACGCCGATAGCCATGCATTGATGCTATGCACAATACAGCAACCATTCAACGTTAAATAATAAACCTAGCCTAAGTATTAATTTGGAGATAAAAGGATAAAGAGCAAATATCGGCTCAGTTATTATTACATATCTCTTGGTATGGTAGTTCGGGGCGCAAGCTAGGTCTATGTGATCTTACACATGCCGATAGCCACGCATTGAGTTTATGCTTTTTTAGTTGAGTCAATTCATCGACAAAGCGAAATCCTCGCCTTCGTCTCAAGGATATTCGCATTATAATTGCCATAAATAAAGAATAAAACCTTTTAGTTTATCCACTGCAGCAATGTGGTTTTATTTCTCTGTGCTGTGAATATTGTCTTTGCTAACACTATCCCTATACCTGAGAGGAGTCTGTTTACTTCACCGAGTCTCATCGTTCACCGCTGATTATTATTAAGTTATTATTAATAAATATAATAATACGTTTAATAGTATAATAATACAGGATTGATAGTATCATAACAAAAGAAGAAAAAAACATTTAATATGAAAACAAGTAGAGAAGAATTTCCTCACTTCTGTGTTGTTTCATGCATAACCTCACAGTAGATATTTTACTATCTTAACTTAATTACAAGGTTCGCCCATAAGGAAATCGAACTGTCAAAAAAGAGAACCAAACCAAATAAAAAGGTAAGATATTCTGGCAACACTGCAAAGAGGTATATCTAAACTTCCCTTCAGTGCTTGTTTCAACCTGTTACAGGCAGTCGGTATCGGGACAAGCGTGCGTAATATGCAGGTCGTGTGCAGGCGGCGAACGAAATACGTGCACCAAGATGGAACAACGTTACAGCATAACGTTTTGTTACAAATTGGGTAAATCGTTTACACAAGCGTTACAGATGATACGGGCAGTGTATGGTGAGATGAACCCTGGTGTTTATAATATGACACCGAAACAAAAAGACAGAGTGCGCAGTGGAAAAGACAGTTGTGGCCCGTAAAGAAAAAAGCACGGATGTCGAAATGGAAGACAAAGGTGCTGCTGATCGCATTTTCTGAATCCCAAGTACTGATTCAGCATGAATTTGTCCCTGAAAACCAAACAATCAATCAGTGCTTGGTCGACTCAGAAACAGGATGAAGCGGATTAGGAAGGACCTCTGTGATTCTGGTCAACGGTTTCGGTTACACGATAATGCTCGGCCTCATACCGCATTGTCTGTACAACAATACCTTGCTAAGCATTCAGTGACAGTGATCAAGTACCCTTCATATTCTCTGGACTTATCGCCTGCTGATTTTTTTCCTTTTTCCCAAGCTTCAGATGGCTATGAAAGTGCGAAGATGTGACGACGTCGCGGACATTAAATTAAATGTTACGCGTATTTTGAGAACACTTACTTTGAATGACTATCAATAGACCTGTTGAAACCTGTACAAACGTTGGTCAAAGTGTATTGCCTCCTCTGGTGATTAAAGGTGATAAAGTCATTTGAAAGTAATTACTTGTTTCCTTTCTTAAAAAAAAAAAGTTCGTTTTTTTATGGGCGCACCTTGTATGTTTTACGTATGTCACGAGTGGGACATCATAAACTAAGAGTTTAATTTGAAAGTGGCATAATTCAATCAACACCCCATAATATATCATTGAGTACTGTACATTTTGTGAAGGAAATTTTCATGAGGAGTTTCAAAAATAACAGTACGTAATCAATGTCGGTACAATTTTCATGCCTATGTATCATGTGAAGGTGGAAGGTGAATTAAATACACACAATTCTATGTGCACTTGCAGTTCAAAATTGGGGAATTTGTATTGTAGGAAATCAATGTTTCACCACCTTGTATTGGGGAAATGATGGAACTACACATTTTATTGTGAATTTAAGGCAGTTAATATATTGCTATTTTCTGAAAACACTAGACGTGATGGGTAAAAATCGATTTAATTTTTAGAATCATAATGCTGAAATTATTCAGAAGCAACAGCCCTTTGCAAAACTTAAAAAGCCATGTCGACACAAATTGCAAATTCGTATCTTGCCTCTGTGTAACAAATTGTGGAGTTCATATTTTGAATTACAGAAAGTCAAGTGTAACTCACTCACAGAATTTTTCGGGGTGTTCAACAACAAAAAACACGACAGTATTAAATCTCTAAATCATTAAAACAGCCATGATGTAACTATTTCTGTATTTTGAGTACTAAGTTGTATAACTGTTCATGTAATCTCTGGACGAAATCTCCTTATGTAGATTACAATCTTGACTGATTCACGTTTTCTAACTTCGAATTGAATCATCTGCGTTGGTGATGATCTCTACGATAAGATAAATATCGGAAGGCACTAAATCAATGAGAAATACAAAACTAGCACTAAAATTGATTAACATGGTGGTAATAATGTTTTGTTAATGATGACAACTGTTTTGTACTGTGTCAATTTTTCTTAACTTTTATTATTTCTCTTTGGGCACCCTTAGATTTGTTGTTATTTTAGATATGATGATGAATTATTTTGTAAATTCCTTTGGCCTTAATTTCCGGTTATGAGAAAGCATTTCGGCAAGTGTGTCACAGTTGTCTGGGGAACAGGAGAGCAAAGAACTGTGAACAACTCGTGGAGAATCTTCTGACATCTTACGAGAAGATTGGGTGGGTATTCAACATTCATAATATTACTTAATTACTTTGTTTTGTTAGTGCTTTGCTGTTAGTGGTTTTTACTGTTCGAGGGATGTATTTTAGTAAAGAAGGGTACTTTCCCCTACACAACAGAAAAGTTTTCTTGTCGAGGATTTAATAACAATTTATTTCAACTCCGCCCGGAGGATTTTTTGTGAAGGGGCGGCAATGTTTAAAATGGAGGAAACAATTTGAACTGTAAGTTAAACCGGAGTATCAAGGACCACCAAATTGCTTCTTCATTGCAGAAATTCATGACGAGATGTTTAAGAAAACACAAACAGGATGCATTCTGGAATGTATATCTTCTACTTTACATTAATGACAACACAAACGAGTAGGAATATAATGCAAAGGAAAAACTCAGTTTCTTTACAGACCATACCAGAGTTGATTTTCTTAAAAATGTTGTATTATTATGCTTTTCAAATCCTGAAAAGCGTTTCAATTCTGACATTTCGACTATAGCATCAAAACTTGATTTTCGAGTTATTAGAGTTCAATGCTAATATTCGCTAGAAATTCATTTTCTCCACACACCAAGCCAGAAATGATTTTCATTAAAATGTTGAATAATTATGCTTTTCAAAACCTGAAAAGCGTTTTAATTATGACATTTAGACATTAGGATGAATATTTGATTTTTCGAGAAATTCGCGTTCAATGCTAATATTCGCTTGAAACTCATTTTCTATACAGACCAAACGAGAGATGATTTTCATAAAAATGTTGTATTACATTGCTTCTCAGAGCCTGAAAAGAGTTTTAATTATGACCTTTCGACTATAGGAACAAAACTTCACTTTCGAGAAATTAGCGCTCAGTGCTAATACTCGTTTGAAACTCACTTTCAATACAGACCAAACCAGAGATGATTTTCATAAAAATGATTTATTACTAAACTTTTCAGTGTCTGAGAAGCGTTTTCATTATGACCTTACGTCTGTAGTAACAAAAATTTTATTTTCGAGAAATTAGCGTTCATTGTTTCAAACTTGAGACTCATTTTCTATACAGACCAAGCCAGAGATGATTTTCATTAAAAATGTTGAAATGTTCAGCTTTTCAGAGCCTGGAAAACGTTTTAGTTATCACATTTCGCCTATAAAATTAAAACTTGATTTTTCGAGAAATTCGCGTTAAATGCTTATTTTCGTTTGAAACTCATTTTTTCTACAGTCCAAACCAGAGATGATTTTCATAAAAATGTTGAATTAATATGTTTTTCAGAGCCTGAAAAGCGTTTTAATTATGACATTTGGACTACAGGATGAATACTTGATTTTTCGAGAAATTCACGTTCAGTGCTAGTTCTCGTTTGTAACTCATTTTCTGTACACAACTAGCCAGAGATGATTTACATTAAAATGTTGAATGGCTAAGCTTTTCAGAGTCTAGAAAGCGTTTTAATTATTAAATTTCGACTATAGGATCAAAATTTGATTTTTCAAGAAATTCGCGTTCAATGCTAATACTCACTTGAGACTCATTTTCTATACAGATCAAGCCAGAAATGATTTTCATGAAAATGTTGAATTATTATGCTTTTCAGCGCCTGAAAAGCGTTTTAGTTATCACATTTCGCCTATAGAATCAAAACTTGACTTCGAGAAATTCGCGTTAAATGCAAATTTTTGTTTGAAACACATTTCCAGTACAGATCTTCAGAGAATGTGACAGAAAAATAAGATCGTGCTTTGATATGCTGGAAGTTGTCCGATATTTAGAATTTTTTAGTGGGTTGGTTGTTAATATATGGTCTATATATGTTAATATATGGTCGAAGTCTAGGTCATCCAGGCAAAAATTTAGATATTTCCTTTTCGAAATTTTTAAAATCAGTTTTCGGTGTTCGATACACACCGCTGAGGAAGATTTTTTTGGTTGATTACGTTTAAGTCAATGATTGAATATTCCGGACTACTCGAGTATTCTCTTTGCGAACGAGAGAGGATTTTAACGGGAATGTTTTCTTTTACATATATTGCACAGCCTCCGCCTCTATTGTTTAGCCTGTAATGATAAAGCCTGTATCCCTGCATGCTGACCAGGTGATCTGGGATCGATGAAACAAGCCAGCTCTCCGACACATGAATTGCTTCGAAGGAAAGAGGGGCAAAAATAGTTAGGAATTCGTCGTAGTGGAACAAAAAATTCTGACAGTGGAAATGCTCTTATGTGTTTGGCTAGCTCGTTCTTCAGTACCGTTACAGCAGGGTGAAAAGGGGAAAGAGAAGGTGAGGGAGGGTCGGCAGGGGGTTGGGCGATGGACTCGACTTGCATTTGGCATAGCTGCCTAAAATACGCCGTGGTTGCCATCTCTTTAATATAGATACAAAAACAACCAGGCTGGTCCGGGAGAGAAAATAAGATATATTATTGGACTTACCAGTACTGAAATCTGGATTCTCTTGCAGCATGTATTGAAGTGGATGACCAAAATAAACTGGAGAACACCTGCATGTTACTTTTAACACTTGCACAGATTTCACATGAAACACTCGACACAAACACTTGAACTATGATGGAAACACACACACACACATTTTACACATACATTTAAGTACGGAAACACAAAATAACACACAGAAGTAAACACAGTACATAAACTGAGAGACGCAGTACATTTGGTGGCGATTTATGAAATGTCCTTCGTCCGCTCTCGTTTCGCTTCCGTCGTAGCGTTGTAGGAGAGATTCGAACTCGCGAGCCGTCTTGATACTTGTCCTGCCGTTGCTGCCCTGGATGATGATCCGGTCTTACAAAATGTCCTTTCCATACTTTAATTTTAAATGTATATGTCTAAATGCTGATTATCTTGCATTGCGAAAGCTTGTTTAATCTGGCAACATACATTTATTAAGGAAGACAATGAACCATTTTAAATTTTTTATCGAATTGGTTTTATGTGGATATCGGTAAATTTTATATCGGTACTTTATCTGTATTGGCCAAAACTTCATATCGGCCCATCCCTAATATGTAGTATGAAAGTCAAGCCAGCTTTTTTCTTTCAGCACACACACACATTACGTCACGATTGGGACCCCTTGAAAATATAAAATCATTTTATTACCTGTCGGTTGCACAAATTAAATAGTAGTCTATGAATACCACTGAACATTACTTATAACTTCACGCCCTCATAACAGGTAATTCACCACCTTAAGTCTCTAGATATTTTATATGACAGGATATCACCAATTGAGAATTGCATTTAACATAAAATAACCGTGGTCCTACAGCCCTGGAAGGGCCTTGGCCTATCTTGCATTTAAATTGCATTTAAATAATAATAATAAAAAGTCTTTCTACTTCTAGAAAATAAAAGTACAGAGTTGTAAGCTCAAAGAGAAATCAACTACTCTTTGTTCTAATGGAAATACAATAGAATTTGAACAATAGGTAGAAAGTGTCACGGGTGGGACAGATATAAGAACCTTAAAATCGATAATTACGGGCCATTTAACTAAGTGATATGATCCATATTTTTATGTGACGTCACAACTTTAAAATATGTCACTAATATATTATACTTTTATGAAAGGACATGTAAATGTTGTGTTATTATATGTAATATTGTACCTTGTTTGTAATGTGTATCTTTTGTTTAATGTTTATTGTATTTTGTGCTCTATTATGAGTAGTTTAATGTATCTTCATGTTTGCAAGAGTGCACTATGTGAATTTGTATATCTAAACATGTGCATATGGCAGTTTTGTTGATAGTATCCTTTTGTAGATAGTGAATGATTCATCTGTACTTGAATCTGTGTCCTCGAAAATAGTATAAAAGTGAGGATATCGCGTAAAAAATAACACACTTTCGCCAAGGATCGACGAAGCTTTTAAACTTGAAAAGAACTCCTCGGTGTTGTGCACACATCTTAGTATGGTAGTTCGCGGCGCAAGCTAGGCCTATGTGATCATAGGTACGTGATAGCCATGCATTGATGCTATGCACAATACAGCAACCATTCTACGTTAAATAATAAACCTAGCCTAAGTATTAATTTGGAGATAAAAGGATAAAGAGCAAATATCGGCTCAGTTATTATTATATATCTCTTGGTATGGTAGTTCGGGGCGCAAGCTAAGTCTATGTGATCTTACACATGCCGATAGCCACGCATTGAGTTTATGCTTTTTTAGTTGAGTCAATTCATCGACAAAGCGAAATCCTCGCCTTCGTCTCAAGGATATTCGCATTATAATTGCCATAAATAAAGAATAAAACCTTTTAGTTTATCCACTGCAGCAATGTGGTTTTATTTCTCTGTGCTGTGAATATTGTCTTTGCTAACACTATCCCTATACCTGAGAGGAGTCTGTTTACTTCACCGAGTCTCATCGTTCACCGCTGATTATTATTAAGTTATTATTAATAAATATAATAATACGTTTAATAGTATAATAATACAGGATTGATAGTATCATAACAAAAGAAGAAAAAAACATTTAATATGAAAACAAGTAGAGAAGAATTTCCTCACTTCTGTGTTGTTTCATGCATAACCTCACAGTAGATATTTTACTATCTTAACTTAATTACAAGGTTCGCCCATAAGGAAATCGAACTGTCAAAAAAGAGAACCAAACCAAATAAAAAGGTAAGATATTCTGGCAACACTGCAAAGAGGTATATCTAAACTTCCCTTCAGTGCTTGTTTCAACCTGTTACAGGCAGTCGGTATCGGGACAAGCGTGCGTAATATGCAGGTCGTGTGCAGGCGGCGAACGAAATACGTGCACCAAGATGGAACAACGTTACAGCATAACGTTTTGTTACAAATTGGGTAAATCGTTTACACAAGCGTTACAGATGATACGGGCAGTGTATGGTGAGATGAACCCTGGTGTTTATAATATGACACCGAAACAAAAAGACAGAGTGCGCAGTGGAAAAGACAGTTGTGGCCCGTAAAGAAAAAAGCACGGATGTCGAAATGGAAGACAAAGGTGCTGCTGATCGCATTTTCTGAATCCCAAGTACTGATTCAGCATGAATTTGTCCCTGAAAACCAAACAATCAATCAGTGCTTGGTCGACTCAGAAACAGGATGAAGCGGATTAGGAAGGACCTCTGTGATTCTGGTCAACGGTTTCGGTTACACGATAATGCTCGGCCTCATACCGCATTGTCTGTACAACAATACCTTGCTAAGCATTCAGTGACAGTGATCAAGTACCCTTCATATTCTCTGGACTTATCGCCTGCTGATTTTTTTCCTTTTTCCCAAGCTTCAGATGGCTATGAAAGGGCGAAGATGTGACGACGTCGCGGACATTAAATTAAATGTTACGCGTATTTTGAGAACACTTACTTTGAATGACTATCAATAGACCTGTTGAAACCTGTACAAACGTTGGTCAAAGTGTATTGCCTCCTCTGGTGATTAAAGGTGATAAAGTCATTTGAAAGTAATTACTTGTTTCCTTTCTTAAAAAAAAAAAGTTCGTTTTTTTATGGGCGCACCTTGTATGTTTTACGTATGTCACGAGTGGGACATCATAAACTAAGAGTTTAATTTGAAAGTGGCATAATTCAATCAACACCCCATAATATATCATTGAGTACTGTACATTTTGTGAAGGAAATTTTCATGAGGAGTTTCAAAAATAACAGTACGTAATCAATGTCGGTACAATTTTCATGCCTATGTATCATGTGAAGGTGGAAGGTGAATGAAATACACACAATTCTATGTGCACTTGCAGTTCAAAATTGGGGAATTTGTATTGTAGGAAATCAATGTTTCACCACCTTGTAAATAGAGCCATCTATTGGGGAGATGATGGAACTACACATTTTATTGTGAATTTAAGGCAGTTAATATATTGCTATTTTCTGAAAACACTAGACGTGATGGGTAAAAATCGATTTAATTTTTAGAATCATAATGCTGAAATTATTCAGAAGCAACAGCCCTTTGCAAAAATTAAAAAGCCATGTCGACACAAATTGCAAATTCGTATCTTGCCTCTGTGTAACAAATTGTGAAGTTCATATTTTGAATTACAGAAAGTCAAGTGTAACTCACTCACAGAAATTTTCGGGGTGTTCAACAACAAAAAACACGACAGTATTAAATCTCTAAATCATTAAAACAGCCATGATGTAACTATTTCTGTATTTTGAGTACTAAGTTGTATAACTGTTCATGTAATCTCTGGACGAAATCTCCTTATGTAGATTACAATCTTGACTGATTCACGTTTTGTAACTTCGAATTGAATCAACTGCTTTGGTGATGATCTCTACGATAAGATAAATATCGGAAGGCACTAAATCAATGAGAAATACAAAACTAGCACTAAAATTGATTAACATGGTGGTAATAATGTTTTGTTAATGATGACAACTGTTTTGTACTGTGTCAATTTTTCTTAACTTTTATTATTTCTCTTTGGGCACCCTTAGATTTGTTGTTATTTTAGATATGATGATGAATTATTTTGTAAATTCCTTTGGCCTTAATTTCCGGTTATGAGAAAGCATTTCGGCAAGTGTGTCACAGTTGTCTGGGGAACAGGAGAGCAAAGAACTGTGAACAACTCGTGGAGAATCTTCTGATATCTTACGAGAAGATTGGGTGGGTATTCAATATTCATAATATTACTTAATTACTTTGTTTTGTTAGTGCTTTGCTGTTAGTGGTTTTTACTGTTCGAGGGATGTATTTTAGTAAAGAAGGGTACTTTCCCCTACACAACAGAAAATTTTTCTTGTCGAGGATTTAATAACAATTTATTTCAACTCCGCCCGGAGGATTTTTTGTGAAGGGGCGGCAATGTTTAAAATGGAGGAAACAATTTGAACTGTAAGTTAAACCGGAGTATTAAGGACCACCAAATTGCTTCTTCATTGCAGAAATTCATGACGAGCTGTTCAAGAAAACACAAACAGGATGCATTCTGGAATGTATATCTTCTACTTTACATTAAACACAACACAAACGAGTAGGAATATAATGCAAAGGAAAAACTCAGTTTCTTTGCAGACCATGCCAGAGTTGATTTTCTTAAAAATGTTGTATTATTATGCTTTTCAAATGCTGAAAAGCGTTTCAATTCTGACATTTCGACTATAGCATCAAAACTTGATTTTCGAGTTATTAGAGTTCAATGCTAATATTCGCTAGAAATTCATTTTCTCCACAGACCAAGCCAGAAATGATTTTCATTAAAATGTTGAATAATTATGCTTTTCAAAACCTGAAAAGCGTTTTAATTATGACATTTAGACATTAGGATGAATATTTGATTTTTCGAGAAATTCGCGTTCAATGCTAATATTCGCTTGAAACTCATTTTCTATACAGACCAAACGAGAGATGATTTTCATAAAAATGTTGTATTACATTGCTTCTCAGAGCCTGAAAAGAGTTTTAATTATGACCTTTCGACTATAGGAACAAAACTTCACTTTCGAGAAATTAGCGCTCAGTGCTAATACTCGTTTGAAACTCACTTTCAATACAGACCAAACCAGAGATGATTTTCATAAAAATGATTTATTACTAAACTTTTCAGGGTCTGAGAAGCGTTTTCATTATGACCTTACGTTTGTAGTAACAAAAATTTTATTTTCGAGAAATTAGCGTTCATTGTTAATACAAACTTGAGACTCATTTTCTATACAGACCAAGCCAGAGATGATTTTCATTAAAAATGTTGAAATATTCAGCTTTTCAGAGCCTGGAAAACGTTTTAGTTATCACATTTCGCCTATAAAATTAAAACTTGATTTTTCGAGAAATTCGCTTTAAATGCTTATTTTCGTTTGAAACTCATTTTTTCTACAGACCAAACCAGAGATGATTTTCATAAAAATGTTGAATTAATATGTTTTTCAGAGCCTGAAAAGCGTTTTAATTATGACATTTGGACTACAGGATGAATACTTGATTTTTCGAGAAATTCACGTTCAATGCTAGTTCTCGTTTGTAACTCATTTTCTGTACACAACTAGCCAGAGATGATTTACATTAAAATGTTGAATGGCTAAGCTTTTCAGAGTCTAGAAAGCGTTTTAATTATTAAATTTCGACTATAGGATCAAAATTTGATTTTTCAAGAAATTCGCGTTCAATGCTAATACTCACTTGAGAGTCATTTTCTATACAGATCAAGCCAGAAATGATTTTCATGAAAATGTTGAATTATTATGCTTTTCAGCGCCTGAAAAGCGTTTTAGTTATCACATTTCGGCTATAGAATCAAAACTGGACTTTCGAGAAATTCGCGTTAAATGCAAATTTTTGTTTGAAACACATTTCCAGTACAGATCTTCAGAGAATGTGACAGAAAAATAAGATCGTGCTTTGATATGCCTGGGGCTGGAAGTTGTCCGAAATTTAGAATTTTTTAGTGGGTTGGTTGTTAATATATGGTCTATATATGTTAATATATGGTCGAAGTCTAGGTCATCCAGGCAAAAATTTAGATATTTCCTTTTCGAAATTTTTAAAATCAGTTTTCGGTGTTCGATACACACCGCTGAGGAAGATTTTTTTGGTTGATTACGTTTAAGTCAATGATTGAATATTCCGGACTACTCGAGTATTCTCTTTGCGAACGAGAGAGGATTTTAACGGGAATGTTTTCTTTTACATATATTGCACAGCCTCCGCCTCTATTGTTTAGCCTGTAATGATAAAGCCTGTATCCCTGCATGCTGACCAGGTGATCTGGGATCGATGAAACAAGCCAGCTCTCCGACACATGAATTGCTTCGAAGGAAAGAGGGGCAAAAATAGTTAGGAATTCGTCGTAGTGGAACAAAAAATTCTGACAGTGGAAATGCTCTTATGTGTTTGGCTAGCTCGTTCTTCAGTACCGTTACAGCAGGGTGAAAAGGGGAAAGAGAAGGTGAGGGAGGGTCGGCAGGGGGTTGGGCGATGGACTCGACTTGCATTTGGCATAGCTGCCGAAAATACGCCGTGGTTGCCATCTCTTTAATATAGATACAAAAACAACCAGGCTGGTCCGGGGAGAAAATAAGATATATTATTGGACATACCAGTACTAAAATCTGAATTCTCTTGCAGCATGTATTGAAGTGGATGACCAAAATAAACTGGAGAACACCTGCATGTTACTTTTAACACTTGCACAGATTTGACATGAAACACTCGACACAAACACTTGAACTATGATGGAAACACACACACACACATTTTACACATACATTTAAGTACGGAAACACAAAATAACACACAGAAGTAAACACAGTACATAAACTGAGAGACGCAGTACATTTGGTGGCGATTTATGAAATGTCCTTCGTCCGCTCTCGTTTCGCTTCCGTCGTTGCGGTTTGCTTCTTCACCTTAGCGCTGTAGGAGAGATTCGAACTCGCGAGCCGTCTTGATACTTGTCCTGACGTTGCTGCCCTGGATGATGATCCGGTCATACAAAATGTCCTTTCCATACTTTAATTTTAAATGTATATGTCTAAATGCTGATTATCTTGCATTGCGAAAGCTTGTTTAATCTGGCAACATACATTTATTAAGGAAGACAATGAACCATTTTAAATTTTTTATCGAATTGGTTTTATGTGGATATCGGTAAATTTTATATAGGTACTTTATCTGTATTGGCCAAAACTTCATATCGGCCCATCCCTAATATATAGTAAGAAAGTCAAGCCAGCTTTTTTCTTTCAGCACACACACACATTGCGTCACCCCTTGACCCCTTGAAAATATAAAATCATTTTATTACCTGTCGGTTGCACAAATTAAATAGTAGTCTATGAATACCACTGAACATTACTTATAACTTCACGCCCTCATAACAGGTAATTCACCACCTTAAGTCTCTAGATATTTTATATGACAGGATATCACCAATTGAGAATTGCATTTAACATAAAATAACCGTGGTCCTACAGCCCTGGAAGGGCCTTGGCCTATCTTGCATTTAAATTGCATTTAAATAATAATAATAAAAAGTCTTTCTACTTCTAGAAAATAAAAGTACAGAGTTGTAAGCTCAAAGAGAAATCAACAACTCTTTGTTCTAATGGAAATACAATAGAATTTTAACAATAGGTAGAAAGTGTCACGGGTGGGACAGATATAAGAACCTTAAAATCGATAATTATGGGCCATTTAACTAAGTGATATGATCCATATTTTTATGTGACGTCACAACTTTAAAATATGTCACTAATATATTATACTTTTATGAAAGGACATGTAAATGTTGTGTTATTATATGTAATATTGTACCTTGTTTGTAATGTGTATCTTTTGTTTAATGTTTATTGTATTTTATGCTCTATTATGAGTAGTTTAATGTATCTTCATGTTTGCGAGAGTGCACTATGTGAATTTGTATATCTAAACATGTGCAGATGGCAGTTTTGTTGATAGTATCCTTTTGTAGATAGTGAATGATTCATCTGTACTTGAATCTGTGTCCTCGAAAATAGTATAAAAGTGAGGATATCGCGTAAAAAATAACACACTTTCGCCAAGGATCGACGAAGCTTTTAAACTTGAAAAGAACTCCTCGGTGTTGTGCACACATCTTGGTATGGTAGTTCGCGGCGCAAGCTAGGCCTATGTGATCATAGGTACGCCGATAGCCATGATTGATGCTATGCACAATACAGCAACCATTCTACGTTAAATAATAAACCTAGCCTAAGTATTAATTTGGAGATAAAAGGATAAAGAGCAAATATCGGCTCAGTTATTATTACATATCTCTTGGTATGGTAGTTCGGGGCGCAAGCTAGGTCTATGTGATCTTACACATGCCGATAGCCACGCATTGAGTTTATGCTTTTTTTAGTTGAGTCAATTCATCGACAAAGCGAAATCCTCGCCTTCGTCTCAAGGATATTCGCATTATAATTGCCATACATAAAGAATAAAACCTTTTAGTTTATCCACTGCAGCAATGTGGTTTTATTTCTCTGTGCTGTGAATATTGTCTTTGCTAACACTATCCCTATACCTGAGAGGAGTCTGTTTACTTCACCGAGTCTCATCGTTCACCGCTGATTATTATTAAGTTATTATTAATAAATATAATAATACGTTTAATAGTATAATAATACAGGATTGATAGTATCATAAGAAAAGAAGAAAAAAACATTTAATATGAAAACAAGTTGAGAAGAATTTCCCCACTTCTGTGTTGTTTCATGCATAACCTCACAGTAGATATTTTACTATCTTAACTTAATTACAAGGTTCGCCCATAAGGAAATCGAACTGTCAAAAAAGAGAACCAAACCAAATAAAAAGGTAAGATATTCTGGCAACACTGCAAAGAGGTATATCTAAACTTCCCTTCAGTGCTTGTTTCAACCTGTTACAGGCAGTCGGTATCGGGACAAGCGTGCGTAATATGCAGGTCGTGTGCAGGCGGCGAACGAAATACGTGCACCAAGATGGAACAACGTTACGGCATAACGTTTTGTTACAAATTGGGTAAATCGTTTACACAAGCGTTACAGATGATACGGGCAGTGTATGGTGAGATGAACCCTGGTGTTTATAATATGACACCGAAACAAAAAGACAGAGTGCGCAGTGGAAAAGACAATTGTGGCCCGTAAGGAAAAAGCACGGATGTCGAAATGGAAGACAAAGGTGCTGCTGATCGCATTTTCTGAATCCCAAGTACTGATTCAGCATGAATTTGTCCCTGAAAACCAAACAATCAATCAGTGCTTGGTCGACTCAGAAACAGGATGAAGCGGATTAGGAAGGACCTCTGTGATTCTGGTCAACGGTTTCGGTTACACGATAATGCTCGGCCTCATACCGCATTGTCTGTACAACAATACCTTGCTAAGCATTCAGTGACAGTGATCAAGTACCCTTCATATTCTCTGGACTTATCGCCTGCTGATTTTTTTCCTTTTTCCCAAGCTTCAGATGGCTATGAAAGGGCGAAGATGTGACGACGTCGCGGACATTAAATTAAATGTTACGCGTATTTTGAGAACACTTACTTTGAATGACTATCAATAGACCTGTTGAAACCTGTACAAACGTTGGTCAAAGTGTATTGCCTCCTCTGGTGATTAAAGGTGATAAAGTCATTTGAAAGTAATTACTTGTTTCCTTTCTTAAAAAAAAAAAGTTCGTTTTTTTATGGGCGCACCTTGTATGTTTTACGTATGTCACGAGTGGGACATCATAAACTAAGAGTTTAATTTGAAAGTGGCATAATTCAATCAACACCCCATAATATAACATTGATTACTGGACATTTTGTGAAGGAAATTTTCATGAGGAGTTTCAAAAATAACAGTACGTAATCAATGTCGGTACAATTTTCATGCCTATGTATCATGTGAAGGTGGAAGGTGAATTAAATACACACAATTCTATGTGCACTTGCAGTTCAAAATTGGGGAATTTGTATTGTAGGAAATCAATGTTTCACCACCTTGTATTGGGGAAATGATGGAACTACACATTTTATTGTGAATTTAAGGCAGTTAATATATTGCTATTTTCTGAAAACACTAGACGTGATGGGTAAAAATCGATTTAATTTTTAGAATCATAATGCTGAAATTATTCAGAAGCAACAGCCCTTTGCAAAACTTAAAAAGCCATGTCGACACAAATTGCAAATTCGTATCTTGCCTCTGTGTAACAAATTGTGGAGTTCATATTTTGAATTACAGAAAGTCAAGTGTAACTCACTCACAGAATTTTTCGGGGTGTTCAACAACAAAAAACACGACAGTATTAAATCTCTAAATCATTAAAACAGCCATGATGTAACTATTTCTGTATTTTGAGTACTAAGTTGTATAACTGTTCATGTAATCTCTGGACGAAATCTCCTTATGTAGATTACAATCTTGACTGATTCACGTTTTCTAACTTCGAATTGAATCATCTGCGTTGGTGATGATCTCTACGATAAGATAAATATCGGAAGGCACTAAATCAATGAGAAATACAAAACTAGCACTAAAATTGATTAACATGGTGGTAATAATGTTTTGTTAATGATGACAACTGTTTTGTACTGTGTCAATTTTTCTTAACTTTTATTATTTCTCTTTGGGCACCCTTAGATTTGTTGTTATTTTAGATATGATGATGAATTATTTTGTAAATTCCTTTGGCCTTAATTTCCGGTTATGAGAAAGCATTTCGGCAAGTGTGTCACAGTTGTCTGGGGAACAGGAGAGCAAAGAACTGTGAACAACTCGTGGAGAATCTTCTGACATCTTACGAGAAGATTGGGTGGGTATTCAACATTCATAATATTACTTAATTACTTTGTTTTGTTAGTGCTTTGCTGTTAGTGGTTTTTACTGTTCGAGGGATGTATTTTAGTAAAGAAGGGTACTTTCCCCTACACAACAGAAAAGTTTTCTTGTCGAGGATTTAATAACAATTTATTTCAACTGCACCCGGAGGATTTTTTGTGAAGGGGCGGCAATGTTTAAAATGGAGGAAACAATTTGAACTGTAAGTTAAACCGGAGTATCAAGGACCACCAAATTGCTTCTTCATTGCAGAAATTCATGACGAGATGTTTAAGAAAACACCAACAGGATGCATTCTGGAATGTATATCTTCTACTTTACATTAATGACAACACAAACGAGTAGGAATATAATGCAAAGGAAAAACTCAGTTTCTTTACAGACCATACCAGAGTTGATTTTCTTAAAAATGTTGTATTATTATGCTTTTCAAATCCTGAAAAGCGTTTCAATTCTGACATTTCGACTATAGCATCAAAACTTGATTTTCGAGTTATTAGAGTTCAATGCTAATATTCGCTAGAAATTCATTTTCTCCACAGACCAAGCCAGAAATGATTTTCATTAAAATGTTGAATAATTATGCTTTTCAAAACCTGAAAAGCGTTTTAATTATGACATTTAGACATTAGGATGAATATTTGATTTTTCGAGAAATTCGCGTTCAATGCTAATATTCGCTTGAAACTCATTTTCTATACAGACCAAACGAGAGATGATTTTCATAAAAATGTTGTATTACATTGCTTCTCAGAGCCTGAAAAGAGTTTTAATTATGACCTTTCGACTATAGGAACAAAACTTCACTTTCGAGAAATTAGCGCACAGTGCTAATACTCGTTTGAAACTCACTTTCAATACAGACCAAACCAGAGATGATTTTCATAAAAATGATTTATTACTAAACTTTTCAGTGTCTGAGAAGCGTTTTCATTATGACCTTACGTCTGTAGTAACAAAAATTTTATTTTCGAGAAATTAGCGTTCATTGTTAATACAAACTTGAGACTCATTTTCTATACAGACCAAGCCAGAGATGATTTTCATTAAAAATGTTGAAATATTCAGCTTTTCAGAGCCTGGAAAACGTTTTAGTTATCACATTTCGCCTATAAAATTAAAACTTGATTTTTCGAGAAATTCGCGTTAAATGCTTATTTTCGTTTGAAACTCATTTTTTCTACAGTCCAAACCAGAGATGATTTTCATAAAAATGTTGAATTAATATGTTTTTCAGAGCCTGAAAAGCGTTTTAATTATGACATTTGGACTACAGGATGAATACTTGATTTTTCGAGAAATTCACGTTCAATGCTAGTTCTCGTTTGTAACTCATTTTCTGTACACAACTAGCCAGAGATGATTTACATTAAAATGTTGAATGGCTAAGCTTTTCAGAGTCTAGAAAGCGTTTTAATTATTAAATTTCGACTATAGGATCAAAATTTGATTTTTCAAGAAATTCGCGTTCAATGCTAATACTCACTTGAAACTCATTTTCTATACAGATCAAGCCAGAAAAGATTTTCATGAAAATGTTGAATTATTATGCTTTTCAGCGCCTGAAAAGCGTTTTAGTTATCACATTTCGCCTATAGAATCAAAACTTGACTTTCGATAAATTCGCGTTAAATGCAAATTTTTGTTTGAAACACATTTCCAGTACAGATCTTCAGAGAATGTGACAGAAAAATAAGATCGTGCTTTGATATGCTGGAAGTTGTCCGAAATTTAGAATTTTTTAGTGGGTTGGTTGTTAATATATGGTCTATATATGTTAATATATGGTCGAAGTCTAGGTCATCCAGGCAAAAATTTAGATATTTCCTTTTCGAAATTTTTAAAATCAGTTTTCTGTGTTCGATACACACCGCTGAGGAAGATTTTTTTGGTTGATTACGTTTAAGTCAATGATTGAATATTCCGGACTACTCGAGTATTCTCTTTGCGAACGAGAGAGGATTTTAACGGGAATGTTTTCTTTTACATATATTGCACAGCCTCCGCCTCTATTGTTTAGCCTGTAATGATAAAGCCTGTATCCCTGCATGCTGACCAGGTGATCTGGGATCGATGAAACAAGCCAGCTCTCCGACACATGAATTGCTTCGAAGGAAAGAGGGGCAAAAATAGTTAGGAATTCGTCGTAGTGGAACAAAAAATTCTGACAGTGGAAATGCTCTTATGTGTTTGGCTAGCTCGTTCTTCAGTACCGTTACAGCAGGGTGAAAAGGGGAAAGAGAAGGTGAGGGAGGGTCGGCAGGGGGTTGGGCGATGGACTCGACTTGCATTTGGCATAGCTGCCGAAAATACGCCGTGGTTGCCATCTCTTTAATATAGATACAAAAACAACCAGGCTGGTCCGGGAGAGAAAATAAGATATATTATTGGACTTACCAGTACTGAAATCTGGATTCTCTTGCAGCATGTATTGAAGTGGATGACCAAAATAAACTGGAGAACACCTGCATGTTACTTTTAACACTTGCACAGATTTGACATGAAACACTCGACACAAACACTTGAACTATGATGGAAACACACACACACACATTTTACACATACATTTAAGTACGGAAACACAAAATAACACACAGAAGTAAACACAGTACATAAACTGAGAGACGCAGTACATTTGGTGGCGATTTATGAAATGTCCTTCGTCCGCTCTCGTTTCGCTTCCGTCGTTGCGGTTTGCTTCTTCACCTTAGCGTTGTAGGAGAGATTCGAACTCGCGAGCCGTCTTGATACTTGTCCTGCCGTTGCTGCCCTGGATGATGATCCGGTCTTACAAAATGTCCTTTCCATACTTTAATTTTAAATGTATATGTCTAAATGCTGATTATCTTGCATTGCGAAAGCTTGTTTAATCTGGCAACATACATTTATTAAGGAAGACAATGAACCATTTTAAATTTTTTATCGAATTGGTTTTATGTGGATATCGGTAAATTTTATATCGGTACTTTATCTGTATTGGCCAAAACTTCATATCGCCCCATCCCTAATATATAGTAAGAAAGTCAAGCCAACTTTTTTCTTTCAGCACACACACACATTACGTCACGATTGGGACCCCTTGAAAATATAAAATCATTTTATTACCTGTCGGTTGCAAAAATTAAATAGTAGTCTATGAATACCACTGAACATTACTTAAAACTTCACGCCCTCATAACAGGTAATTCACCACCTCAAGTCTCTAGATATTTTATATGACAGGATATCACCAATTGAGAATTGCATTTAACATAAAATAACCGTGGTCCTACAGCCCTGGAAGGGCCTTGGCCTATCTTGCATTTAAATTGCATTTAAATAATAATAATAAAAAGTCTTTCTACTTCTAGAAAATAAAAGTACAGAGTTGTAAGCTCAAAGAGAAATCAACTACTCTTTGTTCTAATGGAAATACAATAGAATTTGAACAATAGGTAGAAAGTGTCACGGGTGGGACAGATATAAGAACCTTAAAATCGATAATTACGGGCCATTTAACTAAGTGATATGATCCATATTTTTATGTGACGTCACAACTTTAAAATATGTCACTGACATATTATACTTTTATGAAAGGACATGTAAATGTTGTGTTATTATATGTAATATTGTACCTTGTTTGTAATGTGTATCTTTTGTTTAATGTTTATTGTATTTTGTGCTCTATTATGAGTAGTTTAATGTATCTTCATGTTTGCAAGAGTGCACTATGTGAATTTGTATATCTAAACATGTGCATATGGCAGTTTTGTTGATAGTATCCTTTTGTAGATAGTGAATGATTCATCTGTACTTGAATCTGTGTCCTCGAAAATAGTATAAAAGTGAGGATATCGCGTAAAAAATAACACACTTTCGCCAAGGATCGACGAAGCTTTTAAACTTGAAAAGAACTCCTCGGTGTTGTGCACACATCTTAGTATGGTAGTTCGCGGCGGTATAGGCCTATGTGATCATAGGTACGCCGATAGCCATGCATTGATGCTATGCACAATACAGCAACCATTCAACGTTAAATAATAAACCTAGCCTAAGTATTAATTTGGAGATAAAAGGATAAAGAGCAAATATCGGCTCAGTTATTATTACATATCTCTTGGTATGGTAGTTCGGGGCGCAAGCTAGGTCTATGTGATCTTACACATGCCGATAGCCACGCATTGAGTTTATGCTTTTTTAGTTGAGTCAATTCATCGACAAAGCGAAATCCTCGCCTTCGTCTCAAGGATATTCGCATTATAATTGCCATAAATAAAGAATAAAACCTTTTAGTTTATCCACTGCAGCAATGTGGTTTTATTTCTCTGTGCTGTGAATATTGTCTTTGCTAACACTATCCCTATACCTGAGAGGAGTCTGTTTACTTCACCGAGTCTCATCGTTCACCGCTGATTATTATTAAGTTATTATTAATAAATATAATAATACGTTTAATAGTATAATAATACAGGATTGATAGTATCATAACAAAAGAAGAAAAAAACATTTAATATGAAAACAAGTAGAGAAGAATTTCCTCACTTCTGTGTTGTTTCATGCATAACCTCACAGTAGATATTTTACTATCTTAACTTAATTACAAGGTTCGCCCATAAGGAAATCGAACTGTCAAAAAAGAGAACCAAACCAAATAAAAAGGTAAGATATTCTGGCAACACTGCAAAGAGGTATATCTAAACTTCCCTTCAGTGCTTGTTTCAACCTGTTACAGGCAGTCGGTATCGGGACAAGCGTGCGTAATATGCAGGTCGTGTGCAGGCGGCGAACGAAATACGTGCACCAAGATGGAACAACGTTACAGCATAACGTTTTGTTACAAATTGGGTAAATCGTTTACACAAGCGTTACAGATGATACGGGCAGTGTATGGTGAGATGAACCCTGGTGTTTATAATATGACACCGAAACAAAAAGACAGAGTGCGCAGTGGAAAAGACAGTTGTGGCCCGTAAAGAAAAAAGCACGGATGTCGAAATGGAAGACAAAGGTGCTGCTGATCGCATTTTCTGAATCCCAAGTACTGATTCAGCATGAATTTGTCCCTGAAAACCAAACAATCAATCAGTGCTTGGTCGACTCAGAAACAGGATGAAGCGGATTAGGAAGGACCTCTGTGATTCTGGTCAACGGTTTCGGTTACACGATAATGCTCGGCCTCATACCGCATTGTCTGTACAACAATACCTTGGTAAGCATTCAGTGACAGTGATCAAGTACCCTTCATATTCTCTGGACTTATCGCCTGCTGATTTTTTTCCTTTTTCCCAAGCTTCAGATGGCTATGAAAGGGCGAAGATGTGACGACGTCGCGGACATTAAATTAAATGTTACGCGTATTTTGAGAACACTTACTTTGAATGACTATCAATAGACCTGTTGAAACCTGTACAAACGTTGGTCAAAGTGTATTGCCTCCTCTGGTGATTAAAGGTGATAAAGTCATTTGAAAGTAATTACTTGTTTCCTTTCTTAAAAAAAAAAAGTTCGTTTTTTTATGGGCGCACCTTGTATGTTTTACGTATGTCACGAGTGGGACATCATAAACTAAGAGTTTAATTTGAAAGTGGCATAATTCAATCAACACCCCATAATATATCATTGAGTACTGTACATTTTGTGAAGGAAATTTTCATGAGGAGTTTCAAAAATAACAGTACGTAATCAATGTCGGTACAATTTTCATGCCAATGTATCATGTGAAGGTGGAAGGTGAATGAAATACACACAATTCTATGTGCACTTGCAGTTCAAAATTGGGGAATTTGTATTGTAGGAAATCAATGTTTCACCACCTTGTAAATAGAGCCATCTATTGGGGAGATGATGGAACTACACATTTTATTGTGAATTTAAGGCAGTTAATATATTGCTATTTTCTGAAAACACTAGACGTGATGGGTAAAAATCGATTTAATTTTTAGAATCATAATGCTGAAATTATTGAGAAGCAACAGCCCTTTGCAAAACTTAAAAAGCCATGTCGACACAAATTGCAAATTCGTATCTTGCCTCTGTGTAACAAATTGTGAAGTTCATATTTTGAATTACAGAAAGTCAAGTGTAACTCACTCACAGAAATTTTCGGGGTGTTCAACAACAAAAAACACGACAGTATTAAATCTCTAAATCATTAAAACGGCCATGATGTAACTATTTCTGTATTTTGAGTACTAAGTTGTATAACTGTTCATGTAATCTCTGGACGAAATCTCCTTATGTAGATTACATTCTTGACTGATTCACGTTTTCTAACTTCGAATTGAATCATCTGCGTTGGTGATGATCTCTGCGATAAGATAAATATCGGAAGGCACTAAATCAATGAGAAATACAAAACTAGCACTAAAATTGATTAACATGGTGGTAATAATGTTTTGTTATTGATGACAACTGTTTTGTACTGTGTCAATTTTTCTTAACTTTTATTACTTCTCTTTGGGCACCCTTAGATTTGTTGTTATTTTAGATATGATGATGAATTATTTTGTAAATTCCTTTGGCCTTAATTTCCGGTTATGAGAAAGCATTTCGGCAAGTGTGTCACAGTTGTCTGGGGAACAGGAGAGCAAAGAACTGTGAACAACTCGTGGAGAATCTTCTGACATCTTACGAGAAGATTGGGTGGGTATTCCATATTCATAATATTACTTAATTACTTTGTTTTGTTAGTGCTTTGCTGTTAGTGGTTTTTACTGTTCGAGGGATGTATTTTAGTAAAGAAGGGTACTTTCCCCTACACAACAGAAAAATTTTCTTGTCGAGGATTTAATAACAATTTATTTCAACTCCGCCCGGAGGATTTTTTGTGAAGGGGCGGCAATGTTTAAAATGGAGGAAACAATTTGAACTGTAAGTTAAACCGGAGTATTAAGGACCACCAAATTGCTTCTTCATTGCAGAAATTCATGACGAGCTGTTCAAGAAAACACAAACAGGATGCATTCTGGAATGTATATCTTCTACTTTACATTAAAGACAACACAAACGAGTAGGAATATAATGCAAAGGAAAAACTCAGTTTCTTTACAGACCATGCCAGAGTTGATTTTCTTAAAAATGTTGTATTATTATGCTTTTCAAATGCTGAAAAGCGTTTCAATTCTGACATTTCGACTATAGCATCAAAACTTGATTTTCGAGTTATTAGAGTTCAATGCTAATATTCGCTAGAAATTCATTTTCTCCACAGACCAAGCCAGAAATGATTTTCATTAAAATGTTGAATAATTATGCTTTTCAAAACCTGAAAAGCGTTTTAATTATGACATTTAGACATTAGGATGAATATTTGATTTTTCGAGAAATTCGCGTTCAATGCTAATATTCGCTTGAAACTCATTTTCTATACAGACCAAACGAGAGATGATTTTCATAAAAATGTTGTATTACATTGCTTCTCAGAGCCTGAAAAGAGTTTTAATTATGACCTTTCGACTATAGGAACAAAACTTCACTTTCGAGAAATTAGCGCTCAGTGCTAATACTCGTTTGAAACTCACTTTCAATACAGACCAAACCAGAGATGATTTTCATAAAAATGATTTATTACTAAACTTTTCAGGGTCTGAGAAGCGTTTTCATTATGACCTTACGTTTGTAGTAACAAAAATTTTATTTTCGAGAAATTAGCGTTCATTGTTAATACAAACTTGAGACTCATTTTCTATACAGACCAAGCCAGAGATGATTTTCATTAAAAATGTTGAAATATTCAGCTTTTCAGAACCTGGAAAACGTTTTAGTTATCACATTTCGCCTATAAAATTAAAACTTGATTTTTCGAGAAATTCGCGTTAAATGCTTATTTTCGTTTGAAACTCATTTTTTCTACAGACCAAACCAGAGATGATTTTCATAAAAATGTTGAATTAATATGTTTTTCAGAGCCTGAAAAGCGTTTTAATTATGACATTTGGACTACAGGATGAATACTTGATTTTTCGAGAAATTCACGTTCAATGCTAGTTCTCGTTTGTAACTCATTTTCTGTACACAACTAGCCAGAGATGATTTACATTAAAATGTTGAATGGCTAAGCTTTTCAGAGTCTAGAAAGCGTTTTAATTATTAAATTTCGACTATAGGATCAAAATTTGATTTTTCAAGAAATTCGCGTTCAATGCTAATACTCACTTGAGAGTCATTTTCTATACAGATCAAGCCAGAAATGATTTTCATGAAAATGTTGAATTATTATGCTTTTCAGCGCCTGAAAAGCGTTTTAGTTATCACATTTCGGCTATAGAATCAAAACTTGACTTTCGAGAAATTCGCGTTAAATGCAAATTTTTGTTTGAAACACATTTCCAGTACAGATCTTCAGAGAATGTGACAGAAAAATAAGATCGTGCTTTGATATGCCTGGGGCTGGAAGTTGTCCGAAATTTAGAATTTTTTAGTGGGTTGGTTGTTAATATATGGTCTATATATGTTAATATATGGTCGAAGTCTAGGTCATCCAGGCAAAAATTTAGATATTTCCTTTTCGAAATTTTTAAAATCAGTTTTCGGTGTTCGATACACACCGCTGAGGAAGATTTTTTTGGTTGATTACGTTTAAGTCAATGATTGAATATTCCGGACTACTCGACTATTCTCTTTGCGAACGAGAGAGGATTTTAACGGGAATGTTTTCTTTTACATATATTGCACAGCCTCCGCCTCTATTGTTTAGCCTGTAATGATAAAGCCTGTATCCCTGCATGCTGACCAGGTGATCTGGGATCGATGAAACAAGCCAGCTCTCCGACACATGAATTGCTTCGAAGGAAAGAGGGGCAAAAATAGTTAGGAATTCGTCGTAGTGGAACAAAAAATTCTGACAGTGGAAATGCTCTTATGTGTTTGGCTAGCTCGTTCTTCAGTACCGTTACAGCAGGGTGAAAAGGGGAAAGAGAAGGTGAGGGAGGGTCGGCAGGGGGTTGGGCGATGGACTCGACTTGCATTTGGCATAGCTGCCGAAAATACGCCGTGGTTGCCATCTCTTTAATATAGATACAAAAACAACCAGGCTGGTCCGGGAGAGAAAATAAGATATATTATTGGACTTACCAGTACTGAAATCTGGATTCTCTTGCAGCATGTATTGAAGTGGATGACCAAAATAAACTGGAGAACACCTGCATGTTACTTTTAACACTTGCACAGATTTGACATGAAACACACGACACAAACACTTGAACTATGATGGAAACACAAACACACACATTTTACACATACATTTAAGTACGGAAACACAAAATAACACACAGAAGTAAACACAGTACATAAACTGAGAGACGCAGTACATTTGGTGGCGATTTATGAAATGTCCTTCGTCCGCTCTCGTTTCGCTTCCGTCGTTGCGGTTTGCTTCTTCACCTTAGCGCTGTAGGAGAGATTCGAACTCGCGAGCCGTCTTGATACTTGTCCTGCCGTTGCTGCCCTGGATGATGATCCGGTCTTACAAAATGTCCTTTCCATACTTTAATTTTAAATGTATATGTCTAAATGCTGATTATCTTGCATTGCGAAAGCTTGTTTAATCTGGCAACATACATTTATTAAGGAAGACAATGAACCATTTTAAATTTTTTATCGAATTGGTTTTATGTGGATATCGGTAAATTTTATATCGGTACTTTATCTGTATTGGCCAAAACTTCATATCGGCCCATCCCTAATATGTAGTATGAAAGTCAAGCCAGCTTTTTTCTTTCAGCACACACACACATTACGTCACGATTGGGACCCCTTGAAAATATAAAATCATTTTATTACCTGTCGGTTGCACAAATTAAATAGTAGTCTATGAATACCACTGAACATTACTTATAACTTCACGCCCTCATAACAGGTAATTCACCACCTTAAGTCTCTAGATATTTTATATGACAGGATATCACCAATTGAGAATTGCATTTAACATAAAATAACCGTGGTCCTACAGCCCTGGAAGGGCCTTGGCCTATCTTGCATTTAAATTGCATTTAAATAATAATAATAAAAAGTCTTTCTACTTCTAGAAAATAAAAGTACAGAGTTGTAAGCTCAAAGAGAAATCAACTACTCTTTGTTCTAATGGAAATACAATAGAATTTGAACAATAGGTAGAAAGTGTCACGGGTGGGACAGATATAAGAACCTTAAAATCGATAATTACGGGCCATTTAACTAAGTGATATGATCCATATTTTTATGTGACGTCACAACTTTAAAATATGTCACTAATATATTATACTTTTATGAAAGGACATGTAAATGTTGTGTTATTATATGTAATATTGTACCTTGTTTGTAATGTGTATCTTTTGTTTAATGTTTATTGTATTTTGTGCTCTATTATGAGTAGTTTAATGTATCTTCATGTTTGCAAGAGTGCACTATGTGAATTTGTATATCTAAACATGTGCATATGGCAGTTTTGTTGATAGTATCCTTTTGTAGATAGTGAATGATTCATCTGTACTTGAATCTGTGTCCTCGAAAATAGTATAAAAGTGAGGATATCGCGTAAAAAATAACACACTTTCGCCAAGGATCGACGAAGCTTTTAAACTTGAAAAGAACTCCTCGGTGTTGTGCACACATCTTGGTATGGTAGTTCGCGGCGCAAGCTAGGCCTATGTGATCATAGGTACGCCGATAGCCATGCATTGATGCTATGCACAATACAGCAACCATTCTACGTTAAATAATAAACCTAGCCTAAGTATTAATTTGGAGATAAAAGGATAAAGAGCAAATATCGGCTCAGTTATTATTACATATCTCTTGGTATGGTAGTTCGGGGCGCAAGCTAGGTCTATGTGATCTTACACATGCCGATAGACTCGCATTGAGTTTATGCTTTTTTAGTTGAGTCAATTCATCGACAAAGCGAAATCCTCGCCTTCGTCTCAAGGATATTCGCATTATAATTGCCATACATAAAGAATAAAACCTTTTAGTTTATCCACTGCAGCAATGTGGTTTTATTTCTCTGTGCTGTGAATATTGTCTTTGCTAACACTATCCCTATACCTGAGAGGAGTCTGTTTACTTCACCGAGTCTCATCGTTCACCGCTGATTATTATTAAGTTATTATTAATAAATATAATAATACGTTTAATAGTATAATAATACAGGATTGATAGTATCATAAGAAAAGAAGAAAAAAACATTTAATATGAAAACAAGTTGAGAAGAATTTCCTCACTTCTGTGTTGTTTCATGCATAACCTCACAGTAGATATTTTACTATCTTAACTTAATTACAAGGTTCGCCCGTAAGGAAATCGAACTGTCAAAAAAGAGAACCAAACCAAATAAAAAGGTAAGATATTCTGGCAACACTGCAAAGAGGTATATCTAAACTTCCCTTCAGTGCTTGTTTCAACCTGTTACAGGCAGTCGGTATCGGGACAAGCGTGCGTAATATGCAGGTCGTGTGCAGGCGGCGAACGAAATACGTGCACCAAAATGGAACAACGTTACAGCATAACGTTTCGTTACAAATTGGGTAAATCGTTTACACAAGCGTTACAGATGATACGGGCAGTGTATGGTGAGATGAACCCTGGTGTTTATAATATGACACCGAAACAAAAAGACAGAGTGCGCAGTGGAAAAGACAGTTGTGGCCCGTAAAGAAAAAAGCACGGATGTCGAAATGGAAGACAAAGGTGCTGCTGATCGCATTTTCTGAATCCCAAGTACTGATTCAGCATGAATTTGTCCCTGAAAACCAAACAATCAATCAGTGCTTGGTCGACTGAGAAACAGGATGAAGCGGATTAGGAAGGACCTCTGTGATTCTGGTCAACGGTTTCGGTTACACGATAATGCTCGGCCTCATACCGCATTGTCTGTACAACAATACCTTGCTAAGCATTCAGTGACAGTGATCAAGTACCCTTCATATTCTCTGGACTTATCGCCTGCTGATTTTTTTCCTTTTTCCCAAGCTTCAGATGGCTATGAAAGGGCGAAGATGTGACGACGTCGCGGACATTAAATTAAATGTTACGCGTATTTTGAGAACACTTACTTTGAATGACTATCAATAGACCTGTTGAAACCAGTACAAACGTTAGTCAAAGTGTATTGCCTCCTCTGGTGATTAAAGGTGTTAAAGTCATTTGAAAGTAATTACTTGTTTCCTTTCTTAAAAAAAAAAGTTCGTTTTTTTATGGGCGCACCTTGTATGTTTTACGTATGTCACGAGTGGGACATCATAAACTAAGAGTTTAATTTGAAAGTGGCATAATTCAATCAACACCCCATAATATAACATTGATTACTGGACATTTTGTGAAGGAAATTTTCATGAGGAGTTTCAAAAATAACAGTACGTAATCAATGTCGGTACAATTTTCATGCGTATGTATCATGTGAAGGTGGAAGGTGAATTAAATACACACAATTCTATGTGCACTTGCAGTTCAAAATTGGGGAATTTTGTATTGTAGGAAATCAATGTTTCACCACCTTGTAAATAGAGCCATCTATTGGGGAGATGATGGAACTACACATTTTATTGTGAATTTAAGGCAGTTAATATATTGCTATTTTCTGAAAACACTAGACGTGATGGGTAAAAATCGATTTAATTTTTAGAATCATAATGCTGAAATTATTCAGAAGCAACAGCCCTTTGCAAAACTTAAAAAGCCATGTCGACACAAATTGCAAATTCGTATCTTGCCTCTGTGTAACAAATTGTGGAGTTCATATTTTGAATTACAGAAAGTCAAGTGTAACTCACTCACAGAAATTTTCGGGGTGTTCAACAACAAAAAACACGACAGTATTAAATCTCTAAATCATTAAAACGGCCATGATGTAACTATTTCTGTATTTTGAGTACTAAGTTGTATAACAGTTCATGTAATCTCTGGACGAAATCTCCTTATGTAGATTACAATCTTGACTGATTCACGTTTTCTAACTTCGAATTGAATCATCTGCGTTGGTGATGATCTCTACGATAAGATAAATATCGGAAGGCACTAAATCAATGAGAAATACAAAACTAGCACTAAAATTGATTAACATGGTGGTAATAATGTTTTGTTAATGATGACAACTGTTTTGTACTGTGTCAATTTTTCTTAACTTTTATTATTTCTCTTTGGGCACCCTTAGATTTGTTGTTATTTTAGATATGATGATGAATTATTTTGTAAATTCCTTTGGCCTTAATTTCCGGTTATGAGAAAGCATTTCGGCAAGTGTGTCACAGTTGTCTGGGGAACAGGAGAGCAAAGAACTGTGAACAACTCGTGGAGAATCTTCTGACATCTTACGAGAAGATTGGGTGGGTATTCAATATTCATAATATTACTTAATTACTTTGTTTTGTTAGTGCTTTGCTGTTAGTGGTTTTTACTGTTCGAGGGATGTATTTTAGTAAAGAAGGGTACTTTCCCCTACACAACAGAAAAATTTTCTTGTCGAGGATTTAATAACAATTTATTTCAACTCCGCCCGGAGGATTTTATGTGAAGGGGTGGCAATGTTTAAAATGGAGGAAACAATTTGAACTGTAAGTTAAACCGGAGTATTAAGGACCACCAAATTGCTTTTTCATTGCAGAAATTCATGACGAGCTGTTCAAGAAAAAACAAACAGGATGCATTCTGGAATGTATATCTTCTACTTTACATTAATGACAACACAAACGAGTAGGAATATAATGCAAAGGAAAAACTCAGTTTCTTTACAGACCATACCAGAGTTGATTTTGTTAAAAATGTTGTATTATTATGCTTTTCAAAGGCTGAAAAGCGTTTCAATTCTGACATTTCGACTATAGCATCAAAACTTGATTTTCTCCACAGACCAAGCCAGAAATGATTTTCATTAAAATGTTGAATAATTATGCTTTTCAAAACCTGAAAAGCGTTTTAATTATGACATTTAAACATTAGGATGAATATTTGATTTTTCGAGAAATTCGCGTTCAATGCTAATATTCGCTTGAAACTCATTTTCTATACAGACCAAACGAGAGATGATTTTCATAAAAATGTTGTATTACTATGCTTCTCAGAGCCTGAAAAGAGTTTTAATTATGACCTTTCGACTATAGGAACAAAACTTCACTTTCGAGAAATTAGCGCTCAGTGCTAATACTCGTTTGAAACTCACTTTCAATACAGACCAAACCAGAGATGATTTTCATAAAAATGTTTTATTACTAAACTTTTCAGGGTCTGAGAAGCGTTTTCATTATGACCTTACGTCTGTAGTAACAAAAATTTTATTTTCGGGAAATTAGCGTTCATTGTTAATACAAACTTGAGACTCATTTTCTATACAGACCAAGCCAGAGATGATTATCATTAAAAATGTTGAATTATTATGCTTTACAGAGCCTGAAAAGCGTTTTAATTATGACATTTAGACTATAGGATGAATATTTGATTTTTCGAGAAATATGCGATCAATGGTGATACTCGTTTGAAATTCATTTTCCCTACAGACCAAGCCAGAGATGATTTTCATAAATATGGTGAAATATTCAGCTTTTCAGAGCCTGGAAAACGTTTTAGTTATCACATTTCGCCTATAAAATTAAAACTTGATTTTTCGAGAAATTTGCGTTAAATGCTTATTTTCGTTTGAAACTCATTTTTTCTACAGACCAAACCAGAGATGATTTTCATAAAAATGTTGAATTAATATGTTTTTCAGAGCCTGAAAAACGTCATCCAGGCAAAAATTTAGATATTTCCTTTTCGAAATTTTTAAAATCAGTTTTCGGTGTTCGATACACACCGCTGAGGAAGATTTTTTGGTTGATTACGTTTAAGTCAATGATTGAATATTCCGGACTACTCGAGTATTCTCTTGGCGAACGAGAGAGGATTTTAACGGGAATGTTTTCTTTTACATATATTGCACAGCCTCCGGCTATATTGTTTAGCCTGTAATGATAAAGCCTGTATCCCTGCATGCTGACCAGGTGATCTGGGTTCGATGAAACAAGCCAGCTCTCCGACACATGAATTGCTTCGAAGGAAAGAGGGGCAAAAATAGTTAGGAATTCGTCGTAGTGGAACAAAAAATTCTGACAGTGGAAATGCTCTTATGTGTTTGGCTAGCTCGTTCTTCAGTACCGTTACAGCAGGGTGAAAAGGGGAAAGAGAAGGTGAGGGAGGGTCGGCATGGGGTTGGGCGATGGACTCGACTTGCATTTGGCATAGCTGCCGAAAATACGCCGTGGTTGCCATCTCTTTAATATAGATACAAAAACAACCAGGCTGGTCCGGGAGAGAAAATAAGATATATTATTGGACTTACCAGTACTGAAATCAGGATTCTCTTGCAGCATGTATTGAAGTGGATGACCAAAATAAACTGGAAAACACCTGCATGTTACTTTTAACACTTGCACAGATTTGACATGAAACACTCGACACAAACACTTGAACTATGATGGAAACAGACACACACACATTTTACACAAAATAACACACAGAAGTAAACACAGTACATAAACTGAGAGACGCAGTACATTTGGTGGCGATTTATGAAATGTCCTTCGTCCGCTCTCGTTTCGCTTCCGTCGTTGCGGTTTGCTTCTTCACCTTAGCGCTGTAGGAGAGATTCGAACTCGCGAGCCGTCTTGATACTTGTCCTGACGTTGCTGCCCTGGATGATGATCCGGTCATACAAAATGTCCTTTCCATACTTAAATTTTAAATGTATATGTCTAAATGCTGATTATCTTGCATTGCGAAAGCTTGTTTAATCTGGCAACATACATTTATTAAGGATTACAATGAACCATTTTAAATTTTTTATTGAATTGGTTTTATGTGGATATCGGTAAATTTTATATCGGTACTTTATCTGTATTGGCCAAAACTTCATATCGGCCAATCCCTAATATATAGTAAGAAAGTCAAGCCAGCTTTTTTCTTTCAGCACACACACACATTGCGTCACGATTGGGACCCCTTGAAAATATAAAATCATTTTATTACCTGTCGGTTGCACAAATTAAATAGTAGTCTATGAATACCACTGAACATTACTTATAACTTCACGCCCTCATAACAGGTAATTCACCACCTTAAGTCACTAGATATTTTATATGACAGGATACCACCAATTGAGAATTGCATTTAACATAAAATAACCGTGGTCCTACAGCCCTGGAAGGGCCTTGGCCTATCTTGCATTTAAATTGCATTTAAATAATAATAATAAAAAGTCTTTCTACTTCTAGAAAATAAAAGTACAGAGTTGTAAGCTCAAAGAGAAATCAACTACTCTTTGTTCTAATGGAAATACAATAGAATTTTAACAATAGGTAGAAAGTGTCACGGGTGGGACAGATATAAGAACCTTAAAATCGATAATTACGGGCCATTTAACTAAGTGATATGATCCATATTTTTATGTGACGTCACAACTTTAAAATATGTCACTGATATATTATACTTTTATGAAAGGACATGTAAATGTTGTGTTATTATATGTAATATTGTACCTTGTTTGTAATGTGTATCTTTTGTTTAGTGTTTATAGTATTTTATGCTCTATTATGAGTAGTTTAATGTATCTTCATGTTTGCGAGAGTGCACTATGTGAATTTGTATATCTAAACATGTGCAGATGGCAGTTTTGTTGATAGTATTCTTTTGTAGATAGTGAATGATTCATCTGTACTTGAATCTGTGTCCTCGAAAATAGTATATAAGTGAGGATATCGCGTAAAAAATAACACACTTTCGCCAAGGATCGACGAAGCTTTTAAACTTGAAAAGAACTCCTCGGTGTTGTGCACACATCTTGGTATGGTAGTTCGCGGCGCAAGCTAGGCCTATGTGATCATAGGTACGCCGATAGCCATGCATTGATGCTATGCACAATACAGCAACCATTCTACGTTAAATAATAAACCTAGCCTAAGTATTAATTTGGAGATAAAAGGATAAAGAGCAAATATTGGCTCAGTTATTATTACATATCTCTTGGTATGGTAGTTCGGGGCGCAAGCTAGGTCTATGTGATCTTACACATGCCGATAGCCACGCATTGAGTTTATGCTTTTTTAGTTGAGTCAATTCATCGACAAAGCGAAATCCTCGCCTTCGTCTCAAGTATATTCGCATTATAATTGCCATAAATAAAGAATAAAACCTTTTAGTTTATCCACTGCAGCAATGTGGTTTTATTTCTCTGTGCTGTGAATATTGTCTTTGCTAACACTATCCCTATACCTGAGAGGAGTCTGTTTACTTCACCGAGTCTCATCGTTCACCGCTGATTATTATTAAGTTATTATTAATAAATATAATAATACGTTTAATAGTATAATAATACAGGATTAATAGTATCATAAGAAAAGAATGAAAAAACATTTAATATGAAAACAAGTTGAGAAGAATTTCCTCACTTCTGTGTTGTTTCATGCATAACCTCACAGTAGATATTTTACTATCTTAACTTAATTACAAGGTTCGCCCGTAAGGAAATCGAACTGTCAAAAAAGAGAACCAAACCAAATAAAAAGGTAAGATATTCTGGCAACACTGCAAAGAGGTATATCTAAACTTCCCTTCAGTGCTTGTTTCAACCTGTTACAGGCAGTCGGTATCGGGACAAGCGTGCGTAATATGCAGGTCGTGTGCAGGCGGCGAACGAAATACGTGCACCAAAATGGAACAACGTTACAGCATAACGTTTCGTTACAAATTGGGTAAATCGTTTACACAAGCGTTACAGATGATACGGGCAGTGTATGGTGAGATGAACCCTGGTGTTTATAATATGACACCGAAACAAAAAGACAGAGTGCGCAGTGGAAAAGACAGTTGTGGCCCGTAAAGAAAAAAGCACGGATGTCGAAATGGAAGACAAAGGTGCTGCTGATCGCATTTTCTGAATCCCAAGTACTGATTCAGCATGAATTTGTCCCTGAAAACCAAACAATCAATCAGTGCTTGGTCGACTCAGAAACAGGATGAAGCGGATTAGGAAGGACCTCTGTGATTCTGGTCAACGGTTTCGGTTACACGATAATGCTCGGCCTCATACCGCATTGTCTGTACAACAATACCTTGCTAAGCATTCAGTGACAGTGATCAAGTACCCTTCATATTCTCTGGACTTATCGCCTGCTGATTTTTTTCCTTTTTCCCAAGCTTCAGATGGCTATGAAAGGGCGAAGATGTGACGACGTCGCGGACATTAAATTAAATGTTACGCGTATTTTGAGAACACTTACTTTGAATGACTATCAATAGACCTGTTGAAACCAGTACAAACGTTAGTCAAAGTGTATTGCCTCCTCTGGTGATTAAAGGTGTTAAAGTCATTTGAAAGTAATTACTTGTTTCCTTTCTTAAAAAAAAAAAGTTCGTTTTTTTATGGGCGCACCTTGTATGTTTTACGTATGTCACGAGTGGGACATCATAAATTAAGAGTGTAATTTGAAAGTGGCATAATTCAATCAACACCCCATAATATAACATTGATTACTGGACATTTTGTGAAGGAAATTTTCATGAGGAGTTTCAAAAATAACAGTACGTAATCAATGTCGGTACAATTTTCATGCGTATGTATCATGTGAAGGTGGAAGGTGAATTAAATACACACAATTCTATGTGCACTTGCAGTTCAAAATTGGGGAATTTTGTATTGTAGGAAATCAATGTTTCACCACCTTGTAAATAGAGCCATCTATTGGGGAGATGATGGAACTACACATTTTATTGTGAATTTAAGGCAGTTAATATATTGCTATTTTCTGAAAACACTAGACGTGATGGGTAAAAATCGATTTAATTTTTAGAATCATAATGCTGAAATTATTCAGAAGCAACAGCCCTTTGCAAAACTTAAAAAGCCATGTCGACACAAATTGCAAATTCGTATCTTGCCTCTGTGTAACAAATTGTGGAGTTCATATTTTGAATTACAGAAAGTCAAGTGTAACTCACTCACAGAAATTTTCGGGGTGTTCAACAACAAAAAACACGACAGTATTAAATCTCTAAATCATTAAAACGGCCATGATGTAACTATTTCTGTATTTTGAGTACTAAGTTGTATAACAGTTCATGTAATCTCTGGACGAAATCTCCTTATGTAGATTACAATCTTGACTGATTCACGTTTTCTAACTTCGAATTGAATCATCTGCGTTGGTGATGATCTCTACGATAAGATAAATATCGGAAGGCACTAAATCAATGAGAAATACAAAACTAGCACTAAAATTGATTAACATGGTGGTAATAATGTTTTGTTAATGATGACAACTGTTTTGTACTTTGTCAATTTTTCTTAACTTTTATTATTTCTCTTTGGGCACCCTTAGATTTGTTGTTATTTTAGATATGATGATGAATTATTTTGTAAATTCCTTTGGCCTTAATTTCCGGTTATGAGAAAGCATTTCGGCAAGTGTGTCACAGTTGTCTGGGGAACAGGAGAGCAAAGAACTGTGAACAACTCGTGGAGAATCTTCTGACATCTTACGAGAAGATTGGGTGGGTATTCAATATTCATAATATTACTTAATTACTTTGTTTTGTTAGTGCTTTGCTGTTAGTGGTTTTTACTGTTCGAGGGATGTATTTTAGTAAAGAAGGGTACTTTCCCCTACACAACAGAAAAATTTTCTTGTCGAGGATTTAATAACAATTTATTTCAACTCCGCCCGGAGGATTTTATGTGAAGGGGTGGCAATGTTTAAAATGGAGGAAACAATTTGAACTGTAAGTTAAACCGGAGTATTAAGGACCACCAAATTGCTTTTTCATTGCAGAAATTCATGACGAGCTGTTCAAGAAAAAACAAACAGGATGCATTCTGGAATGTATATCTTCTACTTTACATTAATGACAACACAAACGAGTAGGAATATAATGCAAAGGAAAAACTCAGTTTCTTTACAGACCATACCAGAGTTGATTTTGTTAAAAATGTTGTATTATTATGCTTTTCAAAGGCTGAAAAGCGTTTCAATTCTGACATTTCGACTATAGCATCAAAACTTGATTTTCTCCACAGACCAAGCCAGAAATGATTTTCATTAAAATGTTGAATAATTATGCTTTTCAAAACCTGAAAAGCGTTTTAATTATGACATTTAAACATTAGGATGAATATTTGATTTTTCGAGAAATTCGCGTTCAATGCTAATATTCGCTTGAAACTCATTTTCTATACAGACCAAACGAGAGATGATTTTCATAAAAATGTTGTATTACTATGCTTCTCAGAGCCTGAAAAGAGTTTTAATTATGACCTTTCGACTATAGGAACAAAACTTCACTTTCGAGAAATTAGCGCTCAGTGCTAATACTCGTTTGAAACTCACTTTCAATACAGACCAAACCAGAGATGATTTTCATAAAAATGTTTTATTACTAAACTTTTCAGGGTCTGAGAAGCGTTTTCATTATGACCTTACGTCTGTAGTAACAAAAATTTTTATTTCGGGAAATTAGCGTTCATTGTTAATACAAACTTGAGACTCATTTTCTATACAGACCAAGCCAGAGATGATTATCATTAAAAATGTTGAATTATTATGCTTTACAGAGCCTGAAAAGCGTTTTAATTACGACATTTAGACTATAGGATGAATATTTGATTTTTCGAGAAATATGCGATCAATGGTGATACTCGTTTGAAATTCATTTTCCCTACAGACCAAGCCAGAGATGATTTTCATAAATATGGTGAAATATTCAGCTTTTCAGAGCCTGGAAAACGTTTTAGTTATCACATTTCGCCTATAAAATTAAAACTTGATTTTTCGAGAAATTCGCGTTAAATGCTTATTTTCGTTTGAAACTCATTTTTTCTACAGACCAAACCAGAGATGATTTTCATAAAAATGTTGAATTAATATGTTTTTCAGAGCCTGAAAAACGTCATCCAGGCAAAAATTTAGATATTTCCTTTTCGAAATTTTTAAAATCAGTTTTCGGTGTTCGATACACACCGCTGAGGAAGATTTTTTGGTTGATTACGTTTAAGTCAATGATTGAATATTCCGGACTACTCGAGTATTCTCTTGGCGAACGAGAGAGGATTTTAACGGGAATGTTTTCTTTTACATATATTGCACAGCCTCCGCCTCTATTGTTTAGCCTGTAATGATAAAGCCTGTATCCCTGCATGCTGACCAGGTGATCTGGGATCGATGAAACAAGCCAGCTCTCCGACACATGAATTGCTTCGAAGGAAAGAGGGGCAAAAATAGTTAGGAATTCGTCGTAGTGGAACAAAAAATTCTGACAGTGGAAATGCTCTTATGTGTTTGGCTAGCTCGTTCTTCAGTACCGTTACAGCAGGGTGAAAAGGGGAAAGAGAAGGTGAGGGAGGGTCGGCAGGGGGTTGGGCGATGGACTCGACTTGCATTTGGCATAGCTGCCGAAAATACGCCGTGGTTGCCATCTCTTTAATATAGATACAAAAACAACCAGGCTGGTCCGGGAGAGAAAATAAGATATATTATTGGACTTACCAGTACTGAAATCTGGATTCTCTTGCAGCATGTATTGAAGTGGATGACCAAAATAAACTGGAGAACACCTGCATGTTACTTTTAACACTTGCACAGATTTGACATGAAACACACGACACAAACACTTGAACTATGATGGAAACACAAACACACACATTTTACACATACATTTAAGTACGGAAACACAAAATAACACACAGAAGTAAACACAGTACATAAACTGAGAGACGCAGTACATTTGGTGGCGATTTATGAAATGTCCTTCGTCCGCTCTCGTTTCGCTTCCGTCGTTGCGGTTTGCTTCTTCACCTTAGCGCTGTAGGAGAGATTCGAACTCGCGAGCCGTCTTGATACTTGTCCTGCCGTTGCTGCCCTGGATGATGATCCGGTCTTACAAAATGTCCTTTCCATACTTTAATTTTAAATGTATATGTCTAAATGCTGATTATCTTGCATTGCGAAAGCTTGTTTAATCTGGCAACATACATTTATTAAGGAAGACAATGAACCATTTTAAATTTTTTATCGAATTGGTTTTATGTGGATATCGGTAAATTTTATATCGGTACTTTATCTGTATTGGCCAAAACTTCATATCGGCCCATCCCTAATATGTAGTATGAAAGTCAAGCCAGCTTTTTTCTTTCAGCACACACACACATTACGTCACGATTGGGACCCCTTGAAAATATAAAATCATTTTATTACCTGTCGGTTGCACAAATTAAATAGTAGTCTATGAATACCACTGAACATTACTTATAACTTCACGCCCTCATAACAGGTAATTCACCACCTTAAGTCTCTAGATATTTTATATGACAGGATATCACCAATTGAGAATTGCATTTAACATAAAATAACCGTGGTCCTACAGCCCTGGAAGGGCCTTGGCCTATCTTGCATTTAAATTGCATTTAAATAATAATAATAAAAAGTCTTTCTACTTCTAGAAAATAAAAGTACAGAGTTGTAAGCTCAAAGAGAAATCAACTACTCTTTGTTCTAATGGAAATACAATAGAATTTTAACAATAGGTAGAAAGTGTCACGGGTGGGACAGATATAAGAACCTTAAAATCGATAATTACGGGCCATTTAACTAAGTGATATGATCCATATTTTTATGTGACGTCACAACTTTAAAATATGTCACTAATATATTATACTTTTATGAAAGGACATGTAAATGTTGTGTTATTATATGTAATATTGTACCTTGTTTGTAATGTGTATCTTTTGTTTAATGTTTATTGTATTTTGTGCTCTATTATGAGTAGTTTAATGTATCTTCATGTTTGCAAGAGTGCACTATGTGAATTTGTATATCTAAACATGTGCATATGGCAGTTTTGTTGATAGTATCCTTTTGTAGATAGTGAATGATTCATCTGTACTTGAATCTGTGTCCTCGAAAATAGTATAAAAGTGAGGATATCGCGTAAAAAATAACACACTTTCGCCAAGGATTGACGAAGCTTTTAAACTTGAAAAGAACTCCTCGGTGTTGTGCACACATCTTGGTATGGTAGTTCGCGGCGCAAGCTAGGCCTATGTGATCATAGGTACGCCGATAGCCATGCATTGATGCTATGCACAATACAGCAACCATTCTACGTTAAATAATAAACCTAGCCTAAGTATTAATTTGGAGATAAAAGGATAAAGAGCAAATATCGGCTCAGTTATTATTACATATCTCTTGGTATGGTAGTTCGGGGCGCAAGCTAGGTCTATGTGATCTTACACATGCCGATAGACTCGCATTGAGTTTATGCTTTTTTAGTTGAGTCAATTCATCGACAAAGCGAAATCCTCGCCTTCGTCTCAAGGATATTCGCATTATAATTGCCATACATAAAGAATAAAACCTTTTAGTTTATCCACTGCAGCAATGTGGTTTTATTTCTCTGTGCTGTGAATATTGTCTTTGCTAACACTATCCCTATACCTGAGAGGAGTCTGTTTACTTCACCGAGTCTCATCGTTCACCGCTGATTATTATTAAGTTATTATTAATAAATATAATAATACGTTTAATAGTATAATAATACAGGATTGATAGTATCATAAGAAAAGAAGAAAAAAACATTTAATATGAAAACAAGTTGAGAAGAATTTCCTCACTTCTGTGTTGTTTCATGCATAACCTCACAGTAGATATTTTACTATCTTAACTTAATTACAAGGTTCGCCCGTAAGGAAATCGAACTGTCAAAAAAGAGAACCAAACCAAATAAAAAGGTAAGATATTCTGGCAACACTGCAAAGAGGTATATCTAAACTTCCCTTCAGTGCTTGTTTCAACCTGTTACAGGCAGTCGGTATCGGGACAAGCGTGCGTAATATGCAGGTCGTGTGCAGGCGGCGAACGAAATACGTGCACCAAAATGGAACAACGTTACAGCATAACGTTTCGTTACAAATTGGGTAAATCGTTTACACAAGCGTTACAGATGATACGGGCAGTGTATGGTGAGATGAACCCTGGTGTTTATAATATGACACCGAAACAAAAAGACAGAGTGCGCAGTGGAAAAGACAGTTGTGGCCCGTAAAGAAAAAAGCACGGATGTCGAAATGGAAGACAAAGGTGCTGCTGATCGCATTTTCTGAATCCCAAGTACTGATTCAGCATGAATTTGTCCCTGAAAACCAAACAATCAATCAGTGCTTGGTCGACTGAGAAACAGGATGAAGCGGATTAGGAAGGACCTCTGTGATTCTGGTCAACGGTTTCGGTTACACGATAATGCTCGGCCTCATACCGCATTGTCTGTACAACAATACCTTGCTAAGCATTCAGTGACAGTGATCAAGTACCCTTCATATTCTCTGGACTTATCGCCTGCTGATTTTTTTCCTTTTTCCCAAGCTTCAGATGGCTATGAAAGGGCGAAGATGTGACGACGTCGCGGACATTAAATTAAATGTTACGCGTATTTTGAGAACACTTACTTTGAATGACTATCAATAGACCTGTTGAAACCAGTACAAACGTTAGTCAAAGTGTATTGCCTCCTCTGGTGATTAAAGGTGTTAAAGTCATTTGAAAGTAATTACTTGTTTCCTTTCTTAAAAAAAAAAAGTTCGTTTTTTTATGGGCGCACCTTGTATGTTTTACGTATGTCACGAGTGGGACATCATAAACTAAGAGTTTAATTTGAAAGTGGCATAATTCAATCAACACCCCATAATATAACATTGATTACTGGACATTTTGTGAAGGAAATTTTCATGAGGAGTTTCAAAAATAACAGTACGTAATCAATGTCGGTACAATTTTCATGCGTATGTATCATGTGAAGGTGGAAGGTGAATTAAATACACACAATTCTATGTGCACTTGCAGTTCAAAATTGGGGAATTTTGTATTGTAGGAAATCAATGTTTCACCACCTTGTAAATAGAGCCATCTATTGGGGAGATGATGGAACTACACATTTTATTGTGAATTTAAGGCAGTTAATATATTGCTATTTTCTGAAAACACTAGACGTGATGGGTAAAAATCGATTTAATTTTTAGAATCATAATGCTGAAATTATTCAGAAGCAACAGCCCTTTGCAAAACTTAAAAAGCCATGTCGACACAAATTGCAAATTCGTATCTTGCCTCTGTGTAACAAATTGTGGAGTTCATATTTTGAATTACAGAAAGTCAAGTGTAACTCACTCACAGAAATTTTCGGGGTGTTCAACAACAAAAAACACGACAGTATTAAATCTCTAAATCATTAAAACGGCCATGATGTAACTATTTCTGTATTTTGAGTACTAAGTTGTATAACAGTTCATGTAATCTCTGGACGAAATCTCCTTATGTAGATTACAATCTTGACTGATTCACGTTTTCTAACTTCGAATTGAATCATCTGCGTTGGTGATGATCTCTACGATAAGATAAATATCGGAAGGCACTAAATCAATGAGAAATACAAAACTAGCACTAAAATTGATTAACATGGTGGTAATAATGTTTTGTTAATGATGACAACTGTTTTGTACTGTGTCAATTTTTCTTAACTTTTATTATTTCTCTTTGGGCACCCTTAGATTTGTTGTTATTTTAGATATGATGATGAATTATTTTGTAAATTCCTTTGGCCTTAATTTCCGGTTATGAGAAAGCATTTCGGCAAGTGTGTCACAGTTGTCTGGGGAACAGGAGAGCAAAGAACTGTGAACAACTCGTGGAGAATCTTCTGACATCTTACGAGAAGATTGGGTGGGTATTCAATATTCATAATATTACTTAATTACTTTGTTTTGTTAGTGCTTTGCTGTTAGTGGTTTTTACTGTTCGAGGGATGTATTTTAGTAAAGAAGGGTACTTTCCCCTACACAACAGAAAAATTTTCTTGTCGAGGATTTAATAACAATTTATTTCAACTCCGCCCGGAGGATTTTATGTGAAGGGGTGGCAATGTTTAAAATGGAGGAAACAATTTGAACTGTAAGTTAAACCGGAGTATTAAGGACCACCAAATTGCTTTTTCATTGCAGAAATTCATGACGAGCTGTTCAAGAAAAAACAAACAGGATGCATTCTGGAATGTATATCTTCTACTTTACATTAATGACAACACAAACGAGTAGGAATATAATGCAAAGGAAAAACTCAGTTTCTTTACAGACCATACCAGAGTTGATTTTGTTAAAAATGTTGTATTATTATGCTTTTCAAAGGCTGAAAAGCGTTTCAATTCTGACATTTCGACTATAGCATCAAAACTTGATTTTCTCCACAGACCAAGCCAGAAATGATTTTCATTAAAATGTTGAATAATTATGCTTTTCAAAACCTGAAAAGCGTTTTAATTATGACATTTAAACATTAGGATGAATATTTGATTTTTCGAGAAATTCGCGTTCAATGCTAATATTCGCTTGAAACTCATTTTCTATACAGACCAAACGAGAGATGATTTTCATAAAAATGTTGTATTACTATGCTTCTCAGAGCCTGAAAAGAGTTTTAATTATGACCTTTCGACTATAGGAACAAAACTTCACTTTCGAGAAATTAGCGCTCAGTGCTAATACTCGTTTGAAACTCACTTTCAATACAGACCAAACCAGAGATGATTTTCATAAAAATGTTTTATTACTAAACTTTTCAGGGTCTGAGAAGCGTTTTCATTATGACCTTACGTCTGTAGTAACAAAAATTTTATTTTCGGGAAATTAGCGTTCATTGTTAATACAAACTTGAGACTCATTTTCTATACAGACCAAGCCAGAGATGATTATCATTAAAAATGTTGAATTATTATGCTTTACAGAGCCTGAAAAGCGTTTTAATTATGACATTTAGACTATAGGATGAATATTTGATTTTTCGAGAAATATGCGATCAATGGTGATACTCGTTTGAAATTCATTTTCCCTACAGACCAAGCCAGAGATGATTTTCATAAATATGGTGAAATATTCAGCTTTTCAGAGCCTGGAAAACGTTTTAGTTATCACATTTCGCCTATAAAATTAAAACTTGATTTTTCGAGAAATTCGCGTTAAATGCTTATTTTCGTTTGAAACTCATTTTTTCTACAGACCAAACCAGAGATGATTTTCATAAAAATGTTGAATTAATATGTTTTTCAGAGCCTGAAAAACGTCATCCAGGCAAAAATTTAGATATTTCCTTTTCGAAATTTTTAAAATCAGTTTTCGGTGTTCGATACACACCGCTGAGGAAGATTTTTTGGTTGATTACGTTTAAGTCAATGATTGAATATTCCGGACTACTCGAGTATTCTCTTGGCGAACGAGAGAGGATTTTAACGGGAATGTTTTCTTTTACATATATTGCACAGCCTCCGCCTCTATTGTTTAGCCTGTAATGATAAAGCCTGTATCCCTGCATGCTGACCAGGTGATCTGGGATCGATGAAACAAGCCAGCTCTCCGACACATGAATTGCTTCGAAGGAAAGAGGGGCAAAAATAGTTAGGAATTCGTCGTAGTGGAACAAAAAATTCTGACAGTGGAAATGCTCTTATGTGTTTGGCTAGCTCGTTCTTCAGTACCGTTACAGCAGGGTGAAAAGGGGAAAGAGAAGGTGAGGGAGGGTCGGCAGGGGGTTGGGCGATGGACTCGACTTGCATTTGGCATAGCTGCCGAAAATACGCCGTGGTTGCCATCTCTTTAATATAGATACAAAAACAACCAGGCTGGTCCGGGAGAGAAAATAAGATATATTATTGGACTTACCAGTACTGAAATCTGGATTCTCTTGCAGCATGTATTGAAGTGGATGACCAAAATAAACTGGAGAACACCTGCATGTTACTTTTAACACTTGCACAGATTTGACATGAAACACACGACACAAACACTTGAACTATGATGGAAACACAAACACACACATTTTACACATACATTTAAGTACGGAAACACAAAATAACACACAGAAGTAAACACAGTACATAAACTGAGAGACGCAGTACATTTGGTGGCGATTTATGAAATGTCCTTCGTCCGCTCTCGTTTCGCTTCCGTCGTTGCGGTTTGCTTCTTCACCTTAGCGCTGTAGGAGAGATTCGAACTCGCGAGCCGTCTTGATACTTGTCCTGCCGTTGCTGCCCTGGATGATGATCCGGTCTTACAAAATGTCCTTTCCATACTTTAATTTTAAATGTATATGTCTAAATGCTGATTATCTTGCATTGCGAAAGCTTGTTTAATCTGGCAACATACATTTATTAAGGAAGACAATGAACCATTTTAAATTTTTTATCGAATTGGTTTTATGTGGATATCGGTAAATTTTATATCGGTACTTTATCTGTATTGGCCAAAACTTCATATCGGCCCATCCCTAATATGTAGTATGAAAGTCAAGCCAGCTTTTTTCTTTCAGCACACACACACATTACGTCACGATTGGGACCCCTTGAAAATATAAAATCATTTTATTACCTGTCGGTTGCACAAATTAAATAGTAGTCTATGAATACCACTGAACATTACTTATAACTTCACGCCCTCATAACAGGTAATTCACCACCTTAAGTCTCTAGATATTTTATATGACAGGATATCACCAATTGAGAATTGCATTTAACATAAAATAACCGTGGTCCTACAGCCCTGGAAGGGCCTTGGCCTATCTTGCATTTAAATTGCATTTAAATAATAATAATAAAAAGTCTTTCTACTTCTAGAAAATAAAAGTACAGAGTTGTAAGCTCAAAGAGAAATCAACTACTCTTTGTTCTAATGGAAATACAATAGAATTTGAACAATAGGTAGAAAGTGTCACGGGTGGGACAGATATAAGAACCTTAAAATCGATAATTACGGGCCATTTAACTAAGTGATATGATCCATATTTTTATGTGACGTCACAACTTTAAAATATGTCACTAATATATTATACTTTTATGAAAGGACATGTAAATGTTGTGTTATTATATGTAATATTGTACCTTGTTTGTAATGTGTATCTTTTGTTTAATGTTTATTGTATTTTGTGCTCTATTATGAGTAGTTTAATGTATCTTCATGTTTGCAAGAGTGCACTATGTGAATTTGTATATCTAAACATGTGCATATGGCAGTTTTGTTGATAGTATCCTTTTGTAGATAGTGAATGATTCATCTGTACTTGAATCTGTGTCCTCGAAAATAGTATAAAAGTGAGGATATCGCGTAAAAAATAACACACTTTCGCCAAGGATCGACGAAGCTTTTAAACTTGAAAAGAACTCCTCGGTGTTGTGCACACATCTTGGTATGGTAGTTCGCGGCGCAAGCTAGGCCTATGTGATCATAGGTACGCCGATAGCCATGCATTGATGCTATGCACAATACAGCAACCATTCTACGTTAAATAATAAACCTAGCCTAAGTATTAATTTGGAGATAAAAGGATAAAGAGCAAATATCGGCTCAGTTATTATTACATATCTCTTGGTATGGTAGTTCGGGGCGCAAGCTAGGTCTATGTGATCTTACACATGCCGATAGACTCGCATTGAGTTTATGCTTTTTTAGTTGAGTCAATTCATCGACAAAGCGAAATCCTCGCCTTCGTCTCAAGGATATTCGCATTATAATTGCCATACATAAAGAATAAAACCTTTTAGTTTATCCACTGCAGCAATGTGGTTTTATTTCTCTGTGCTGTGAATATTGTCTTTGCTAACACTATCCCTATACCTGAGAGGAGTCTGTTTACTTCACCGAGTCTCATCGTTCACCGCTGATTATTATTAAGTTATTATTAATAAATATAATAATACGTTTAATAGTATAATAATACAGGATTGATAGTATCATAAGAAAAGAAGAAAAAAACATTTAATATGAAAACAAGTTGAGAAGAATTTCCTCACTTCTGTGTTGTTTCATGCATAACCTCACAGTAGATATTTTACTATCTTAACTTAATTACAAGGTTCGCCCGTAAGGAAATCGAACTGTCAAAAAAGAGAACCAAACCAAATAAAAAGGTAAGATATTCTGGCAACACTGCAAAGAGGTATATCTAAACTTCCCTTCAGTGCTTGTTTCAACCTGTTACAGGCAGTCGGTATCGGGACAAGCGTGCGTAATATGCAGGTCGTGTGCAGGCGGCGAACGAAATACGTGCACCAAAATGGAACAACGTTACAGCATAACGTTTCGTTACAAATTGGGTAAATCGTTTACACAAGCGTTACAGATGATACGGGCAGTGTATGGTGAGATGAACCCTGGTGTTTATAATATGACACCGAAACAAAAAGACAGAGTGCGCAGTGGAAAAGACAGTTGTGGCCCGTAAAGAAAAAAGCACGGATGTCGAAATGGAAGACAAAGGTGCTGCTGATCGCATTTTCTGAATCCCAAGTACTGATTCAGCATGAATTTGTCCCTGAAAACCAAACAATCAATCAGTGCTTGGTCGACTGAGAAACAGGATGAAGCGGATTAGGAAGGACCTCTGTGATTCTGGTCAACGGTTTCGGTTACACGATAATGCTCGGCCTCATACCGCATTGTCTGTACAACAATACCTTGCTAAGCATTCAGTGACAGTGATCAAGTACCCTTCATATTCTCTGGACTTATCGCCTGCTGATTTTTTTCCTTTTTCCCAAGCTTCAGATGGCTATGAAAGGGCGAAGATGTGACGACGTCGCGGACATTAAATTAAATGTTACGCGTATTTTGAGAACACTTACTTTGAATGACTATCAATAGACCTGTTGAAACCAGTACAAACGTTAGTCAAAGTGTATTGCCTCCTCTGGTGATTAAAGGTGTTAAAGTCATTTGAAAGTAATTACTTGTTTCCTTTCTTAAAAAAAAAAAGTTCGTTTTTTTATGGGCGCACCTTGTATGTTTTACGTATGTCACGAGTGGGACATCATAAACTAAGAGTTTAATTTGAAAGTGGCATAATTCAATCAACACCCCATAATATAACATTGATTACTGGACATTTTGTGAAGGAAATTTTCATGAGGAGTTTCAAAAATAACAGTACGTAATCAATGTCGGTACAATTTTCATGCGTATGTATCATGTGAAGGTGGAAGGTGAATTAAATACACACAATTCTATGTGCACTTGCAGTTCAAAATTGGGGAATTTTGTATTGTAGGAAATCAATGTTTCACCACCTTGTAAATAGAGCCATCTATTGGGGAGATGATGGAACTACACATTTTATTGTGAATTTAAGGCAGTTAATATATTGCTATTTTCTGAAAACACTAGACGTGATGGGTAAAAATCGATTTAATTTTTAGAATCATAATGCTGAAATTATTCAGAAGCAACAGCCCTTTGCAAAACTTAAAAAGCCATGTCGACACAAATTGCAAATTCGTATCTTGCCTCTGTGTAACAAATTGTGGAGTTCATATTTTGAATTACAGAAAGTCAAGTGTAACTCACTCACAGAAATTTTCGGGGTGTTCAACAACAAAAAACACGACAGTATTAAATCTCTAAATCATTAAAACGGCCATGATGTAACTATTTCTGTATTTTGAGTACTAAGTTGTATAACAGTTCATGTAATCTCTGGACGAAATCTCCTTATGTAGATTACAATCTTGACTGATTCACGTTTTCTAACTTCGAATTGAATCATCTGCGTTGGTGATGATCTCTACGATAAGATAAATATCGGAAGGCACTAAATCAATGAGAAATACAAAACTAGCACTAAAATTGATTAACATGGTGGTAATAATGTTTTGTTAATGATGACAACTGTTTTGTACTGTGTCAATTTTTCTTAACTTTTATTATTTCTCTTTGGGCACCCTTAGATTTGTTGTTATTTTAGATATGATGATGAATTATTTTGTAAATTCCTTTGGCCTTAATTTCCGGTTATGAGAAAGCATTTCGGCAAGTGTGTCACAGTTGTCTGGGGAACAGGAGAGCAAAGAACTGTGAACAACTCGTGGAGAATCTTCTGACATCTTACGAGAAGATTGGGTGGGTATTCAATATTCATAATATTACTTAATTACTTTGTTTTGTTAGTGCTTTGCTGTTAGTGGTTTTTACTGTTCGAGGGATGTATTTTAGTAAAGAAGGGTACTTTCCCCTACACAACAGAAAAATTTTCTTGTCGAGGATTTAATAACAATTTATTTCAACTCCGCCCGGAGGATTTTATGTGAAGGGGTGGCAATGTTTAAAATGGAGGAAACAATTTGAACTGTAAGTTAAACCGGAGTATTAAGGACCACCAAATTGCTTTTTCATTGCAGAAATTCATGACGAGCTGTTCAAGAAAAAACAAACAGGATGCATTCTGGAATGTATATCTTCTACTTTACATTAATGACAACACAAACGAGTAGGAATATAATGCAAAGGAAAAACTCAGTTTCTTTACAGACCATACCAGAGTTGATTTTGTTAAAAATGTTGTATTATTATGCTTTTCAAAGGCTGAAAAGCGTTTCAATTCTGACATTTCGACTATAGCATCAAAACTTGATTTTCTCCACAGACCAAGCCAGAAATGATTTTCATTAAAATGTTGAATAATTATGCTTTTCAAAACCTGAAAAGCGTTTTAATTATGACATTTAAACATTAGGATGAATATTTGATTTTTCGAGAAATTCGCGTTCAATGCTAATATTCGCTTGAAACTCATTTTCTATACAGACCAAACGAGAGATGATTTTCATAAAAATGTTGTATTACTATGCTTCTCAGAGCCTGAAAAGAGTTTTAATTATGACCTTTCGACTATAGGAACAAAACTTCACTTTCGAGAAATTAGCGCTCAGTGCTAATACTCGTTTGAAACTCACTTTCAATACAGACCAAACCAGAGATGATTTTCATAAAAATGTTTTATTACTAAACTTTTCAGGGTCTGAGAAGCGTTTTCATTATGACCTTACGTCTGTAGTAACAAAAATTTTATTTTCGGGAAATTAGCGTTCATTGTTAATACAAACTTGAGACTCATTTTCTATACAGACCAAGCCAGAGATGATTATCATTAAAAATGTTGAATTATTATGCTTTACAGAGCCTAAAAAGCGTTTTAATTATGACATTTAGACTATAGGATGAATATTTGATTTTTCGAGAAATATGCGATCAATGGTGATACTCGTTTGAAATTCATTTTCCCTACAGACCAAGCCAGAGATGATTTTCATAAATATGGTGAAATATTCAGCTTTTCAGAGCCTGGAAAACGTTTTAGTTATCACATTTCGCCTATAAAATTAAAACTTGATTTTTCGAGAAATTCGCGTTAAATGCTTATTTTCGTTTGAAACTCATTTTTTCTACAGACCAAACCAGAGATGATTTTCATAAAAATGTTGAATTAATATGTTTTTCAGAGCCTGAAAAACGTCATCCAGGCAAAAATTTAGATATTTCCTTTTCGAAATTTTTAAAATCAGTTTTCGGTGTTCGATACACACCGCTGAGGAAGATTTTTTGGTTGATTACGTTTAAGTCAATGATTGAATATTCCGGACTACTCGAGTATTCTCTTGGCGAACGAGAGAGGATTTTAACGGGAATGTTTTCTTTTACATATATTGCACAGCCTCCGGCTATATTGTTTAGCCTGTAATGATAAAGCCTGTATCCCTGCATGCTGACCAGGTGATCTGGGTTCGATGAAACAAGCCAGCTCTCCGACACATGAATTGCTTCGAAGGAAAGAGGGGCAAAAATAGTTAGGAATTCGTCGTAGTGGAACAAAAAATTCTGACAGTGGAAATGCTCTTATGTGTTTGGCTAGCTCGTTCTTCAGTACCGTTACAGCAGGGTGAAAAGGGGAAAGAGAAGGTGAGGGAGGGTCGGCATGGGGTTGGGCGATGGACTCGACTTGCATTTGGCATAGCTGCCGAAAATACGCCGTGGTTGCCATCTCTTTAATATAGATACAAAAACAACCAGGCTGGTCCGGGAGAGAAAATAAGATATATTATTGGACTTACCAGTACTGAAATCAGGATTCTCTTGCAGCATGTATTGAAGTGGATGACCAAAATAAACTGGAAAACACCTGCATGTTACTTTTAACACTTGCACAGATTTGACATGAAACACTCGACACAAACACTTGAACTATGATGGAAACAGACACACACACATTTTACACATACATTTAAGTACGGAAACACAAAATAACACACAGAAGTAAACACAGTACATAAACTGAGAGACGCAGTACATTTGGTGGCGATTTATGAAATGTCCTTCGTCCGCTCTCGTTTCGCTTCCGTCGTTGCGGTTTGCTTCTTCACCTTAGCGCTGTAGGAGAGATTCGAACTCGCGAGCCGTCTTGATACTTGTCCTGACGTTGCTGCCCTGGATGATGATCCGGTCATACAAAATGTCCTTTCCATACTTAAATTTTAAATGTATATGTCTAAATGCTGATTATCTTGCATTGCGAAAGCTTGTTTAATCTGGCAACATACATTTATTAAGGATTACAATGAACCATTTTAAATTTTTTATTGAATTGGTTTTATGTGGATATCGGTAAATTTTATATCGGTACTTTATCTGTATTGGCCAAAACTTCATATCGGCCAATCCCTAATATATAGTAAGAAAGTCAAGCCAGCTTTTTTCTTTCAGCACACACACACATTGCGTCACGATTGGGACCCCTTGAAAATATAAAATCATTTTATTACCTGTCGGTTGCACAAATTAAATAGTAGTCTATGAATACCACTGAACATTACTTATAACTTCACGCCCTCATAACAGGTAAATCACCACCTTAAGTCACTAGATATTTTATATGACAGGATACCACCAATTGAGAATTGCATTTAACATAAAATAACCGTGGTCCTACAGCCCTGGAAGGGCCTTGGCCTATCTTGCATTTAAATTGCATTTAAATAATAATAATAAAAAGTCTTTCTACTTCTAGAAAATAAAAGTACAGAGTTGTAAGCTCAAAGAGAAATCAACTACTCTTTGTTCTAATGGAAATACAATAGAATTTTAACAATAGGTAGAAAGTGTCACGGGTGGGACAGATATAAGAACCTTAAAATCGATAATTACGGGCCATTTAACTAAGTGATATGATCCATATTTTTATGTGACGTCACAACTTTAAAATATGTCACTGATATATTATACTTTTATGAAAGGACATGTAAATGTTGTGTTATTATATGTAATATTGTACCTTGTTTGTAATGTGTATCTTTTGTTTAGTGTTTATAGTATTTTATGCTCTATTATGAGTAGTTTAATGTATCTTCATGTTTGCGAGAGTGCACTATGTGAATTTGTATATCTAAACATGTGCAGATGGCAGTTTTGTTGATAGTATTCTTTTGTAGATAGTGAATGATTCATCTGTACTTGAATCTGTGTCCTCGAAAATAGTATATAAGTGAGGATATCGCGTAAAAAATAACACACTTTCGCCAAGGATCGACGAAGCTTTTAAACTTGAAAAGAACTCCTCGGTGTTGTGCACACATCTTGGTATGGTAGTTCGCGGCGCAAGCTAGGCCTATGTGATCATAGGTACGCCGATAGCCATGCATTGATGCTATGCACAATACAGCAACCATTCTACGTTAAATAATAAACCTAGTATAAGTATTAATTTGGAGATAAAAGGATAAAGAGCAAATATTGGCTCAGTTATTATTACATATCTCTTGGTATGGTAGTTCGGGGCGCAAGCTAGGTCTATGTGATCTTACACATGCCGATAGCCACGCATTGAGTTTATGCTTTTTTAGTTGAGTCAATTCATCGACAAAGCGAAATCCTCGCCTTCGTCTCAAGTATATTCGCATTATAATTGCCATAAATAAAGAATAAAACCTTTTAGTTTATCCACTGCAGCAATGTGGTTTTATTTCTCTGTGCTGTGAATATTGTCTTTGCTAACACTATCCCTATACCTGAGAGGAGTCTGTTTACTTCACCGAGTCTCATCGTTCACCGCTGATTATTATTAAGTTATTATTAATAAATATAATAATACGTTTAATAGTATAATAATACAGGATTAATAGTATCATAAGAAAAGAATGAAAAAACATTTAATATGAAAACAAGTTGAGAAGAATTTCCTCACTTCTGTGTTGTTTCATGCATAACCTCACAGTAGATATTTTACTATCTTAACTTAATTACAAGGTTCGCCCGTAAGGAAATCGAACTGTCAAAAAAGAGAACCAAACCAAATAAAAAGGTAAGATATTCTGGCAACACTGCAAAGAGGTATATCTAAACTTCCCTTCAGTGCTTGTTTCAACCTGTTACAGGCAGTCGGTATCGGGACAAGCGTGCGTAATATGCAGGTCGTGTGCAGGCGGCGAACGAAATACGTGCACCAAAATGGAACAACGTTACAGCATAACGTTTCGTTACAAATTGGGTAAATCGTTTACACAAGCGTTACAGATGATACGGGCAGTGTATGGTGAGATGAACCCTGGTGTTTATAATATGACACCGAAACAAAAAGACAGAGTGCGCAGTGGAAAAGACAGTTGTGGCCCGTAAAGAAAAAAGCACGGATGTCGAAATGGAAGACAAAGGTGCTGCTGATCGCATTTTCTGAATCCCAAGTACTGATTCAGCATGAATTTGTCCCTGAAAACCAAACAATCAATCAGTGCTTGGTCGACTCAGAAACAGGATGAAGCGGATTAGGAAGGACCTCTGTGATTCTGGTCAACGGTTTCGGTTACACGATAATGCTCGGCCTCATACCGCATTGTCTGTACAACAATACCTTGCTAAGCATTCAGTGACAGTGATCAAGTACCCTTCATATTCTCTGGACTTATCGCCTGCTGATTTTTTTCCTTTTTCCCAAGCTTCAGATGGCTATGAAAGGGCGAAGATGTGACGACGTCGCGGATATTAAATTAAATGTTACGCGTATTTTGAGAACACTTACTTTGAATGACTATCAATAGACCTGTTGAAACCAGTACAAACGTTAGTCAAAGTGTATTGCCTCCTCTGGTGATTAAAGGTGTTAAAGTCATTTGAAAGTAATTACCTTTTTCCTTTCTTAAAAAAAAAAAGTTCGTTTTTTTATGGGCGCACCTTGTATGTTTTACGTATGTCACGAGTGGGACATCATAAATTAAGAGTGTAATTTGAAAGTGGCATAATTCAATCAACACCCCATAATATAACATTGATTACTGGACATTTTGTGAAGGAAATTTTCATGAGGAGTTTCAAAAATAACAGTACGTAATCAATGTCGGTACAATTTTCATGCGTATGTATCATGTGAAGGTGGAAGGTGAATTAAATACACACAATTCTATGTGCACTTGCAGTTCAAAATTGGGGAATTTTGTATTGTAGGAAATCAATGTTTCACCACCTTGTAAATAGAGCCATCTATTGGGGAGATGATGGAACTACACATTTTATTGTGAATTTAAGGCAGTTAATATATTGCTATTTTCTGAAAACACTAGACGTGATGGGTAAAAATCGATTTAATTTTTAGAATCATAATGCTGAAATTATTCAGAAGCAACAGCCCTTTGCAAAACTTAAAAAGCCATGTCGACACAAATTGCAAATTCGTATCTTGCCTCTGTGTAACAAATTGTGGAGTTCATATTTTGAATTACAGAAAGTCAAGTGTAACTCACTCACAGAAATTTTCGGGGTGTTCAACAACAAAAAACACGACAGTATTAAATCTCTAAATCATTAAAACGGCCATGATGTAACTATTTCTGTATTTTGAGTACTAAGTTGTATAACAGTTCATGTAATCTCTGGACGAAATCTCCTTATGTAGATTACAATCTTGACTGATTCACGTTTTCTAACTTCGAATTGAATCATCTGCGTTGGTGATGATCTCTACGATAAGATAAATATCGGAAGGCACTAAATCAATGAGAAATACAAAACTAGCACTAAAATTGATTAACATGGTGGTAATAATGTTTTGTTAATGATGACAACTGTTTTGTACTTTGTCAATTTTTCTTAACTTTTATTATTTCTCTTTGGGCACCCTTAGATTTGTTGTTATTTTAGATATGATGATGAATTATTTTGTAAATTCCTTTGGCCTTAATTTCCGGTTATGAGAAAGCATTTCGGCAAGTGTGTCACAGTTGTCTGGGGAACAGGAGAGCAAAGAACTGTGAACAACTCGTGGAGAATCTTCTGACATCTTACGAGAAGATTGGGTGGGTATTCAATATTCATAATATTACTTAATTACTTTGTTTTGTTAGTGCTTTGCTGTTAGTGGTTTTTACTGTTCGAGGGATGTATTTTAGTAAAGAAGGGTACTTTCCCCTACACAACAGAAAAATTTTCTTGTCGAGGATTTAATAACAATTTATTTCAACTCCGCCCGGAGGATTTTATGTGAAGGGGTGGCAATGTTTAAAATGGAGGAAACAATTTGAACTGTAAGTTAAACCGGAGTATTAAGGACCACCAAATTGCTTTTTCATTGCAGAAATTCATGACGAGCTGTTCAAGAAAAAACAAACAGGATGCATTCTGGAATGTATATCTTCTACTTTACATTAATGACAACACAAACGAGTAGGAATATAATGCAAAGGAAAAACTCAGTTTCTTTACAGACCATACCAGAGTTGATTTTGTTAAAAATGTTGTATTATTATGCTTTTCAAAGGCTGAAAAGCGTTTCAATTCTGACATTTCGACTATAGCATCAAAACTTGATTTTCTCCACAGACCAAGCCAGAAATGATTTTCATTAAAATGTTGAATAATTATGCTTTTCAAAACCTGAAAAGCGTTTTAATTATGACATTTAAACATTAGGATGAATATTTGATTTTTCGAGAAATTCGCGTTCAATGCTAATATTCGCTTGAAACTCATTTTCTATACAGACCAAACGAGAGATGATTTTCATAAAAATGTTGTATTACTATGCTTCTCAGAGCCTGAAAAGAGTTTTAATTATGACCTTTCGACTATAGGAACAAAACTTCACTTTCGAGAAATTAGCGCTCAGTGCTAATACTCGTTTGAAACTCACTTTCAATACAGACCAAACCAGAGATGATTTTCATAAAAATGTTTTATTACTAAACTTTTCAGGGTCTGAGAAGCGTTTTCATTATGACCTTACGTCTGTAGTAACAAAAATTTTTATTTCGGGAAATTAGCGTTCATTGTTAATACAAACTTGAGACTCATTTTCTATACAGACCAAGCCAGAGATGATTATCATTAAAAATGTTGAATTATTATGCTTTACAGAGCCTGAAAAGCGTTTTAATTATGACATTTAGACTATAGGATGAATATTTGATTTTTCGAGAAATATGCGATCAATGGTGATACTCGTTTGAAATTCATTTTCCCTACAGACCAAGCCAGAGATGATTTTCATAAATATGGTGAAATATTCAGCTTTTCAGAGCCTGGAAAACGTTTTAGTTATCACATTTCGCCTATAAAATTAAAACTTGATTTTTCGAGAAATTCGCGTTAAATGCTTATTTTCGTTTGAAACTCATTTTTTCTACAGACCAAACCAGAGATGATTTTCATAAAAATGTTGAATTAATATGTTTTTCAGAGCCTGAAAAACGTCATCCAGGCAAAAATTTAGATATTTCCTTTTCGAAATTTTTAAAATCAGTTTTCGGTGTTCGATACACACCGCTGAGGAAGATTTTTTGGTTGATTACGTTTAAGTCAATGATTGAATATTCCGGACTACTCGAGTATTCTCTTGGCGAACGAGAGAGGATTTTAACGGGAATGTTTTCTTTTACATATATTGCACAGCCTCCGGCTATATTGTTTAGCCTGTAATGATAAAGCCTGTATCCCTGCATGCTGACCAGGTGATCTGGGTTCGATGAAACAAGCCAGCACTCCGACACATGAATTGCTTCGAAGGAAAGAGGGGCAAAAATAGTTAGGAATTCGTCGTAGTGGAACAAAAAATTCTGACAGTGGAAATGCTCTTATGTGTTTGGCTAGCTCGTTCTTCAGTACCGTTACAGCAGGGTGAAAAGGGGAAAGAGAAGGTGAGGGAGGGTCGGCATGGGGTTGGGCGATGGACTCGACTTGCATTTGGCATAGCTGCCGAAAATACGCCGTGGTTGCCATCTCTTTAATATAGATACAAAAACAACCAGGCTGGTCCGGGAGAGAAAATAAGATATATTATTGGACTTACCAGTACTGAAATCAGGATTCTCTTGCAGCATGTATTGAAGTGGATGACCAAAATAAACTGGAAAACACCTGCATGTTACTTTTAACACTTGCACAGATTTGACATGAAACACTCGACACAAACACTTGAACTATGATGGAAACAGACACACACACATTTTACACATACATTTAAGTACGGAAACACAAAATAACACACAGAAGTAAACACAGTACATAAACTGAGAGACGCAGTACATTTGGTGGCGATTTATGAAATGTCCTTCGTCCGCTCTCGTTTCGCTTCCGTCGTTGCGGTTTGCTTCTTCACCTTAGCGCTGTAGGAGAGATTCGAACTCGCGAGCCGTCTTGATACTTGTCCTGACGTTGCTGCCCTGGATGATGATCCGGTCATACAAAATGTCCTTTCCATACTTAAATTTTAAATGTATATGTCTAAATGCTGATTATCTTGCATTGCGAAAGCTTGTTTAATCTGGCAACATACATTTATTAAGGATTACAATGAACCATTTTAAATTTTTTATTGAATTGGTTTTATGTGGATATCGGTAAATTTTATATCGGTACTTTATCTGTATTGGCCAAAACTTCATATCGGCCAATCCCTAATATATAGTAAGAAAGTCAAGCCAGCTTTTTTCTTTCAGCACACACACACATTGCGTCACGATTGGGACCCCTTGAAAATATAAAATCATTTTATTACCTGTCGGTTGCACAAATTAAATAGTAGTCTATGAATACCACTGAACATTACTTATAACTTCACGCCCTCATAACAGGTAATTCACCACCTTAAGTCACTAGATATTTTATATGACAGGATACCACCAATTGAGAATTGCATTTAACATAAAATAACCGTGGTCCTACAGCCCTGGAAGGGCCTTGGCCTATCTTGCATTTAAATTGCATTTAAATAATAATAATAAAAAGTCTTTCTACTTCTAGAAAATAAAAGTACAGAGTTGTAAGCTCAAAGAGAAATCAACTACTCTTTGTTCTAATGGAAATACAATAGAATTTTAACAATAGGTAGAAAGTGTCACGGGTGGGACAGATATAAGAACCTTAAAATCGATAATTACGGGCCATTTAACTAAGTGATATGATCCATATTTTTATGTGACGTCACAACTTTAAAATATGTCACTGATATATTATACTTTTATGAAAGGACATGTAAATGTTGTGTTATTATATGTAATATTGTACCTTGTTTGTAATGTGTATCTTTTGTTTAGTGTTTATAGTATTTTATGCTCTATTATGAGTAGTTTAATGTATCTTCATGTTTGCGAGAGTGCACTATGTGAATTTGTATATCTAAACATGTGCAGATGGCAGTTTTGTTGATAGTATTCTTTTGTAGATAGTGAATGATTCATCTGTACTTGAATCTGTGTCCTCGAAAATAGTATATAAGTGAGGATATCGCGTAAAAAATAACACACTTTCGCCAAGGATCGACGAAGCTTTTAAACTTGAAAAGAACTCCTCGGTGTTGTGCACACATCTTGGTATGGTAGTTCGCGGCGCAAGCTAGGCCTATGTGATCATAGGTACGCCGATAGCCATGCATTGATGCTATGCACAATACAGCAACCATTCTACGTTAAATAATAAACCTAGCCTAAGTATTAATTTGGAGATAAAAGGATAAAGAGCAAATATTGGCTCAGTTATTATTACATATCTCTTGGTATGGTAGTTCGGGGCGCAAGCTAGGTCTATGTGATCTTACACATGCCGATAGCCACGCATTGAGTTTATGCTTTTTTAGTTGAGTCAATTCATCGACAAAGCGAAATCCTCGCCTTCGTCTCAAGTATATTCGCATTATAATTGCCATAAATAAAGAATAAAACCTTTTAGTTTATCCACTGCAGCAATGTGGTTTTATTTCTCTGTGCTGTGAATATTGTCTTTGCTAACACTATCCCTATACCTGAGAGGAGTCTGTTTACTTCACCGAGTCTCATCGTTCACCGCTGATTATTATTAAGTTATTATTAATAAATATAATAATACGTTTAATAGTATAATAATACAGGATTAATAGTATCATAAGAAAAGAATGAAAAAACATTTAATATGAAAACAAGTTGAGAAGAATTTCCTCACTTCTGTGTTGTTTCATGCATAACCTCACAGTAGATATTTTACTATCTTAACTTAATTACAAGGTTCGCCCGTAAGGAAATCGAACTGTCAAAAAAGAGAACCAAACCAAATAAAAAGGTAAGATATTCTGGCAACACTGCAAAGAGGTATATCTAAACTTCCCTTCAGTGCTTGTTTCAACCTGTTACAGGCAGTCGGTATCGGGACAAGCGTGCGTAATATGCAGGTCGTGTGCAGGCGGCGAACGAAATACGTGCACCAAAATGGAACAACGTTACAGCATAACGTTTCGTTACAAATTGGGTAAATCGTTTACACAAGCGTTACAGATGATACGGGCAGTGTATGGTGAGATGAACCCTGGTGTTTATAATATGACACCGAAACAAAAAGACAGAGTGCGCAGTGGAAAAGACAGTTGTGGCCCGTAAAGAAAAAAGCACGGATGTCGAAATGGAAGACAAAGGTGCTGCTGATCGCATTTTCTGAATCCCAAGTACTGATTCAGCATGAATTTGTCCCTGAAAACCAAACAATCAATCAGTGCTTGGTCGACTCAGAAACAGGATGAAGCGGATTAGGAAGGACCTCTGTGATTCTGGTCAACGGTTTCGGTTACACGATAATGCTCGGCCTCATACCGCATTGTCTGTACAACAATACCTTGCTAAGCATTCAGTGACAGTGATCAAGTACCCTTCATATTCTCTGGACTTATCGCCTGCTGATTTTTTTCCTTTTTCCCAAGCTTCAGATGGCTATGAAAGGGCGAAGATGTGACGACGTCGCGGACATTAAATTAAATGTTACGCGTATTTTGAGAACACTTACTTTGAATGACTATCAATAGACCTGTTGAAACCAGTACAAACGTTAGTCAAAGTGTATTGCCTCCTCTGGTGATTAAAGGTGTTAAAGTCATTTGAAAGTAATTACCTTTTTCCTTTCTTAAAAAAAAAAAGTTCGTTTTTTTATGGGCGCACCTTGTATGTTTTACGTATGTCACGAGTGGGACATCATAAATTAAGAGTGTAATTTGAAAGTGGCATAATTCAATCAACACCCCATAATATAACATTGATTACTGGACATTTTGTGAAGGAAATTTTCATGAGGAGTTTCAAAAATAACAGTACGTAATCAATGTCGGTACAATTTTCATGCGTATGTATCATGTGAAGGTGGAAGGTGAATTAAATACACACAATTCTATGTGCACTTGCAGTTCAAAATTGGGGAATTTTGTATTGTAGGAAATCAATGTTTCACCACCTTGTAAATAGAGCCATCTATTGGGGAGATGATGGAACTACACATTTTATTGTGAATTTAAGGCAGTTAATATATTGCTATTTTCTGAAAACACTAGACGTGATGGGTAAAAATCGATTTAATTTTTAGAATCATAATGCTGAAATTATTCAGAAGCAACAGCCCTTTGCAAAACTTAAAAAGCCATGTCGACACAAATTGCAAATTCGTATCTTGCCTCTGTGTAACAAATTGTGGAGTTCATATTTTGAATTACAGAAAGTCAAGTGTAACTCACTCACAGAAATTTTCGGGGTGTTCAACAACAAAAAACACGACAGTATTAAATCTCTAAATCATTAAAACGGCCATGATGTAACTATTTCTGTATTTTGAGTACTAAGTTGTATAACAGTTCATGTAATCTCTGGACGAAATCTCCTTATGTAGATTACAATCTTGACTGATTCACGTTTTCTAACTTCGAATTGAATCATCTGCGTTGGTGATGATCTCTACGATAAGATAAATATCGGAAGGCACTAAATCAATGAGAAATACAAAACTAGCACTAAAATTGATTAACATGGTGGTAATAATGTTTTGTTAATGATGACAACTGTTTTGTACTGTGTCAATTTTTCTTAACTTTTATTATTTCTCTTTGGGCACCCTTAGATTTGTTGTTATTTTAGATATGATGATGAATTATTTTGTAAATTCCTTTGGCCTTAATTTCCGGTTATGAGAAAGCATTTCGGCAAGTGTGTCACAGTTGTCTGGGGAACAGGAGAGCAAAGAACTGTGAACAACTCGTGGAGAATCTTCTGACATCTTACGAGAAGATTGGGTGGGTATTCAATATTCATAATATTACTTAATTACTTTGTTTTGTTAGTGCTTTGCTGTTAGTGGTTTTTACTGTTCGAGGGATGTATTTTAGTAAAGAAGGGTACTTTCCCCTACACAACAGAAAAATTTTCTTGTCGAGGATTTAATAACAATTTATTTCAACTCCGCCCGGAGGATTTTATGTGAAGGGGTGGCAATGTTTAAAATGGAGGAAACAATTTGAACTGTAAGTTAAACCGGAGTATTAAGGACCACCAAATTGCTTTTTCATTGCAGAAATTCATGACGAGCTGTTCAAGAAAAAACAAACAGGATGCATTCTGGAATGTATATCTTCTACTTTACATTAATGACAACACAAACGAGTAGGAATATAATGCAAAGGAAAAACTCAGTTTCTTTACAGACCATACCAGAGTTGATTTTGTTAAAAATGTTGTATTATTATGCTTTTCAAAGGCTGAAAAGCGTTTCAATTCTGACATTTCGACTATAGCATCAAAACTTGATTTTCTCCACAGACCAAGCCAGAAATGATTTTCATTAAAATGTTGAATAATTATGCTTTTCAAAACCTGAAAAGCGTTTTAATTATGACATTTAAACATTAGGATGAATATTTGATTTTTCGAGAAATTCGCGTTCAATGCTAATATTCGCTTGAAACTCATTTTCTATACAGACCAAACGAGAGATGATTTTCATAAAAATGTTGTATTACTATGCTTCTCAGAGCCTGAAAAGAGTTTTAATTATGACCTTTCGACTATAGGAACAAAACTTCACTTTCGAGAAATTAGCGCTCAGTGCTAATACTCGTTTGAAACTCACTTTCAATACAGACCAAACCAGAGATGATTTTCATAAAAATGTTTTATTACTAAACTTTTCAGGGTCTGAGAAGCGTTTTCATTATGACCTTACGTCTGTAGTAACAAAAATTTTATTTTCGAGAAATTAGCGTTCATTATTAATACAAACTTGAGACTCATTTTCTATACAGACCAAGCCAGAGATGATTATCATTAAAAATGTTGAATTATTATGCTTTACAGAGCCTGAAAAGCGTTTTAATTATGACATTTAGACTATAGGATGAATATTTGATTTTTCGAGAAATATGCGATCAATGGTGATACTCGTTTGAAATTCATTTTCCCTACAGACCAAGCCAGAGATGATTTTCATAAATATGGTGAAATATTCAGCTTTTCAGAGCCTGGAAAACGTTTTAGTTATCACATTTCGCCTATAAAATTAAAACTTGATTTTTCGAGAAATTCGCGTTAAATGCTTATTTTCGTTTGAAACTCATTTTTTCTACAGACCAAACCAGTGATGATTTTCATAAAAATGTTGAATTAATATGTTTTTCAGAGCCTGAAAAACGTCATCCAGGCAAAAATTTAGATATTTCCTTTTCGAAATTTTTAAAATCAGTTTTCGGTGTTCGATACACACCGCTGAGGAAGATTTTTTGGTTGATTACGTTTAAGTCAATGATTGAATATTCCGGACTACTCGAGTATTCTCTTTGCGAACGAGAGAGGATTTTAACGGGAATGTTTTCTTTTACATATATTGCACAGCCTCCAGCTATATTGTTTAGCCTGTAATGATAAAGCCTGTATCCCTGCATGCTGACCAGGTGATCTGGGTTCGATGAAACAAGCCAGCTCTCCGACACATGAATTGCTTCGAAGGAAAGAGGGGCAAAAATAGTTAGGAATTCGTCGTAGTGGAACAAAAAATTCTGACAGTGGAAATGCTCTTATGTGTTTGGCTAGCTCGTTCTTCAGTACCGTTACAGCAGGGTGAAAAGGGGAAAGAGAAGGTGAGGGAGGGTCGGCATGGGGTTGGGCGATGGACTCGACTTGCATTTGGCATAGCTGCCGAAAATACGCCGTGGTTGCCATCTCTTTAATATAGATACAAAAACAACCAGGCTGGTCCGGGAGAGAAAATAAGATATATTATTGGACTTACCAGTACTGAAATCAGGATTCTCTTGCAGCATGTATTGAAGTGGATGACCAAAATAAACTGGAGAACACCTGCATGTTACTTTTAACACTTGCACAGATTTGACATGAAACACTCGACACAAACACTTGAACTATGATGGAAACAGACACACACACATTTTACACATACATTTAAGTACGGAAACACAAAATAACACACAGAAGTAAACACAGTACATAAACTGAGAGACGCAGTACATTTGGTGGCGATTTATGAAATGTCCTTCGTCCGCTCTCGTTTCGCTTCCGTCGTTGCGGTTTGCTTCTTCACCTTAGCGCTGTAGGAGAGATTCGAACTCGCGAGCCGTCTTGATACTTGTCCTGACGTTGCTGCCCTGGATGATGATCCGGTCATACAAAATGTCCTTTCCATACTTAAATTTTAAATGTATATGTCTAAATGCTGATTATCTTGCATTGCGAAAGCTTGTTTAATCTGGCAACATACATTTATTAAGGATTACAATGAACCATTTTAAATTTTTTATTGAATTGGTTTTATGTGGATATCGGTAAATTTTATATCGGTACTTTATCTGTATTGGCCAAAACTTCATATCGGCCAATCCCTAATATATAGTAAGAAAGTCAAGCCAGCTTTTTTCTTTCAGCACACACACACATTGCGTCACGATTGGGACCCCTTGAAAATATAAAATCATTTTATTACCTGTCGGTTGCACAAATTAAATAGTAGTCTATGAATACCACTGAACATTACTTATAACTTCACGCCCTCATAACAGGTAATTCACCACCTTAAGTCTCTAGATATTTTATATGACAGGATACCACCAATTGAGAATTGCATTTAACATAAAATAACCGTGGTCCTACAGCCCTGGAAGGGCCTTGGCCTATCTTGCATTTAAATTGCATTTAAATAATAATAATAAAAAGTCTTTCTACTTCTAGAAAATAAAAGTACAGAGTTGTAAGCTCAAAGAGAAATCAACAACTCTTTGTTCTAATGGAAATACAATAGAATTTTAACAATAGGTAGAAAGTGTCACGGGTGGGACAGATATAAGAACCTTAAAATCGATAATTACGGGCCATTTAACTAAGTGATATGATCCATATTTTTATGTGACGTCACAACTTTAAAATATGTCACTGATATATTATACTTTTATGAAAGGACATGTAAATGTTGTGTTATTATATGTAATATTGTACCTTGTTTGTAATGTGTATCTTTTGTTTAATGTTTATTGTATTTTATGCTCTATTATGAGTAGTTTAATGTATCTTCATGTTTGCGAGAGTGCACTATGTGAATTTGTATATCTAAACATGTGCAGATGGCAGTTTTGTTGATAGTATTCATTCACTATCTAGTGAATGATTCATCTGTACTTGAATCTGTGTCCTAGAAAATAGTATAAAAGTGAGGATATCGCGTAAAAAATAACACACTTTCGCCAAGGATCGACGAAGCTTTTAAACTTGAAAAGAACTCCTCGGTGTTGTGCACACATCTTGGTATGGTAGTTCGCGGCGCAAGCTAGGCCTATGTGATCATAGGTACGCCGATAGCCATGCATTGATGCTATGCACAATACAGCAACCATTCTACGTTAAATAATAAACCTAGCCTAAGTATTAATTTGGAGATAAAAGGATAAAGAGCAAATATTGGCTCAGTTATTATTACATATCTCTTGGTATGGTAGTTCGGGGCGCAAGCTAGGTCTATGTGATCTTACACATGCCGATAGCCACGCATTGAGTTTATGCTTTTTTAGTTGAGTCAATTCATCGACAAAGCGAAATCCTCGCCTTCGTCTCAAGTATATTCGCATTATAATTGCAATAAATAAAGAATAAAACCTTTTAGTTTATCCACTGCAGCAATGTGGTTTTATTTCTCTGTGCTGTGAATATTGTCTTTGCTAACACTATCCCTATACCTGAGAGGAGTCTGTTTACTTCACCGAGTCTCATCGTTCACCGCTGATTATTATTAAGTTATTATTAATAAATATAATAATACGTTTAATAGTATAATAATACAGGATTAATAGTATCATAAGAAAAGAATGAAAAAACATTTAATATGAAAACAAGTTGAGAAGAATTTCCTCACTTCTGTGTTGTTTCATGCATAACCTCACAGTAGATATTTTACTATCTTAACTTAATTACAAGGTTCGCCCATAAGGAAATCGAACTGTCAAAAAAGAGAACCAAACCAAATAAAAAGGTAAGATATTCTGGCAACACTGCAAAAGGTATATCTAAACTTCCCTTCAGTGCTTGTTTCAACCTGTTACAGGCAGTCGGTATCGGGACAAGCGTGCGTAATATGCAGGTCGTGTGCAGGCGGCGAACGAAATACGTGCACCAAGATGGAACAACGTTACAGCATAACGTTTCGTTACAAATTGGGTAAATCGTTTACACAAGCGTTACAGATGATACGGGCAGTGTATGGTGAGATGAACCCTGGTGTTTATAATATAACACCGAAACAAACAGAAAGAGTGCGCAGTGGAAGAGACAGTTGTGGCCCGTAAAGAAAAAAGCACGGATGTCGAAATGGAAGACAAAGGTGCTGCTGATCGCATTTTCTGATTCACAAGTACTGATTCAGCATGAATTTTTCCCTGAAAACCAAACAATCAATCAGTGCTTGGTCGACTCAGAAAGAGGATGAAGCGGATTAGGAAGGACCTCTGTGATTCTGGTCAACGGTTTCGGTTACACGATAATGCTCGGCCTCATACCGCATTGTCTGTACAACAATACCTTGCTAAGCATTCAGTGACAGTGTTCAAGTACCCTTCATATTCTCTGGACTTATCGCCTGCTGATTTTTTTCCTTTTTCCCAAGCTTCAGATGGCTATGAAAGGGCGAAGATGTGACGACGTCGCGGACATTAAATTAAATGTTACGCGTATTTTGAGAACACTTACTTTGAATGACTATCAATAGACCTGTTGAAACCTGTACAAACGTTGGTCAAAGAGTATTGCCTCCTCTGGTGATTAAAGGTGATAAAGTCATTTGAAAGTAATTACTTGTTTCCTTTCTTAAAAAAAAAAGTTCGTTTTTTTATGGGCGCACCTTGTATGTTTTACGTATGTCACGAGTGGGACATCATAAACTAAGAGTTTAATTTGAAAGTGGCATAATTCAATCAACACCCCATAATATAACATTGATTACTGGACATTTTGTGAAGGAAATTTTCATGAGGAGTTTCAAAAATAACAGTACGTAATCAATGTCGGTACAATTTTCATGCCTATGTATCATGTGAAGGTGGAAGGTGAATTAAATACACAAAATTCTATGTGCACTTGCAGTTCAAAATTGGGGAATTTGTATTGTAGGTAATCAATATTTCACCACCTTGTAAATAGAGCCATCTCTTGGGGAGATGATGGAACTACACATTTTATTGTGAATTTAAGGCAGTTAATATATTGCTATTTTCTGAAAACACTAGACGTGATGGGTAAAAATCGATTTAATTTTTAGAATCATAATGCTGAAATTATTCAGAAGCAACAGCCCTTTGCAAAACTTAAAAAGCCATGTCGACACAAATTGCAAATTCGTATCTTGCCTCTGTGTAACAAATTGTGAAGTTCATATTTTGAATTACAAAAAGTCAAGTGTAACTCACTCACAGAAATTTTCGGGGTGTTCAACAACAAAAAACACGACAGTATTAAATCTCTAAATCATTAAAACAGCCATGATGTAACTATTTCTGTATTTTGAGTACTAAGTTGTATAACTGTTCATGTAATCTCTGGACGAAATCTCCTTATGTAGATTATAATCTTGACTGATTCACGTTTTGTAACTTCGAATTGAATCAACTGCTTTGGTGATGATCTCTACGATAAGATAAATATCGGGAGGCACTAAATCAATGAGAAATACAAAACTAGCACTAAAATTGATTAACATGGTGGTAATAATGTTTTGTTAATGATGACAACTGTTTTGTACTGTGTCAATTTTTCTTAACTTTTATTATTTCTCTTTGGGCACCCTTAGATTTGTTGTTATTTTAGATATGATGATGAATTATTTTGTAAATTCCTTTGGCCTTAATTTCCGGTTATGAGAAAGCATTTCGGCAAGTGTGTCACAGTTGTCTGGGGAACAGGAGAGCAAAGAACTGTGAACAACTCGTGGAGAATCTTCTGACATCTTACGAGAAGATTGGGTGGGTATTCAACATTCATAATATTACTTAATTACTTTGTTTTGTTAGTGCTTTGCTGTTAGTGGTTTTTACTGTTCGAGGGATGTATTTTAGTAAAGAAGGGTACTTTCCCCTACACAACAGAAAAGTATTCTTGTCGAGGATTTAATAACAATTTATTTCAACTCCGCCCGGAGGATTTTATGTGAAGGGGTGGCAATGTTTAAAATGGAGGAAACAATTTGAACTGTAAGTTAAACCGGAGTATTAAGGACCACCAAATTGCTTTTTCATTGCAGAAATTCATGACGAGCTGTTCAAGAAAACACAAACAGGATGCATTCTGGAATGTATATCTTCTACTTTACATTAATGACAACACAAACGAGTAGGAATATAATGCAAAGGAAAAACTCAGTTTCTTTACAGACCATACCAGAGTTGATTTTGTTAAAAATGTTGTATTATTATGCTTTTCAAAGGCTGAAAAGCGTTTCAATTTTGACATTTCGACTATAGCATCAAAACTTGATTTTCTCCACAGACCAAGCCAGAAATGATTTTCATTAAAATGTTGAATAATTATGCTTTTCAAAACCTGAAAAGCGTTTTAATTATGACATTTAAACATTAGGATGAATATTTGATTTTTCGAGAAATTCGCGTTCAATGCTAATATTCGCTTGAAACTCATTTTCTATACAGACCAAACGAGAGATGATTTTCATAAAAATGTTGTATTACTATGCTTCTCAGAGCCTGAAAAGAGTTTTAATTATGACCTTTCGACTATAGGAACAAAACTTCACTTTCGAGAAATTAGCGCTCAGTGCTAATACTCGTTTGAAACTCACTTTCAATACAGACCAAACCAGAGATGATTTTCATAAAAATGTTTTATTACTAAACTTTTCAGGGTCTGAGAAGCGTTTTCATTATGACCTTACGTCTGTAGTAACAAAAATTTTATTTTCGAGAAATTAGCGTTCATTGTTAATACAAACTTGAGACTCATTTTCTATACAGACCAAGCCAGAGATGATTTTCATTAAAAATGTTGAATTATTATGCTTTACAGAGCCTGAAAAGCGTTTTAATTATGACATTTAGACTATAGGATGAATATTTGATTTTTCGAGAAATATGCGATCAATGGTGATACTCGTTTGAAATTCATTTTCCCTACAGACCAAGCCAGAGATGATTTTCATAAATATGGTGAAATATTCAGCTTTTCAGAGCCTGGAAAACGTTTTAGTTATCACATTTCGCCTATAAAATTAAAACTTGATTTTTCGAGAAATTCGCGTTAAATGCTTATTTTCGTTTGAAACTCATTTTTTCTACAGACCAAACCAGAGATGATTTTCATAAAAATGTTGAATTAATATGTTTTTCAGAGCCTGAAAAACGTTTTAATTATGACATTTGGACTACAGGATGAATACTTGATTTTTCGAGAAATTCACGTTCAATGCTAGTTCTCGTTTGTAACTCATTTTCTGTACACACCTAGCCAGAGATGATTTACATTAAAATGTTGAATGGCTAAGCTTTTCAGAGTCTAGAAAGCGTTTTAATTATTAAATTTCGACTATAGGATCAAAATTTGATTTTTCAAGAAATTCGCGTTCAATGCTAATACTCACTTAAGACTCATTTTCTATACAGATCAAGCCAGAAATGATTTTCATGAAAATGTTGAATTGTTATGCTTTTCAGCGCCTGAAAAGCGTTTTAGTTATCACATTTCGCCTATAGAATCAAAACTTGACTTTCGAGAAATTCGCGTTAAATGCAAATTTTTGTTTGAAACACATTTCCTGTACAGATCTTCAGAGAATGTGACAGAAAAATAAGATCGTGCTTTGATATGCCGGGGGCTGGAAGTTGTCCGAAATTTAGAATTTTTTAGTGGGTTGGTTGTTAATATATGGTCTATATATGTTAATATATGGTCGAAGTCTAGGTCATCCAGGCAAAAATTTAGATATTTCCTTTTCGAAATTTTTAAAATCAGTTTTCGGTGTTCGATACACACCGCTGAGGAAGATTTTTTGGTTGATTTCGTTTAAGTCAATGATTACTCGAGTATTCTCTTTGCGAACGAGAGAGGATTTTAACGGGAATGTTTTCTTTTACATATATTGCACAGCCTCCGGCTATATTGTTTAGCCTGTAATGATAAAGCCTGTATCCCTGCATGCTGACCAGGTGATCTGGGTTCGATGAAACAAGCCAGCTCTCCGACACATGAATTGCTTCGAAGGAAAGAGGGGCAAAAATAGTTAGGAATTCGTCGTAGTGGAACAAAAAATTCTGACAGTGGAAATGCTCTTATGTGTTTGGCTAACTCGTTCTTCAGTACCGTTACAGCAGGGTGAAAAGGGGAAAGAGAAGGTGAGGGAGGGTCGGCATGGGGTTGGGCGATGGACTCGACTTGCATTTGGCATAGCTGCCGAAAATACGCCGTGGTTGCCATCTCTTTAATATAGATACAAAAACAACCAGGCTGGTCCGGGAGAGAAAATAAGATATATTATTGGACTTACCAGTACTGAAATCAGGATTCTCTTGCAGCATGTATTGAAGTGGATGACCAAAATAAACTGGAAAACACCTGCATGTTACTTTTAACACTTGCACAGATTTGACATGAAACACTCGACACAAACACTTGAACTATGATGGAAACACACACACACACATTTTACACATACATTTAAGTACGGAAACACAAAATAACACACAGAAGTAAACACAGTACATAAACTGAGAGACGCAGTACATTTGGTGGCGATTTATGAAATGTCCTTCGTCCGCTCTCGTTTCGCTTCCGTCGTTGCGGTTTGCTTCTTCACCTTAGCGCTGTAGGAGAGATTCGAACTCGCGAGCCGTCTTGATACTTGTCCTGACGTTGCTGCCCTGGATGATGATCCGGTCATACAAAATGTCCTTTCCATACTTTAATTTTAAATGTATATGTCTAAATGCTGATTATCTTGCATTGCGAAAGCTGGTTTAATCTGGCAACATACATTTATTAAGGAAGACAATGAACCATTTTAAATTTTTTATTGAATTGGTTTTATGTGGATATCGGTAAATTTTATATCGGTACTTTATCTGTATTGGCCAAAACTTCATATCGGCCAATCCCTAATACATAGTAAGAAAGTCAAGCCAGCTTTTTTCTTTCAGCACACACACACATTGCGTCACGATTGGGACCCCTTGAAAATATATAATCATTTTATTACCTGTCGGTTGCACAAATTAAATAGTAGTCTATGAATACCACTGAACATTACTTATTACTTCTCCCCCTCATAACAGGTGTGTTAAGTCACTAGATATTTTATATGACAGGATACCACCAATTGAGAATTGCATTTAACATAAAATAACCGTGGTCCTACAGCCCTGGAAGGGCCTTGGCCTATCTTGCATTTAAATTGCATTTAAATAATAATAATAAAAAGTCTTTCTACTTCTAGAAAATAAAAGTACAGAGTTGTAAGCTCAAAGAGAAATCAACAACTCTTTGTTCTAATGGAAATACAATAGAATTTTAACAATAGGTAGAAAGTGTCACGGGTGGGACAGATATAAGAACCTTAAAATCGATAATTACGGGCCATTTAACTAAGTGATATGATCCATATTTTTATGTGACGTCACAACTTTAAAATATGTCACTGATATATTATACTTTTATGAAAGGACATGTAAATGTTGTGTTATTATATGTAATATTGTACCTTGTTTGTAATGTGTATCTTTTGTTTAATGTTTATTGTATTTTATGCTCTATTATGAGTAGTTTAATGTATCTTCATGTTTGCGAGAGTGCACTATGTGAATTTGTATATCTAAACATGTGCAGATGGCAGTTTTGTTGATAGTATTCATTCACTATCTAGTGAATGATTCATCTGTACTTGAATCTGTGTCCTAGAAAATAGTATAAAAGTGAGGATATCGCGTAAAAAATAACACACTTTCGCCAAGGATCGACGAAGCTTTTAAACTTGAAAAGAACTCCTCGGTGTTGTGCACACATCTTGGTATGGTAGTTCGCGGCGCAAGCTAGGCCTATGTGATCATAGGTACGCCGATAGCCATGCATTGATGCTATGCACAATACAGCAACCATTCTACGTTAAATAATAAACCTAGCCTAAGTATTAATTTGGAGATAAAAGGATAAAGAGCAAATATTGGCTCAGTTATTATTACATATCTCTTGGTATGGTAGTTCGGGGCGCAAGCTAGGTCTATGTGATCTTACACATGCCGATAGCCACGCATTGAGTTTATGCTTTTTTAGTTGAGTCAATTCATCGACAAAGCGAAATCCTCGCCTTCGTCTCAAGTATATTCGCATTATAATTGCCATAAATAAAGAATAAAACCTTTTAGTTTATCCACTGCAGCAATGTGGTTTTATTTCTCTGTGCTGTGAATATTGTCTTTGCTAACACTATCCCTATACCTGAGAGGAGTCTGTTTACTTCACCGAGTCTCATCGTTCACCGCTGATTATTATTAAGTTATTATTAATAAATATAATAATACGTTTAATAGTATAATAATACAGGATTAATAGTATCATAAGAAAAGAAGAAAAAAACATTTAATATGAAAACAAGTTGAGAAGAATTTCCTCACTTCTGTGTTGTTTCATGCATAACCTCACAGTAGATATTTTACTATCTTAACTTAATTACAAGGTTCGCCCATAAGGAAATCGAACTGTCAAAAAAGAGAACCAAACCAAATAAAAAGGTAAGATATTCTGGCAACACTGCAAAAGGTATATCTAAACTTCCCTTCAGTGCTTGTTTCAACCTGTTACAGGCAGTCGGTATCGGGACAAGCGTGCGTAATATGCAGGTCGTGTGCAGGCGGCGAACGAAATACGTGCACCAAGATGGAACAACGTTACAGCATAACGTTTCGTTACAAATTGGGTAAATCGTTTACACAAGCGTTACAGATGATACGGGCAGTGTATGGTGAGATGAACCCTGGTGTTTATAATATAACACCGAAACAAACAGAAAGAGTGCGCAGTGGAAAAGACAGTTGTGGCCCGTAAAGAAAAAAGCACGCATGTCGAAATGGAAGACAAAGGTGCTGCTGATCGCATTTTCTGATTCACAAGTACTGATTCAGCATGAATTTTTCCCTGAAAACCAAACAATCAATCAGTGCTTGGTCGACTCAGAAAGAGGATGAAGCGGATTAGGAAGGACCTCTGTGATTCTGGTCAACGGTTTCGGTTACACGATAATGCTCGGCCTCATACCGCATTGTCTGTACAACAATACCTTGCTAAGCATTCAGTGACAGTGTTCAAGTACCCTTCATATTCTCTGGACTTATCGCCTGCTGATTTTTTTCCTTTTTCCCAAGCTTCAGATGGCTATGAAAGGGCGAAGATGTGACGACGTCGCGGACATTAAATTAAATGTTACGCGTATTTTGAGAACACTTACTTTGAATGACTATCAATAGACCTGTTGAAACCTGTACAAACGTTGGTCAAAGAGTATTGCCTCCTCTGGTGATTAAAGGTGATAAAGTCATTTGAAAGTAATTACTTGTTTCCTTTCTTAAAAAAAAAAGTTCGTTTTTTTTATGGGCGCACCTTGTATGTTTTACGTATGTCACGAGTGGGACATCATAAACTAAGAGTTTAATTTGAAAGTGGCATAATTCAATCAACACCCCATAATATAACATTGATTACTGGACATTTTGTGAAGGAAATTTTCATGAGGAGTTTCAAAAATAACAGTACGTAATCAATGTCGGTACAATTTTCATGCCTATGTATCATGTGAAGGTGGAAGGTGAATTAAATACACAAAATTCTATGTGCACTTGCAGTTCAAAATTGGGGAATTTGTATTGTAGGTAATCAATATTTCACCACCTTGTAAATAGAGCCATCTCTTGGGGAGATGATGGAACTACACATTTTATTGTGAATTTAAGGCAGTTAATATATTGCTATTTTCTGAAAACACTAGACGTGATGGGTAAAAATCGATTTAATTTTTAGAATCATAATGCTGAAATTATTCAGAAGCAACAGCCCTTTGCAAAAATTAAAAAGCCATGTCGACACAAATTGCAAATTCGTATCTTGCCTCTGTGTAACAAATTGTGAAGTTCATATTTTGAATTACAAAAAGTCAAGTGTAACTCACTCACAGAAATTTTCGGGTTGTTCAACAACAAAAAACACGACAGTATTAAATCTCTAAATCATTAAAACAGCCATGATGTAACTATTTCTGTATTTTGAGTACTAAGTTGTATAACTGTTCAAGTAATCTCTGGACGAAATCTCCTTATGTAGATTATAATCTTGACTGATTCACGTTTTCTAACTTCGAATTGAATCATCTGCGTTGGTGATGATCTCTACGATAAGATAAATATCGGAAGGCACTAAATCAATGAGAAATACAAAACTAGCACTAAAATTGATTAACATGGTGGTAATAATGTTTTGTTAATGATGACAACTGTTTTGTACTGTGTCAATTTTTCTTAACTTTTATTATTTCTCTTTGGGCACCCTTAGATTTGTTGTTATTTTAGATATGATGATGAATTATTTTGTAAATTCCTTTGGCCTTAATTTCCGGTTATGAGAAAGCATTTCGGCAAGTGTGTCACAGTTGTCTGGGGAACAGGAGAGCAAAGAACTGTGAACAACTCGTGGAGAATCTTCTGACATCTTACGAGAAGATTGGGTGGGTATTCAACATTCATAATATTACTTAATTACTTTGTTTTGTTAGTGCTTTGCTGTTAGTGGTTTTTACTGTTCGAGGGATGTATTTTAGTAAAGAAGGGTACTTTCCCCTACACAACAGAAAAGTATTCTTGTCGAGGATTTAATAACAATTTATTTCAACTCCGCCCGGAGGATTTTATGTGAAGGGGTGGCAATGTTTAAAATGGAGGAAACAATTTGAACTGTAAGTTAAACCGGAGTATTAAGGACCACCAAATTGCTTTTTCATTGGAGAAATTCATGACGAGCTGTTCAAGAAAACACAAACAGGATGCATTCTGGAATGTATATCTTCTACTTTACATTAATGACAACACAAACGAGTAGGAATATAATGCAAAGGAAAAACTCAGTTTCTTTACAGACCATACCAGAGTTGATTTTCTTAAAAATGTTGTATTATTATGCTTTTCAAAGGCCGAAAAGCGTTTCAATTCTGACATTTCGACTATAGCATCAAAACTTGATTTTCTCCACAGACCAAGCCAGAAATGATTTTCATTAAAATGTTGAATAATTATGCTTTTCAAAACCTGAAAAGCGTTTTAATTATGACATTTAAACATTAGGATGAATATTTGATTTTTCGAGAAATTCGCGTTCAATGCTAATATTCGCTTGAAACTCATTTTCTATACAGACCAAACGAGAGATGATTTTCATAAAAATGTTGTATTACTATGCTTCTCAGAGCCTGAAAAGAGTTTTAATTATGACCTTTCGACTATAGGAACAAAACTTCACTTTCGAGAAATTAGCGCTCAGTGCTAATACTCGTTTGAAACTCACTTTCAATACAGACCAAACCAGAGATGATTTTCATAAAAATGTTTTATTACTAAACTTTTCAGGGTCTGAGAAGCGTTTTCATTATGACCTTACGTCTGTAGTAACAAAAATTTTATTTTCGAGAAATTAGCGTTCATTGTTAATACAAACTTGAGACTCATTTTCTATACAGACCAAGCCAGAGATGATTTTCATTAAAAATGTTGAATTATTATGCTTTACAGAGCCTGAAAAGCGTTTTAATTATGACATTTAGACTATAGGATGAATATTTGATTTTTCGAGAAATATGCGATCAATGGTGATACTCGTTTGAAATTCATTTTCCCTACAGACCAAGCCAGAGATGATTTTCATAAATATGGTGAAATATTCAGCTTTTCAGAGACTGGAAAACGTTTTAGTTATCACATTTCGCCTATAAAATTAAAACTTGATTTTTCGAGAAATTCGCGTTAAATGCTTATTTTCGTTTGAAACTCATTTTTTCTACAGACCAAACCAGAGATGATTTTCATAAAAATGTTGAATTAATATGTTTTTCAGAGCCTGAAAAACGTTTTAATTATGACATTTGGACTACAGGATGAATACTTGATTTTTCGAGAAATTCACGTTCAATGCTAGTTCTCGTTTGTAACTCATTTTCTGTACACACCTAGCCAGAGATGATTTACATTAAAATGTTGAATGGCTAAGCTTTTCAGAGTCTAGAAAGCGTTTTAATTATTAAATTTCGACTATAGGAACAAAATTTGATTTTTCAAGAAATTCGCGTTCAATGCTAATACTCACTTAAGACTCATTTTCTATACAGATCAAGCCAGAAATGATTTTCATGAAAATGTTGAATTGTTATGCTTTTCAGCGCCTGAAAAGCGTTTTAGTTATCACATTTCGCCTATAGAATCAAAACTTGACTTTCGAGAAATTCGCGTTAAATGCAAATTTTTGTTTGAAACACATTTCCTGTACAGATCTTCAGAGAATGTGACAGAAAAATAAGATCGTGCTTTGATATGCCGGGGGCTGGAAGTTGTCCGAAATTTAGAATTTTTTAGTGGGTTGGTTGTTAATATATGGTCTATATATGTTAATATATGGTCGAAGTCTAGGTCATCCAGGCAAAAATTTAGATATTTCCTTTTCGAAATTTTTAAAATCAGTTTTCGGTGTTCGATACACACCGCTGAGGAAGATTTTTTGGTTGATTTCGTTTAAGTCAATGATTACTCGAGTATTCTCTTTGCGAACGAGAGAGGATTTTAACGGGAATGTTTTCTTTTACATATATTGCACAGCCTCCGGCTATATTGTTTAGCCTGTAATGATAAAGCCTGTATCCCTGCATGCTGACCAGGTGATCTGGGTTCGATGAAACAAGCCAGCTCTCCGACACATGAATTGCTTCGAAGGAAAGAGGGGCAAAAATAGTTAGGAATTCGTCGTAGTGGAACAAAAAATTCTGACAGTGGAAATGCTCTTATGTGTTTGGCTAACTCGTTCTTCAGTACCGTTACAGCAGGGTGAAAAGGGGAAAGAGAAGGTGAGGGAGGGTCGGCATGGGGTTGGGCGATGGACTCGACTTGCATTTGGCATAGCTGCCGAAAATACGCCGTGGTTGCCATCTCTTTAATATAGATACAAAAACAACCAGGCTGGTCCGGGAGAGAAAATAAGATATATTATTGGACTTACCAGTACTGAAATCAGGATTCTCTTGCAGCATGTATTGAAGTGGATGACCAAAATAAACTGGAAAACACCTGCATGTTACTTTTAACACTTGCACAGATTTGACATGAAACACTCGACACAAACACTTGAACTATGATGGAAACACACACACACACATTTTACACATACATTTAAGTACGGAAACACAAAATAACACACAGAAGTAAACACAGTACATAAACTGAGAGACGCAGTACATTTGGTGGCGATTTATGAAATGTCCTTCGTCCGCTCTCGTTTCGCTTCCGTCGTTGCGGTTTGCTTCTTCACCTTAGCGCTGTAGGAGAGATTCGAACTCGCGAGCCGTCTTGATACTTGTCCTGACGTTGCTGCCCTGGATGATGATCCGGTCATACAAAATGTCCTTTCCATACTTTAATTTTAAATGTATATGTCTAAATGCTGATTATCTTGCATTGCGAAAGCTGGTTTAATCTGGCAACATACATTTATTAAGGAAGACAATGAACCATTTTAAATTTTTTATTGAATTGGTTTTATGTGGATATCGGTAAATTTTATATCGGTACTTTATCTGTATTGGCCAAAACTTCATATCGGCCAATCCCTAATACATAGTAAGAAAGTCAAGCCAGCTTTTTTCTTTCAGCACACACACACATTGCGTCACGATTGGGACCCCTTGAAAATATATAATCATTTTATTACCTGTCGGTTGCACAAATTAAATAGTAGTCTATGAATACCACTGAACATTACTTATTACTTCACGCCCTCATAACAGGTGTGTTAAGTCACTAGATATTTTATATGACAGGATACCACCAATTGAGAATTGCATTTAACATAAAATAACCGTGGTCCTACAGCCCTGGAAGGGCCTTGGCCTATCTTGCATTTAAATTGCATTTAAATAATAATAATAAAAAGTCTTTCTACTTCTAGAAAATAAAAGTACAGAGTTGTAAGCTCAAAGAGGAATCAACAACTCTTTGTTCTAATGGAAATACAATAGAATTTTAACAATAGGTAGAAAGTGTCACGGGTGGGACAGATATAAGAACCTTAAAATCGATAATTACGGGCCATTTAACTAAGTGATATGATCCATATTTTTATGTGACGTCACAACTTTAAAATATGTCACTGATATATTATACTTTTATGAAAGGACATGTAAATGTTGTGTTATTATATGTAATATTGTACCTTGTTTGTAATGTGTATCTTTTGTTTAATGTTTATTGTATTTTATGCTCTATTATGAGTAGTTTAATGTATCTTCATGTTTGCGAGAGTGCACTATGTGAATTTGTATATCTAAACATGTGCAGATGGCAGTTTTGTTGATAGTATTCATTCACTATCTAGTGAATGATTCATCTGTACTTGAATCTGTGTCCTCGAAAATAGTATAAAAGTGAGGATATCGCGTAAAAAATAACACACTTTCGCCAAGGATCGACGAAGCTTTTAAACTTGAAAAGAACTCCTCGGTGTTGTGCACACATCTTGGTATGGTAGTTCGCGGCGCAAGCTAGGCCTATGTGATCATAGGTACGCCGATAGCCATGCATTGATGCTATGCACAATACAGCAACCATTCTACGTTAAATAATAAACCTAGCCTAAGTATTAATTTGGAGATAAAAGGATAAAGAGCAAATATTGGCTCAGTTATTATTACATATCTCTTGGTATGGTAGTTCGGGGCGCAAGCTAGGTCTATGTGATCTTACACATGCCGATAGCCACGCATTGAGTTTATGCTTTTTTAGTTGAGTCAATTCATCGACAAAGCGAAATCCTCGCCTTCGTCTCAAGTATATTCGCATTATAATTGCCATAAATAAAGAATAAAACCTTTTAGTTTATCCACTGCAGCAATGTGGTTTTATTTCTCTGTGCTGTGAATATTGTCTTTGCTAACACTATCCCTATACCTGAGAGGAGTCTGTTTACTTCACCGAGTCTCATCGTTCACCGCTGATTATTATTAAGTTATTATTAATAAATATAATAATACGTTTAATGGTATAATAATACAGGATTAATAGTATCATAAGAAAAGAAGAAAAAAACATTTAATATGAAAACAAGTTGAGAAGAATTTCCTCACTTCTGTGTTGTTTCATGCATAACCTCACAGTAGATATTTTACTATCTTAACTTAATTACAAGGTTCGCCCATAAGGAAATCGAACTGTCAAAAAAGAGAACCAAACCAAATAAAAAGGTAAGATATTCTGGCAACACTGCAAAAGGTATATCTAAACTTCCCTTCAGTGCTTGTTTCAACCTGTTACAGGCAGTCGGTATCGGGACAAGCGTGCGTAATATGCAGGTCGTGTGCAGGCGGCGAACGAAATACGTGCACCAAGATGGAACAACGTTACAGCATAACGTTTCGTTACAAATTGGGTAAATCGTTTACACAAGCGTTACAGATGATACGGGCAGTGTATGGTGAGATGAACCCTGGTGTTTATAATATAACACCGAAACAAACAGAAAGAGTGCGCAGTGGAAGAGACAGTTGTGGCCCGTAAAGAAAAAAGCACGGATGTCGAAATGGAAGACAAAGGTGCTGCTGATCGCATTTTCTGATTCACAAGTACTGATTCAGCATGAATTTTTCCCTGAAAACCAAACAATCAATCAGTGCTTGGTCGACTCAGAAAGAGGATGAAGCGGATTAGGAAGGACCTCTGTGATTCTGGTCAACGGTTTCGGTTACACGATAATGCTCGGCCTCATACCGCATTGTCTGTACAACAATACCTTGCTAAGCATTCAGTGACAGTGTTCAAGTACCCTTCATATTCTCTGGACTTATCGCCTGCTGATTTTTTTCCTTTTTCCCAAGCTTCAGATGGCTATGAAAGGGCGAAGATGTGACGACGTCGCGGACATTAAATTAAATGTTACGCGTATTTTGAGAACACTTACTTTGAATGACTATCAATAGACCTGTTGAAACCTGTACAAACGTTGGTCAAAGAGTATTGCCTCCTCTGGTGATTAAAGGTGATAAAGTCATTTGAAAGTAATTACTTGTTTCCTTTCTTAAAAAAAAAAAGTTCGTTTTTTTATGGGCGCACCTTGTATGTTTTACGTATGTCACGAGTGGGACATCATAAACTAAGAGTTTAATTTGAAAGTGGCATAATTCAATCAACACCCCATAATATAACATTGATTACTGGACATTTTGTGAAGGAAATTTTCATGAGGAGTTTCAAAAATAACAGTACGTAATCAATGTCGGTACAATTTTCATGCCTATGTATCATGTGAAGGTGGAAGGTGAATTAAATACACACAATTCTATGTGCACTTGCAGTTCAAAATTGGGGAATTTGTATTGTAGGTAATCAATATTTCACCACCTTGTAAATAGAGCCATCTCTTGGGGAGATGATGGAACTACACATTTTATTGTGAATTTAAGGCAGTTAATATATTGCTATTTTCTGAAAACACTAGACGTGATGGGTAAAAATCGATTTAATTTTTAGAATCATAATGCTGAAATTATTCAGAAGCAACAGCCCTTTGCAAAAATTAAAAAGCCATGTCGACACAAATTGCAAATTCGTATCTTGCCTCTGTGTAACAAATTGTGAAGTTCATATTTTGAATTACAAAAAGTCAAGTGTAACTCACTCACAGAAATTTTCGGGGTGTTCAACAACAAAAAACACGACAGTATTAAATTTCTAAATCATTAAAACAGCCATGATGTAACTATTTCTGTATTTTGAGTACTAAGTTGTATAACTGTTCATGTAATCTCTGGACGAAATCTCCTTATGTAGATTATAATCTTGACTGATTCACGTTTTGTAACTTCGAATTGAATCAACTGCTTTGGTGATGATCTCTACGATAAGATAAATATCGGAAGGCACTAAATCAATGAGAAATACAAAACTAGCACTAAAATTGATTAACATGGTGGTAATAATGTTTTGTTAATGATGACAACTGTTTTGTACTGTGTCAATTTTTCTTAACTTTTATTATTTCTCTTTGGGCACCCTTAGATTTGTTGTTATTTTAGATATGATGATGAATTATTTTGTAAATTCCTTTGGCCTTAATTTCCGGTTATGAGAAAGCATTTCGGCAAGTGTGTCACAGTTGTCTGGGGAACAGGAGAGCAAAGAACTGTGAACAACTCGTGGAGAATCTTCTGACATCTTACGAGAAGATTGGGTGGGTATTCAAAATTCATAATATTACTTAATTACTTTGTTTTGTTAGTGCTTTGCTGTTAGTGGTTTTTACTGTTCGAGGGATGTATTTTAGTAAAGAAGGGTACTTTCCCCTACACAACAGAAAAGTATTCTTGTCGAGGATTTAATAACAATTTATTTCAACTCCGCCCGGAGGATTTTATGTGAAGGGGTGGCAATGTTTAAAATGGAGGAAACAATTTGAACTGTAAGTTAAACCGGAGTATTAAGGACCACCAAATTGCTTTTTCATTGCAGAAATTCATGACGAGCTGTTCAAGAAAACACAAACAGGATGCATTCTGGAATGTATATCTTCTACTTTACATTAATGACAACACAAACGAGTAGGAATATAATGCAAAGGAAAAACTCAGTTTCTTTACAGACCATACCAGAGTTGATTTTCTTAAAAATGTTGTATTATTATGCTTTTCAAAGGCTGAAAAGCGTTTCAATTCTGACATTTCGACTATAGCATCAAAACTTGATTTTCTCCACAGACCAAGCCAGAAATGATTTTCATTAAAATGTTGAATAATTATGCTTTTCAAAACCTGAAAAGCGTTTTAATTATGACATTTAAACATTAGGATGAATATTTGATTTTTCGAGAAATTCGCGTTCAATGCTAATATTCGCTTGAAACTCATTTTCTATACAGACCAAACGAGAGATGATTTTCATAAAAATGTTGTATTACTATGCTTCTCAGAGCCTGAAAAGAGTTTTAATTATGACCTTTCGACTATAGGAACAAAACTTCACTTTCGAGAAATTAGCGCTCAGTGCTAATACTCGTTTGAAACTCACTTTCAATACAGACCAAACCAGAGATGATTTTCATAAAAATGTTTTATTACTAAACTTTTCAGGGTCTGAGAAGCGTTTTCATTATGACCTTACGTCTGTAGTAACAAAAATTTTATTTTCGAGAAATTAGCGTTCATTGTTAATACAAACTTGACACTCATTTTCTATACAGACCAAGCCAGAGATGATTTTCATTAAAAATGTTGAATTATTATGCTTTACAGAGCCTGAAAAGCGTTTTAATTATGACATTTAGACTATAGGATGAATATTTGATTTTTCGAGAAATATGCGATCAATGGTGATACTCGTTTGAAATTCATTTTCCCTACAGACCAAGCCAGAGATGATTTTCATAAATATGGTGAAATATTCAGCTTTTCAGAGCCTGGAAAACGTTTTAGTTATCACATTTAGCCTATAAAATTAAAACTTGATTTTTCGAGAAATTCGCGTTAAATGCTTATTTTCGTTTGAAACTCATTTTTTCTACAGACCAAACCAGAGATGATTTTCATAAAAATGTTGAATTAATATGTTTTTCAGAGCCTGAAAAACGTTTTAATTATGACATTTGGACTACAGGATGAATACTTGATTTTTCGAGAAATTCACGTTCAATGCTAGTTCTCGTTTGTAACTCATTTTCTGTACACACCTAGCCAGAGATGATTTACATTAAAATGTTGAATGGCTAAGCTTTTCAGAGTCTAGAAAGCGTTTTAATTATTAAATTTCGACTATAGGATCAAAATTTGATTTTTCAAGAAATTCGCGTTCAATGCTAATACTCACTTAAGACTCATTTTCTATACAGATCAAGCCAGAAATGATTTTCATGAAAATGTTGAATTGTTATGCTTTTCAGCGCCTGAAAAGCGTTTTAGTTATCACATTTCGCCTATAGAATCAAAACTTGACTTTCGAGAAATTCGCGTTAAATGCAAATTTTTGTTTGAAACACATTTCCTGTACAGATCTTCAGAGAATGTGACAGAAAAATAAGATCGTGCTTTGATATGCCGGGGGCTGGAAGTTGTCCGAAATTTAGAATTTTTTAGTGGGTTGGTTGTTAATATATGGTCTATATATGTTAATATATGGTCGAAGTCTAGGTCATCCAGGCAAAAATTTAGATATTTCCTTTTCGAAATTTTTAAAATCAGTTTTCGGTGTTCGATACACACCGCTGAGGAAGATTTTTTGGTTAATTACGTTTAAGTCAATGATTGAATATTCCGGACTACTCGAGTATTCTCTTTGCGAACGAGAGAGGATTTTAACGGGAATGTTTTCTTTTACATATATTGCACAGCCTCCGCCTCTATTGTTTAGCCTGTAATGATAAAGCATGCTGACCAGGTGATCTGTGATCGATGAAACAAGCCAGCTCTCCGACACATGAATTGCTTCGAAGGAAAGAGGGGCAAAAATAGTTAGGAATTCGTCGTAGTGGAACAAAAAATTCTGACAGTGGAAATGCTCTTATGTGTTTGGCTAGCTCGTTCTTCAGTACCGTTACAGCAGGGTGAAAAGGGGAAAGAGAAGGTGAGGGAGGGTCGGCATGGGGTTGGGCGATGGACTCGACTTGCATTTGGCATAGCTGCCGAAAATACGCCGTGGTTGCCATCTCTTTAATATAGATACAAAAACAACCAGGCTGGTCCGGGAGAGAAAATAAGATATATTATTGGACTTACCAGTACTGAAATCAGGATTCTCTTGCAGCATGTATTGAAGTGGATGACCAAAATAAACTGGAAAACACCTGCATGTTACTTTTAACACTTGCACAGATTTGACATGAATCACTCGACACAAACACTTGAACTATGATGGAAACACACACACACACATTTTACACATACATTTAAGTACGGAAACACAAAATAACACACAGAAGTAAACACAGTACATAAACTGAGAGACGCAGTACATTTGGTGGCGATTTATGAAATGTCCTTCGTCCGCTCTCGTTTCGCTTCCGTCGTTGCGGTTTGCTTCTTCACCTTAGCGCTGTAGGAGAGATTCGAGCCGTCTTGATACTTGTCCTGCCGTTGCTGCCCTGGATGATGATCCTGTCATACAAAATGTCCTTTCCATACTTTAATTTTAAATGTATATGTCTAAATGCTGATTATCTTGCATTGCGAAAGCTTGTTTAATCTGGCAACATACATTTATTAAGGAAGACAATGAACCATTTTAAATTTTTTATCGAATTGGTTTTATGTATATATCGGTAAATTTTATATCGGTACTTTATCTGTATTGGCCAAAACTTCATATCGGCCCATCCCTAATATATAGTAAGAAAGTCAAGCCAGCTTTTTTCTTTCAGCACACACACACATTGCGTCACGATTGGGACCCCTTGAAAATATAAAATCATTTTATTACCTGTCGGTTGCACAAATTAAATAGTAGTCTATGAATACCACTGAACATTACTTATAACTTCACGCCCTCATAACAGGTAATTCACCACCTTAAGTCTCTTGATATTTTATATGACAGGATATCACCAATTGAGAATTGCATTTAACATAAAATAACCGTGGTCCTACAGCCCTGGAAGGGCCTTGGCCTATCTTGCATTTAAATTGCATTTAAATAATAATAATAAAAAGTCTTTCTACTTCTAGAAAATAAAAGTACAGAGTTGTAAGCTCAAAGAGAAATCAACTACTCTTTGTTCTAATGGAAATACAATAGAATTTTAACAATAGGTAGAAAGTGTCACGGGTGGGACAGATATAAGAACCTTAAAATCGATAATTACGGGCCATTTAACTAAGTGATATGATCCATATTTTTATGTGACGTCACAACTTTAAAATATGTCACTGATATATTATACTTTTATGAAAGGACATGTAAATGTTGTGTTATTATATGTAATATTGTACCTTGTTTGTAATGTGTATCTTTTGTTTAATGTTTATTGTATTTTATGCTCTATTATGAGTAGTTTAATGTATCTTCATGTTTGCGAGAGTGCACTATGTGAATTTGTATATCTAAACATGTGCATATGGCAGTTTTGTTGATAGTATCCTTTTGTAGATAGTGAATGATTCATATGTACTTGAATCTGTGTCCTCGAAAATAGTATAAAAGTGAGGATATCGCGTAAAAAATAACACACTTTCGCCAAGGATCGACGAAGCTTTTAAACTTGAAAAGAACTCCTCGGTGTTGTGCACACATCTTGGTATGGTAGTTCGCGGCGCAAGCTAGGCGTATGTGATCATAGGTACGCCGATAGCCATGCATTGATGCTATGCACAATGCAGCAACCATTCTACGTTAAATAATAAACCTAGCCTAAGTACTAATTTGGAGATAAAAGGATAAAGAGCAAATATTGGCCCAGTTATTATTACATATCTCTTGGTATGGTAGTTCGGGGCGCAAGCTAGGTCTATGTGATCTTACACATGCCGATAGCCACGCATTGAGTTTATGCTTTTTTAGTTGAGTCAATTCATCGACAAAGCGAAATCCTCGCCTTCGTCTCAAGTATATTCGCATTATAATTGCCATAAATAAAGAATAAAACCTTTTAGTTTATGTACTGCAGCAATGTGGTTTTATTTCTCTGTGCTGTGAATATTGTCTTTGCTATCCCTATACCTGAGAGGAGTCTGTTTACTTCACCGAGTCTCATCGTTCACCGCTGATTATTATTAAGTTATTATTAATAAATATAATAATACGTTTAATAGTATAATAATACAGGATTGATAGTATCATAAGAAAAGAAGAAAAAAACATTTAATATGAAAACAAGTTGAGAAGAATTTCCTCACTTCTGTGTTGTTTCATGCATAACCTCACAGTAGATATTTTACTATCTTAACTTAATTACAAGGTTCGCCCATAAGGAAATCGAACTGTCAAAAAAGAGAACCAAACCAAATAAAAAGGTAAGATATTCTGGCAACACTGCAAAGAGGTATATCTAGAATTCCCTTCAGTGCTTGTTTCAACCTGCTACAGGCAGTCGGTATCGGGACAAGCGTGCGTAATATGCAGGTCGTGTGCAGGCAGCGAACGAAATACGTGCACCAAGATGGAACAACGTTACAGCATAACGTTTTGTTACAAATTGGGTAAATCGTTTACACAAGCGTTACAGATGATACGGGCAGTGTATGGTGAGATGAACCCTGGTGTTTATAATATGACACCGAAACAAAAAGACAGAGTGCGCAGTGGAAAAGACAGTTGTGGCTCGTAAAGAAAAAAGCACGGATGTCGAAATGGAAGACAAAGGTGCTGCTGATCGAATTTTCTGATTCCCAAGTACTGATTCAGCCTGAATTTGTCCCTGAAAACCAAACAATCAATCAGAGCTTGGTCGACTCAGAAACAGGATGAAGCGGATTAGGAAGGACCTCTGTGATTCTGGTCAACGGTTTCGGTTACACGATAATGCTCGGCCTCATACCGCATTGTCTGTACAACAATACCTTGCTAAGCATTCAGTGACAGTGTTCAAGTACCCTTCATATTCTCTGGACTTATCGCCTGCTGATTTTTTTCCTTTTTCCCAAGCTTCAGATGGCTATGAAAGGGCGAAGATGTGACGACGTCGCGGACATTAAATTAAATGTTACGCGTATTTTGAGAACACTTACTTTGAATGACTATCAATAGACCTGTTGAAACCTGTACAAACGTTGGTCAAAGTGTATTGCCTCCTCTGGTGATTAAAGGTGATAAAGTCATTTGAAAGTAATTACTTGTTTCCTTTCTAAAAAAAAAAAAAAATCGTTTTTTTATGGGCGCACCTTGTATGTTTTACGTATGTCACGAGTGGGACATCATAAACTAAGAGTTTAATTTGAAAGTGGCATAATTCAATCAACACCCCATAATATAACATTGATTACTGGACATTTTGTGAAGGAAATTTTCATGAGGAGTTTCAAAAATAACAGTACGTAATCAATGTCGGTACAATTTTCATGCCTATGTATCATGTGAAGGTGGAAGGTGAATTAAATACACACAATTCTATGTGCAATTGCAGTTCAAAATTGGGGAATTTGTATTGTAGGAAATCAATGTTTCACCACCTTGTAAATAGAGCCATCTATTTAGGAGATGATGGAACTACACATTTTATTGTGAATTTAAGGCAGTTAATATATTGCTATTTTCTGAAAACACTAGACGTGATGGGTAAAAATCGATTTAATTTTTAGAATCATAATGCTGAAATTATTCAGAAGCAACAGCCCTTTGCAAAACTTAAAAAGCCATGTCGACACAAATTGCAAATTCGTATCTTGCCTCTGTGTAACAAATTGTCATGCTCATATTTTGAATTACAAAAAGTCAAGTGTAACTCACTCACAGAAATTTTCGGGGTGTTCAACAACAAAAAACACGACAGTATTGAATCTCTAAATCATTAAAACAGCCATGATGTAACTATTTCTGTATTTTGAGTACTAAGTTGTATAACTGTTCATGTAATCTCTGGACGAAATCTCCTTATGTAGATTACAATCTTGACTGATTCACGTTTTCTAACTTCGAATTGAATCATCTGCGTTGGTGATGATCTCTACGATAAGATAAATATCGGAAGGCACTAAATCAATGAGAAATACAAAACTAGCACTAAAATTGATTAACATGGTGGTAATAATGTTTTGTTAATGATGACATCTGTTTTGTACTGTGTCATTTTTTCTTAACTTTTATTATTTCTCTTTGGGCACCCTTAGATTTGTTGTTATTTTAGATATGATGATGAATTATTTTGTAAATTCCTTTGGCCTTAATTTCCGGTTATGAGAAAGCATTTCGGCAAGTGTGTCACAGTTGTCTGGGGAACAGGAGAGCAAAGAACTGTGAACAACTCGTGGAGAATCTTCTGACATCTTACGAGAAAATTGGGTGGGTATTCAACATTCATAATATTACTTAATTACTTTGTTTTGTTAGTGCTTTGCTGTTAGTGGTTTTTACTGTTCGAGGGATGTATTTTAGTAAAGAAGGGTACTTTCCCCTACACAACAGAAAAGTATTCTTGTCGAGGATTTAATAACAATTTATTTCAACTCCGCCCGGAGGATTTTATGTGAAGGGGTGGCAATGTTTAAAATGGAGGAAACAATTTGAACTGTAAGTTAAACCGGAGTATTAAGGACCACCAAATTGCTTTTTCATTGGAAGAAATTCATGACGAGCTGTTCAAGAAAACACAAACAGGATGCATTCTGGAATGCATATCTTCTACTTTACATTAATGACAAACACAAACGAGTAGGAATATTATGCAAAGGAAAAAATCAGTTTCTTTACAGACCATACCAGAGTTGATTTTCTTAAAAATGTTGTATTATTATGCTTTTCAAAGGCTGAAAAGCGTTTCAATTCTGACATTTCGACTATAGCATCATAACTTGATTTTCGAGATATTAGAGTTCAATGCTAATATTCGCTAGAAATTCATTTTCCCCACAGACCAAGCCAGAAATGATTTTCATTAAAATGTTGATAATTATGCTTTTCAAAACCTGAAAAGCGTTTTAATTATGACATTTAGACATTAGGATGAATATTTTATTTTTCGAGAAATTCGCGTTCAATGCTAATATTCGCTTGAAACTCATTTTCTATACAGACCAAACGAGAGATGATTTTCATAAAAATGTTGTATTACTATGCTTCTCAGAGCCTGAAAAGAGTTTTAATTATGACCTTTCGACTATAGGAACAAAACTTCACTTTCGAGAAATTAGCGCTAAGTGCTAATACTCGTTTGAAACTCACTTTCAATACTGACCAAACCAGAGATGATTTTCATAAAAATTCCATTCATTATTTTAAAGAAAATCATCTCTGACTTGGTCTGTATAGAAGTTGAGTCTCAAATGAGTATTAGCATTGAACGCCAATTTCTCGAAAAATCAAGTTTTGATCCTATAGTCGGAATGTCAAAATTAAAATGCTTTTCAGACTCTTAAAAGCTTAGTCATTCAAGATTTATATGAAAATCATCTCTGGCTAGGTCGGTACAGAAAATGAGTTACAAGCGAGTACTAGCTTTGAACGCGAATTTCTCGAAAAATCAAGTATTCATTTTGTTGTCCAAATGTCATAATGAAAACGCTTTTCAGTCTCTGAGAAACATAATAATTCACCATTTTTATGAAAATCATCTCTTGGTTGGTCTGTATAGAAAATGAGTCTCAAGTTTGAATTAACATTCAAATGAAATGAAAACGCTTTTCAGTCTCTGAGAAACATAATAATTCACCATTTTTATGAAAATCATCTCTTTGTTGGTCTGTATACAAAATGAGTCTCAAGTTTGTATTAACATTCAACTCGAATTTCTCGACAAATTAAGTTTTGATCATATAGTCAAAATATCATAATTAAAACGCTTTTCAGGCTCTGAAAAGCATAATAAATCAACATCTTAATGAAAATCATATCTGGTTTGCTCTGTACAGAAAAAGAGTTTCAAGCGAGTATTAGCAATGAACGCGAATTTGTCGAAAAATCAAATATTCATCCTAATGGGGTCATTCCACGTCAAATGGTAGAAACTTCAATTTTGATTTCATTTGCTGAGGATAGTGTAAGCTTTCATTTAAATAAGGTTTCTGATCAGTGTATCAATAATCATGTATTTTATGTATAGTTTCATGTATTTTTTTAGAAAAATAAATGACTAAATTCAATTTCACCCAAATTTTATATACAGGTAGCTGAGAGTGGGTACTAATGCTTGATGGAAAAATTGGGATGGGCGGTTCAGAGACAGGGTGATCAAAAAATCATTTGCATTAAGTGTTAATCTTGTTAAAAGTACTTATGTATTTAGCACAAAATCTGAAGTACAATATTTTTTGAGGTATAATATTCAAAAATTCTGTTCAATGTGTGTAAAGGTAAGCATAGGCGTAACCTGGTGGAGGCAAAGGGAATCCCTATCCAAAATTTATAGATTAATTAAAACCTACAAATAAACCAGAGGAGGCAATACACTTTGACCAACGTTTGTCGAGGTTTCAACAGGTCTGTTGATAGTCATTCAAAGTAAGTGTTCTCAAAATGCGCGTAACCTTTAATTTAATGTCCGCTACGTCGTCAAATCTTCGCTCTTTCATAGCCATCTGAAACTTGGGAAAAAGGAAAAAAATCAGCAGGCGATATGTCCAGAGAATATGAAGGGTACTTGATCACTGTCACTGAATGCTTAGCAAGGTATTGTTGTACAGACAATGCTGTATGAGGCCGAGCATTATCGTGTAACAGAAACCGTTGTCCACAATCACAGAGGTCCTTACTAACCCGCTTCATCCTGTTTCTGAGTCGACCAAGCACTTTCTTGTAATACCACTGATTGATTGTTTGGTTTTCAGGGACAAATTCATGCTGGATCTGTACTTGGGAATCAAAAAATGCGATCAGCAGCACCTTTGTCTTCCATTTCGACATCCGTGCTTTTTTCTTTACGGGCCACGACTGTCGTTTCCACTGCGCACTCTGTCTTTTTGTTTCGGTGTCATATTGTAAACACCAGGGTTCATCTCACCATACACTGCCCGTTTCATCTGTAACGCTTGTGTAAACGATTTACCCAATTTGTAACAAAACGTTATGCTGTAACGTTGTTCCATCTTGGTGCACGTATTTCGTTCGCCGCCTGCACACGACCTGCATATTACGCACGCTTGTCCCGATACCGACTGCCTGTAACAGGTTGAAACAAGCACTGAAGGGAAGTTTAGATATACCTCTTTGCAGTGTTGCCAGAATATCTTACCTTTTTATTTGGTTTGGTTCTCTTTTTTGACAGTCCGATTTCCTTATGGGCGAACCTTGTAATTAAGTTAAGATAGTAAAATATCTACTGTGAGGTTATGCATGAAACAACACAGAAGTGAGGAAATTCTTCTCAACTTGTTTTCATATTAAATGTTTTTTTCTTCTTTTCTTATGATACTATCAATCCTGTATTATTATACTATTAAACGTATTATTATATTTATTAATAATAACTTAATAATAATCAGCGGTGAACGATGAGACTCGGTGAAGTAAACAGACTCCTCTCAGGTATAGGGATAGTGTTGGCAAAGACAATATTCACAGCACAGAGAAATAAAACCACATTCCTGCAGTAGATAAACTAAAAGGTTTTATTCTTTATTTATGGCAATTATAATGCGAATATACTTGAGACGAAGGCGAGGATTTCGCTTTGTCGATGAATTGACTCAACTAAAAAAGCATAAACTCAATGCGTGGCTATCGGCATGTGTTAGATCACATAGACCTAGCTTGCGCCCCGAACTACCATACCAAGAGATATGTAATAATAACTGAGCCAATATTTGCTCTTTATCCTTTTATCTCCAAATTAATACTTAGGCTAGGTTTATTATTTAACGTAGAATGGTTGCTGTATTGTGCATAGCATCAATGCATGGCTATCGGCGTACCTATGATCACATAGGCCTAGCTTGCGCCGCGAACTACCATACCAAGATGTGTGCACAACACCGAGGAGTTCTTTTCAAGTTTAAAAGCTTCGTCGATCCTTGGCGAAAGTGTGTTATTTTTTACGCGATATCCTCACTTTTATACTATTTTCGAGGACACAGATTCAAGTACAGATGAATCATTCACTATCTACAAAAGGATACTATCAACAAAACTGCCATCTGCACATGTTTAGATATACAAATTCACATAGTGCACTCTCGCAAACATGAAGATACATTAAACTACTCATAATAGAGCTTAAAATACTATAAAGATTAAACAAAAGATACACATTACAAACAAGGTACAATATTACATATAATAACACAACATTTACATGTCCTTTCATAAAAGTATAATATATCAGTGACATATTTTAAAGTTGTGACGTCACATAAAAATATGGATCATATCACTTAGTTAAATGGCTGTAATTATCGTTTTTAAGGTTCTTATATCTGTCCCACCCGTGACACTTTCTACCTATTGTTAAAATTCTATTGTATTTCCATTAGAACAAAGAGTAGTTGATTTCCCTTTGAGCTTACAACTCTGTACTTTTATTTTCTAGAAGTAGAAAGACTTTTTATTATTATTATTTAAATGCAATTTAAATGCAAGATAGGCCAAGGCCCTTCCAGGGCTGTAGGACCACGGTTAATTTATGTTAAATGCAATTCTCAATTGGTGATATCCTGTCATATAAAATATCTAGAGACTTAAGGTGGTGAATTACCTGTTATGAGGGCGTGAAGTTATAAGTAATGTTCAGTGGTATTCATAGACTACTATTTAATTTGTGCAACCGACAGGTAATAAAATGATTTTATATTTTCAAGGGGTCCCAATCGTAACGCAATGTGTGTGTGTGCTGAAAGAAAAAAGCTGGCTTGACTTTCTTACTATATATTAGGGATTGGCCGATATGAAGTTTTGGCCAAAACAGATAAAGTACCGATATAAAATTTACCGATATCCACTTAAAACCAATTCGATAAAATGGTTCATTGTCTTCCTTAATAAATGTATGTTGCCAGATTAAACAAGCTTTCGCAATGCAAGATAATCAGCATTTAGACATATACATTTAAAATAAAGTATGGAAAGGACATTTTGTTTATATAGTTGACCAGATCATCATCCAAGGCAGCAACGACAGAACAAGTATCAAGACGGCTCGCGAGCTCGAATCTCTCCTACAGCGCTAAGGTGAAGAAGCGAGAGGAGAGCGGACGAAGGACATTTCATAAATCGTCTGTAGTAACAAAAATTTTATTTTCGAGAAATTAGCGTTCATTGTTAATACAAACTTGAGACTCATTTTCTATACAGACCAAGCCAGAGATGATTTTCATTAAAAATGTTGAATTATTATGCTTTACAGAGCCTGAAAAGCGTTTCAATTATGACATTTAGACTATAGGATGAATATTTGATTTTTCGAGAAATATGCGATCAATGGTGATACTCGTTTGAAATTCATTTTCCCTACAGACCAAGCCAGAGATGATTTTCATAAAAATGGTGAAATATTCAGCTTTTCAGAGCCTGGAAAACGTTTTATTTATCACATTTCGCCTATAAAATTAAAACTTGATTTTTCGAGAAATTCGCGTTAAATGCTTATTTTCGTTTGAAACTCATTTTTTCTACAGACCAAACCAGAGATGATTTTCATAAAAATGTTGAATTAATATGTTTTTCAGAGCCTGAAAAGCGTTTTAATTATGACATTTGGACTACAGGATGAATACTTGATTTTTCGAGAAATTCACGTTCAATGCTAGTTCTCGTTTGTAACTCATTTTCTGTACACACCTAGCCAGAGATGATTTACATTAAAATGTTGAATGGCTAAGCTTTTCAGAGTCTAGAAAGCGTTTTAATTATTAAATTTCGACTATAGGATCAAAATTTGATTTTTCAAGAAATTCGCGTTCAATGCTAATACTCACTTGAAACTCATTTTCTATACAGATCAAGCCAGAAAAGATTTTCATGAAAATGTTGAATTATTATGCTTTTCAGCGCCTGAAAAGCGTTTTAGTTATCACATTTCGCCTATAGAATCAAAACTTGACTTTCGATAAATTCGAGTTAAATGCAAATTTTTGTTTGAAACACATTTCCTGTACAGATCTTCAGAGAATGTGACAGAAAAATAAGATGGTGCTTTGATATGCCTGGGGCTGGAAGTTGTCCGAAATTTAGAATTTTTTAGTGGGTTGGTTGTTAATATATGGTCTATATATGTTAATATATGGTCGAAGTCTAGGTCATCCAGGCAAAAATTTAGATATTTCCTTTTCGAAATTTTTAAAATCAGTTATCCGTGTTCAATACACACCGCTGAGGAAGAATTTTGGTTGATTACGTTTAAGTCAATGATTGAATATTCCGGACTACTCGAGTATTCTCTTTGCGAACGAGAGAGGATTTTAACGGGAATGTTTTCTTTTACATATATTGCACAGCCTCCGGCTATATTTTTTAGCCTGTAATGATAAAGCCTGTATCCCTGCATGCTGACCAGGAGATCTGGGATCGATGAAACAAGCCAGCTCTCCGACACATGAATTGCTTCGAAGGAAAGAGGGGCAAAAATAGTTAGGAATTCGTCGTAGTGGAACAAAAAATTCTGACAGTGGAAATGCTCTTATGTGTTTGGCTAGCTCGTTCTTCAGTACCGTTACAGCAGGGTGAAAAGGGGAAAGAGAAGGTGAGGGAGGGTCGGCAGGGGGTTGGGCGATGGACTCGACTTGCATTTGGCATAGCTGCCGAAAATACGCCGTGGTTGCCATCTCTTTAATATAGATACAAAAACAACCAGGCTGGTCCGGGAGAGAAAATAAGATATATTATTGGACTTACCAGTACTGAAATCAGGATTCTCTTGCAGCATGTATTGAAGTGGATGACCAAAATAAACTGGAGAACACCTGCATGTTACTTTTAACACTTGCACAGATTTGACATGAAACACTCGACACAAACACTTGAACTATGATGGAAACACACACACACACATTTTACACATACATTTAAGTACGGAAACACAAAATAACACACAGAAGTAAACACAGTACATAAACTGAGAGACGCAGTACATTTGGTGGCGATTTATGAAATGTCCTTCGTCCGCTCTCGTTTCGCTTCCGTCGTTGCGGTTTGCTTCTTCACCTTAGCGCTGTAGGAGAGATTCGAACTCGCGAGCCGTCTTGATACTTGTCCTGACGTTGCTGCCCTGGATGATGATCCGGTCATACAAAATGTCCTTTCCATACTTTAATTTTAAATGTATATGTCTAAATGCTGATTATCTTGCATTGCGAAAGCTGGTTTAATCTGGCAACATACATTTATTAAGGAAGACAATGAACCATTTTATCGAATTGGTTTTAAGTGGATATCGGTAAATTTTATATCGGTACTTTATCTGTATTGGCCAAAACATCATATCGGCCAATCCCTAATATATAGTAAGAAAGTCAAGCCAGCTTTTTTCTTTCAGAACACACACACATTGCGTCACGATTGGGAACCCTTGAAAATATAAAATCATTTTATTACCTGTCGGTTGCACAAATTAAATAGTAGTCTATGAATACCACTGAACATTACTTATAACTTCACGCCCTCATAACAGGTAATTCACCACCTTAAGTCTCTAGATATTTTATATGACAGGATATCACCAATTGAGAATTGCATTTAACATAAAATAACCGTGGTCCTACAGCCCTGGAAGGGCCTTGGCCTATCTTGCATTTAAATTGCATTTAAATAATAATAATAAAAAGTCTTTCTACTTCTAGAAAATAAAAGTACAGAGTTGTAAGCTCAAAGGGAAATCAACTACTCTTTGTTCTAATGGAAATACAATAGAATTTTAACAATAGGTAGAAAGTGTCATGGGTGGGACAGATATAAGAACCTTAAAAACGATAATTACAGCCATTTAACTAAGTGATATGATCCATATTTTTATGTGACGTCACAACTTTAAAATATGTCACTGATATATTATACTTTTATGAAAGGACATGTAAATGTTGTGTTATTATATGTAATATTGTACCTTGTTTGTAATGTGTATCTTTTGTTTAATCTTTATAGTATTTTAAGCTCTATTATGAGTAGTTTAATGTAGCTTCATGTTTGCGAGAGTGCACTATGTGAATTTGTATATCTAAACATGTGCAGATGGCTGTTTTGTTGATAGTATCCTTTTGTAGATAGTGAATGATTCATCTGTACTTGAATCTGTGTCCTCGAAAATAGTATAAAAGTGAGGATATCGCGTAAAAAATAACACACTTTCGCCAAGGATCGACGAAGCTTTTAAACTTGAAAAGAACTCCTCGGTGTTGTGCACACATCTTGGTATGGTAGTTCGCGGCGCAAACTAGGCCTATGTGATCATAGGTACGCCGATAGCCATGCATTGATGCTATGCACAATACAGCAACCATTCTACGTTAAATAATAAACCTAGCCTAAGTATTAATTTGGAGATAAAAGGATAAAGAGCAAATATTGGCTCAGTTATTATTACATATCTCTTGGTATGGTAGTTCGGGGCGCAAGCTAGGTCTATGTGATCTTACACTTGCCGATAGCCACGCATTGAGTTTATGCTTTTTTAGTTGAGTCAATTCATCGACAAAGCGAAATCCTCGCCTTCGTCTCAAGTATATTCGCATTATAATTGCCATAAATAAAGAAAAAAACCTTTTAGTTTATCTACTGCAGCTATGTGGTTTTATTTCTCTGTGCTGTGAATATTGTCTTTGCTAACACTATCCGTATACCTGAGAGGAGTCTGTTTACTTCACCGAGTCTCATCGTTTACCGCTGATTATTATTAAGTTATTATTAATAAATATAATAATACGTTTAATAGTATAATAATACAGGATTGATAGTATCATAAGAAAAGAAGAAAAAAACATTTAATATGAAAACAAGTTGAGAAGAATTTCCTCATTTCTGTGTTATTTCATGCATAACCTCACAGTAGATATTTTATTATCTTAACTTAATTACAAGGTTCGCCCATAAGGAAATCGAACTGTCAAAAAAGAGAACCAAACCAAATAAAAAGGTAAGATATTCTGGCAACACTGCAAAAGGTATATCTAAACTTCCCTTCAGTGCTTTTTTCAACCTGTTACAGGCAGTCGGTATCGGGACAAGCGTGCGTAATATGCAGGTCGTGTGCAGGCGGCGAACGAAATACGTGCACCAAGATGGAACAACGTTACAGCATAACGTTTTGTTTCAAATTGGGTAAATCGTTTACACAAGCGTTACAGATGATACGGGCAGTGTATGGTGAGATGAACCCTGGTGTTTATAATATGACACCGAAACAAAAAGACAGAGTGCGCAGTGGAAAAGACAGTTGTGGCCTGTAAAGAAAAAAGCACGGATGTCGAAATGGAAGACAAAGGTGCTGCTGATCGAATTTTCTGATTCCCAAGTACTGATTCAGCATGAATTTGTCCCTGAAAACCAAACAATCAATCAGTGATATTACAAGAAAGTGCTTGGTCGACTAAGAAACAGGATGAAGAGGATTAGGAAGGACCTCTGTGATTCTGGTCAACGGTTTCGGTTACACGATAATGCTCGGCCTCATACCGCATTGTCTGTACAACAATACCTTGCTAAGCATTCAGTGACAGTGATCAAGTACCCTTCATATTCTCTGGACTTATCGCCTGCTGATTTTTTTCCTTTTTCCCAAGCTTCAGATGGCTATGAAAGGGCGAAGATGTGACGACGTCGCGGACATTAAATTAAATGTTACGCGTATTTTGAGAACACTTACTTTGAATGACTATCAATAGACCTGTTGAAACCTGTACAAACGTTGGTCAAAGTGTATTGCCTCCTCTGGTGATTAAAGGTGATAAAGTCATTTGAAAGTAATTAAAGTTCGTTTTTTTATGGGCGCACCTTGTATGTTTTACGTATGTCACGAGTGGGACATCATAAACTAGGAGTTTAATTTGAAAGTTGCATAATTCAATCAACACCCCATAATATAACATTGATTACTGGACATTTTGTGAAGGAAATTTTCATGAGGAGTTTAAAAAATAACAGTACGTAATCAATGTCGGTACAATTTTCATGCCTATGTATCATGTGAAGGTGGAAGGTGAATTAAATACACACAATTCTATGTGCACTTGCAGTTCAAAATTGGGGAATTTGTATTGTAGGAAATCAATGTTTCACCACCTTGTAAATAGAGCCATCTGTTGGGGAGATGATGGAACTACACATTTTATTGTGTTAATATATTTCTATTTTCTGAAAACACTAGACGTGATGGGTAAAAATCGATTTAATTTTTAGAATCATAATGCTGAAATTATTCAGAAGCAACAGCCCTTTGAAAAACTTAAAAAGCCATGTCGACACAAATTGCAAATTCGTATCTTGCCTCTGTGTAACAAATTGTGAAGCTCATATTTTGAATTACAAAAAGTCAAGTGTAACTCACTCACAGAAATTTTCGGGGTGTTCAACAACAAAAAACACGACAGTATTAAATCTCTAAATCATTAAAACAGCCATGACGTAACTATTTCCGTATTTTGAGTACTAAGTTGTATAACTGTTCATGTAATCTCTGGACGAAATCTCCTTATGTAGATTACAATCTTGACTGATTCACGTTTTCTAACTTCGAATTGAATCATCTGCGTTGGTGATGATCTCTACGATAAGATAAATATCGGAAGACACTAAATCAATGAGAAATACAAAACTAGCACTAAAATTGATTAACATGGTGGTAATAATGTTTTGTTAATGATGACAACTGTTTTGTACTGTGTCAATTTTTCTTAACTTTTATTATTTCTCTTTGGGCACCCTTAGATTTGTTGTTATTTTAGATATGATGATGAATTATTTTGTAAATTCCTTTGGCCTTAATTTCCGGTTATGAGAAAGCATTTCGGCAAGTGTGTCACAGTTGTCTGGGGAACAGGAGAGCAAAGAACTGTGAACAACTCGTGGAGAATCTTCTGACATCTTACGAGAAGATTGGGTGGGTATTCAACATTCATAATATTACTTAATTACTTTGTTTTGTTAGTGCTTTGCTGTTAGTGGTTTTTACTGTTCGAGGGATGTATTTTAGTAAAGAAGGGTACTTTCCCCTACACAACAGAAAAGTATTCTTGTCGAGGATTTAATAACAATTTATTTCAACTCCGCCCGGAGGATTTTTTGTGAAGGGGCGGCAATGTTTAAAATGGAGGAAACAATTTGAACTGTAAGTTAAACCGGAGTATTAAGGACCACCAAATTGCTTTTTCATTGCATAAATTCATGACGAGCTGTTCAAGAAAACACAAACAGGATGCATTCTGGAATGCATATCTTCTACTTTACATTAATGACAAACACAAACGAGTAGGAATATTATGCGAAGGAAAAACTCAGTTTCTTTACAGACCATACCAGAGTTGATTTTCTTAAAAATGTTGTATTATTATGCTTTTCAAGGGCTGAAAAGCGTTTCAATTCTGACATTTCGACTATAGCATCAAAACTTGATTTTCGAGATATTAGAGTTCAATGCTAATATTCGCTAGAAATTCATTTTCCCCACAGACCAAGCCAGAAATGATTTTCATTAAAATGTTGAATAATTATGCTTTTCAAAACCTGAAAAGCGTTTTAATTATGACATTTAGACATTAGGATGAATATTTGATTTTTCGAGAAATTCGCGTTCAATGCTAATATTCGCTTGAAACTCATTTTCTATACAGACCAAACGAGAGATGATTTTCATAAAAATGTTGTATTACTATGCTTCTCAGAGCCTGAAAAGAGTTTTAATTATGACCTTTCGCCTATAGGAACAAAACTTCACTTTTGAGAAATTAGCGCTCAGTGCTAATACTCGTTTGAAACTCACTTTCAATACTGACCAAACCAGAGATGATTTTCATAAAAATGTTTTATTACTAAACTTTTCAGGGTCTGAGAAGCGTTTTCATTATGACCTTACGTCTGTAGTAACAAAAATTTTATTTTCGAGAAATTAGCGTTCATTGCTAATACAAACTTGAGACTCATTTTCTATACAGACCAAGCCAGAGATGATTTTCATTAAAAATGTTGAATTATTATGCTTTACAGAGCCTGAAAAGCGTTTTAATTATGACATTTAGACTATAGGATGAATATTTGATTTTTCGAGAAATATGCGATCAATGGTGATACTCGTTTGAAATTCATCTTCCCTACAGACCAAGCCAGAGATTATTTTCATAAAAATGGTGAAATATTCAGCTTTTCAGAGCCTGGAAAACGTTTTAGTTATCACATTTCGCCTATAAAATTAAAACTTGATTTTTCGAGAAATTCGCGTTAAATGCTTATTTTCGTTTGAAACTCATTTTTTCTACAGACCAAACCAGAGATGATTTTCATAAAAATGTTGAATTAATATGTTTTCAGAGCCTGAAAAGCGTTTTAATTATGACATTTGGACTACAGGATGAATACTTGATTTTTCGAGAAATTCACGTTCAATGCTAGTTCTCGTTTGTAACTCATTTTCTGTACACACCTAGCCAGAGATGATTTACATTAAAATGTTGAATGGCTAAGCTTTTCAGAGTCTAGAAAGCGTTTTAATTATTAAATTTCGACTATAGGATCAAAATTTGATTTTTCAAGAAATTCGCGTTCAATGCTAATACTCACTTGAAACTCATTTTCTATACAGATCAAGCCAGAAATGATTTTCATGAAAATGTTGAATTATTATACTTTTCAGCGCCTGAAAAGCGTTTTAGTTATCACATTTTGCCTATAGAATCAAAACTTGACTTTCGAGAAATTCGCGTTAAATGCAAATTTTTGTTTGAAAATCATTTCCTGTACAGATCTTCAGAGAATGTGACAGAAAAATAAGATCGTGCTTTGATATGCCGGGGGCTGGAAGTTGTCCGAAATTTAGAATTTTTTAGTGGGTTGGTTGTTAATATATGGTCTATATATGTTAATATATAGTCGAAGTCTAGGTCATCCAGGCAAAAATTTAGATATTTCCTTTTCGAAATTTTTAAAATCAGTTTTCCGTGTTCAATACACACCGATGAGGAAGATTTTTTGGTTGATTACGTTTAAGTCAATGATTGAATATTCCTTACTACTCGAGTATTCTCCTTGCGAACGGGAGAGGATTTTAACGGGAATGTTTTCTTTTACATATATTGCACAGCCTCCGCCTCTATTGTTTAGCCTGTAATGATAAAGCCTGTATCCCTGCATGCTGACCAGGTGATCTGGGATCGATGAAACAAGCCAGCTCTCCGACACATGAATTGCTTCGAAGGAAAGAGGGGCAAAAATAGTTAGGAATTCGTCGTAGTGGAACAAAAAATTCTGACAGTGGAAATGCTCTTATGTGTTTGGCTAGCTCGTTCTTCAGTACCGTTACAGCAGGGCGAAAAGGGGAAAGAGAAGGTGAGGGAGGGTCGGCAGGGGGTTGGGCGATGGACTCGACTTGTATTTGGCATAGCTGCCGAAAATACGCCGTGGTTGCCATCTTTTTAATATAGATACAAAAACAACCAGGCTGGTCCGGGAGAGAAAATAAGATATATTATTGGACATACCAGTACTGAAATAAGGATTCTCTTGCAGCATGTATTGAAGTGGATGACCAAAATAAACTGGAGAACACCTGCATGTTACTTTTAACACTTGCACAGATTTCACATGAAACACTCGACACAAACACTTGAACTATGATGGAAACACACATACACACATTTTACACATACATTTAAGTACAGAAACACAAAATAACACACAGAAGTAAACACAGTACATAAACTGAGAGACGCAGTACATTTGGTGGCGATTTATGAAATGTCCTTCGTCCGCTCTCGTCTCGCTTCCGTCGTTGCGGTTTGCTTCTTCACCTTAGCGCTGTAGGAGAGATTCGAACTCGCGAGCCGTCTTGATACTTGTCCTGCCGTTGCTGCCCTGGATGATGATCCGGTCATACAAAATGTCCTTTCCATACTTTAATTTTAAATGTATATGTCTAAATGCTGATTATCTTGCATTGCGAAAGCTTGTTTAATCTGTCAACATAAGGAAAACAATGAACCATTTTAAATTTTTTTATCGAATTGGTTTTATGTGGATATCGGTAAATTTTATATCGGTACTTTATCTGTATTGGCCAAAACTTCATATCGGCCCATCCCTAATATATAGTAAGAAAGTCAAGCCAGCTTTTTTCTTTCAGCACACACACACATTGCGTCACGATTGGGACCCCTTGAAAATATAAAATCATTTTATTACCTGTCGGTTGCACAAATTAAATAGTAGTCTATGAATACCACTGAACATTACTTATAACTTCACGCCCTCATAACAGGTAATTCACCACCTTAAGTCTCTAGGATATCACCAATTGAGAATTGCATTTAACATAAAATAACCGTGGTCCTACAGCCCTGGAAGGGCCTTGGCCTATCTTGCATTTAAATTGCATTTAAATAATAATAATAAAAAGTCTTTCTACTTCTAGAAAATAAAAGTACAGGGTTGTAAGCTCAAAGGGAAATCAACTACTCTTTGTTCTAATGGAAATACAATAGAATTTTAACAATAGGTAGAAAGTGTCACGGGTGGGACAGATATAAGAACCTTAAAATCGATAATTACGGGCCATTTAACTAAGTAATATGATCCATATTTTTATGTGACGTCACAACTTTAAAATATATCACTGATATATTATACTTTTATGAAAGGACATGTAAATGTTGTGTTATTATATGTAATATTGTACCTTGTTTGTAATGTGTATCTTTTGTTTAATCTTTATAGTATTTTATGCTCTATTATGAGTAGTTTAATGTTTCTTCATGTTTGCGAGAGTGCACTATGTGAATTTGTATATCTAAACATGTGCAGATGGCAGTTTTGTTGATAGTATCCTTTTGTAGATAGTGAATGCTGTGTCCTCGAAAATAGTATAAAAGTGAGGATATCGCGTAAAAAATAACACACTTTCGCCAAGGATCGACGAAGCTTTTAAACTTGAAAAGAACTCCTCGGTGTTGTGCACACATCTTGGTATGGTAGTTCGCGGCGCAAGCTAGGCCTATGTGATCATAGGTACGCCGATAGCCATGCATTGATGCTATGCACAATACTGCAACCATTCTACGTTAAGTAATAAACCTAGCCTAAGTATTAATTTGGAGATAAAAGGATAAAGAGCAAATATTGGCTCAGTTATTATTACATATCTCTTGGTATGGTAGTTCGGGGCGCAAGCTAGGTCAATGTGATCTAACACATGCCGATAGCCACGCATCGAGTTTATGCTTTTTTAGTTGAGTCAATTCATCGACAAAGCGAAATCCTCGCCTTCGTCTCAAGTATATTCGCATTATAATTGCCATAAATAAAGAATAAAACCTTTTAGTTTATCCACTGCAGGAATGTGGTTTTATTTCTCTGTGCTGTCAATATTGTCTTTGCTAACACTATCCCTATACCTGAGAGGAGTCTGTTTACTTCACCGAGTCTCATCGTTCACCGCTGATTATTATTAAGTTATTATTAATAAATATAATAATACGTTTAATAGTATAATAATACAGGATTGATAGTATCATAAGAAAAGAAGAAAAAAACATTTAATATGAAAACAAGTTGAGAAGAATTTCCTCACTTCTGTGTTGTTTCATGCATAACCTCACCGTAGATATTTTACTATCTTAACTTAATTACAAGGTTCGCCCATAAGGAAATCGGACTGTCAAAAAAGAGAACCAAACCAAATAAAAAGGTAAGATATTCTGGCAACACTGCAAAGAGGTATATCTAAACTTCCCTTCAGTGCTTGTTTCAACCTGTTACAGGCAGTCGGTATCGGGACAAGCGTGCGTAATATGCAGGTCGTGTGCAGGCGGCGAACGAAATACGTGCACCAAGATGGAACAACGTTACAGCATAACGTTTTGTTACAAATTGGGTAAATCGTTTACACAAGCGTTACAGATGAAACGGGCAGTGTATGGTGAGATGAACCCTGGTGTTTACAATATGACACCGAAACAAAAAGACAGAGTGCGCAGTGGAAAAGACAGTCGTTGCCCGTAAAGAAAAAAGCACGGATGTCGAAATGGAAGACAAAGGTGCTGCTGATCGCATTTTTTGATTCCCAAGTACAGATCCAGCATGAATTTGTCCCTGAAAACCAAACAATCAATCAGTGGTATTACAAGAAAGTGCTTGGTCGACTCAGAAACAGGATGAAGCGGGTTAGTAAGGACCTCTGTGATTCTGGACAACGGTTTCTGTTACACGATAATGCTCGGCCTCATACAGCATTGTCTGTACAACAATACCTTGCTAAGCATTCAGTGACAGTGATCAAGTACCCTTCATATTCTCTGGACTTATCGCCTGCTGATATTTTTCCTTTTTCCCAAGCTTCAGATGGCTATGAAAGAGCGAAGATTTGACGACGTAGCGGACATTAAATTAAAGGTTACCCGCATTTTGAGAACACTTACTTTGAATGACTATCAACAGACCTGTTGAAACCTGGACAAACGTTGGTCAAAGTGTATTGCCTCCTCTGGTTTATTTGTAGGTTTTAATTAATCTATAAATTTTGGATAGGGATTCCCTTTGCCTCCACCAGGTTACGCCTATGCTTACCTTTACACACATTGAACAGAATTTTTGAATATTATACCTCAAAAAATATTGTACTTCAGACTTTGTGCTAAATACATAAGTACTTTTAACAAGATTAACACTTAATGCAAATGATTTTTTGATCACCCTGTCTCTGAACCGCCCATCCCAATTTTTCCATCAAGCATTAGTACCCACTCTCAGCTACCTGTATATAAAATTTGGGTGAAATTGAAGGCGAGGCCTTGCACGAAATTCGCTCTTGAATTTAGTCATTTATTTTTCTAAAAAAATACATGAAACTATACATAAAATACATGATTATTGATACACTGATCAGAAACCTTATTTAAATGAAAGCTTACAATATCCTCAGCAAATGAAATCAAACTTGAAGTTTCTACCATTTGACGTGGAATGACCCCATTAGGATGAATATTTGATTTTTCGACAAATTCGCGTTCATTGCTAATACTAGCTTGAAACTCTTTTTCTGTACAGAGCAAACCAGATATGATTTTCATTAAGATGTTGATTTATTATGCTTTTCAGAGCCTGAAAAGCGTTTTAATTATGATATTTAGACTATATGATCAAAACTTAATTTGTCGAGAAATTCGAGTTGAATGTTAATACAAACTTGAGACTCATTTTGTATACAGACCAACAAAGAGATGATTTTCATAAAAATGGTGAATTATTATGTTTCTCAGAGACTGAAAAGCGTTTTCATTTCATTTGAATGTTAATTCAAACTTGAGACTCATTTTCTATACAGACCAACCAAGAGATGATTTTCATAAAAATGGTGAATTATTTTGTTTCTCAGAGACTGAAAAGCGTTTTCATTATGACATTTGGACAACAAAATGAATACTTGATTTTTCGAGAAATTCGCGTTCAATGCTAGTACTCGCTTGTAACTCATTTTCTGTACAGACCTAGCCATAGATGATTTTCATATAAATCTTGAATGACTAAGCTTTTAAGAGTCTGAAAAGCATTTTAATTTTGACATTCCGACTATAGGATCAAAACTTGATTTTTCGAGAAATTGGCGTTCAATGCTAATACTCATTTGAGACTCAACTTCTATACAGACCAAGCCAGAGATGATTTTCTTTAAAATAATGAATTATTATGCTTCTCAGAGTCTGAAAAGCGTTTTAATTATAACATTTCGAATATAGAATCAAAACTTCATTTTTCGATAAATTCGCGTTAAATGCTAATTTTCGTTTGAAACTCATTTATTTATTACCTGTCGATTGCACATATTAAATAGTAGTCTACGAATTCCACTGAACATTACTTATAACTTCACGCCCTCATAACAGGTAATTCACCACCTTAAGTCTCTAGATATTTTATATGACAGGATATCACCAATTGAGAATTGCATTTAACATAAAATAACCGTGGCCCTACAGCCCTGGAAGGGCCTTGGCCTATCTTGCATTTAAATTGCATTTAAATAATAATAATAATAAAAAGTCTTTCTACTTCTAGAAAATAAAAGTACACAGTTGTAAGCTCAAAGAGAAATCAACTACTCTTTGTTCTAATGGAAATACAATAGAATTTTAACAATAGGTAGAATGTGTCACGGGTGGGACAGATATAAGAACCTTAAAATCGATAATTACGGGTCATTTAACTAAGTGATATGATCCATATTTTTATGTGACGTCACAACTTTAAAATATGTCACTGATATATTATACTTTTATGAAAGGACATGTAAATGTTGTGTTATTATATGTAATATTGCACCTTGTTTGTAATGTGTATATTTTGTTTAATCTTTATTGTATTTTATGCTCTATTATGAGTAGTTTAATGTATCTTCATGTTTGCGAGAGTGCACTATGTGAATTTGTATTTCTAAACATGTGCAGATGTCAGTTTTGTTGATAGTTTCCTTTTGTAGATAGTGAGTGATTCATCTGTACTTGAATCTGTGTTCTCGAAAATAGTATAAAAGCGAGGATATCGCGTAAAAAATAACACACTTTCGCCAAGGATCGACGAAGCTTTTAAACTTAAAAAGAACTCCTCGGTGTTGTGCACACATCTTGTTATGGTAGTTCGTGGCGCAAGCTAGGCCTATGTGATCATAGGTACGCCGATAGCCATGCATTGATGCTATGCACAATACTGCAACCATTCTACGTTAAAAAGTAAATTAACGTAATTTGGAGATAAAAGGCTAAAGAGCAAATATTGGAGTAGTTATTGTACCGCGTTGGAGTCGATAAATCAATTGATTGGAAAAGATCGATCAAAGATCAATTGATGATATAGTTGTGTGGGCAAGCAAGGGGTATTGTTGTGAGCGATGACGTCATAAAATAGGCGGGGCTTAATTTTGTGAGGAGCGTTTTGATTGGTTGTTGGAGGAAAAGTATTCGGGTTTTTCCCGCGGCGTCTGAAAACAGATGGCGTTGATGATTCTGAAATTCTGGGAATTTGGGTTGGGGAGATTCTCGGAATTTCCGGTGTCTGAAAACATATGGCGTTGATGAGGCTTTTAAGTGGTGCGGTGAATGTTAAGTGCCTTTTCTTGGAAAATGGGGTTTGTCGAGTGTTGTTTCAAGGAAATGTTGTGAGAATTAATGGATGTGGTTTGAGTAATGGGTTGGAATGGTAATTGCGTTTGCATTCCTGAAGTTCTGAGAATTTGGGGAAGTGTTTTTGTTGTCTGAAGGCAGATGGCGTTGATGATTCTCAAATTCTGGGAATTTGGGTACGTGTTTTTGTTGTTTGAAGAGAGATGGCGTTGATGAGTCATTCTGGGGAAGGTGAAGTTCGGGTTTTTCCCGCGGCGTCTGAAGACAGATGGCGTTGATGAGTTTGAAATTCCTGGAATGGGGTGTGGTCTGAAAAACATGTCCTAGCATGTTTTAGGTTTAACCTTCCGGCCGTTGATGGGTTTGAAATTCCTGGAAGTGGGTGTGGTCTGAAAAACATGTCCTAGCATGTTTTAGGTTTAACCTTCAAGGGCGACTGTTTAACGGAAATCGTGACGTAGAAAAAAGAAGGTATAAATAGAAGGATACAGGATAATAGTATCATGTGAGGATGGATGTGTGCGGTACAAGACTGTCTGATAATGGCGTGAATTTCTACGAGGTTAGCTACGAGGAGTTCTGGGAACTTGTTCGATCTTGCGGCGACCTGGACAACGATCCAACGGCCCTGCATCGGGTGCTGAGTTATTTCCCGTTTATGTATGTAGCGATACATGAATCAACCCTTGTGTGGATGTTACCTGTTCAACGGATTAGGAAGAGGAGTCCATCATCACTGCGAGACGTTGAAGGAGATAGAAGAGAGGAAAAGAATAGCGGACGAGAGAACAGGATTTCCTAGTCACGGGTGTATGTGCGAACTACGTCGCAGGAAGGAAGAGGACAAGATCGGTGAAGCTTTGGAGAGTGAAAGAGTGGCTTTCATTGCTGGCAGACAGAAATTCCTTGTGGTGTCCTGGCTGTGATCGTCCTTTGTTACGTAAATATGAAGGACATCCCTGTTTCCCTGTGGTTCCTGCAGAAGGTTTCTTCGTCCGCAGACGTCTGTTCCCCGACGATCTTCAGGCTGTTCCTTTATCGCCGATACCTGGGACGCCGTCACCTACAGTATCCGATTACTTTACCTTGTATGACATATGAGAGTGTTTACTCACCACGTCTGCTGGACTCACGCCGAGCCGTATGTTATCAATTACGTATCAGTGAATTCGAGATACAGAACATACAGAAAGTGGCCTATAGGATTACGTCAGACTCCGGAAGAATTAGTGACTGCAGGATTTTACTATTCAGGCTTTAGCGACAGAGTATTATGTTTTCATTGTTAGTACGGACTTTGCGATTGGACATCCAAAGATTGTCCGATTCTAGGACATTACATGTTGGTACCCCAGTGTCCCTTTATATAGAGTGTTGCGCCGATACACCGTAACTCCAAGAGCTGCAAGTATTGCGACAGTATAGAGACTCCTGAGAAAACGTCCGATAAACCTAGTGTGGATTCTGTGTGCAAAATATGTTTTCAGAATCCTAGCAGTGTTGTAATTCTCCCGTGTCGACATTTTGTTTCCTGCGGATCCTGTGCTTCCCAATTGGACAAGTGCGCCGTATGCCGGGGTAGCATTGAAGATACGTTGACAGCTTTTACCTGATGCCCAAAATGGATGTCTGTTTTTTGGACGTTCAAGGTCTTCGAGGAGCAGGAGGAGAATTTGTGTAGAAAGAAGTCGGAATTTTAAAATTTCCTTTTGACAATGCGTTTGACTGTTTAGTGAAATCTCCATATGGTTTACACTTTTTGAGTGAAAAGTATCGCCGAGTGAATTACTGGCTCCGTACCAACAAACACGGTCTCAACTGGGGAGATTGATGGCTACCGTATGAAAAATTAGGAGATTTGTTATATGTTGTGCTTGTGAATCAAATATTGTACGTCAAAGGTACGGAGAAAGTGAAATGGTTTGAAAAATTACTTGGAGAAAAAGGTATGGGTAAAATATCCGTACGTAACATCGAAGAACTTGAATGTCCAAAATTGAATAGTGTGAAAAACACTTCAGGAAGATGCAAAGAACATAGCAAATGTAAAAATGTAAAAAAAAACCTGTGCAGTTGAAAATGTCTGGAAGATGTACAGTTTCTATTGTAATAAGTACATGAAATAAAAGAGTGTTTTAAAATATACGAATGTTTTATTCACAATCGATAATATGGATATAGGTTTACAATACATAGAATAACACAAATGTTGTATTTACAATTGAATATGAAAGGTTTACAATACCTGAAGGGTTATATTACAATACATAAAATAACAATACACAGAAAAAACAATGGTTCATTTACAACATCAGATACTTGAAAGTAACAGAACTTATTTACAATGTCAATGTCTGCCCAAGATTGTTCTCAAGATATATTTCAATCATGAGTTCGTTGTACCAAAGAATATAAAAATAGTTCACTAAATTGGGCACTTCTTTTTTTTCTTAAACCATATTGTTCTTGATACAATATACGAAAGCCTCCATTTCGTGTTGCAATTTATGATAACGTTCGTTCTTTAATTTCTGCAGAGGTCAAAAAAGTTACACAAAAATAAGTGTAGTTCAAAGGCAGTGAAAATAAAAGCATCGGATGAATGATGCTGATACATCGAGATATCCCGTAACCAAGTAATTGAATCGACGACCTGTTTCGACATAATTCAGTAAGTCAGATTTCAAAGCCCACAGTTCTCTAATCTGCTTAGAATAGATGCGTACGGGTGATCTCCCCTGTTGCGAAAACTCCCACACCAAATTGAAAGGGGATTGCTTTTCGAATCCTATTGCTACGAACTTGTTTTTTTCCTTGTTCAGAAAATATGTGCTAGCAAGATAGAGATCTAAACATGCCTCTACGTTGTGTAGTCCAGGACATTCGATTGTATCTGGGGAAAAGCCGGTCTCCCTACGCCGTTTTATGAAATCACAGTCTGTAGTCACATCTATTCCCTCGTCCATCGGTTCGTTCTTGATAGGGACAGTTTCGATTTTGAGGGGTTGCACACGTTTGCGAGTTTTTCGTTTGGAAGCATCATCCTGACGGGTCATGCGTTTCACTAGTTTGTCGTGTTTTTCCATTGTAGAATCCCTAACAGCCTCCATGATGTTTTCACTGGAGCTGTCTCGACGGCACTGAGAGAAAGATACAGCAGCACACATTTATATAGCTTTTTGCATAACACGACACCGGATCGCGTGGATAGAGCAACACGATTGATCCCCTCTCGGACACTTGCAATGGGGTAAGCATTTGAAGATCTGACGAAAACGGTGTAGGATATATCCATCTTTACTGACACCGGGCGGAAATGCTTAAATGAAATCCTTGGTCGTAACATAGGGTGCTTTGTAATAAGCATTCACGCAACAGTAATGTCCGCACGTCGTGGCCAGCACCCCCTGTAAGGGAATGTTGTTGTAAGTCCAGACCGAGGAATGACGGTTCAGGAAAGTTACGAATTCTGGATAGAAAGGATGAAATCCGTATGAATCGAAATATTCAGCCATATTGTTTTTGTCAAAATAGAATGCCACCCAGTGTGTACCCTGTAAGTTGGAAGTGTCAGTGTTTGCGATTATCAAGACAGGGGTAGGAAACGTCCGAGGTAAAAGATCTCTCGAGTAAACACCGTAGAAAATGTTTTTGGTGGAACAGTTTCGAGATAGAATCTCCCTGATCTGCGACGTGTTCATGTTGCCTATGTTTTCGAAAACGTAAAATGAGAGTAAGATGATATTCTTCTAATATTTGGGGGAACGGTTGCGTGTCAACAGGTTTGGCAGACAGTACTTCCAAAGAATCACTATTATAAATATCATCACAGGTTATCAGTTCGATGAGTTTTCCCATCTCACGTTTCATATGTTTTCATATGTTTATAATAATATTTCTGTCTTTGGTCATTTCTATGCTCCCAGGACTGCTGTCAAGTAGCTCGGGAAACTATTGTATGTTCACAGGTTTTGAAGTTGTCACTTTCGAAGAAACACTACTATGCTTAATAGTACGGGTTATCACTTTGGTAGGTTTTTCCATCACAGGTAGTATAATGTCTACATCAGAACTGTCTCGATAACACTGCGAGCCAGAAACACGAGCACACATATTTATAGACAAGTCGGTCTCACTGATGGAGGATAACACTTCTGTCTTTTGTTATATATACTGCACATTCGAATTCAGCATACAGAAGGCATGTTATATTTTCCGACAGCTGGGGAGAAAATTGCATCTCGGCTCCGATGATACCTTGTTCCTGGAGACTGGTGTGCGTGTCGTTTACTGAAGAGTCAGGCGTCATGTCGAAAATCAGGAAAAAGGATCCGTTCTCGAACATTTTTTTTGTGATTTGGTGTCCGTAATTGGCGTGGTGAATGCCTGTACCGGAAAATAGAGTTTGATAGGCACGTGTTATCAATCCGCCGTTTCCTCCTGTGGTGACCCGCAAAGGTTCGTAAGGTACGAGTTCTCCATTTTTCACAAGATGGAAAGAAGATAGATTGAAACTTCTAAAGTCGAACGGATTTTTCTTACTGTCTCCGAGAAAGCTGGCGGTGGATACCATAGCAAAAAGAACAACATTCGGAAAAGGACCTTGAAAAGCATTATCGATCGAAATCTGCTGCGTTCCGGCAACGTAAGAATAAGCTTTGATGACGCTTCTGGTGAACGGATAATGGGCAGGAGCGTAAGAGAGTGCTCTGTCTATGGCCAAACTGGTGGTAGGCGTAGGAATGATGTGATTTATTTCCAGAACAGCCTTTAAAATTTTTATTCTGGTGGTTGGTGAAGTATGATCTCCCCAGATTTAAAAAGCATCACGTGACCTGGCTAGATCGATACGTACTTCAACGCCGTTGATCAGGTATTTATGCTGGTGGAAAAAATCAATGTGCAGTTTTCCCATATGTTCGACTACGGCAGACACTTCCGTAGGATTTCCGGTTGTCGGAACGTGCTGGAAAAAGTCTTTTCTGGCGGTAAAACCTTTGTTGTCGGCGGTGATTTCATGTTGATGTCCAGGTGTGTCCAAGTACCACAAGGCATTTGTGAGATGCGTGTTCGCAGCATCGCTGCCGTAATTGATTTCTGCTTCGAAGATCGATTTATATGCGTAATTGTTATCGGCAACTGTTACAGCGACACCGTTTAGAGCCACTGTAACTTGTGAAAAAAGTGAATGGAGAGGATAATATACGACCCCGCAGTTTTTTGTGAGGGCGTTGGAAGGTTCGGAAGCACTCATGGGAGACCCATCTTGATTGACCATCTGCGTTAGCAGACGAAGATAGGCAGCTGAAAGATCTAGAAAGTCTGTTCCTGCCGGCGGGATGGCAAACTGGAGTATGTTCTGATTATCGATGGAAGCGATAGGCTTGTAGGCGACCGTGTAAGTTTTTTCGACATTTTGCTGAATAGGTTTTTTGCTGAAAAGATCGAACTGCGAGATCATGCATCATTATCCAAAAACATCTCTTCCTACCGCCTTCTGTTTAATTTTCCTTCTGCGTGTTGTCCTAGATTTTGTGGATGTTTTTCTCCGCTTTTTGGATGGGCTTTTTTTACGGATCGTAGATGTTCTAATACGGCTGGCTGAACGTTTTAACATCGACTGAGCAATTTTTGTTGCAGGTTTTGTTCTTATACCGGAACCAACCAGAGAGTTGATTTTGCGTTGTGCTTTACTTTGAAGATTTTGACCCGCTTCACGTAGACTTTGACGAACGATAGTTCTCGGAGTTTGCTGGCTTGTTGCAATGTCGGTGATAATGTTAGCGCCTGTTTTCAAAGCTTCTTTTCCGATCGCTTTTGCACCGCTCCAGAGTAGAGGTTTCTCCATTCTAAAGAGTCCTGCAAAGAGAGACCCCAATCCTCTCCCTTTTTGAATTCTAGTTGAACGATAGATGGGTCCAATTCCCCCACGGATCTGATTACTGTAATATTCGGTCTGCGAATTCATGGTGATTCATCAGCTTTTTGACATAGACTGACCAAAATGATTCCTTACTGTTTTTTAAAAGGACTTTGCTTTCCTACGAAAATGTAAAACAGCTATTGTAGGTACGGAGCCGTTTCTCAAAGGCAGGAAATATCCTTGTCTATCATACATCGCTATTTCTATTGTTTCGAAAGAACCTTTATCCAGAGAAACGTAATGAATCGGATTAAATGTATGATGGGCTACGGGTATTGTGCAAGATGATTCTGTTTCCGAATACTGGAATACTGTTTTCGGGCAAGACTTAAAAGACGTAGCATTTCTCCTCCGACCAATTGCTGTTTCACGAGATCGGAATAAATGAATATGTAGGGGTTTTTATCCACGACGTTATTGGACACTGCGTGCGTAGAATAAATAGATTTCAATACGTCATATCGAAATTTAGCGTAGTCATCAGTTTCGGCTATGGGTGTAACAGTATTTGTTGGAACACCTTCCGATTCAGGATCGGGAACCCCTATCACGGACAGATGTTTGTTCACAGACTCTTTAAAGAAAAATCTAAGATGAGTTTTCAGGAACTGAATGAACTCCTCTATTGTATATGTTGCTGCAGGAAAATAAAATGGCTGCTCGTTAATATAGAGTTTATTATCCGTAGAAACAGAAGATCCCGACGCGTCCAATTGCGCTTCCAACAGAAAATGCCAGAATTGCTTAAGAACGTTTCTCCGTATTTCCAGGTCGTTAGGGAGGGATTCTTCGATGGTAGAGATCAGGTCCTCAGCATTTGCATACGTCCGAACAGGAAAGGTTACCGTTCCGTAATGTGTTTCCAAAACATTGTCGTATAGAGTTGAATAATGCAGTTCTGCTAATCCGACTTCCCACAATTCTGGAGACAGATCGATCCGTTTTGCAAGTTTTACGTTGAAATGGGTCAGCGTGTTGTTCGGAAAATAATTCTCCGATGCTGATGACGGAAGGTAAACATAGAAATTATCGTCCATTCTCGCCGAACACAAAGAATTCACTGGATCGTGGTGACGATATATTTTGGAAATTATTTTTCTGATAACTGTTTTACGGAAATTCCAAATTTTTACCTTTTGCCCGGCTGTTCAAAATCTTATCAATTTTATACTCTTCGTCAGGATCCGAATAAACTTTTTGCAGTTCATGTTTGTAAAATGTGCCTTTTACAGGTTCTTCATTTAAATCGTCTAATATGTATACAGGTACAGGTGATCGCTGAACAAGGGAGTGGATTTTGAAAAGTTCTCGTGACCACGATTGTTCGTATCCCTTCTCAAAATGTCCCTATCCACAAGAAAGGGGACATGATGGAGTGTGCAAACTATCGTGGAATTACATTGTTGAACGTTGCATATAAGACTACTACCATATGTAGAAAAGTGCATTGGACCATATCTATGTGGGTTCAGGCCAGGGAAATCTACAATTAACCAGATATTCACCTTAAATCAAGAAATAGGTGGTGCGTTCCTATCCCAAACTCCAGCGTTTTCTCCAGTATTTACTGGAGAAAACGCTGGAGTTTGGGATAGGAACGCACCACCTATTTCTTGATTTTAAATCTGCATACGATAGTATAAACAGGACCCAACTATATCTGGCAATGAAAGATCTCGGAATTCCAATAGGATTAATAAGAATGGTAAGGATAACTATGGAGGGCTCTAATAGTAAGATAAGAGAAGGAGGACAACTCTCAGAACCTGTTGAAATAGAAAATGGACTAAGACAAGGCGATGTGCTGTCCTGTTTGTTGTTTAGCATTGCCTTAGAGAAGGTTATACGGGAAGCTCGGGTGCAAATTAGGGGTACCATATATTATAAGTCAATCCAGATACTTGCATATGCAGATGATGTGGACATAGTAGGAAGATCTCTACATGCAGTGGAAGAAGCATTTCTGGCCATAGAAAGGGAAGGAAAAAAGATGGGATTGGTGGTGAATGAAGGGAAGACTAAGTACATGGCAGCAGGCAAAGCACACAGATATAATCCATCACCGACCATAACAATGGCTAATTATACCTTTGATAGAGTGGATGCCTTTATCTACCTGGGTTCTGTTGTGACATATGAAAATGATTCACAGGAGGAAGTAAAGGCACGACTTATAGCAGCGAATAGGGCCTATTATGGACTACAGAGACACTTTAAGAGCACCATATTGTCCAGAACAACTAAGTTAATACTTTACAAGACACTGATAAGACCTGTATTGACTTATGCTGCGGAAACTTGGACCAGTACAAGGAAAGATGAAGAGTTGGTAGAGACCTTTGAAAGAAAGATATTACGAAGAATATTGGGACCAGTATGTGAGAATGGAAAATGGAGAAAGCGATTTAATAAGGAGCTCTATGACTTATATCAAGAACCAACAGTTATTGGTGTAATAAAGGCGGCTAGATTAAGATGGGCAGGTCATGTGATGCGCATGAGTGATAGTGACCCTGCAAAGAGAGTGATGTTGGATAGCCCAGGTGGACAAAGGAAACGAGGAAGGCCTAAATTAAGATGGGTGGATGGAGTGGAAGAGGATGTTCGGAGGCTCCAGTATAGAAATTGGAAAGCTGTGGCGAAAGGTAGAGATAGATGGAGACAAATCACAGAGGAGGCCAAGGTTCATCAGTGGACTGTAGCGCCATAAGAAGAAGAAGAAGTTCTTTCAATGTTCTGTTGAAACGTTCCACTACACTTGCTTTCACAGGATAATTTGAAGCGATCGAAAAATTTACTACACTAATGATTGATAATTTTTTATTGGCACCCAACTGGTTAGACTGGAAAAATAGGCACTTGTATGTCTTCTCTAAGAGCTTGGAACAATTAAAATATCAGCAGCTGATGAATTTATATGATGGATTGGCTATTGCCACTTTTGAATCAGATGTTAAGCCACTTCATGAATGTCTCGATAATTCTGTTGTTGTGTTTGATGACATTATACTAGATAATCAAAACAAGGTTAGAAATTTCTTTACACAGGGCCGACACAAAAACATTGATTGCTTCTACCTGGCACAGACTTTTTCTAAAATTCCGAAGCAGCTGATCCGAGACAACAGCAATTTTATATGTGTGTTTCATCAAGATCATACCAACCTCAAACTCATACATGATGAATATGTAGGTGGGGACTTGAGCTACAATGATTTTTCCAAGTTTTGCAGTAGGTGCTGGAACCAGGACAGTTATGGGTTTGTCACAATTGATATGACAAGAAAACCCAATAGTGGCAAATATAGAAATAAAATCAACAATTTTCTAGATATTGAAACATATATAAATAACCATGAAAAGGCCAATCATTGATGATCTTAAATTAAGAGATTATCTTGTAAAAAGATTTAAGGGATCTAAATCAGAGAACCGAGGAATTTATGAACAACACAAACAAACAGAACAGCCTATTATTGATGCTATTAGTGAATTAGGTAAAAATATCAAAACTGTTACAGAGCAAAATCAAAATTTGATCACAGAGCTTGTACCTGTATCTGCAAGGAACATATTAGATTATCCAATCACCCCACTTTCCCGTATTCATACACTTAGTCCTGTTGCTCCTCGAAGAATTGAAGCTACTCTGGATCCTATTGAATTGGGTCTTCTTGCTCAAAAATATTTAAGCACACCTAAAGACAACAAAGATGAGGTTTTTGGCTTATATGCTGACACAGAGAGTGATGGTAGCATCATACATAGAATTGGCAATTTCAGAGTAACATTTATGGGAGATGATCTAATTGTATATTCAGAATCTCATCTTGGAGAAAGAGGTGGTTTTGTTAAATATCCCGGCACACCTGGATTGTGGGAACTGATGACTAGGAAGAGACCTGGCAGCTATACAGATCAAGACTATGAGCACTACAAAGAAATATTAATAAAATCAGATGCTCTATACCAGAACAATGATCCCACACAAAAAAGAGTCAAGTCTAGCAGTGGAGCAAAATACAACAATTTAATCAAGCCCACATGGTCACAGATCAAGACTGGCAGTGGAATCAAACAATACAACACCCTGCCTAAAAAATTTGTGTGAGTTGATGATGTCAGGAAACTTGTAGATAGGTTATTGGTGATAGCTGGGGAGGAAAATGCTGGCAACCACAATTTTTACAATGAAAAGGTTGGAATTATGGACATGATAAGCACAAAATTGTCTAATTTTATAGTGAATGACACTAAGGGGATTGGATATCTTATAAAAATTATTAATACTCTACCACCTAAATTTTGGAATATTTCTGAGGGTCGGGGGTTGGTTAATGACATTATAAACAAGCTGCCATTTGAACTACATATTCCAGGCTATCAGTATTGTGGTTCCGGTACAAAATTGGACCATAGATTAAACAGAGGTGATCCTGGTGTTAATCCCCTAGATGCTGCTTGTAGAGACCATGACATAGCATACAAAACACATTCTGATCTTGACAAGAGACATGTTGCAGACAAAAAATTAGAAGAGGCTGCATTTGGTAGATTTGTAAGCAAAGATGCTTCTTTAAGTGAGAGAATAGCAGCATTGGGGACCACCATAGCTATGAACACCAAACAAAAACTGGGGTGGGGGCTGTGAATATGTATATAATAAACCTACAATGAAGGCCAAGGGTGTTATGTATCAAATACCTTATGCAGGTCTTAAATCTCATAAAACCATTGATAACCTTTTAACCAAAAAGCAGCGCAAGAAAAAAAGCTCTTGTCTTGCCAAGGGCCATTGTATGAAATTGTTGCTTAGCACCCCCCAATTAAAAAAATTACAACAATCTAGAAAAAAATCACATGTGGGTGGATTTATATTTACTATCCCGGCCATCTTAGCAGCACTTGGGGCTGTTGGGAGCTTGGCTGGGGTATCAACTGCCATAGCAAAAACAGTAATAGATGCCAAGAAAAATAGGGCAGAATTAGATGAATTGAAGCGCCATAACCTGGCCATGGAGAAACAAGGCAAAGGTGTTAAGAGAGCCATGAATAAGTTTAAAAAAAACAAGAGCCGCTTACAAACCAAGATATTGAAGCTTTAATTTAGCCACTGGGCATCAAAAATTTTAGAGGTGTGTACATGTCTGATTCTTTACCAGAACAACCACTCAACAAAGAGTGTGGCATAGTTAATTTGGATAAGTACAAAAATCAGGGCACTCACTGGATCTGTTATCTTAAATATTTAAAAAATGAGGCATTTGTGTTTGATTCATTTGGAGGTGTTCCACCTGAAAATTTAGTAAAATATCTGAAATCAACTAATCTTTATTACAATAATGCCCGTGTTCAAAACTTCAAAGATGTTAATTGTGGACATTTGTGTTTATCTGTTCTCAGATATATGTCTCAAATAAATAAACCATCAATTGAAAATTTTCAAAAGGCCCTGTGGTATTTAAAACATCATGGGGGTATTCCATCTCACCAGCCAAAATTCAATATTGAAACTCAAATTACATGATGATATAGTGTATCCCAAAACAATAGCTCTCAGAGCATTTTATGGCATGTACTTGATCCCTAATATTACACACCACAACAACAAAATTACAACAAAATTGCAGTAGGGGATCAAAAAATTGTCATCACTCCAGGGCAATATAATCTGTCCACTCTAAATGCTCAATTACCCAGAGGTATAGTATTAACTCAAAATTCTGTCACTCACAGAGTAGAGATTGTATCTGCTACAGAAACAGAGGATGTGGGTACTATAGCAGAGCTGTTAGGCTTTGAGAACAACACAAAACTTGAACCAGCCACCAAACACACTGCTATCAATATACCTAAATTCTTAGCCATAGAGACTCTGAATATTCACTGTAATATGGCTGAGGGTATGATCACCAAATCAAATGGCATAGGCACTCACAAACAAACTGGCATCATTAAAAAGGTAAAGTGTTCCCCTGTGCTAAGCACCACGCCATGAAGGCGTATAGGGGGTGTGGGGGTAACGCCCCACACTTTCTTGATCCGGTCGTGAGTGGGGGTGATGTGATCAGCATCACGCCCCTGACCGCCTTTACCCCCCAGGGTTTCCCCCAGGTACCCATGTTATTCGACGCTGGGTAGGCGCCGGGGCCGCTTCCACCGTTAGAAAAGTTCCCGGATTTGAACCGGCCGGGGATCGAACCCGGGACCTTGAGCATGGTAGTCAGACGCGTTACCGACTGAGCCACCGCGGCCTGGCATCATTGCAACATTTAAACCTAATTCTGAATTTATGGAGCCAATCATCTACACTCCATCCCCAACATTATATTTTCCTGTGTGCCATAATAGAATAGATTACATTGAGTTGATGGTCACTAATGAAAAAGAAGAATTAGTTGATTTTGCTGGAGCCACAACAACTGCAATCATAGAGATTAATATTTAAATAAAAATACATACAAAAAAAATGGAAAATATTGAGAGTTATGAGCTACAATCATTCCCCCCAAACAGGAGGACATTTGCAAATTTAAATCAACCCAACACAGAGATTGAGGTTGATCTTGATGTAGGGGATGGCTTTATACACCCCCACAGAGCAGATCTACAGTATACGTCAAATTTGATGTAAAGCTCGATGGAACAGATTATCCGGCAAATTCAAATATAAGATTGGTAGATAATTTTGTGCCGCATCTGTTCTCTGAAATTGAGATCAGAAAGCATGGTGTTGTTATAAACAGAGTGGATTATCCCGGCATTACCTCCACAGCTTTGGCCACACTAAAATTATCCAAAACCGATGCTTCTTACTACAAAATAGGTGGATTTGAGGCTGGTGATAAAATATTATCCAAGAGCCACACAGTGCTGTTTCCTATGCGCCTGTTGCCAGGATTCTTCTCAGATTACAAAGATATTATGTGGAAGGGTGGTTTAAGAATCACATTTAGAAGAGCTGCCAATGATAATAATGCTTTGATGAGGTACAGCACATTAAACTCTGCAGGGGAAGCTCTGCCCAATACCCTACCTGATGAAGGCAGCATTATTCAGACTATGGAGCTAAGAATCCCAGTTGTTGAATATGAATCCAGTTATGCTCTTAAATACAAAGCAGATATAATAAAAAATCCACAAGTACCTTTACAATTTTATACATATGAATGTGTACAAAAGCCTGCCGCTGGTACTTATTATGAGTTTGATGCTACAAATTCATTCTCCAGTATACAATATGACATGCCGGATTTTGTGGTGGAACTGTTTCAGACTGGAAGACACAATAATCAGGAAAAAAATTCAAGTAGATTTGATAACTGCAACATCAAGAACATATATCTTAAAAATGGCAGAAATGAGGTATTCCCTAGAGAAAATTATAATTTAGACATGTCCAAGGATGATTTCCTTAAATTATATGAAGCATTTACAACATACAAAAGGGTCACTACTGGCAATACTGACATGTATTACACACCAGATGAATTCAAAGCACAGAGACCCATGTTTGTCATCAACACTTCAAAAAGAAAACAAGTTGTGGTTAATAACAGGACAAACATTAAAATTATCTGTGAATTCCACGATACACTCCCTGATGACACCATATGTAGTGTTATTCTCATAGGAGAAAAATCATATGTTTATGATGTAAGAAATGAGAGAGTCACAGAACAATTCTAGAAGATTTTTGCACAATGCATTGTCTTAGTACTAGATATGCAAGTTGAGGCTGGTGTCCAATTAAAATATTGAGCATATTCCAGGTAACACGTATTTAAGCATATATAACATTATATTATTGTGTAAGCAAAAGCTCTTATGAACATTTTTGCCCTAGTTTTAAGTGTAGCCAAAACAATGTCAAGGGGGGGTCATATTTTTTACAAGTTTATAGACAACAAACTGAGAGATGTAGCTTTTACACACATGGGCAAATCTGTCTGAGGGGAGTTCTTCATTTCTACACTAGAATTCAGGATTCTTTAGATTTAAATATGTACACACATGGCCGATTGGGCTATATGCCCCCTCTTGACATAATTTTCAGTGTGGGTAAATCGGGGCATATGAACTCTTCTTTTCTACACTGGGATTCAAAATTCTTAGAATTAAGAGCATATCACACTTGAAGAATTGGGGAATATGGGCATCTTGGCATAATTTTAAGTATGGGCAAATCGGGCTGTTTAATCAAATAACCTCTTCTTTTCTACGCTATAAGTGTGCCAGTAGTATATACTTTTATACTACTTGTGTGGGTGTGTGTGTGAGGGTGGGTGTGGGTGAGTGTATGTGTGTGTGTGTGTGTGTGGGTGGGTCGGTGGGTGGGTGGGTGTGGGTGTGTGTGTGTGTGTGTGTGTGTGTGGGTGGGTGGGTGGGTGGGTGTGGGTGGGTGTAGGTGTGTGTGTGGGTGTGTGTGTGTGTGTGGGTGTGTGTGTGTGGGTGTGTGTGTGTGGGTGGGTGTGGGTGTGTTAATACGTTTGGTCTAGTTTTAAGTGTAGCCAAGAACAATATCAAGAGGGGCTTATTTTTAACAAGCTTATGGACAACAATCTCACAGATGCAGCTTTTGTAAGTGTAGCCAAATCAATCTGAGGGGGGTCATACTTTCCCGGGAAATTCCCGAGGGCATTTTTACAAAAATCTTGGATTAGACGGAGTACCACACTTGAGCAAAAAGCACATAAGGGCATGTTGAGCAAGTTTTAAGTGTAGCCAAATCTGCCTGAGGGGGGTTCATACTTTATCGAAATGGTTGTACCACAAATCACACTACTATCATGGAGCCTACTAAGGATTCTACAATGGAAAAATATGATAAACTAGTGAAACGCATGACCCATCAGGATGATGCTTCCAAACGTAAAACCCGCAAACGTGTGCAGCCTCTCAAAATCGAAACTGCCCCTATCAAGAACGAACCGAAGGACGTGGGGGTAGATGTGACTACAGACTGTGATTTCATAAAACGGCGTAGGGAGATCGGCTTTTCCCCAGATACAATCAAATGTCCTGGACTACACAACGTGGAGGCATGTTTAGATCTCTATCTTGCTAACACATATTTTCTGAACAAGGAAAAAAACAAGTTCGTAGCAATAGGATTCGAAAAGCAATCCCCTTTCAATTTGGTGTGGGAGTTTTCGCAAAGGGGAGATCACCCGTACGCATCGATTCTAAGCAGATTAGAGAACTGTGGGCTTTGAAATCTGATTTACTGAATTACGTCGAAACATGTCGTCGAGTCAATTACTTGGTTACGGGAAATATCACTGTCAGTGGTGTAAATTTTTTCGCGAAACGTTGTATCTCGATGTATCAGCATCATTCATCCGATGCTTTTATTTTCACAGCCTCTGAACTACACTTATTTTGTGTAACCTTTTTTGGCCTCTGCAGAAATTAAAGAACGAACGTTATCATAAATTGCAACCCGAAATGGAGGCTTTTGTATATTGTATTAAGAAAAATATTGTTTCAGAAAAAAAAGAAGTGCCCAATTTAGTGAACTATTTTTATATTCTTTGTTACAACGAACTGATGATTGAAATATATCTTGAGAACAATCTTGGACAGACATTGACATTGTAAATAAGTTCTATTACTTTCAAGTATCTGAAGTTGAAAATGAACCATTGTTCTTTATATTGTTATTTTATGTATTGTAATATAACCCTTCAGGTATTGTAAACCTTTCATATTCAATTGTAAATACAACATTTGTGTTATTCTATGTATTGTAAACCTATATTCATATTCTCGATTGTAAATAAAACATTTGTATATTTTAAAAAACTCTTTTATTTCTTGTACTTACTACAATAGAAACTGTACATCTTCCAGACATTTTCAACTGCACAGGTTTTTTTTACATTCTCACATTTGCTATGTTCTTTGCATCTTCCTGAAGTGTTTTTCAAACTATTCAATTTTGGACATTCAAGTTCTTCGATGTTACGTACGGATTAAATACCCATACCCATACCTTTTTCTCCAAGTAATGTTTCAAACCATTTCACTTTCTCCGTACCGTTGATGTACACTATTTGATTCACAAGCACTACATATAACAGATCTCCTAATTTCTTATACGGTAGCCATCCATCTCCCCAGTTGAAACCGTGTTTGTTGGTACGGAGCCAGTAATTCACTCGGCGATACTTTTCACTCAAACAGTGTAAACCATATGGAGATTTCACTAAACAGTCAAATGCATTGTCAAAAGGAAATTTTAAAATTCCGACTTCTTTCCACACAAATTCTCCTCCTGCTCCTCGAAGACCTTGAACGTCCAAAAAACAGACATCAATTTTGTTCATCAGGTGAAAACTGTCAACGTATCTTCAATGCTACCCCGGCATACGGCGCACTTGTCCAATTGGGAAGCACAGGATCCGCAGGAAACAAAATGTCGACACGGGAGATTTACAACACTGCTCGGATTCTAAAAACATATTTTGCACACAGAATCCACACTAGGTTTATCGGACGTTTTCTCAGGAGTCTCCATACTGTTACGATGTAACGCCGCAACACTCTGTATAAAAGGACACTGGGGTACCAACATGTAATGTCCTAGAATCGGACAATCTTTGGATGTCTAATCGCAAAGTCCGTACGAACAATGAAGACATAATACTCTGTCGCTAAAGCCTGAATACTAAAATCCTGCAGTCAATAATTCTTCCGGAGTCTGACGTAATCCTATAGGCCACTTTCTGTATGTTCTGTATCTCGAATTCACTGATACGTAACTGATAACATACGGCTCGGCGTGAGTCCAGCAGACGTGATAAGTAAACACTCTCATACGTCATAAAAGGTGAAGTAATCGGATACTGTAGGTGACGGCGTCCAAGGTATCGGCGATAAAGGTACAGCCAGAGGATCGTCGGGGAACAGACGTCTGCGGGCACCGAAACCTTCTGCAGGAACCACAGGGAAACAGGGATGTCCTTCAAATTTACGTAACAAAGGTCGATCACAGCCAGAACACCACAAGGAATTTCTGTTCGCCAACAAAGAAAGCCACTCTTTCACTCTCTCCTTCAAAGCTTCACCGATCTTGTCCTCTTCCTTCCTGCGACGTAGTTCGCACATACACCCGTGACTAGGAAATCCTGTTCTCTCGTCCGCTCTTCTTTTCCTCTCTTCAATCTCCTTCAACGTTTCGCAGTGATGATGGACTCCCTTTCCTAATCCGTTGAACAGGTAACATCCACACCAGGGAGATTCAGGTATCGCTGCATACATAAACGGGAAATAACTCAGCACCAAATGCAAGGCCGTTCGATCGTTGTCCAGGTAGCCGCAAAATCGAACAAGTTCCCAGAACTCCTGTTAGCTAATCTCGTAGAAATTCACGCCATTATCAGACAGTCTTGTACCGCACACATCCATCCTCGCATGACGCTATTATCATGTATCCCTTCTATTTATACCTTCATTTTTCCTACGTCACGATTTCCGTTAAACACACTTCAAATAGTCCTCTAGAAGACCGAGCCTAAAACATGTTCGAACATGTTCCTTTCAGACAGAAAACAGCCACACCCGATTCCAGGAATTTCCAAGAATGGCTCATCAACCTAAAACATGTTCGAACATGTTCCTTTCAGACAGAAAACAGCCACGCCCGATTCCTGGAATTTCCCAGAATGACTCATGAACGCCATCATTCCTCAAACATCGGATACACGTACCCAATTCCGAGAATTTCAGACTCATCAACGCCATCTGTTTTCAAACACAGGAAACACGTACTCTAATATATATGACTTCACACGCTAAAATAACATAACAAAAACAAAATGGTGTCACAGAAATTAAAACAATGAATAATTAAAATAATAATATTTAAATTAATAATAATAATTTAATAATATAATCTGGTCACGTGACTTCTAGTTTGTGACGTTACAGTCACGTGACAAAAACAAAATGGCGTCACAGAAATTAAAACAATTCATAATAATAATAATTATATTTAAATTAAAAATAATTTAATTTATAATCAGGTCACGTGACTTCCAATTGGGTGGGTGGGACAGATATAAAAATCTTAAAATCGATAATTACGGGCCATTTAACTAAGTCATATGATCCATATTTTTATGTGACGTCACAACTTTAAAATATGTCACTGATATATTATACTTTTATGAAAGGACATGTAAATGTTGTGTTATTATATGTAATATTGCACCTTGTTTGTAATGTGTATCTTTTGTTTAATGTTTATTGTATTTTATGCTCTTTTATGGGTAGTTTAATGTATCTTCATGTTTGCGAGAGTGCACTATGTGAATTTGTATTTCTAAACATGTGCAATGTCAGTTTTGTTGATAGTATCCATTTGTAGATAGTGAGTGTACTTGAGTGAACTTGAATCTGTGTTCTCGAAAATAGTATAAAAGCGAGGATATCGCGTAAAAAATAACACACTTTCGCCAAGGATCGACGAAGCTTTAAAACTTAAAAAGAACTCCTCGGTGTTGTGCACACATCTTGTTATGGTAGTTCGGGGCGCAAGCTAGGAATATATGATCATAGGTACGCCGATAGCCATGCATTGATGCTATGCACAATACTGCAACCATTCTACGATAAATAATAAATCTAGGATAAGAAATAATTTGGAAATAAAAGGCTAAAGAGCAAATATTGGCTCAGTTATTGTTACATATCTCTTGGTATGGTAGTTCGGGGCGCAAGCTAGGTTTATGTGATCTTAGGCATGCAAATAGCCACGCATTGAGGTTTAGGCGTTTTTAGTTGAGTCAATTCATCGACAAAGCGAAATCTTCGCCTTCGTCTCAAGTATATTCGGATTATAATTGCCATAAATAAATAATAAAATCTTTTGTAGTTTATCTACTGCAGCAATGTGGTTTTATTTCTCTTTGCTGTGAATATTGTCTTTGCTAACACTATCCCTATACCTGAGAGGAGTCTGTGTACTTCACCGAGTCTCATCGTTCACCGCTGATTATTATTAATTTATTATTAATAAATATAATAATAAGTTTAATAGTATAATAATACAGGATTGATCGTATCATAAGAAAAAAAAAACATATAATGTGAAAACAAGTTGAGAAGAATTTCATCACTTCTGTGTTGTTTCATGCATAACCTCACAGTAGATATTTTACTATCTTAACTTAATTACAAGGTTCGCCCATAAGGAAATCGAACTGTCAAAAAAGAGAACCAAACCAAATAAAAAGGTTCTAGCAACACTGCAAAGAGCTATATCTAAATTTCCCTTCAGTGCATGTTTCAACCTGTTACAGGCAGTCGGTATGGGGACAAGCGTGCGTCATTTGAAGGTCGTGTGCAGGCGGCGTACGAAATACGTGTAACAAGATGGAACAACGTTACTGCATAACGTTTTGTTACAAATTGGGTAAATCGTTTTGTCTTCTCGTTTATTATCTAAGAAACTAATAGTTGAAATATACAAAACAGTCATTTTGCCTGTAGTATTATATGGATGTGAAACTTGGTCCCTTACATTGAAAGAGGAACATAAATTGTGAGTATTTGAAAATAAGATCCTTAGGAAAATCTTTGGACCTAAAAGGGATGAGGAGACAGGTGAGTGGAGAAGGTTACATAATTTAGAACTACATAATTTGTATTCATGTCCAGATATCGTTAGAATAATTATATCAAGAAGACTTAGTTGGGCAGGCCATGTGGCACGAATGGGAGAAAAAAGAGGAGTTTACAGGATTCTTGTTGGGAAACCTGATGGTAAGAGACCTGTAGGAAGGCAAAGACGAAGGTGGATGGACAACGTTGTGATGGACCTAAGGGAAATCGGTAGGGATGGAAAAGATAGGGAAAGATGGAAGGCCTGTGTTGCTGCAGCCATGAACCTTCGGGTTTAAGAAGGCTAGGGAGTTAGTTAGTTAGTTTACCGAAGCGTTACAGATGATACGGGCAGTGAATGGTGAGATGAACCCTGGAGTTTACAATATGACACCGAAACAAAAAGACAGATTGCGCAGTGGAAAAGACAGTTGTGGCCCGTAAAGAAAAAAGCACGGATGTCGAAATGGAAGACAAAGGTGCTGCTGATCGAATTTTTTGATTCCCAAGTACTGATCCAGCATGAATTTATCCCTGAAAACCAAACCATCAATCAGTGGTATTACAAGAAAGTGCTTGGTCAGAAACAGGATGAAGCGGGTTAGGAAGGACCTCTGTGATTCTGGTCAACGGTTTCTGTTACACGATAATGCTCGGTCTCATTCAGCATTGTCTGTACAACAATACCTTGCTAAGCATTCAGTGACAGTGATCAAGTACCCTTCATATTCTCTGGACTTATCGCCTGCTGATGTTTTTCTTTTTTCCCAAGCTTCAGATGGCTATGAAAGGGCGAAGATTTGACGACGTCGCGGACATTAAATTAAATGTTACGCGTATTTTGAGAACACTTACTTTGAACGACCTTTTCGAGAAATTCGCGTTAAATGCTTATTTTCGTTTGAAACTCATTTTTCCTACAGACCAAGCCAGAGATGATTTTCATTAAAGTGTTGAATTCGTAGCCTTTTACGCTGTATATTTTAACCTTCACGGGAAAGCGCCTATAGAGCAGTACCTTCACTGTTAACCTAGTACCTTCACGGGAAAGCACTTATAGGGTAATAGCGAACCATAGCCTTTTACGCTTTATATTTTAAGCTTCACGGGAAAGCACCTATAGAGCAGTACATTCACGGTTAACCCAGTACCTTCACGGGAAAGCGTATATAGAGCAGTACCTTCACGGTTAACCCAGTACCTTCACGGGAAAGCACCTATAGGGCAGTACCGAACCTTAGCCTTTTACGCTGTATATTTTAAGCTTCACGGGAAAGCACTTATAAAGCAGTACCTTCACGGTTAACCCAGTACCTTCATGTTAAAGCACCTATAGAGCAGTACCTTCACGGTTATTTTCCAAACAGCCCAAAATAATAACCCCCTTTCAAGTTTTTTTCCAAACCTAACGCAGGTAACTGTAAGCGTTGCCAACTCTGCGTAGCCGTTTACGCTGTATATTCACTGTGTACGTTAACCTTACTGTCTGGCATAAAAATTTCACCTCAATATTTTACGAGTTAAACTAACCTAGTGAGTTGACAACATGCTGTTTACGCTGTATATTTTAAGGTGCCTCACTGTCAGCGTTGCCAACTCTGCCATCAACATTTCACCACAATATTTTACGAGTTAAACTAACCTAGTGAGTTGGCAACATTTATTCTATCATGCACGAACTAACCTAACCTCTCCCAATGGTGAATGGCTCTGATTGGTAAGCCTCAGACAGCCCCTCCGAACATTTCATGGCATCTTTTGTGATCAATTTTGTGCGCGTGAGCCTCGAAGTCTTTTGTGAGCCCGTACATTTCATATTTTTATGCTGTACAACACAAAAGTGAAAATAAAATTTCAATATTTGTTTCTAGCGATGATAAGTGGCACTTTTGGCTCTTTAACCGAGAAAAAAAACAACGCTTTTTTGCTTGGTGTTACTGTTGTTTGAGCCGCAAGCTAAATTTAACTAACAAATCAAAACGAGCGCTCTTCATGGGGGGGGGAGTATGCTTTCCAAAACAAAGAAACAATACTAATTCTAGCATTTCCTCTACCGATGAGCATCTTTTCTGTTCTGGTTAATTACGCAAGGGGAAAAAAAGGGCGCTGGCTTCGAAAGAAAATCTTTACCAGTAAAAATATCTGTATAGGAGTCGTCGCTAATACTACTTATGCGATTCTTTCTCTCTAATTGCGTGTATGTAGCCTAGACGGATCGATATCGTTTCCTACCACGATCGCCTCGACTTTTCGCAGTGCTTAGCGAGAAGGTGACCGGAGTGAGTATATTAACAGCATTCCTGTCGTGAATTGCTAGTGACATTTATGCTGTATTAACTCTAGTGTCTGAGTTCTATATGAGCTTGTGGTGCACGGTGTGTTCAATTGCAGGAAAACTTTTGCAAGAAGGAGAAAGAACAGCTTTATTTCAACATAGGTAAGTACAGCAATTATGTTTTTACTTGCTTTATTAACCCGAGTTAACTTGGAATTTACTTTTACATTGCATATTATTAACTCGAATTGTCTCGTGATCACACAATATCAGTGTATTTTTGTGCTAATCAGGAAAGTCTCGTTTGAGCTTTAATAAGTTTACATAACAAAATTTTACTTGCTTCTACTGGACGTCATGTGAGAAAAGGAACACGATGACGATGGGATTTTTTGCTGGAGAGAGCGTGGGGTTCTCTACATACAGTTTATCACCGACTTGAATGTCTATGATTTGCGAAGCATCCTCTGCATATGCAGTCTCTCCACTTTCGGGATGTGTGAAATCAACCAGCTCTACATTACGGACTTTAGGTTCGTCCCCTATATTCGTCACAGTCATAGTCGGATAGTGAAGGGCTCGCAGTAGCGACCAGTAAGTTACCTTGACAAACTGAAGTTTTCCCCTGAGGTAAAATTGATGGTATGCTTTGACAGGAGTGAGCATGTAGAGTTTGCTTCGTGGATTGAAAGGGGACGGAAATTCTCGATTTGGGATGCTGAATATCTCTAGGACGACTGTCGATTTTAAGTTGTCGAGGCTAACGTTCAGGCTGCCGACGTTGGCTCGCAGTTCCTCCTGCACGTCGTCCAGTTTGTTCTGTATGGGCTCCAGGTGTTCGCTGAAGAGGTTGACGATGCTGTCGTAAGAAGGTTTGATCTTGATTTCCACGCGAAGTTGCTTGAAGTGTTCGTTCAGTTCGCGAAGCTTGTCAGCAAAATCAGCCAAAGCAGAATCTTGACCGGTCTCCACGTCGTCGATTCGAAGTTTCACGTTTGCGATGATCTGCTGCAAGCTTTCGACGAGCCTCAGTTTGGAGTTTTGTGACGCGAGGTCGTGAACCTGATTTCTGATTTCTGCGAACAGAGTGTGCAGCTCGTTGACGTTCTGGTTGGTGGGCATCGTGGCGATGGTGTCTCGAATTTGCACAATTTCAATCTGAATGTTTTTCACATCCTCGGATTTGAGCAAACGATTCACTGCCCTCTTTACAGCTTTCAGTTCCTGCGATGTTGGTAAGTTGGCAACTGTATTCTGCAGCGCGGTCAAAGCTTTTCTCACGGTGTCCAGCTCACTGGCGTCGGCTACCGTACCCAGCGCATCCCGGAATCGCGTCATGTCGTCCTGCGTAGGGGTTGATTGCTGCAGTGTTTCCAACTTGCTCTGTATGCCATGTTGTATTCCAGTAGCATTCGATTGCAACTTTTCGCGGAAGATCAATGCGACATGCAGCTTTTCATCGCGAAATGTATCAGGGGCGGCATCGTGCAATGTTGTTTAAGCAAACAACAAGTACATGGGAGACGAGTACGATCCCAATCAGGAGTCCGGCTACATAATATACTTGGACGCCAACAACCTGTATGGTTATACGATGACGCAGAAGCTGCCACAGTTTAATTTCGAGTGGTCGGACATCACCGAAAAAAGAACTGAAACATCTGCTTGAAGAGGATAATTTTGAAGGATCGACAGGATACTTCGCGGAGGTAGACTTGGAGTATCCTTCAAAATTGCACCAGCTCCATTCGGATTTTCCTCTGGCGCCTGAGCTAAAATGTCCTCCTCGCTCCAATCAACCAAAACTGCTTCTGACGTTGGAGAGGAAGGATCATTACGTAGTGCACTGCAAACTGCTGAAATTCTATCTCCAGCAGGGTCTTGTTTTAACTAAAGTGCACAGAGTTTTGAAATTCACGCAGGGCAAATGGCTGGAACCCTAAATCAACATGAACACCCAGAAGCGGCAGGTGGCGACATCTGACCTGGATAAGGATATGTATAAACTGATGAACAACGCCATCTACGGAAAAACAATGGAGAATGTAAGGAAATACAAGGACGTCAAGATAGTTTCGGACGGAAAAAAATGCAGGAAGTGGGTTGCCAACCCACGCTTCAAGAGCAGGAAAATTTTCAACGAGAACCTGACGTTGCTTCATCTTGACAAATCCTGCATTACGTTCAACAAACCGACGTACGTGGGGGCTGCAATTTTCGAACTGTCGAAACTGGAAATGTACGAGTTCCACTATAACATTATGAAGTCACGATACAAAAATCAAATCCAGATCATTACATGGATACGGACAGTTTCGTTTATGTGATGAAGGAAGATCCGTACAGGGGCATGGTAACCGAATTGAAGGAACATTTCGACACTTCGGGCTATCCACAGCCGAACCCCTACAACATTTTGCCAAGAAACAAGAAAGTTCCAGGATTGATGAAGGACGAAATGAACGGTGAGATCATCAGAGAGTTGGTGGGACTCAGGGCTAAATCGTATTGTATCAGAACGACCGTTGCCACCATCAAGACGTCCAAGGGAGTTGGGAAAAGCACTGTTCAGGGAAGTTAAACGTCGAGGATTACATCGAATGCCTGAAGAAGAAACTCCCCATCCTGCGGGAAGAAAGGAGGTTCCAGAGCGTAGACCATGATGTGAAGACCGTGAAACTGAACAAAGTGGTGTTGGATGCAGAGGACGACAAGAGAAAAGTTTTGAACTGCGGTATTCACACTGTTCCATGGGGCTATTCACCAATCGGAGAAAAGTTCGAATCATGCAATATCTGTAATTAGGCTAATTCTAATCCTGTATATAACGAATCCACTTCGCACGCACACACACGCTTCTGTATTAAATTGTACGCATACAGACAAAATACTTTTTCATTCACTTCATTTCCGGCATCCATCTATTTTTTTTCTGAAATAAACAGCAGTCTCTTCCCTATCATATCACCAAAACCTTTTCTCTCCATTTATTGTTCTTTCCTACACTATCCCAATGTTGGTCTTGGGGTGGCACAGAGAGAAAAGAAGGCAGCAGCTGAAGCAGAATGCAGTTCACGGATAGCAGTAAGTAAATAAACAGACATAATGAAATAGGAGTTCTTCGCAATGCGTCCGAAAGGAGTGGCTTATCAAATCCCTTACTCGGAACTCAAAAAGGTTTCGGGCATCGATTCTATACTCACGAAGAAGCAACGCGAGAAGAAAAACAAATGTTTAAAGAAGGGGCACGGGATGAAGCTCCTTCTCAGCAGGCCACAGCTAAGCAAGTTGCAAAAGTCTAGGTCAAGAAAGCAGGGAGGTTTCATTTTCAGCATTCCCGCGATCCTCGCTGCTCTCGGAGCAGTGGGAAGTCTCGCAGGTGGCAGTGCCGCGATCGCGAAAACCGTGATCGATGCCAAGAAGAATAGAAGAGAGCTCGAAGAGCAAAAAAGACACAACCTCGCCGTGGAAAGCAAGATGAACGCTACTGGTTCCGGATTGAAGAGAAGAAGAACAAAGAAACAAAAAACTGCAGCATCGTTGAAGAAATTCAACCTTAAAAAAAAGTGCCCCTTTCAAACGAAGATATTGAGTCTCTAGCCGAATTGTTCAACGTTATAAACTTCAGAGGTGTGTTCATGTCCGATACATTGCCTGCTAACGGACCCCGAAGTGGCGGCGAAAGCGGAGTGGTCAACTTGGATAATTCTCTCAACCCGGGAACCCACTGGGAATGTTATTGGATTGCCGAGGACGGAAGCGCTTTCGTTTTTGATTCTTTCGGTGTCGTTCCGCTTCTCGCGCATGCGAACTACCTGAAATCGACGTCCGAAATATTTTACAACGATGAAAGGATGCAGGGCTTCGACGAAATGGTCTGTGGTCATCTCTGCGTTGTAATGCTGGTCATTCTTTCGCAACTAACCGGCAGCGGCGACTCGACATCGTTGGAAATGTTTCAGAGAGCAACGGATTTGATAAAACAATAGCGATAAAAGAAAAATGCTAGTCCTGCATTTGTCCAGCGAGACTTCAATCCTCAAACTGAAACTCCATTACGATGTAATCAGGAGCACCCTGCAACAAGAGTCGTTGGGCCTCGTGGCTTTCTACAGCATGTACTTGATTCGCAACGTCACCGAATACAACAACACCCTCCACGTAGGAAGCAAGAAGATCACCGTTTCGCCTGGACAATATAATCTGACTACGCTGCAAGCCCAATTGCCTTCGAACGTCATCCTGTTCGAGAGTTCGGTCACTCATCGCGTGGAGACCACAGAAGAAATAAACCTCGGATCCATCGGGGAGCTCTTGGGTTTCCCTAACAACAGCAGGTTGGCGCCGGGGATCAAGCACGTCGGGTCCTCTATTCCCAAATTCCTGTCCATAGAAACTTTGAACGTACATTGCAACCTGGCTCAGGGCATGGTTGTGTCGACGGACGCAAATCGGGACCAAACACACAAGGAAACCGGTATAATTGCGACGTTCAAGCCAAATTCGGAATTCCTGGAGCCGATTCTTTACGAACCAGCCAAACCGATCTTTTTTCCCATCCAGTACGACAAGTTCAGTGAAGTAGAACTGACTATAACGAACGAGAAAGGCGAATTGGTGGATTTCGCCGGAGCCACGAGCACGGCCGTGCTGGCTATCTTGTAAATAAAATAGACGGTTAATCGAAAGCACACGATGGATCACGTAGAAAGTTACGAACTGCAGTCCTTCCCTAGCAACAGAAGGACGTTTGGCAACTTCAACGAACCGAACAAGGACATCGAATTTGATGTGGACGTTGGTGACGGGTTTGTGCATCCTCATCGCGCTGACCTCTACATCAGATTCGAAATTGTCACCAGGGTCGAAAATGCAGCTTACCCTGCAGGAGCCAACATCAGGCTGATAGACAATTTCATCCCTCACCTCTTCTCCCAGGTGGAAGTGAGAAAGCATGGCACAGTCATCGACAGGATGGATAACCCCGGACTAACTTCGACCATCGTGGCGACCATGACGCTCTCGAAGCCAGAGAGTTCGTACTACAAAGCGGCGGGTTTCCGAACCCACAACAAATTACCCGGTAAACTCAGCACCGTGCTATTCCCTCTGCGACTCCTCCATGGATTCTTCTCCGACTACAAGGAAATCATGTGGAAGGGTGGTCTGAGGATCACTTTCAAGAGAGCGTCCAACGACAACAACTTGTTTCTGCGATGGAAATCCGCGACGGGGGGGGGGCGCCGTGGACGATGCGAGCCTCCCGTCCGAGGGTAAGTGCGTGATAAAATCCATGGAACTTCGCATGCCGATCATTGAATACGAAGCTAACCACGCCATGAAGATCAAAGCAGAAATCCTGAAGAACCCTAACATCCCGCTCGAGTTTCAGATGTACCAATTCTTGCAGAGGACAGTGTCCGGGCGATACTTCGAGTTCGACGTGACTACACAGTTCAACAGCATCCAGTACGACATGCTCGACTTCGTGGTTTTCGTGTTTCAAACCGGTCGCGACGGCAGTCAGAATACGGATTCGAGTATGTTCGACTACTGCAAAGTTAGAAACATTTACCTTAAGAACGGACGTAACGAGATTTTCCCCAGAGAGAACTACAACCTCGCGGAAGATGATTACCTGAAGTTGTACGAAGCTTACACAGCGTTCAAGAGGGTCACCATGGAAGGATCTACCGACATGTGCTACACGCCAGCGGAGTTTATCCAGAAACGTCCGATGTACGTGATCAACACATCGAAACGCAAGCAGGTGGTGATCAGCGATCGCACGAGCATCAAGGTTGTCGGGGATTTCCAAGAAATGATCCCAGACAATACAGTATGCAGTGTGATCCCGATTACAGGGAAAAAGTTTGTTTACGATGTAAAGAACGAGAGAATCATTGAACAGTTTTGATATTTTTTATTGAAATGAAATAAATACAAATTTGTTACAAACCCCAACCGAGTTTTCTTTTCGTGTGCATTGCCATTGTCGTTCCTAGAGCGGCCAGTCTTTCACCCACGCTGGCATCTCTGCTGACTACCCTCCGGAAAGCCTGGTGTTCCAACTGCATGTCGGCATCGTGCCTTGCTGCGAGATCCCTGTTGTCCCGATACACAATATCATGGTGTTTGCAGGCAGCGTCCAAGGGATTAACCCCCGGATCACCGCGATCCAGTCGCGCGTCCAATTTAGTGCCGGGACCGCAGTATTGGTAGCCGGGAATATGCATCTCGAAAGGCAATTTGTTGATGATGTCGTTGATGAGTCCCTTCACTTCCGCCAGCTTCTAGAATCGCGGGGGCAAGATGTTGATGATGTTGATCAGATACCCGATGCCTTTCGGTTCGTTGACGATGAAGCGGCTTAGTTTGGAAACGATCATGTCCACGATGCCAACCTTTTCGTTCTGAAAGTTTCGGTTTCCGGCCCTTTCTTCTCCGGCGATGACCAGCAGCCGGTCCACGAGTTTACGAACGTCGTCCAGCCACACGAATTCCACGGGCAAATTGGAGTAGCGCTTGATACCGCTGCCGGTAGGCAGGCGAGTGGTGCCAGGTTGCTGCTTGATTTCGTTCCAAAACGGTTTGATGATGTTCCTGTACTTATCGCTGCTACTCGACTTGACCCTGTTCTGTGATGGGTCGTTGTTCTGATACAATGCATCGGTCATCTTGAGAATTTCCTTGTAATTGTCGTAATCCTCTTCGGAATACACGTTGGCGTCGGGGCGTTTTCTAGTGATCAGTTCCCATAGTCCCGGCGTGCCTGCGTACTTCTTGAAGAAACTTCTGCGTCCCGCTCGGCTCTCGTTGTAGATGATGATATCGTCCTTGTCGAACGTGACGTGCCAACTGCCTATCTTCCACACGATGCTCCCGCAAGGGTCGGGTGATGGATACAAACCGAAAACTTCGTCTCTGTCATCGCCTTTGGTGCTCAGATATTTGGCTGCGGTCGGTCCTAATCGTATTCCCTCGACGGAAGACGAACTGCTGCTGCTGCTGGGCGACGGAAACCTAGTGGGAAGCGACGGCAGTTGGAAGTGTTGGAGAGTTGTGGTGGGTGAAGGACGAGTGGGAGGATAGTCCGTAATGTTGCGAACTGCCACCGGCACCAACTCTGTGATCAAGTCCTTGTTATGTTCGGCAACATCTTTGATTTCTTTGCCCAGGTCACCGATCGCATCGATGAGCGGTTGCTCCTGTCGCTTCTTCTGCTCATAATATCCACGATTCTCTTCCTTCTAATCTTTGAATCGTTTAGCAAGGTACTCGGTCAACTTGATGTTTTCTTCGGCTTTCCTTTTGGACATTGCAAAATGAAGTTTTGGGCCTATCTGTTTTCTTAGAATTTTGTTATTTTATTTAGACGGAAGAAACAAGACAGAGCTGTCAATGAAATGATATTGTTGATAATCTTATCTTTTTCGTTGTTCATCTCGTACCATGCATCTGAAAATTTTCTAACACTCTGCTTATGATATCCATCAAGCATGTCTTCCATTTCGTCTGTTATTGCATGAAGATCTTCGGTATTCACGATCTTTCACCCCGTGATTTTAAATATGTGGTCCTTCATGATCATCTGACACGGCACGGCGAACGCTGGCGAACTATCTGCGATATCAATTATTCTGTGGATGTTATCTTCTTCTTTTACCTTCGCCAACGTCCGGGAGCCTCTTGGTCACCTCCCAGCTCATACGATATCGATGGCATCAATCCAAGAATTCTGCGAAGAGGGAAGACCGAGCCACTTGACGTAAAGTTTGACCTTGCTGCGTCGGAGCACTTTCTCCACAAGGTAAGCGTCCGGGAACCTAGTGGCGGACAGTTCCTGCTCGTAGAAACGACCCTCGATGTCCTCACCGTCCGCGGTGCTCTTCAGCTTGTATTTGGGGATGTAGGGAGGTGATGAAGGCAGGAGAACATCGGTCACGGTGAAAATTTCTGTAGACCAGTTTCGAGTGAAACCTTTGTCGAACACTCCGGGGCGCTTGAATTTGCTCACTCTCACCTTGTCTCCTATTTTCTACTTTGGTTTCTTGATTTTTTCGCCAGTGTTTCGTTTGCAGTACACTTCGGAGAACAACCACCTCTCGTTTCGCTTGGTCACTTCCAAGGGTTTCATCCCGATCGTCCTGTGAATTCGGTTGTTGTATTCCTCCACCAGTTCGGGCACCAGATCCACCCACTTGTAGTTCCCGCGGAGGGTGAACTGTTTCCACATGAGCCCCTTGAGGGTCCTGTTGAATCGCTCCACGATGCTTGCTATCAGCTCGCTGTAGATAAATAGTGAAGAATACCGTTCTCCTTGAGCATCCTCCCGAAGGCAGAGTTGTAGTATTCCCTGCCTCGATCGGTCTGCAGGAAACAAGGGGATCTCTGTTTGAGAACAGAAGCGAAAGCTTTGCTGACCTCGTCCCCGGTCTTGTTTTTAACGGGTATCGCCCAAGCGTACTTGCTGAAAGTGTCGATCACGGTGAGGAGGTATCTGAACCCCTTGTTGATCTTGTGAAGCCCCTTGAGATTCCCCGTGCTCATCTCCACGAGGTCGGCCTAACAGAGGTCGTCTATCCCTTTGGTGACCACGGGCAGTCGAGGATAATTCCTGCGGGCAGGTTTGTGCAGTTCGTTCACGATAGCTGCTCTCATGAGGTTGTTTGATACTTATAGACAACAAAGGCTCCGATGTAAAAATATGGATCTATTATCTTCATTGCTTTCTTGCATTTTGCTTACTTGCTTGCTTACGATAGACGACTGACACTGGCGACGGGATAGGAGAGCACCAACTCCAAAAAAAAGCGGTTTCGGATGCTCCATATTCGTCTCGATAGATTCGGCGTAGAGACGATCTCCGACGGAAACGTTGTCGTACGAGACTCCGACTTTCATGTTCTCGTGCTTGATCCTGAATAAACTCTCCCCGTGATGCAGACTTATCGCAACACCGCTCGGGGGATGCAAGTTCACAATCCGGAGACTTCCGCCACCTAGCGAGAGTTCGTAGAAGATCCTATTGTTGTTGAAGATGAAGAAGATCTTGCCAGTGTTCTCTTCGAACTGCTTCACAATACCGTTCAATTGAACGATTGTAGCTGCCAACAGGTTCGGAAAGCAAGCAAGGCATTGTCAAACATGTCTCGAGCTTTGACGACCTCTTCGCTGGATATCTTGACGTACTTGGGAAGCGTGGCGCCAGGTTTCCTCCTGTTGTAGCCGAACACGTTGGTTGTCATGTTATAGCGCATTTCTTTCTTTCCCAATGCTCAGACTATTTTATTAATTTTTTTAATACTTTTCCTTTCTTTCAGCTGTTATAAGTTAACACATATTAAGAACTTACATGTCAACTTCCGTTTACTTCCCGAAAAAGATTTTGCAAAGAAGTAGGTTTGAACCCATGACCTTCCATTCCATAAGCAAACGATCCCCCTACACCACACGGTTCACGTTATTTTATGCACTCGGTTCGGATCCCACTTTAAACTGTAGGTCCAGTACCGATTAGCCTTACTATGCATAAAATTGACTTAAAACACCAAATCAACCAATTCATCTCCTTCTATGATACTGTAGTAGGCCAGCATCCGAAAATACAGTTCTGCTTCGCGTATACCAGAGTGTAATTGCATTTAATATTGTGACTAATTTTACTTTAAAACTACAGATTAAAGCGATAATAGTGTCCAGAAAAGAACGTCAAAGTAGATCTTCACACAAAGTATTTTAATCCATTGCCAAACATTTCAGTTAAGAATAATATTATGCTTTTCCATTGACCGTATTTTCGATTCATGGTGAATTTGCTAAATGGACCATGTCAAGAAATCTAAATATGTAAGTTTTACTAGTAAATGCATTTAAAATGCACGAAACAACAGGGGAGGAGAAAAATAAACCTCAAAAAATAAGTAAAAATGCAACAAAAACTGTTAAAAATACTGACAAATAAACTAAAAGCCAAAAAAGTCCGAAACATGCAAAACAAAAATGTAAAATAGAAAGTGTTTTGCTGCTCTAACTTAAGGGAAACGGACATGATATCAGGTTTAGCATTGTTTTTAAGGGTCAGAAAAAAAGTTGATTTTTCATCAACTTCCGGACCCTAATTAGTAATTATGACCATTGAAAATGTTTGAGGTAGCTTACTTAAAATTTTCTTGCTGAGGGATCGTATCGTCCCATATCTCCACTTCATAATATAGAAAAACATCAAGTTCATTTTTCGAAAATGACTTGGAGTTTTCCACCACGAAAATATGTTTTTCATAGTTTGAAGTTCGTTAGTATTATCTTTCAAGGTTTCCATTGTTTTAATTTCACACATATTTTATATTTCATACGTTCCTCTCGCTTTTCATACAGTCTTTGGAAATGAGCTGAAGTTTCTTGTCAACCGGGGTCTGGTTCAACTGACTTCTTTTCGATCTCCTGTTCCTACTTTAAACAAACAACAAAATACTTCGTAACTAAACGATTGCTTATTCAAAACACGGAATTTTTACACAATTTACAAAATATGACAAAACGCCAATAGACATGTTCATCATTTTTCCCTTTCAGCGTTTCTAGATTTTATCTGAATTCGTTTCCTCATGAAAATTGCCATGAGGAAATAATAGATATGACATTATGTGTGATTTGGTTTCTTCAATCTGGTAGCAAATTTTAACATGAGTTATCTGGAGAAGAGGTAGCGTGCTTGATTTTCACGAGGGAGGTCGTAAGTTCGATTCTCCATCTGGGCAGGATTTTTTCAAGAGTTTATAGTTGGATGTAAAGTATATCCACCGTGCTAAGAAGTTAACATTGGTCTCTGTATTTCACGAGAGGAAAGGAAGTAAGAGGAAGTTATTTCGATGATTGGAGGAAGTCACATGCCACGTGGGATTCGCAGATTCCAGTTACGTAGAGCTAAGTCTGTGATGGTGGTTTCGAATATTGCAAAGTTAGTGCGGAAAGTTTGTTATATCTGATACTCGTACTTTCTGTTCAAAAGACAAACATTTTCGATACAAAGCAGTGAGGAATTAACGATAATTATGAGGTTTTGAATTTTTTGTTTGTCACTCACTATATAAATACTTATTAGTAGTTTCTTATCGAATCGGCCTCCGTCGCAATAACCATTTACTTATGTTAATTGGCGATTAATATTTTAGGTGTCAGTGAAAAACAAACAATACATAACTTAAATAACATTACATTTTGCATCCTGAATACATATATGTGATGTGTGAATTAATCATGATGTGTGTGTTAACACAACATATGAACAATAACTAAAAAAGAAAAGTTTTAACTTTAAATCCTGGAAATCTCCAACTTCTAAGGGGAAATATGTGCAGAAGAGACGTCCCTCACGTGTGCATCGGATTCATTTTTTAAATATTCTAATATCAACGGTATCTGTTCAGAAAACAAAAGAAAAGAAAAAAAGAAAGAGGAGAGGGTGAGATTTGAACCCGCTACCTTTCACGCTTGATAAAAAATAAGGATAGTAGCGCCTAACCGACTGCTCTACGTTAACTTAATGACGTTATACACTTAAAAACATGTTGACGTTTATGAAGACTCCCACCATCCTGTGTTTTAAGCTCATTTTCTCGACAAGTCGTGCAAAATATACAGTTACAAAAAATAACAGTTTTTGAGAACTGTTCGATATTATGCAAGGTATTCTAAATAAAATGTCGCATAAACTCCTCACAAATTTGCTTCTTTCTGCACAAACGTGATAGCAATTTCCTCCAGGTGGAGAAAAACTCTATTCAGTGTTTCAAACCGAGCAAGCAGTATCGTAAATATCCTTCAAGGTTCTTTTTCCAATGTATTATTTCTGTTTGATTGCGTATTATAATAGCGGTTTATAGTTTCTAAGTTCATGGAAAGTGTTAAATAGAAAACCTATCACCGCAGCGTTTTTCGTCTAGTGGAAGGACTTACTCAAAGTTGGCTACTCTCACTTGGTGCTGAAGTGCAATGTTGCTAAGTTTACGATTTTGAGACTTAGAATTCTTTCGGGGCGGTCAAATAAGATGTTGCGAAGTGTACTGCTCTATTGGCCCTTTCCCGTGAAGGTACTAGGTTAACCGTGAAGGTACTGCTCTATAGGTGCTATCCCGTGAAGCTTAAAATATACAGCGTAAAAGGCTACGGTTCGCTACTACCCTATTGGTGCTTTCCCGTGAAGGTACTGGGTTAACCGTGAAGGTACTACCCTATAGGTGCTTTCCCGTGAAGGTACTGGGTTAACCGTGAAGGTACTGCTCTATAGGCGATTTCCCGTGAAGGTACTGGGTTAACCGTGAAGGTACTGCTCTATAGGTGCTATCCCGTGAAGCTTAAAATATACAGCGTAAAAGGCTACGGTTCGCTACTACCCTATTGGTGCTTTCCCGTGAAGGTACTGGGTTAACCGTGAAGGTACTACCCTATAGGTGCTTTCCCGTGAAGGTACTGGGTTAACCGTGAAGGTACTGCTCCATAGGTGCTTTCCCGTGAAGGTACTGGGTTAACCGTGAAGGTACTGCTCTATAGGTGCTTTCCCGTGAAGCTTAAAATATACAGCGTAAAAGGCTACGGTCCGCTACTACCCTATAGGTGCTTTCCCTACCCTATAGGTGCTTTCCGTTTTAAAAAATTTCAGCGTTTTTGAGTACTACCCTATAGGTGCTTTCACCGTGAAGGTAGGGGGGGGGGGCACCCGGGTGAGTCAGCTCCGCCATTTTCCATCTAATCTGCCCGTATCATCTGTAACACTTCAGTAAACGAATTACCCAATTTGTAACAAAACGGTATGTTGTAACGTTGTTCCATCTTGGTGCACGTATTTCGAACGCCACCTGCACACGACTTGCATATGACGCACGCTTGTTCCCATACCGACTGCCTGTAACAGGTTGAAACATGCACTGAAGGGAAGTTTAGACATAGCTCTTTGCAGTGTTGTCAGAATATGGTACCTTTTTATTTGGTTTGGTTCTCTTTTTTGACAGTTCGATTTCCTTATGGGCGAACCTTGTAATTAAGTTAAGATAGTAAAATATCTACTGTGAGGTTATGCATGAAACAACACAGAAGTGATGAAATTCTTCTCAACTTGTTTTCATATTAAATGTTTTTTTCTTCTTTTCTTATGATACTATCAATCCTGTATTATTATACTATTAAACGTATTATTATATTTATTAATAATAACTTAATAATAATCAGCGGTGAACGATGAGACTCGGTGAAGTAAACAGACTCCTCTCAGGTATAGGGATAGTGTTGGCAAAGACAATATTCACAGCACAGAGAAATAAAACCACATTCCTGCAGTAGATAAACTAAAAGGTTTTATTCTTTATTTATGGCAATTATAATGCGAATATACTTGAGACGAAGGCGAGGATTTCGCTTTGTCGATGAATTGACTCAACTAAAAAAGCATAAACTCAATGCGTGGCTATCGGCATGTGTAAGATCACATAGACCTAGCTTGCGCCCCGAACTACCATACCAAGAGATATGTAATAATAACTGAGCCAATATTTGCTCTTTATCCTTTTATCTCCAAATTAATACTTAGGCTAGGTTTATTATTTAACGTAGAATGGTTGCTGTATTGTGCATAGCATCAATGCATGGCTATCGGCGTACCTATGATCACATAGGCCTAGCTTGCGCCGCGAACTACCATACCAAGATGTGTGCACAACACCGAGGAGACCCTCGAGTGAGTGAAAAATTTGGGGGGGAGAAAGTGAAAGTGAGTCCGTTAGAGGCAGTGGTGGGTGTTTCCAAGTGAGAGAGGGGGAGCGGGAGATCGGTGACCCCAACGGGACAGCAGGTAAGCACCCAGAGTGATATTTTTACCATCCTAATGCACAACATACAAAGCTTAACTCCCAAAATAGCAGAACTCGAAGTATTGATCAACACGATCGACCCGGAACCAGATGTAATATGCTTAACAGAACATTGGCTCAACAGTGAAAATATAAAACTTTTGAAAATTAGTAATTATAAAATAATTAGCGGTTTTTGTAGAGTGACATACCAACGAGGTGGTTCTCTAATTTTAGTAAAAAACTCTCTGCTGCCACATGCTAGACTACCTAACAAACTGTGTAATGAGTCCTCGGAATTAAATTTTGAATGTGCTGCTGTTACAATAGATAATTTGAACCTTGTCATACTTTCGGTCTACCGAAGCCAATTAGGGTCTTTAGAAATATTTCTTGAACGTCTTGAAAATGTACTAAATAACATACCAAATATTCATAAGAAAAAAGTATTAGTTTGTGGAGATTTCAATGTTGATTTTCTAAAAGACTGCCCTGAGCGAAACCGTTTGTTGACACTAACTTTATCGTATAATATTAACTATTTAATTAAAAAACCTACCAGAATAACATCTAATTCCGAAACTGCAATTGACAATGTTCTTACAAATCTCGATCACGGTGACATCTCATATGACATTAAGAAAGGTCTCTCTGATCACACGTGCCAAATAATGCACGTAAAAACTACACGTGTTACCAAACAACATGTTATGCATGAAAATAGAATATATAGTCAAAGAAATATGTACAAATTTAAATCTTTGATAGAAATAGAATCTTGGAGCCAAATATATGTAAGTCAAATAGACAGTGATGAAAAGTTCACAATTTTTACAAATACACTCTACAATATTTTTGACAATGCTTTCCCCAAAAGAAAAATACTTGCCAAAACTGGAAGGAGAAAACAATGTATAACACGAGAGGTAAAACAATATAGCAAAATAAAAAGATCCCTAATAAGTCAAAGTCAACGCACTCCCATAAATAAATCTGTAAATAAATTTTACATAAATTACTATAAAAAACAAATAAGAGATGCCAAACAAAAATATTATGCGAACAAAATTGTGTCTTCAAACAACAAAAGCAAAGCAATGTGGGACGTTGTAAATGAAAATACTGTAATGAAAGAGAGAAAAACAAATAACAATATAAAATTATGCACAAATGATATTGAAATAGACGATCCATTTGTAGTGTGTGAAACATTTAATAAATACTTCACCGAATTAGGAGATAACTTAGTAACAAATATAAATAATGCAAAAAACCCATTGCAACTTTTGTGTAACTCTAAACCGCGCACTCTAGAAAGCATGTTTTTAACACCAACCACAACAAATGAAATATCGAAAGAGATATGTAATTTAAAAGACTCAAAGGCTGTAGGAGACGAATTTCCAGAGTAATAAAAGAAATCAAGGAGTTGTTAGCACCCATTTTAGAATATCTCTTTAATGAATGTATCGCGAATGGTATCTTTCCCACTAAGCTAAAAATAGCAAAAGTCAACCCAGTATTTAAAAATGGAACTAAAAACATGGTTCAAAATTACAGACCAATTTCATTACTACCTGTGCTAAGCAAAATTCTAGAAAACTTACTAAAACGCCGCCTTCTACAGTTCCTTAATAAACACAACATACTATCAAAAGAACAACATGGATTTATTGAAAATAAAAGCACAGCAAGTACAACACATACATTAATCGAAAACATCTTGGAAGGTATAAACGATAAAAAATTAGTTCTCGGAATATCTTACGACTTGACAAAAGCCTTTGATTTAGTAAACCACAAAATATTAATTTCTAAAATGGAACACTATGGGATAAGGGGTAACGCGCTTGAAATTATGAAATCATACTTATCAAACAGAATGCAATGTGTTGAAATTAGCCACGAAAGAGAAGGAAACGTAAGAAAATACAAATCCACTCTAAAGACATTAAAATATGGAGTTCCCCAAGGATCAATATTAGGCACACTACTTTTTCTTTTGTACATAAATGATTTACCATTTAATATACAGAATACAAAGATTTTGTTGTACGCAGACGATACTAGCGCAATAATAAAGGGAAATGATGTGAACGAGTTAGAAGCCAACATTGAAAAAACAATGGAAGAAATGAAATCTTGGTTTGACAGTAATAAATTACTATTGAATGAACAGAAAACAAATTACGTGCTATTTCACACAAAACAAAACAATAAAATTAAAGATGTAGTAAAGAATAGCCATCTTCCAATAATATTAGTTAGAGAAACAAAATTTTTAGGAGTTACTATAAATGAATATCTAAATTGGTCAAACCACGTAAAAATACTTGTTAAAAAACTAAATTCCAAAATATTTGCACTGCGGTTATTAAAACAAACACTTCAAACAAATTCACTAATTCAGGTATATTATGCAATTCACTAATAAATTATGCAATAGAATTTTGGGGGAACTCACCGCCAAGTTTAGAAGCATTTAGAAAACAAAAGCAAGCCATTAGGATTATAGCAGGTATAAAGCCTAGCGAATCGTGCAAAACGTTGTTTAAGAAATTTAAAATATTAACCCTCCCTTCTCTGTACATATATGAAATGTCATTATATGCCAGAAAAAATATTGCGCTGCGAAGTTCAATAGAACACACATATGACACCCGAAATAAACAGCTCTTAAAGCCATACTTCACCAGGCTAACATTAGTTCAAGAAGGACCCCAACAGATGGCAATTAAAATATTCAACCATTTACCAAATGATATAAAAGCAGAAAGTATGACAAGTTTCAAAAATGAATTAAAGAAACTATTAGTTAATAAGGAATATTATAGTGTTAGTGAATATCTAGATTGTAAATTATTGAAAATTTGTAATTATATATTTTTCTTTTATATGAACTGTACTGAACCCTCCAAATACCAATGTATATGGTTTATATGGAGTAATAAAATTGAAAATTGAAATTGAAAATTGAGTTCTTTTCAAGTTTAAAAGCTTCGTCGATCCTTGGCGAAAGTGTGTTATTTTTTACGCGATATCCTCACTTTTATACTATTTTCGAGGACACATATTCAAGTACAGATGAATCATTCACTATCTACAAAATGATACTATCAACAAAACTGCCATCTGCACATGTTTAGATATACAAATTCACATAGTGCACTCTCGCAAACATGAAGATACATTAAACTACTCATAATAGAGCATAAAATACAATAAACATTAAACAAAAGATACACATTACAAACAAGGTACAATATTACATATAATAACACAACATTTACATGTCCTTTCATAAAAGTATAATATATCAGTGACATATTTTAAAGTTGTGACGTCACATAAAAATATGGATCATATCACTTAGTTAAATGGCCCGTAATTATCGATTTTAAGGTTCTTATATCTGTCCCACCCGTGACACTTTCTACCTATTGTTAAAATTCTATTGTATTTCCATTAGAACAAAGAGTAGTTGATTTCTCTTTGAGCTTACAACTCTGTACTTTTATTTTCTAGAAGTAGAAAGACTTTTTATTATTATCATTTAAATGAAATTTAAATGCAAGATAGGCCAAGGCCCTTCCAGGGCTGTAGGACCACGGTTATTTTATGTTAAATGCAATTCTCAATTGGTGATATCCTGTCATGTAAAATATCTAGAGACTTAAGGTGGTGAATTACCTGTTATGAGGGCGTGAAGTAATGTTCAGTGGTATTCATAGACTACTATTTAATTTGTGCAACCGACAGGTAATAAAATGATTTTATATTTTCAAGGGGTCCCAATCGTGACGCAATGTGTGTGTGTGCTGAAAGAAAAAAGCTGGCTTGACTTTCTTACTATATATTAGGGATGGGCCGATATGAAGTTTTGGCCAATACAGATAAAGTACCGATATAAAATTTACCGATATATACATAAAACCAATTCGATAAAAAATTTAAAATGGTTCATTGTCTTCCTTAATAAATGTATGTTGCCAGATTAAACAAGCTTTCGCAATGCAAGATAATCAGCATTTAGACATATACATTTAAAATTAAAGTATGGAAAGGACATTTTGTATGACCGGATCATCATCCAGGGCAGCAACGGCAGGACAAGTATCAAGACGGCTCGAATCTCTCCTACAGCGCTAAGGTGAAGAAGCAAACCGCAACGACGGAAGCGAAACGAGAGCGGACGAAGGACATTTCATAAATCGCCACCAAATGTACTGCGTCTCTCAGTTTATGTACTGTGTTTACTTCTGTGTGTTATTTTGTGTTTCCGTACTTAAATGTATGTGTAAAATATGTGTGTGTGTGTTTCCATCATAGTTCAAGTGTTTGTGTCGAGTGTTTCATGTCAAATCTGTGCAAGTGTTAAAAGTAACATGCAAGTGTTCTCCAGTTTATTTTGGTCATCCACTTCAATACATGCTGCAATAGAATCCTGATTTCAGTACTGGTAAGTCCAATAATATATCTTATTTTCTCTCCCGGACCAGCCTGGTTGTTTTTGTACCTATATTAAAGAGATGGCAACCACGGCGTATTTTCGGCAGCTATGCCAAATGCAAGTCGAGTCCATCGCCCAACCCCCTGCCGACCCTCCCTCACCTTCACTTTCCCCTTTTCACCCTGCTGTAACGGTACTGAAGAACGAGCTAGCCAAACACATAAGAGCATTTCCACTGTCAGAATTTTTTGTTCCACTACGACGAATTCCTAACTATTTTTGCCCCTCTTTCCTTCGAAGCAATTCATGTGTCGGAGAGCTGGCTTTATCATTACAGGCTAAACAATAGAGGCGGAGGCTGTGCAATATATGTAAAAGAAAACATTCCCGTTAAAATCCTCTCTCGTTCGCAAAGAGAATACTCGAGTAGTCCGGAATATTCAATCATTGACTTAAACGTAATCAACCAAAAAATCTTCCTCAGCGGTGTGTATTGAACACCGAAAACTGATTTTAAAAATTTCGAAAAGGAAATATCTAAATTTTTGCCTGGATGACCTAGACTTCGACCATATATTAACATATATAGACCATATATTAACAACCAACCCACTAAAAAATTCTAAATTTCGGACAACTTCCAGCCCCAGGCATATCAAAGCACGATCTTATTTTTCTGTCACATTCTCTGAAGATCTGTACAGGAAATGATTTTCAAACAAAAATTTGCATTTAACGCGAATTTCTCGAAAGTCAAGTTTTGATTCTATAGGCAAAATGTGATAACTAAAACGCTTTTCAGGCGCTGAAAAGCATAATAATTCAACATTTTCTTGAAAATCATTTCTGGCTTGATCTGTATAGAAAATGAGTTTCAAGTGAGTATTAGCATTGAACGCGAATTTCTTGAAAAATCAAATTTTGATCCTATAGTCGAAATTTAATAATTAAAACGCTTTCTAGACTCTGAAAAGCATAGCTATTCAACATTTTAATGTAAATCATCTCTGGCTAGGTGTGTACAGAAAATGAGTTACAAACGAGAACTAGCATTGAACGTGAATTTCTCGAAAAATCAAGTATTCATCCTGTGGTCCAAATGTCATAATTAAAACGCTTTTCAGGCTCTGAAAAACATATTAATTTAACATTTTTATGAAAATCATCTCTGGTTTGGTCTGTAGAAAAAATGAGTTTCAAACGAAAATAAGCATTTAACGCGAATTTCTCGAAAAATCAAGTTTTAATTTTGTAGGCGAAATGTGATAACTAAAACGTTTTCCAGGCTCTGAAAAGCTGAATATTTCACCATTTTTATGAAAATCATCTCTGGCTTGGTCTGAAGGGAAAATGAATTTCAAACGAGTATCACCATTGATCGCATATTTCTCGAAAAATCAAATATTCATACTATAGTCTAAATGTCATAATTAAAACGCTTTTCAGGCTCTGTAAAGCATAATAATTCAACATTTTTAATGATAATCATCTCTGGCTTGGTCTGTATAGAAAATGAGTCTCAAGTTTGTATTAGCAATGAACGCTAATTTCTCGAAAATAAAATTTTTGTTACTACAGACGTAAGGTCATAATGAAAACGCTTCTCAGACCCTGAAAAGTTTAGTAATAAAACATTTTTATGAAAATCATCTCTGGTTCAGTCAGTTTTGAAAGTGAGTTTCAAACGAGTATTAGCACTGAGCGCTAATTTCTCGAAAGTGAAGTTTTGTTCCTATAGTCGAAAGGTCATAATTAAAACTCTTTTTAGGCTCTGAAAAGCATAGTAATACAACATTTTTATGAAAATCATCTCTCGTTTGGTCTGTATAGAAAATGAGTTTCAAGCGAATATTAGCATTGAACGCGAATTTCTCGAAAAATCAAATATTCATCCTAATGTCTAAATGTCATTATTGAAACGCTTTTCAGGTTTTGAAAAGCATAATTATTCAACATTTTAATGAAAATCATTTCTGGCTTGGTCTGTGGGGAAAATGAATTTCTAGCGAATATTAGCATTGAACTCTAATATCTCGAAATTCAAGTTATGATGCTATAGTCGAAATGTCAGAATTGAAACGCTTTTCAGCATTTGAAAAGCATAATAATACAACATTTTTAAGAAAATCAACTCTGGTATGGTCTGTAAAGAAACTGAGTTTTTCCTTTGCATTATATTCCTACTCGTTTGTGTTTGTCATTAATGTAAAGTAGAAGATATACATTCCAGAATGCATCCTGTTTGTTTTTTCTTGAACAGCTCGTCATGAATTTCTGCAATGAAAAAGCAATTTGGTGGTCCTTAATACTCCGGTTTAACTTAGAGTTCAAATTGTTTCCTCCATTTTAAACATTGCCGCCCCTTCACAAAAAATCCTCCGGGCGGAGTTGAAATAAATTGTTATTAAATCCTCGACAAGAATACTTTTCTGTTGTGTAGGGGAAAGTACCCTTCTTTACTAAAATACATCCCTCGAACAGTAAAAACCACTAACAGCAAAGCACTAACAAAACAAAGTAATTAAGTAATATTATGAATGTTGAATACCCACCCAATCTTCTCGTAAGATGTCAGAAGATTCTCCACGAGTTGTTCACATTTCTTTGCTCTCTTGTTCCCCAGAGAACTGTGACACACTTGCCGAAATGCTTTCTCATAACCGGAAATTAAGGCCAAAGGAATTTACAAAATAATTCATCATCATATCTAAAATAACAACAAATCTAAGGGTGCCCAAAGAGAAATAATAAAAGTTAAAAAAAATTGACACAGTACAAAACAGTTGTCATCATTAACAAAACATTATTACCACCATGTTAATCAATTTTAGTGCTAGTTTTGTATCTCTCATTGATTTAGTGCCTTCCGATATTTATCTTATCGTAGAGATCATCACCAACGCAGATGATTCAATTCGAAGTTAGAAAACGTGAATCAGTCAAGATTGTAATCTACATAAGGAGATTTCGTCCAGAGATTACATGAACAGTTATACAACTTAGTACTCAAAATACAGAAATAGTTACATCATGGCTGTTTTAATGATTTAGAGATTCAATACTGTCGTGTTTTTTGTTGTTGAACACCCCGAAAATTTCTGTGAGTGAGTTACACTTGACTTTTTGTAATTCAAAATATGAGCTTCACAATTTGTTACACAGAAGCAAGATACGAATTTGCAATTTGTGTCGACATGGCTTTTTAAGTTTTGCAAAGGGCTGTTGCTTCTGAATAATTTCAGCATTATGATTCTAAAAATTAAATCGATTTTTACCCATCACGTCTAGTGTTTTCAGAAAATAGCAATATATTAACTGCCTTAAATTCACAATAAAATGTGTAGTTCCATCATCTCCCCAATAGATGGCTCTATTTACAAGGTGGTGAAGCATTGATTTCCTACAATACAAATTCCCCAATTTTGAACTGCAAGTGCACATAGAATTGTGTGTATTTAATTCACCTTCCACCTTCACATGATACATAGGCATGAAAATTGTACCGACATTGATTACGTACTGTTATTTTTGAAACTCCTCATCAAAATTTCCTTCACAAAATGTCCAGTAATCAATGTTATATTATGGGGTGTTGATTGAATTATGCCACTTTCAAATTAAACTCCTAGTTTATGATGTCCCACTCGTGACATACGTAAAACATACAAGGTGCGCCCATAAAAAAACGAACTTTTTTTTTTTAAGAAAGGAAACAAGTAATTACTTTCAAATGACTTTATCACCTTTAATCACCAGAGGAGGCAATACACTTTGACCAACGTTTGTACAGGTTTCAACAGGTCTATTGATAGTCATTCAAAGTAAGTGTTCTCAAAATACGCGTAACATTTAATTTAATGTCCGCGACGTCGTCACATCTTCGCCCTTTCATAGCCATCTGAAGCTTGGGAAAAAGGAAAAAAATCAGCAGGCGATAAGTCCAGAGAATTTGAAGGGTACTTGATCACTGTCACTGAATGCTTAGCAAGGTATTGTTGTACAGACAATGCGGTATGAGGCCGAGCATTATCGTGTAACCGAAACCGTTGACCAGAATCACAGAGGTCCTTCCTAATCCGCTTCATCCTGTTTCTGAGTCGACCAAGCACTTTCTTGTAATACCACTGATTGATTGTTTGGTTTTCTGGGACAAATTCATGCTGAATCAGTACTTGGGAATCAGAAAATGCGATCAGCAGCACCTTTGTCTTCCATTTCGACATCCGTGCTTTTTTCTTTACGGGCCACAACTGTCTTTTCCACTGCGCACTCTGTCTTTTTGTTTCGGTGTCATATTATAAACACCAGGGTTCATCTCACCATACACTGCCCGTATCATCTGTAACGCTTGTGTAAACGATTTACCCAATTTGTAACAAAACGTTATGCTGTAACGTTGTTCCATCTTGGTGCACGTATTTCGTTCGCCGCCTGCACACGACCTGCATATTACGCACGCTTGTCCTGATACCGAATGCCTGTAACAGGTTGAAACAAGCACTGAAGGGAAGTTTAGATATACCTCTTTGCAGTGTTGCCAGAATATCTTACCTTTTTATTTGGTTTGGTACTCTTTTTTGACAGTTCGATTTCCTTATGGGCGAACCTTGTAATTAAGTTAAGATAGTAAAATATCTACTGTGAGGTTATGCATGAAACAACACAGAAGTGAGGAAATTCTTCTCAACTTGTTTTCATATTAAATGTTTTTTTCTTCTTTTCTTATGATACTATCAATCCTGTATTATTATACTATTAAGCGTATTATTATATTTATTAATAATAACTTAATAATAATCAGCGGTGAACGATGAGACTCGGTGAAGTAAACAGACTCCTCTCAGGTATAGGGATAGTGTTAGCAAAGACAATATTCACAGCACAGAGAAATAAAACCACATTCCTGCAGTAGATAAACTAAAAGATTTTATTCTTTATTTATGGCAATTATAATGCGAATATACTTGAGACGAAGGCGAGGATTTCGCTTTGTCGATGAATTGACTCAAATAAAAAAGCATAAACTCAATGCGTGGCTATCGGCATGTGTAAGATCACATAGACCTAGCTTGCGCCCCGAACTACCATACCAAGAGATATGTAATAATAACTGAGCCAATATTTGCTCTTTATCCTTTTATCTCCAAATTAATACTTAGGCTAGGTTTATTATTTAACGTAGAATGGTTGCTGTATTGTGCATAGCATCAATGCATGGCTATCGGCGTACCTATGATCACATAGGCCTAGCTTGCGCCGCGAACTACCATACCAAGATGTGTGCACAACACCGAGGAGTTCTTTTCAAGTTTAAAAGCTTCGTCGATCCTTGGCGAAAGTGTGTTATTTTTTACGCGATATCCTCACTTTTATACTATTTTCGAGGACACAGATTCAAGTACAGATGAATCATTCACTATCTACAAAAGGATACTATCAACAAAACTGCCATCTGCACATGTTTAGATATACAAATTCACATAGTGCACTCTCGCAAACATGAAGATACATTAAACTACTCATAATAGAGCATAAAATACAATAAACATTAAACAAAAGATACACATTACAAACAAGGTACAATATTACATATAATAACACAACATTTACATGTCCTTTCATAAAAGTATAATATATCAGTGACATATTTTAAAGTTGTGACGTCACATAAAAATATGGATCATATCACTTAGTTAAATGGCACGTAATTATCGATTTTAAGGTTCTTATATCTGTCCCACCCGTGACACTTTCTACCTATTGTTAAAATTCTATTGTATTTCCATTAGAACAAAGAGTAGTTGATTTCCCTTTGAGCTTACAACTCTGTACTTTTATTTTCTAGAAGTAGAAAGACTTTTTATTATTATTATTTAAATGCAATTTAAATGCATGATAGGCCAAGGCCCTTCCAGGGCTGTAGGACCACGGTTATTTTATGTTAAATGCAATTCTCAATTGGTGATATCCTGTCATATAAAATATATAGAGACTTAAGGTGGTGAATTACCTGTTATGAGGGCGTGAAGTTATAAGTAATGTTCAGTGGTATTCATTGACTACTATTTAATTTGTGCAACCGACAGGTAATAAAATGATTTTATATTTTCAAGGGGTCCCAATCGTGACGCAATGTGTGTGTGTGCTGAAAGAAAAAAGCTGGATTGACTTTCTTACTATATATTAGGGATTGGCCGATATGAAGTTTTGGCCAATACAGATAAAGTACCGATATAAAATTTACCGATATCCACTTAAAACCAATTCGATAAAAAATTTAAAATGGTTCATTGTCTTCCTTAATAAATGTATGTTGCCAGATTAAACAAGCTTTCGCAATGCAAGATAATCAGCATTTAGACATATACATTTAAAATAAAGTATGGAAAGGACATTTTGTTTATATAGTTGACCAGATCATCATCCAGGGCAGCAACGGCAGGACAAGTATCAAGACGGCTCGAATCTCTCCTACAGCGCTAAGGTGAAGAAGCAAACCGCAACGACGGAAGCGAAACGAGAGCGGACGAAGGACATTTCATAAATCGCCACCAAATGTACTGCGTCTCTCAGTTTATGTACTGTGTTTACTTCTGTGTGTTATTTTGTGTTTCCGTACTTAAATGTATGTGTAAAATGTGTGTGTGTGTGTGTTTCCATCATAGTTCAAGTGTTTGTGTCGAGTGTTTCATGTCAAATCTGTGCAAGTGTTAAAAGTAACATGCAGGTGTTCTCCAGTTTATTTTGGTCATCCACTTCAATACATGCTGCAAGAGAATCCAGATTTCAGTACTGGTAAGTCCAATAATATATCTTATTTTCTTTCCCGGACCAGCCTGGTTGTTTTTGTATCTATATTAAAGAGATGGCAACCACGGCGTATTTTCGGCAGCTATGCCAAATGCAAGTCGAGTCCATCGCCCAACCCCCTGCCGACCCTCCCTCACCTTCTCTTTCCCCTTTTCACCCTGCTGTAACGGTACTGAAGAACGAGCTAGCCAAACACATAAGAGCATTTCCACTGTCAGAATTTTTTGTTCCACTACGACGTATTCCTAACTATTTTTGCCCCTCTTTCCTTCGAAGCAATTCATGTGTCGGAGAGCTGGCTTGTTTCATCGATCCCAGATCTCCTGGTCAGCATGCAGGGATACAGGCTTTATCATTACAGGCTAAACAATAGAGGCGGAGGCTGTGCAATATATGTAAAAGAAAACATTCCCGTTAAAATCCTCTCTCGTTCGCAAAGAGAATACTCGAGTAGTCCGGAATATTCAATCATTGACTTAAACGTAATCAACCAAAAAATCTTCCTCAGCGGTGTGTATCGAACACCGAAAACTGATTTTAAAAATTTCGAAAAGGAAATATCTAAATTTTTGCCTGGATGACCTAGACTTCGACCATATATTAACATATATAGACCATATATTAACAACCAACCCACTAAAAAATTCTAAATTTCGGACAACTTCCAGCCCCAGGCATATCAAAGCACGATCTTATTTTTCTGTCACATTCTCTGAAGATCTGTACAGGAAATGTGTTTCAAACAAAAATTTGCATTTAACTCGAATTTATCGAAAGTCAAGTTTTGATTCTATAGGCGAAATGTGATAACTAAAACGCTTTTCAGGCGCTGAAAAGCATAAAATTCAACATTTTCATGAAAATCTTTTCTGGCTTGATCTGTATAGAAAATGAATCTCAAGTGAGTATTAGCATTGAACGCGAATTTCTTGAAAAATCAAATTTTGATCCTATAGTCGAAATTTAATAATTAAAACGCTTTCTAGACTCTGAAAAGCTTAGCCATTCAACATTTTAATGAAAATCATCTCTGGCTAGGTGTGTACAGAAAATGAGTTACAAACGAGAACTAGCATTGAACGTGAATTTCTCGAAAAATCAAGTATTCATCCTGTAGTCCAAATGTCATAATTAAAACGCTTTTCAGGCTCTGAAAAACATATTAATTCAACATTTTTATGAAAATCATCTCTGGTTTGGTCTGTAGAAAAAATGAGTTTCAAACGAAAATAAGCATTTAACGCGAATTTCTCGAAAAATCAAGTTTTAATTTTATAGGCGAAATGTGATAACTAAAACGTTTTCCAGGCTCTGAAAAGCTTAATATTTCACCATTTTTATGAAAATCATCTCTGGCTTGGTTTGTAGGGAAAATGAATTTCAAACGAGTATCACCATTGATCGCATATTTCTCGAAAAATCAAATATTCATCCTATAGTCTAAATGTCATAATTAAAACGCTTTTCAGGCTCTGTAAAGCATAATAATTCAACATTTTTAATGAAAATCATCTCTGGCTTGGTCTGTATAGAAAATGAGTCTCAAGTTTGTATTAGCAATGAACGCTAATTTCTCGAAAATAAAATTTTTGTTACTACAGACGTAAGGTCATAATGAAAACGCTTCTCAGACCCTGAAAAGTTTAGTAATAAAACATTTTTATGAAAATCATCTCTGGTTTGGTCAGTATTGAAAGTGAGTTTCAAACGAGTATTAGCACTGAGCGCTAATTTCTCGAAAGTGAAGTTTTGTTCCTATAGTCGAAAGGTCATAATTAAAACTCTTTTCAGGCTCTGAGAAGCATAGTAATACAACATTTTTATGAAAATCATCTCTCGTTTGGTCTGTATAGAAAATGAGTTTCAAGCGAATATTAGCATTGAACGCGAATTTCTCGAAAAATCAAATATTCATCCTAATGTCTAAATGTCATAATTAAAACGCTTTTCAGGTTTTGAAAAGCATAATTATTCAACATTTTAATGAAAATCATTTCTGGCTTGGTCTGTGGGGAAAATGAATTTCTAGCGAATATTAGCTTTGAACTCTAATATCTCGAAATTCAAGTTATGATGCTATAGTCGAAATGTCAGAATTGAAACGCTTTTCAGCCTTTGAAAAGCATAATAATACAACATTTTTAAGAAAATCAACTCTGGTATGGTCTGTAAAGAAACTGAGTTTTTCCTTTGCATAATATTCCTACTCGTTTGTGTTTGTCATTAATGTAAAGTAGAAGATATACATTCCAGAATGCATCCTGTTTGTGTTTTCTTGAACAGCTCGTCATGAATTTCTGCAATGAAGAAGCAATTTGGTGGTCCTTAATACTCCGGTTTAACTTAGAGTTCAAATTGTTTCCTCCATTTTAAACATTGCCGCCCCTTCACAAAAAATCCTCCGGGCGGAGTTGAAATAAATTGTTATTAAATCCTCGACAAGAATACTTTTCTGTTGTGTAGGGGAAAGTACCCTTCTTTACTAAAATACATCCCTCGAACAGTAAAAACCACTAACAGCAAAGCACTAACAAAACAAAGTAATTAAGTAATATTATGAATGTTGAGTACCCACCCAATCTTCTCGTAAGATGTCAGAAGATTCTCCACGAGTTGTTCACAGTTCTTTGCTCTCCTGTTCCCCAGAACACTGTGACACACTTGCCGAAATGCTTTCTCATAACCGTAAATTAAGGCCAAGGGAATTTACAAAATAATTCATCATCATATCTAAAATAACAACAAATCTAAGGGTGCCCAAAAAGAAATAATAAAAGTTAAGAAAAATTGACACAGTACAAAACAGTTGTCATCATTAACAAAACATTATTACCACCATGTTAATCAATTTTAGTGCTAGTTTTGTATTTCTCATTGATTTAGTGCCTTCCGATATTTATCTTATCGTAGAGATCATCACCAACGCAGATGATTCAATTCGAAGTTAGAAAACGTGAATCAGTCAAGATTGTAATCTACATAAGGAGATTTCGTCCAGAGATTACATGAACAGTTATACAACTTAGTACTCAAAATACAGAAATAGTTACATCATGGCTGTTTTAATGATTTAGAGATTTAATACTGTCGTGTTTTTTGTTGTTGAACACCCCGAAAATTTCTGTGAGTGAGTTACACTTGACTTTTTGTAATTCAAAATATGAGCTTCACAATTTGTTACACAGAGGCAAGATACGAATTTGCAATTTGTGTCGACATGGCTTTTTAAGTTTTGCAAAGGGCTGTTGCTTCTGAATAATTTCAGCATTATGATTCTAAAAATTAAATCGATTTTTACCCATCACGTCTAGTGTTTTCAGAAAATAGTAATATATTAACTGCCTTAAATTCACAATAAAATGTGTAGTTCCATCATCTCCCCAATAGATGGCTCTATTTACAAGGTGGTGAAACATTGATTTCCTACAATACAAATTCCCCAATTTTGAACTGCAAGTGCACATAGAATTGTGTGTATTTAATTCACCTTCCACCTTCACATGATACATAGGCATGAAAATTGTACCGACATTGATTACGTACTGTTATTTTTGAAACTCCTCATGAAAATTTCCTTCACAAAATGTCCAGTAATCAATGTTATATTATGGGGTGTTGATTGAATTATGCCACTTTCAAATTAAACTCTTATTTTATGATGTCCCACTCGTGACATACGTAAAACATACAAGGTGCGCCCATAAAAAAACGAACTTTTTTTTTTTAAGAAAGGAAACAAGTAATTACTTTCAAATGACTTTATCTTCTTTAATCACCAGAGGAGGAAATACACTTTGACCAACGTTTGTACAGGTTTCAACAGGTCTATTGATAGTCATTCAAAGTAAGTGTTCTCAAAATACGCGTAACATTTAATTTAATGTCCGCGACGTCGTCACATCTTCGCCCTTTCATAGCCATCTGAAGCTTGGGAAAAAGGAAAAAAATCAGCAGGCGATAAGTCCAGAGAATATGAAGGGTACTTGATCACTGTCACTGAATGCTTAGCAAGGTATTGTTGTACAGACAATGCGGTATGAGGCCGAGCATTATCGTGTAACCGAAACCGTTGACCAGAATAACAGAGGTCCTTCCTAATCCGCTTCATCCTGTTTCTGGGTCGACCAAGCACTTTCTTGTAATACCACTGATTGATTGTTTGGTTTTCAGGGACAAATTCATGCTGAATCAGTACTTGGGAATCAGAAAATGCGATCAGCAGCACCTTTGTCTTCCATTTCGACATCCGTGCTTTTTTCTTTACGGGCCACAACTGTCTTTTCCACTGCGCACTCTGTCTTTTTGTTTCGGTGTCATATTGTAAACACCAGGGTTCATCTCACCATACACTGCCGTTTCATCTGTAACGCTTGTGTAAACGATTTACCCAATTTGTAACAAAACGTTATGCTGTAACGTTGTTCCATCTTGGTGCACGTATTTCGTTCGCCGCCTGCACACGACCTGCATATTACGCACGCTTGTCCCGATACCGACTGCCTGTAACAGGTTGAAACAAGCACTGAAGGGAAGTTTAGATATACCTCTTTGCAGTGTTGCCAGAATATCTTACCTTTTTATTTGGTTTGGTTCTCTATTTTGACAGTTCGATTTCCTTATGGGCGAACCTTGTAATTAAGTTAAGATAGTAAAATATCTACTGTGAGGTTATGCATGAAACAACACAGAAGTGAGGAAATTCTTCTCAACTTGTTTTCATATTAAATGTTTTTTTCTTCTTTTCTTATGATACTATCAATCCTGTATTATTATACTATTAAACGTATTATTATATTTATTAATAATAACTTAATAATAATCAGCGGTGAACGATGAGACTCGGTGAAGTAAACAGACTCCTCTCAGGTATAGGGATAGTGTTAGCAAAGACAATATTCACAGCACAGAGAAATAAAACCACATTCCTGCAGTAGATAAACTAAAAGATTTTATTCTTTATTTATGGCAATTATAATGCGAATATACTTGAGACGAAGGCGAGGATTTCGCTTTGTCGATGAATTGACTCAAATAAAAAAGCATAAACTCAATGCGTGGCTATCGGCATGTGTAAGATCACATAGACCTAGCTTGCGCCCCGAACTACCATACCAAGAGATATGTAATAATAACTGAGCCAATATTTGCTCTTTATCCTTTTATCTCCAAATTAATACTTAGGCTAGGTTTATTATTTAACGTAGAATGGTTGCTGTATTGTGCATAGCATCAATGCATGGCTATCGGCGTACCTATGATCACATAGGCCTAGCTTGCGCCGCGAACTACCATACCAAGATGTGTGCACAACACCGAGGAGTTCTTTTCAAGTTTAAAAGCTTCGTCGATCCTTGGCGAAAGTGTGTTATTTTTTACGCGATATCCTCACATTTATACTATTTTCGAGGACACAGATTCAAGTACAGATGAATCATTCAGTATCTACAAAAGGATACTATCAACATAACTGCCATCTGCACATGTTTAGATATACAAATTCACATAGTGCACTCTCGCAAACATGAAGATACATTAAACTACTCATAATAGAGCATAAAATACAATAAACATTAAACAAAAGATACACATTACAAACAAGGTACAATATTACATATAATAACACAACATTTACATGTCCTTTCATAAAAGTATAATATATCAGTGACATATTTTAAAGTTGTGACGTCACATAAAAATATGGATCATATCACTTAGTTAAATGGCCCGTAATTATCGATTTTAAGGTTCTTATATCTGTCCCACCCGTGACACTTTCTACCTATTGTTAAAATTCTATTGTATTTCCATTAGAACAAAGAGTAGTTGATTTCCCTTTGAGCTTACAACTCTGTACTTTTATTTTCTAGAAGTAGAAAGACTTTTTATTATTATTATTTAAATGCAATTTAAATGCAAGATAGGCCAAGGCCCTTCCAGGGCTGTAGGACCACGGTTATTTTATGTTAAATGCAATTCTCAATTGGTGATATCCTGTCATATAAAATATCTAGAGACTTAAGGTGGTGAATTACCTGTTACGAGGGCGTGAAGTTATAAGTAATGTTCAGTGGTATTCATAGACTACTATTTAATTTGTGCAACCGACAGGTAATAAAATGATTTTATATTTTCAAGGGGTCCGAATCGTGACGCAATGTGTGTGTGTGTTGAAAGAAAAAAGCTGGCTTGACTTTCTTACTATATATTAGGGATTGGCCGATATGAAGTTTTGGCCAATACAGATAAAGTACCGATATAAAATTTACCGATATCCACTTAAAACCAAATCGATAAAAAATTTAAAATGGTTCATTGTCTTCCTTAATAAATGTATGTTCCCAGATTAAACAAGCTTTCGCAATGCAAGATAATCAGCATTTAGACATATACATTTAAAATAAAGTATGGAAAGGACATTTTGTTTATGTAGTTGACCAGATCATCATCCAGGGCAGCAACGGCAGGACAAGTATCAAGACGGCTCGAATCTCTCCTACAGCGCTAAGGTGAAGAAGCAAACCGCAACGACGGAAGCGAAACGAGAGCGAACGAAGGACATTTCATAAATCGCCAGCAAATGTACTGCGTCTCTCAGTTTATGTACTGTGTTTACTTCTGTGTGTTATTTTGTGTTTCCGTACTTAAATGTATGTGTAAAATGTGTGTGTGTGTGTTTCCATCATAGTTCAAGTGTTTGTGTCGAGTGTTTCATGTCAAATCTGTGCAAGTGTTAAAAGTAACATGCAGGTGTTCTCCAGTTTATTTTGGTCATCCACTTCAATACATGCTGCAAGAGAATCCTGATTTCAGTACTGGTAAGTCCAATAATATACCTTATTTTCTCTCCCGGACCACCCTGGTTGTTTTTGTATCTATATTAAAGAGATGGCAACCACGGCGTATTTTCGGCAGCTATGCCAAATGCAAGTCGAGTCCATCGCCCAACCCCCTGCCGCCCCTCCCTCACCTTCTCTTTCCCCTTTTCACCCTGCTGTAACGGTACTGAAGAACGAGCTAGCCAAACACATAAGGGCATTTCCACTGTCAGAATTTTTCGTTCCACTACCACGAATTCCTAACTATATTTGCCCCTCTTTCCTTCGAAGCAATTCATGTGTCGGAGAGCTGGGTTACTACAGACGTAAGGTCATAATGAAAACGCTTCTCAGACCCTGAAAAGTTTAGTAATAAAACATTTTTATGAAAATCATCTCTGGTTTGGTCAGTATTGAAAGAGAGTTTCAAGCGAGTATTAGCACTGAGCGCTAATTTCTCGAAAGTGAAGTTTTGTTCCTATAGTCGAAAGGTCATAATTAAAACTCTTTTCAGGCTCTGAGAAGCATAGTAATACAATATTTTTATGAAAATCATCTCTCGTTTGGTCTTTATAGAAAATGAGTTTCAAGCGAATATTAGCATAGAACGCGAATTTCTCGAAAAATCAAATATTCATCCTAATGTCTAAATGTCATAATTAAAACGCTTTTCAGGTTTTGAAAAGCATAATTATTCAACATTTTTAAGAAAATCAACTCTGGTATGGTCTGTAAAGAAACTGAGTTTTTCCTTTGCATTATATTCCTACTCGTTTGTGTTGTCATTAATGTAAAGTAGAAGATATACATTCCAGAATGCATCCTGTTTGTGTTTTCTTGAACAGCTCGTCATGAATTTCTGCAATGAAAAAGCAATTTGGTGGTCCTTAATACTCCGGTTTAACTTACAGTTCAAATTGTTTCCTCCATTTTAAACATTGCCGCCCCTTCACAAAAAATCCTCCGGGCGGAGTTGAAATAAATTGTTATTAAATCCTCGACAAGAATACTTTTCTGTTGTGTAGGGGAAAGTACCCTTCTTTACTAAAATACATCCCTCGAACAGTAAAAACCACTAACAGCAAAGCACTAACAAAACAAAGTAATTAAGTAATATTATGAATGTTGAATACCCACCCAATCTTCTCGTAAGATGTCAGAAGATTCTCCACGAGTTGTTCACAGTTCTTTGCTCTCTTGTTCCCCAGACAACTGTAACACACTTGCCGAAATGCTTTCTCATAACCGGAAATTAAGGCCAAAGGAATTTACAAAATAATTCATCATCATATCTAAAATAACAACAAATCTAAGGGTGCCCAAAAAGAAATAATAAAAGTTAAGAAAAATTGACACAGTACAAAACAGTTGTCTTCATTAACAAAACATTATTACCACCATGTTAATCAATTTTAGTGCTAGTTTTGTATTTCTCATTGATTTAGTGCCTTCCGATATTTATCTTATCGTAGAGATCATCACCAACGCAGATGATTCAATTCGAAGTTAGAAAACGTGAATCAGTCAAGATTGTAATCTACATAAGGAGATTTCGTCCAGAGATTACATGAACAGTTATACAACTTAGTACTCAAAATACAGAAATAGTTACATCATGGCTGTTTTAATGATTTAGAGATTTAATACTGTCGTGTTTTTTGTTGTTGAACACCCCGAAAATTTCTGTGAGTGAGTTACACTTGACTTTTTGTAATTCAAAATATGAACTTCACAATTTGTTACACAGAGGCAAGATACGAATTTGCAATTTGTGTCGACATGGCTTTTTAAGTTTTGCAAAGGGCTGTTGCTTCTGAATAATTTCAGCATTATGATTCTAAAAATTAAATCGATTTTTACCCACCACGTCTAGTGTTTTCAGAAAATAGTAATATATTAACTGCCTTAAATTCACAATAAAATGTGTAGTTCCATCATCTCCCCAATAGATGGCTCTATTTACAAGGTGGTGAAACATTGATTTCCTACAATACAAATTCCCCAATTTTGAACTGCAAGTGCACATAGAATTGTGTGTATTTCATTCACCTTCCACCTTCACATGATACATAGGCATGAAAATTGTACCGACATTGATTACGTACTGTTATTTTTGAAACTCCTCATGAAAATTTCCTTCACAAAATGTCCAGTAATCCATGTTATATTATGGGGTGTTGATTGAATTATGCCACTTTCAAATTGATAGTCATTCAAACTAAGTGTTCTCAAAATACGCGTAACATTTAATTTAATGTCCGCGACGTCGTCACATCTTCGCCCTTTCATAGCCATCTGAAGCTTGGGAAAAAGGAAAAAAATCATCAGGCGATAAGTCCAGAGAATATGAAGTGTACTTGATCACTGTCACTGAATGCTTAGCAAGGTATTGTTGTACAGACAATGCGGTATGAGGCCGAGCATTATCGTGTAACCGAAACCGTTGACCAGAATCACAGAGGTCCTTCCTAATCCGCTTCATCCTGTTTCTGAGTCGACCAAGCACTTTCTTGTAATACCACTGATTGATTGTTTGTTTTTCAGGGACAAATTCATGCAGAATCAGTACTTGGGAATCAGAAAATGCGATCAACAGCACCTTTGTCTTCTTTTTGTTTCGGTGTCATATTGTAAACACAAGAGTTCATCTCCCCATACACCGCCCGTATCATCTGTAACGCTTCGGTAAACGATTTACCCAATTTGTAACAAAATGTTATAATGTAACGTTGTTCTAAAAAAAAATGTTCGCTTTTTATGTTCGCACCTTGTATGTTTTACGTATGTCATCATAAACTAAGAGTTTAATTTGAAAGTGGCATAATTCAATCAACATCCCATAATATAACATTGAGTAATGGACATGAGGAGTTTCAAAAATAACAGTACGTAATCAATGTCGGTACAATTTTGATGCCAATGTATCATGTGAAGGTGAAAGGTGAATTAAATACACAATTTTCTATATGCACTTGCAGTTCAAAATTGGTTAATTTGTATTGTAGGAAATCAGTGTTTCACCAACTTGTAAACAGAGCGATCTATTGGGGAAATGATTGAACTACACATTTCATTGTGAATTTAAGGCAGTTAATATATTGCTATTTTCTGAAAACACTAGACGTGATGGGTAAAAATCGATTTAATTTTTAGAATCATAATGCTGAAATTATCAGAAGCAACAGCCCTTTGCAAAACTTAAAAAGCCATGTCGACACAAATTACAAATTCCTATCTTGCCTCTGTGTAACAAATTGTGAAGCTCATATTTTGAAATCCAAAAAGTAAAGTGTAACTCTCTCACAGAAATTTTCGATGTGTTCAACAACAAACAACACGACAGTATTGAATGTCTAAATCATTAAAACAACCATGATGTACCTATTTTAGTATTTTGAGTACAAAGTTGTATAACTGTTCATGTAATCTCTGGACGGAATCTTTTTATGTAGATTACAATCTTGTCTGATTCACGTTTTCTAACTTCGAACTGAATCATCTGCGTTTTTGATGATCTCTTCGATAAGATAAATATCGGAAGGCACTAAGAATTCTTAACTAAGGCATACAAAAAAACAATGAGAAATACAAAACTGGCACTAAAATTTATTATCATGTGGTAATAAAAATTTGTTAATGATGACATCTGTTCTGTACTGTGTCAATTTTTCTTAGCTTTTATTATTTCTCTTTGGGCACCATTAGATTTGTTGTTATTTTAGATATGATGATGAATTATTTTGTAAATTCCTTTATCCTTAATTTCCGGTTATGAGAAAGCATTTCGGCAAGTGTGTCATAGTTGTCTGGGGAACAGGAGATCAAAGAACTGTGAACAACTCGTGGAGAATCTTCTGACATTTTACGAGAAGATTGGGTGGGTATTCAACATTCATAATATTACTTAATTACATTTTTTTTGTTAGTGCTTTGCTGTTAGTGGTTTTTACTCTTCGAGGGATGTATTTTAGTAAAGAAGGGCACTTTCCCCTACACAACAGAAAAGTGTTCTTGTCGAGGATTTAATAACAATTTATTTCAACGCCCCTTAGAGGATTTTTTGTGTAGGGTCAGCAATGTTTAAAATGGAGGAAACAGTCATGCTTTGCCCCAGTTAAGAGAATTATCATAAAGAATCACCAGCATAAGTTAATTTCCATAGAAACTTAATCTGTCTTTCATTAACTAACTAACTAACTAACTCTCTAGCCTTCTTAAACCCGAAGGTTCATGGCTGCAGCAAAACAGGCCTCCCATCTTTTCCTATCTTGAGCAAGTTCTATATTCTCTTTTGCATCCCTACCGATTTCCCTTAGGTCCATCTCAACGTTGTCCATCCATCTTCGTCTTGGCATTCCTACAGGTCTCTTACCATCAGGTTTCCCAACAAGAATCTTGTAAACTCCTCTTTCCTCTCCCATTCGTGCCACATGATTGCCCATTGATTTAATTATTTTTATAATATCTGTACGTGAATACAAATTATGTAGTTCTAAATTATGTAACCTTCTCCACTCACCTGTATCCTCATCCCTTTTAGGTCCAAAGATTTTCCTCATTTTCTATACCAGAGAAGATTTTCTTAAAAAGGTTGTATTATTGTGCTTTTCAATGCCTGAAAAGCCTTTTAATTCTGACATTTCGTCTAGTGGATGATAACTTGATTTTCGAGATATTAGAGTACAATGCTAATATTCGCAAGAAATTCATTTTCCCTACAGACCAAGCCAAAAATGATTTTCATTATAATATTGAATTAGTATGCATTTCAGAACCTGAAAAGCGTTTTAGTCATGACATTTCGACTTAATGCTTAATACTTGATATTTCGAGAAATTTGCGATCAATGCTAATAGTCGCTTGAAACTCATTTTCTATACAGACCAACCCAGAGATGATTTTCATCCAAATGTTGAATTATTATGCTTTTTAGAGCCAGAAGAGCGTTTTAATTATGACATTTTGACAGTAGCATCAAAACTTGACTTTTCGAGAAATTCGCATTCAATGCTAATACTCGCTTGAAACTCATTTCTATACAGACCAAACCACAGATGATTTTCATTGAAATGTTGAATTATCATGATTTTCAGAGGCTGAAAAGCGTTTTAATTCTGACATTTCAATTATAGAATCAAAGTTTGATTTTTCGAGAAACTCGCGATCAATGCATGAAACTCATTTTCTATACAGATCAAGCTAGAAAAGATTCTCATCAAAATGTTAAATTGTTATGCTTTTCAGAGCCTGAAAAGCTGTCTAATTACGACATTTGAACAATAGGATGATAACTTAAATTTTCGAGAAATTCACGTTCAATGCTAATATTTCCAAGATATTCATTTTCAGACCATAACTGCGATGATTTTCAAATAAATGTTGAATTATTATTTTTCCGAGGCTGAAAAGTGTTTTGTTACTGACACTTGAACTATAGGATCAAAACTATATTTTTCCAGAAATTGGCGATTAATGCTAATACCCGATTGTAACTCATTTTTTATACACACCAAGCCAGAGGTGATTTTCAGAAAAATGTTGTATTATTATGGTTTTCAGTGCTTGAAAAATTTTATATCAGAAATCTCAACTATAGGTTCAAGGTTTCATTTTTCAAGAAATTCGGGTTCAATGATAATACTCGCTTGTAACTCATTTTCTATACAGACCAAGCCAGCTGTGATTTTCAGAAAAATGTTTTATTATTATTCTTTTTAGAGCCTGAAATTCTTTTTAATTCTGTCATTTCGAAAATAGTAACAAATCTTGATTTTTTCGGAAAATTCGTGTTGAATGTTGAAATTAGATTGAAACTCATTTTCTCTATTTTTTAAAAATGAGTATTATTATGCTTTTCAGAGCCTGAAAATCGATATCATTCTGGCATTTCGACTATATAATCAAAATTTGATTTCTTGGGAAATTCGTGTTCAATTATGTTATTTGTTTGAAACTCATTTTCTTTACAGACCAAGCCAGAGATGAATTTGTTATAAATATTGTATTATTATGCTCTTCAGAGCCTGTCTGTAAAGCGTTTTAATTATGACATTGCGACTATACAATAAAAATTTGATTATTCTTGAAGTTCGTTTTCAAAGCTGATATTTGTATGATTCTCATTTTCTCTTCATACCAAGCCAAAGATGATTTTCATAAAAACGTTTTATTATTATGCATATCAGAGCCTGAAAATTGTTTTAATTCCGACATTTCGACTATAGGATCTAAACTTGATTTTTCGGGAAATTCTTTTTGATTGCTGACATCCGTTTGATACTCTTTTTCTGTACAGACTAAGCCAGAAAGGATTTTCTTATAGATGTATTATTATGAATTTCAGAGCTTGAAAAATGTTTTAATTGTAGCATCTGGACTATAGGATTAAAAGTTAATTTTTCGTGACATTCGTGTCCAATGCTAATAATCTTTTAAAACTCATTTTTTATACAGACCAAGCCAGAAGTGATATTCAGAAAGAATGTTGTATTATTATGCTTTTCAGAGACTGAAAAGCGTTTAATCCTGACATTTCAACTATAGAATCAAAGTTTGATTTTTCGGAAAATTCGTGTTCAATGATGGATATTTGTTTGAAACTCATTTCTCTAAAGGCCCCGCAAGATATGATTTTCTTAAAAAGATTGTATTATTGTACTTTTCAGAGCCTGAAAATGTTTTAATTCTTACAATTCGACTATAGGATAAAACCTTTTTTTGTGAAATTCGCGTTCAATTCTAATAATCACATGAAACTCATTTTCTATACATACCAAGCCAGAAATGAATTTCATAAAAATGTATTATTATGCATTTCAGAACCTGAAAAAGTTTTAATTTTGACATTTCAACTATAGAATCAAAATTTGATTTTTCGGGAAATTCGTGTTCAATGCTGATATTTGTTTGAAACTCATTTTCTCTACAGACCAAGCCAGAGATGATTTTCATAAAAATGTTGTATTATTATGCTTGTCAGTGCTTGAAAAACGTTTTATTTATGAAATCTCAACTATAGCTTCAAGGCTTCATTTTTCTAGAAATTCGCGTTTATACAGACCAATCCAGAGAGCCAGAAGTGATTTTCAGAAAGAAGTATTATTATGCTTTTCAGAGACTGAAAATCGTTTTAATTCTGACTATTCAATGCTGATATTCGTTGTGAAAGTTATTTTCTTTACAGACCAGGCGAGAGATGATTTTCTTAAAAATATATTATTATGCTCTTCAGAGCCTGAAAAGCATTTAATTCTGACATTTCCTATATAGGATCAAAACTTGTTTTTTCAAAAAATTCATGTTCAATGCTGATATTTGTTTGAAACTCATGTTCTCTACACACAAAGCTAGAGATGAATTTCTTTAAAATGATATATTATTATGCTTTTCAGAGCCTGTAGGTCCTTTTAATTCTGACATTTCATCTATTGGATCAAAACTTGAATTTTTGAAAAAATCATGTTCAATGCTGATATTGGTTTGAAAGTACTAATCTCTACAGACATGGCCAAAAATAATTCTCCTGAAAATGTATTATTATTGTGCATTTCAGAGTTTGAAAAGCGTTTTAATTCTAAAATTTCGACTATAGGATTAGAACTTAATTTTTCGAAAAATTTGTTTTCAATGCTGATATTCGTTTGAAAGTCATTTTCTCTACAGAGCAAGCCAGAGAAGATATTTCTTAAAAATGTATTATTATGCCTTTCAGCCCCTGAAAAGCGTTTTAATTATCTCATTTCGCTTATACTTGATTTTTCGAGAAATTCGCCTTTATGTAAATTTTTGTTTGATACTCATTTTCTCTACAGATCTTCAGAGAATAGGACAGAAAAATAAGTTCGTGCTTTGAATCAAATCTCCATTTGTCGAAAAATTCATGTTCAATGCTGATATTCGTTTGATAGTCATTTTCTCTACACACCAAGCCAGAGATGATTTTCTTATAAATGTTGTATTATTATGCTCTTCAGAGCCTGTCTGTAATTCGTTTTATTTATGACATTTCGACTATAGAATAAAAATTTGATTTTTCTGGAAATTCGTGTTCAATGCTAATATTTGTAGGAAACTCATTTTCTCTACTGACCAAGCGAGAAATGACCATCTAAAAAATGTTGTATTATTGTGCTTTCAGAGCGTCTAAGGCGTTTTAGTTCTGTCATTTTGACTACAGGGTCAAAATTTATTCTTTTTTTAAATTCGCGTTCTATGCAGACCAAGCCAGAGATGATTTTCATGAAAACGTTGTATTATTGTGTTTCTCAGAGTCTGAAAATCGTTTTAATTCTTACATTTCAACAATAGAATCAAACTTTGATTTTTCGTTAAATTCGTGTTCAATGATGGATATTTGTTAGAAACTTATTTTCTCTACAGGCCAAGAGATGATTTTCTTAAAAAAATTGTATTATTGATCCTTTCAAAGCCTGAAAAGTGTTTTAATTCTGACATTTTTAATATACAATCAAAACTAAATTTTTCAGGAAATTCGTGTTCAATGCTGGTAATCGTTTAAAACTCGTTTTCTCTACAGACCAAGCCAGTGACGATTTTCATAAAAATTTTGTTTTATAATGCTTCTCAGAAGCTGAAAAACGTTTTCATTCTGACATCTGGACTATAGGATCAAACTTCATTTTTCGTGAAGTTCCAGCTTTATGCTAATACTCGTTTGAAACTCATTTTCTATTCAGATCAAACCAGAAGTGACATTCAGCAAAAATGTTGTATTATTATGCTTTTCAGAGACTGAAAAGCGTTTTAATTCTGACATTTCAACTATAGAATAAAACTTTGATTTTTCGTTAAATTCGTGTTCAGTGATGGATATTTGTGAGAAACTCATTTTCTCTACATGCCAAGCAAGAGATGATTTTCTTAAAAAATTTGTATTATTGATCCTTTCAGAGCCTGAAAAGTGTTTTAATTCGGACATTTTGACTATACAATCAAAAATTAATTTTTCAGGAACTTCGTGTTCAATGCTGATAATCTTTTGAAACTTCTTTTCTCTAGAGACCAATCCAGAGATGATTTTCTTTAAAATGTTGTCTTATTATGCTTTTCAGAACCTGAAAATCCTTCTAATTCTGACATTTTGTCTATAGGATCAAAACTCCATTTGTCGAAACATTCATGTTAAATGCTGATATTCGTTTGAACGTCATTTTCTATAGAGACCAAGCGAGAGATGATTTTCATAAAAATGTATTATTATGCCTTTCATAGCCTGAAAAGCATTTACTTCTTACATTTTCTGTATAGGATCAAAATTTGAATTTTGAAAAATTCATGTTCAATCGTGATATTCTTTTGAAACTCATTTTCTCTACAGACAAAGACAGATGAATTTCTTTAAAATGTTATATTATTATGCTTTTCAGAGCCTGATGGTCTTTCTAATCTGATATTTCGTTTAATGGTTTATGATATTCGGAGATATTCTCGTTTCATGCTAATACCCGCTGACATGCAGACCAAGCGACAGATGATTTTCATAAAATTGTTGCATTTCAGCGGATTCGGGAAATTCGTGATGATTGCTGACATTCGTTTGAAACTCATTTTCTGTACAGACCATTATTTTCTTAAAAATGTATTATTATGCCTTTCAGATCCTGAAAGCCGTTTTAATTTTGACATCTCGACTATAGGATCGAAGCTTCATTTTTCGAGAAATTCCCGTTTATTGCTAATACTCTCTTCAAACTTATTTTATATACAGACCAAAGCAGAGATGATTTTCTTTAAAATGTTAAAATATTAGAGCCTGAAAAGCGTTTTAATTCTGAGATCTCATTTTCTGTACAGACCTAGTCAGAAATTATTATCTTAAAAATGTGTTATGTGGCTTTCGGAGCCTGAAATACGTTTTAATTCTGACATCTCGACTATAGGATCAAAGCTTTATTTTTCGACAAAAAATTCCCGTTTAATGCTAATACTCTCTTCAAACTTATTTTCTATACAGACCAAAGAAGAGATGAGTTTCAAAAAAATATTGTATTATTATGCTTTTCAGACCCTGAAAAGCGTTATAATTCTGACATCTCGACTATAGGATCAATTCGCGTTTAATTTTAATACTCGCTTGAAACTCATTTTCTTTAAAGACCAAGCCACAGATGATTTTCTTGAAAATGTTTTTTTATTATGCATTTCAGAGCCCTAAAAGCATTTTAATTCTTACTTTTAGACTATAGGATCAAAACTTAAAATTTGGGGAAATTCGTGTTCAATGCTGTTAATCGTTTGAAACTCATTTCCTCTACAGACAAAGCCAGAGATGATTTTCTTGAAAATGTTATATTATTATGCATTCCATAGACTGATAATCGTTTTAATTCTGACATTTCGAATATTTCAAAACTAGATTCATCGGGAAATTCGTGTTCAATGCTGACATTAGATTGAAACTCATTTACTCTACAGAATTGCCAGAGATGATTTTTTTAAAAATGATGTATTATTATGCTTTTCAGAGCCTGAAAATCGATATCATTCTGATATTTCGATTATTGAATCAAAATTTGTGAACTTGAAAAATTCGTGTTCAATGCTGATATTTGTTTGAAAATCATTTTCTCTACAGACCAAGCCAGAGATGATTTCTGTTAAATGTATTATTATGTTCTTCAGATCCTGTCTCTAAAGCGTTTAAATTCTGACATTTCGACTACAGAATAAAAATTTCATTTCTCGGGAAATTCGTGTTCAATGATGACATTTGTTTGAATCTCATTTTCTCTACAGACCAAGCGAGAGATGATCTTCTTGAAAACGTTATGTTATTGTGCTTTTCGAAGCGTCTAAGGCGTTTTAATTCTGTGACCTTAAGTACAGGATCAAAACTTATATTTTCGTGAAATTTGCGTTCAATGCTAATACTCGCTTGTAACTCATTTTCTACTCATACCAAGCCAGAGTTGATTTTCATAAAAACGTTGTATTATTATGCATATCAGAGGCTGAAAATTCTTCTAATTCTGATATTTCGTCTATAGTATCAAAACTCCATTTGTAGAAAAATTCACGTTCAATGCTGATATTCGTTTGAAAGTCATATCTCTGCGGACCAAGCCAGAGATGATTTTCATAAAAATGTGTCATTATGCTTTTCAGAGCCAGAAAAGTGTTTTTATTCTGACATTCCGACTATAAAATAAAAACTTGATTTTCGGAGAAAATCTCGTTTAATGCTAATTTCCGCTTAAAACTCATTTTCTATACAGACCAAGACACTTATGATTTTCATAAAAATGTTGTATTATTATGCATTTCAGATCATGAAAATCCTTCTAATTCTGGCATTTCGTTTACAGGATCAAAACTCCATTTGTAGATAAATTCATGTCAATGCTGATATTCATTTGAAAGTCATTTTCTCTACAGATCATGCGAGAGATGATTTTCAAGAGAATATTGTATTGTTTTGCTTTTCAGAGCCTGAAAAACCTTATAATTCTGACAAATCGACTATATGATGATAACTAGATTTTTCGAGAAATCCGCGATTAATGGTAATACCAGCTTGAAACCCATTTTCTATGCAGACGATGACTTTCATTAAAATGAAAAATTATTTTGCCTTTCAGAGCCTGAAAGGCGTCTTAATTCTGACATTTCGACTACAGGATAAAAACATGATTTTTTCGGAAATTCGTGTTTAATGATGGATATTTGTCTGAAACTCATTTTCTCAACTGACCAAGCTAAAAATAATTTTCTCAAAAATTTTTTATTGTTATGCTTCTCAGAGCCTGAGAAGCATTTTAATTTTGAAATTTCCACTAAATGATGAAATCTTGATTTTAAGAAATTCTTGTCCTATGCTGTCATTCGTTTGAACCTCGCTCTCTCTCCAGACCAAGCCAGAGATGATTTTCTTTAAAATGTTGTATTATGATGTTCTTCAGAGCCTGAAAAGCCTTTTAATTACTACATTTTGACTGTAGGATGAAACCTAATTTTTCGAGAAATTCGGTTTCAAACTCGCTTGAAACTCATTTTCTCTACAGATCAAACCAGAGATGTTTTTCTTATTAAAGTTGTATTATTATGCTTCTCAGAGCCTGAAGAGCTTTTTAATTCTTTCATTTCGACCATAGGATGAATACTTGATTTTTCGAGATATTCGCGTTCAAAGTGATATTCGTTTGAAACTTGTTTTCTCTACAGACCAAGCCAGAGATTTTTTTCTTTAAAATGTTGTATTTTTTGCTTACTTGATCACCTACCTTGTATTTTGGTCTTCTGGTTGTTGCTTAATCTCGGATAGTAAACAGTGTTGATCAATCGCTGCTCGTCAGATTTGGTTACGTCAGATGGCTTCTTATTAATTGTGGTGTGGACCGAGTTGTTATACTAATCTAGAAGTTCTGGTATCATAGCAACCCATTTATAATTACATTGAAGCGTAAATTACTTATACATATGACTTTTTAGGGTCCTGTTGAAACTTTCTACAATAGAGGCTTTGAGATCGCTGTAACTTGAGTAATGTCGTATTGACCGGCTCTTAAGAAATTGTTGAAACACCAAATTATAGAATTCTTTACCCTTATCTGTTTGTAGATAGCGCGGTAATCTGCCACACTGATTGATGATTGTCCTAAAAGCTTCTGTAACACGTGCTCCAGTCTGGGATTTGAGTGGCACAGCCCAGGCATATTTCGAAAATGTATCTATGACAGTAAGTAGATACTTGTAGCCCTTGTTGATTTTTTGTATGTTTTTCAGCTGTCCACTTGCTATCTCAACCAAGTCAGCTTGCCACAGATCGTCTATGCCTCTTGTGACCACTGGCAGTCGCTTATAGTTATGTCTGGCTGGTCTGTGTAGCTCGTCAACTATGGTTTGTCTAGACATAATACGTAAACAAGAATATTGCAACTATGAGGTGTTCAGCAGCTGATACTACAGGATTTTCTGAATACAGCTTATCCCCTAATTGTATGTCAAACTCCAAAGAACCATCATCTTCAGCACAGGGTGTTTCTAGTGTATCAGGGTCTGTACAATCCTCTAACTCCACACTGGTGACCTTTGGCATGTTGTCAGCATTGGCTATTGACAAGGTAGGGTAGTGGTGTGCTTGTGGTTGTAACCAGTATTTGATCTTGACCGGTCTGAGTGTACCCCTCACGAAGAACTGGTAATAAAATTGTGCAGGGGACAACATATACAGTTTGCCACCTGGTGTAAACGGTCAATCGTATTCTTTGTTGGGGACACTGTACAATTCGAGGATTACTGTGTGCTTAGGATTCTCGATTAGGCCAGTTATTTCTTTTTCTGCTGTAAGCAATCTACTCATTACAGATTCAAGATGCTCGTTGATAGTCCTAACCATCTCGTTGTGGCCTGGTTTGATTCTTATGTTCACAGTAAGTTTCTTGTATTTTTGCACAATCTCTTGAAGCTGCGTGGCAAAAACAGACAGAGCATTTGCTTGGTTGGATTCCATGGTCAATAGCTGTTGCTTGATGTTGGCTACAATTTGCTGTAGATTTTCAACAACAGCCAATTTTGAACTTTGGGCTGTAAGATCATGGACTTGGGTTCTGATATCCTCAAACAGAGCATGCAGTTCGTTAATATGCTAATAGGTTGGAAGACTGTCTGAGTAAGCTGTTTGATCTCTGTCTGAATATTCTTGATGTCTTCAGATTTCAATATGCGATGTACGGCTCTTTTTAATATTTTTAAGTTACTGTGATGTAGGCAGATTGGCCATTGTATTCTGCAGAGACTAAAGGGCCAATTTTACAGCATTTAATTCACTAGCATCAGCTACACTACGCATATCATCTTGGAGCAGGGCTATGTCTGCCTGAGTAGGTGTTGATTGTTGTAAAATGTCAAGCTTTGTTTGAATATGATCGATCAAGTGATGAAGATGGGACAGCTCGGATTCGGTGTTGAGGTTTTCAAGTTTGGTAATCTGTTGCTGGACACTGGCAAGGGTGTCTACGATACCAGGTAAACGGGACTCCAGAGTTTCTTGTACACTTGTCAGATCGTTCAGTACTGCTGCTATGGTACCCTCAAGATGGCTTATGGTACTCTGAATTTTGCCAAAATCCTCGTATGTATCTAGTTGTAGCTTGAACGAGTAATAGCACTCAGAGCATCCGAAGATCGTAGGTTGTTCATAAAGTTTTCGAGTCTCTCGATTTTTTCTTTGACCTCGGCTATGGCATTGTTTAAGGGGTCCAGATTAGGTATCTGTAGTGATTGAATCTGTTCTTTTAAAGTAGAAATCACTAGATCAAAATCATCTTGGGACTTTATGCTTTAAACAATTGTTTGGAGCTGTGTCTGGACAGTACCAATCTGCTCTTCTAGTTGCTGTTTTAGTTGCTCAGAGTTGGTAGCGTGAGTCTTAAATTTGGATTGAAGAGCTGCTATGGCCTCTTCAAAACTCTGTAGATTATCTAGTGTAGCCAAGTCAGTGTATTTCTGAAGCAGCAATTTAAGTTCTGAGTCGATTTTAAGAAGAGGGTCCATGCATTGTGATTGTAAATTAGTAATCTCAAGTTGAAGACTGGCATTAAATGTGGTTTGTAGAGCTTGCAAACCGCTTCTTAATTTTTTGACTCTGACGTCAAGCATCAGAATCTCGTTGCTGTGATCTTCGTGCCATGTATGGCCAAATATCTCGTTAGGCATTGTGTTTTTTAGCGGTTATTTACATATTATAGAGTATCTGATTCTTAATTCTATAAAAAGAGGTATAAGCTTGTCATAGTGTCCTAGAACCTCAATATATAAACAGTCACCGGCAGAGACAGTATATACAGTGCCAGAAACCATGTTTGAGTGCTTAATTCTGTAAATATTTCTGCCTACTGAAATATTCACATTGCCCTCGGGGGTTGTAATAAATTGTAATTGATCACCTACAGGTAGTGGTTTAAGTTATTGTTAAATATGTACAATGTTTTACCTGTATTAACATCAACATCTGTAAGAATGCCATTCAGATGAATAATTAACAAACCACTTATAGCATAGATTGTATATCAGTAGAGGGTGCTGGTGTTGGCAGGTCCATTATAGCCTGTTTTTTGAACCGAAATAAGTTCATCGCATGTTTATTTATTGCAAGGCATGCTCTGTGATTGGGCATTGATTGCCACTTATCAAGTCACAATGATCCCATGGTAGAGTATGTATACCACATGATAAAACGCATCTCTTATCGTCATGTGGGTTCAGATAAACTTTTCTTACAATACTTGTAGTCAACAAGTGATCCACACTCTGGATTCTACATTCTGATGTTCTGATTGTGCTACATGATTTGGGACAATCTTCGTAATCTTCAAATTGGAGCTCTTTGTCCACAGTTACTCTACCAATGCCCTTGGCTTTTTTAGTAACAGCACCACTGGATGTTTCAAAGCTGTACATCTTGGCCCTTAACCCAGCAAATGCTACAATAACATCGCCAAGTGTCTCGTCTTTTAACTTGCCATACACTTTTTTTTTGGGTGGTTGAATATTCAGATGGCCAGGCAATTCGCTGGTATCGAAATATTCAAGCAATGCAGGCTGTGCTATATAAACAGCATCTGTCTGAATATCAAGAATAAAGCTATCCGTGTCCATATACATCAGTTTTACACGATCACCATAAAAAGCCTTAAGCACATCGTAATAAAGCACCAGCATATGTAATTTGGCCAATTCTAATATTACAGCCCCTACATAAATAGGCTTATCAAACTTGATCTTAGTTTTTTCATGTTGAAGAGTGCCAAATTGTCATCATAAATTCTTCTGTAGTTGAAGTTGGGCTTTGCTACCAATTTTTTGCTCGGTCTAAGGTCAGTAACCAATTTGACATCAATATGCTTTCTGACATTTTCTATGGTCTTACCATACACCGAATTGACCATCAATTTAAACAAGGTCTTATCAAATTGTGTTACTGCAAGTGTTCGAAGCTCGGTGTTTGTATCAATGTATGGCTTCAATCATCTTGAGTGCCTGAACCTTAAGACTTTGCCAACCTTGGTTACTTTAACACCGTGACTCATCAGGAACTGGAGGTTCTTGTAGTATATGCCATAACCCTGTTTTGGCTCCAAAGTCATCATCAGCTTCTTCTGTTTAGAGTCAGGTGGGCACTTGACCTCATGTATTGGCGGAAGATCAGAAAACCTGCTGTATAAATTATCAGGAATTGCCAGATCCACCTCTAAGAACAGGCCATAGTCACTGTCATCAAAGCCTTGAAGATCCTCAATATTAAAATCGTCAACCCACTCAAGCCCTGCATATGACAGTTTCTCCATCATGGCATAGCCATACAGGCTGTTGGCATCCACATAAAATATATAGTTTGATGGTCGTGCAGGATCATTATCGGGAACATACTTGTTGTTGGCTTTGCTATATCTTTGAGAACATTATACTATGTCCCCTCGTATACATTGTTCGATGAACAGATACATGTCCTTGTCCCGGATCAGATCCAATTTTATTTTAGTGTTCAGAAACATCGCAGACCATGCTAGGCCTGGAGCACTGTAAAAATAGACCGGGTCAAGGTAATAATTTTGTATTGAGGATGCTCTAAATGCCTCAATAACATCGGCTAAGAGCGTCACATCGAGTGCCAAATAGCATTTATGATAATCACCAAGATTCTGACAATTGAAGTTGGTCCACATCAACTGGGCATGGCGATAATCGTCATCCGTGATTCCTAATGCTCTGAGTTTGCTGTAGAACGCTTCTTGCGGTGGCAAAGCACACTCGTCAAATTTTAAAAAATCGGTAACATAATCGTATGGATATACGCCCTTACGCCTAAGCAATTTCAGGTCCAAATTTGGAAACGTGTCAGACGTAATTTTGAATTGGGCATCAGATAATTGATTGGCCAGAGTGGCAAGGCTAGCCGACAGAAATCTATATGAATCTAGAAATCTTAGGTATATGGGCCTGCCATTAACACTGATTATTTTGCTAATAGCTATATATTTTTCGTCCTTTTCTGCTAAAATATTTTAATCCTGCTTCTTAAACCCTTCGTATCTGATCAGATGATGAAAATCATAATTAGATGCACCGTGGCAAAATATCGGGACAAAGTTTGGTCTTTGGATCTTAATATTACAGCTACTACAGAAAGCCTGTTTACATCGACCGTCGGTATGGCGATGATGACGCACCTTGATATTTGTATCCGAAAATTCAGAATTGCATACCGGGCATTTTTCTGTACTGTTGAAATCTTTGATTTGATCCTCTGTTAAAGGTAGCATAGGTTCTGATTTTAACAAAACATTGAGGGCTATGCTATGGCACACATTTTCTATTTTATGCACAAATTTTTTAACAGCATCTGGTCCCCTGTATAAGCATTATTTACTAACAACACCATCCTGTACAACTACATAACAAAAACTAGAAGGTTCGTGTAGCTGATAATCATGATGATGATTCTTGATGATACTTGATGATTCTTCATGATCTGGTCTGCAGAATGCAAGCGGTTTGAGATTTGATTCAAAATCACAAACTATATACGCTGGGTGCTCCAACAAGGCTTCGAATTTTTTGAATTCGGCATTTTCATTTGGTTTAGGCATAACCATATGAACAGGTTTATGGTTGCCACAGTATTTTATATGTTCGACCAACTTATTTTGAGCAATTTCGATATTCTTTTACGAACGCCATTTACCATTTTTCGACCATCAAATACAGTCAAACATCTTGGACACAACTTGTATATTGTGTTGGATTTGCCTTCTTGTTTTCTGACTAAAGCCTGAAGATTGAGTGTAGTGATATGCACCATCCCCCTCAATTAAGAGCAGATCAATCGCGACAGCAGAGTCATCATGAAGGTTGCTGATTCTAAGAGGCTCTATTACGCAATCGCCACGACTAGCAGAACAAATAAACACATTAATAGATAATGGCATACCATTGCTATCTCTGGCCTCTTTTTCAAATTTATCGATATTCTGGACAAGCTTTGGATATTCTAAGCCATCCATAGCATCATCAAAATCATGTTCGTGCTGTTTATAATGACTTATTCGCTGTGGATTATTTAAAACTGGAAACAGAGCAGCCAAAATACACCACAAGAAGCATTTCTGGTCGGAATTTTCTACGTTAACCACAGCTTTTCTGTTTTTGATATTGTCAGGTAAAGGCAGATATGTCGAACCTTGTAGAGGTCGGAATTCAGAAATATTAACATAGAGCCTGTGAGGAGATCCACGAAGACTCAATCCTGATTCTTTAGCAGCAAACTCAGAATGTTTGATAAACAATTGGTTTATCAACACGCTTAGAATATCGTCTAAGTTTGTATTTGAGTATACAGGTACAGTGTCTTTTATGTGGGGGTGTGTAAATTTTGTGCCATTTGGTTTCTTATATTGAGTATACAATTTAAGAGATAGCTTATGAGAGCCATTTTGTGCATTTAGAATAGCTAGTATATCAGGATTTTTACTGTTCAAAAAATTCTCAATATCAAATCTTGGCTCTGATTTGAAACGGTAATCACTAAGTTGACCGTCAAAGCTACTATGAATGGGTGCATTGCGTGGTCGCTTTGCTGGTCTAGTATTATCAGATGTAACAAGCTTTCTTTTTGGACCAGATGTAGATGGTTGTGGGGACAATGTTGATGCCTTGCAGAACAAGAGCCTATATGTCTATTGAAGTATGCCTTGCAAAATTTTCTATGGCATTTTGGGCATATTTTAATGGACATTTTGCGTTTCTCAGGATCACAATTACTTTGGTGCTTAGCCCAATTAGGACTAGATATATTCTTATCGCATTGATTACAATATTTCTGATTCGGCATTTTTGGTTTTGGTATTTATATATAATTTTTGGGGGTTCAAATCAAAAACTATATAGTGTAATTACAAATTAATACAAAATATCAGTTGGGTTCAGCAGTGTGCTTTGTATACTTAATGTGTTACTATTTTTGGTTTTGGTATATATATATAATATTTTGGGGCTCAAATCAAAAACTATATACTTAAATTAAAACTATATACTTAAAAAAACTATGACAGGTCGTAAAAATAATGACCTACTACCACAAAGGTATGTAATGTAGAATAAGCATTGATCTACAGAAGCAATGACCTACTACCGCAAATGCGTGTCCGCACAGGCATGTCGCGTTCATAGACGATCAATGACCTAATACTGCAAATGCGTGTCATGTAGTAGAAACCGCATTGATCTTGTATGACAAACTGGGACAGATATAAATTAGTGTATATGCCTGACTCTAAATATAAGTGGATTATAACAAAGTGGATTATGTCAAATATCAGACTATTTTATACGAAATATAAACCTTTCGTACAGTATACCAGAAATACATTTAATATGTATAATAAGAATTTCTGTATATCAAACCGAACAGACCTGTAGTCCAGTATATACGACTCTGTTCTAAATCAACTCAGAGGGGGTTCAAGAATATGGTCATAAGCATGTGGACCAAGATAGTTATAGTCATGCCATCAACATGTAGTCTTATTAGTACAAGACATAAGACATAATTTAAGTATGCTATATAAAGCTTGAAATATAACTCGGTATTACCAAGCAGATACACTAGGATTATCGACTCTGTGGTGTTTATATGGTTATGCATGCCATGCTGCTTATATCGTGTTTAGTTTGGATTTAAATAGCATGCCACAAAACAAGAATCGACCAGAGTCAATCTGACAGAAGCAGCTTTTGTATGTGTAGCCAAATCAATCTGAGGGGGGTTATATTATATGTTCTAGTTATAGGATATTCTATATTACTAATACTTAATTTTTAACAAAAAAATTATGAGGAGCACTGCAACACGTCCATACTCTTCAACCACTCTCACAATACTGACTGATCTGTAATGCAAAAACTCTTTAAGTAACATAAGCACGGACTGCGTTGAAAACATCCGAAACAGTGAGCCAATCAGAAGACACTACATCATCGTATTACGTCATAACCAACCAATCAGAAGACACCACATCATCGCATTACGTCATAACCAACCAATCAGAAAACAGCACGTTAGATACAGGTCATCATAATATTGCCTAATAATTTGTTCCATCACAATGTTGCATAATAATTTGTTACACAATATTAATAATAATTTGTTACACAATATTAATAATAATTTGTTACACAATATTGCATAATAATTTGTTGCTCAACTTGATGCAATAGAAGTAGACCAGAAGCAGAAAAGAAGTAAACTTCTGAGTGTGTGGTTATGTGTGTGTGTGTGTGTGTGTTTGTGTGTGTGTGTGTGTGTGGCTAATAGGATTACACTTGGCAGAGTATTACACTAAAGGTAATAAGCTCATATGAGCATATGAGCATATGCCAAGAGAGTCATATTTTTTTACGATCCTATGGACAACAATCTGACAAATGCAGCTTTTGTACGTGTAGCCAAATCAATCTGAGGGGTGTCATACTTTTTACAGGAAATCCCTGAGGGCTTCTTTACTAAATCCTTGGATTCGATAGAGTAGCACGCTGTAGGCAATAAGCTTATATAAGCACCTTGACATAGTTTTAAGTGTAGCCAAAAACAATCTAAGGGGGTCATACTTTTTTTGTTCCAGTAATAGGTCCAATACCACTACTGATATAATTGTCGAAATGTCAGAATTAATAAGCTTTTCAGGCTCTAAGAAGCGTAAAAATGCAACATTTTTCTTAATATTATCTCTGGTTTGGCTTGTGTAGAATATGAGTTTCAAACGAATTTTAGCATTGAAAACCAATTTTCAGAATAATCAAGTTTTCATCCCATTTAAAGAAATGACAGAATTAATAATTTTTCCGGGTCTTAAAAGGGTAATAATACATCATCATTCTGATAATCATCTCTGGTTTTGTTTGTGTAGAAAATGAGTTTCAAGCGAATATTAGCATTGAACAAGATTTTTTTCTAAATCAAGATTTGATCCTATTGTCGAAATGTCTGAATTAATTTCAGGCTCTGAAAAGCGTAATATTACGAAATATTTCTGAAAATCATCTCTGGTTTGGTTTGTGTAGAAAATGGGTTTCAAACGAATATTATCATTGAACACGACTTTTTCGAAAAATCAAGTTTTGATCCTCTTCTCTAAATGTCTGAATTAGTAAGGCTCTGAAAAATCATAAAAATACATCATTTTTCTGAAAATCATCTTTGGTTTGGTTTGTATAGAAAATGAGATTAAAAAGAATATTAGCATTTATAACGAATTTCTGGAAAAATCAAATTTAATCCCATTGTCGAAATGACAGAATTAGTAAGCCTTTCATGCTCTGAAAAGCGTAATAATACAACATTTTCTAGAAAATTATATCTGGCTTAGTTTGTGTAGAAAATAGGTTTCAAACGAATATTAGCATTGAACACGAAATTTTTCTACACCAAGTTTTGATCATATTGTCGAAATGTAAGAATGAATAAGCTATTCAGGGTCTGAAAAGCGTAATAATACAGCATTTTCAAGATAATTATCTCTGTTTTAGTTTGTTTAGAAAATGACTTTCATACGACCACAATTGTCTCGAAAAATCAAGTTTTGATCCTCTTGTCGTAATGTCTTAATTAGTAGGCTTTTCAGGCTCTGAAAATCATAATAGTACTTTATTTTTCTGAAAACCATCTATGGTTTGGTTTGTATAAAAAAATTAGATTAAAAGGAATATTAGCATTTATAACGAATTTCTGAAAAAATCAACATTTGATCCCATTGTCGAAATGACAGGATTAACAAGCTTTTAAGCTCTGAAAAGCGTAGTAATGTAATATTTTTTTCTGAAAATCATTTCTGGTTTGGTTTGCATAGAAAATGAGTTTCAAACGAATATTAGCATTCAACAAGAATTTCTCGAAAATCAACATTTGATCCTATAGTCGAGATGTCGGAATTAATAAGCTTTGCAGGCTCTAAAAAGCGTAATATTAAATTGGTTTCCTGAAAATCATCTATGGTTTGGTAGAAAATGAGTTTCAAAGGTATAATAGCATTCAATATTAATTCCTCTAAATTCAAGTTTTGATAGTATTGTCAAAATGTCAGAATTGATAAGCTTATCATGTTCTGAAAAGCGTACAAATACAACATTTTTCTGAAATTCGGCTTTGTTTAGGTTTGTATTGGAAATGAGTTTCAAACGAACAAGATTATCTAAAAAATCAAGTATTGGTCCTATTTTCGAAATATCCGAGTTAGTAAGCTTTTCAGGCTCTGAAAAGCGTAAAAATACAATATTTTTTTCTGAAAATCATTTCTGATTTGGTTTTTGTAGAAAATGAGCTTCAAGCTAATATTAGCATTGAAAATGAATTTTCTTTACATCAAGTTTCGATCCTATTGTCTCTCTGCTTTCGTTTGTGTAGAAAATGAGTTTCAAACGAATATTAGCGAATTTCTCGAAAAATCAATTTTTGATCCTAATACCGAAATGTCAGAATTAATAATCTTTTCAATCTCTGATGAGCGTAATAATATTACTTTTTTTTCTAAATCATCTCTGGCTAGAAAATGACTTTCAGACGAACACGAGTATCTCGAAAAATCAAGTTTTGATCCTCTTGTCCAAATATCTGAATTAGTAAGCTTTCCAGGCTCCGAAAAGCGTAATAAAACAACATTTTTCTCAAAATCAACTCGGTTTGGTTTGTATAGAAAATGAGTTTGAAATTAATATTAGCATTTGGAACGAATTTCTGGAAAAATCAAGTTTTGATCCGTTTGTCGAAATGACGGAATTAATAAGCTTTTCAGGCTCTGAAAAGGGTAAAAATTCAATATTTTCTCTGAAAATCATCTCTGGTTTGGCTTGTGTAGAAAATGAGTTTCAAACCATTAATGGCATTCTACAGGAATTTCTATAAATTTAAGGTTTGATACTAGCGTCGAAATGTCCGAATTGGTAAGATTTTCAACCTCTTTAAAGCGAAATATTACAACATATTTCTGAAAATCATCTCTGGTTTGGTTTGTGCAGGAAATGAGTTTTAACGAATATTAGAATTGAACACGAATTTCTCGAAAAATCAATTATTGATAATATTGTCGAAATGTCAGAATTAATAACCTTTTCAGGCTCTGAAAAACGCAAAAATACAACATTTAAAAAAATATTATCTCTGGTTTGTTCAGTGTAGAAAATGAGTTTCAAACGAATATTAGCATTCAACACGAATTACTCGAAAAATCATCTTCTGGTACTATTGTTGAAATGTTAGAATTAATAAGATTTCAGGCTCTGAAAAGCGTAATGATATTATATTTTTCTCAAAATCCTCTCTGGCTTGATCAGGGAAGAAAATTACTTTCAGAAGAAAAGGAATATCTCCAAAATCAACTTTTGATCCTCCTGTTAAAATGTCTAAATTAGTACGTTTTCCAGGTTATGAAAATCATAATAATACAACATTAATCTGGAAATCATTTGTGGTTTAGTTTGTATAGAAAATGAGATTAAATGGAATATAAGCTTTCAACAGGAATTTCTCTAAATTCACGTTTTGATCCTATTGTCGAAATGTCCGAATTAATAAGTTTTATCAGTCTCTGAAAAACGTAATAATACATCATTTTTCTGAAAATCATCTCTGGTTTGGTTTGTATAAAAAAATGAGTTTAAAAGGGATATTAGATATTTAAAACGAATTTCTGGAAAAATCAAGTTTTGTTCCCATTGTCAAAATTTCAGAATTTGATAACCTTTCATGCTCTGAAAACCGTAAAAATACAATATTTTTCTGAAAATCATCTCTTATTAGGTTTGTATAGAAAATGAGTTTCAAACGAACACGAGTACTAGAAAAGTCAAGTTTTTATCCTATTTCAGAAATGTCTGAATTAGTAAGCCTTTCAGTCTTTGAAAAGCGTAATAATACAACATTTTTCCCGAATATTATCTCTGTTTGGTTTGTGTAGAAAATTACTTTCAGACGATGACAAGTATATCGAAAAATTAAGTTTTGATCTTCTTGTCGAATTGTCTGAATTAGTAAGCTTTTCAGGCTCTGAGAATCATAATAATACCATACTTTTCTGCAAATAATATATGGTATGGATTGACTAGAAAAAAAGATTAAGGTGAATATTAACATTTAGAACAAATATCTGGACAAGTCAAGGTGTGATCCCATTGTCAAAATATCTGAATTAGTAAGATTTCCAGGCTCTGAAAAGCGTAAAAATACATCATCATACTGAAAATCATCTCTCGTTTGGTTTGGTCTGTTTAGAAAATGAGTATTGAACACGAATTTTTCGAAAAATCAAGTTTTGATCCTATTGTCGAAATGTTTGAAATAATAAGCGTTTCCTTCTCTGGGACAGCATAATAAGACAATATGTTACTGAAAATCATCTCTGATTTGGTATGTATGGACAATGAATTTCAAAGGAATATTAGCATTGAACACGAATTTCTGAAAATATCAAGTTTTAATCCTATTGTCGGAATGTTAGATTTAATAAGCTTTGCAGACTCTGAAAACTGTAATAATACAACATTTTTCTAAAAATCATTTTTTGTTTGGTTTGTATAGAAAATGTGTTTCAAAGGAATATTAGCATTCAGCAGGAATTTCTCGAAAATCAACATTTGATCCCATTGCCGAGATGATCGAGTTAATACGCTCTTTAGGCTCTGAGAACGTAATATTACAAGATATTTCTAAAAATCATCTCTGGTTTGGTTTGTGTAGAAAATTAGTTTGAAACGAATATTAGCATTGAACACAAATATAAAAAAAAAATCAAGTTTTGATCGTATTGTCAAAATATAAGAAGTATTATTACTTATTACTCTGAAAAGCGTAATAATACAACATTATTCTGATAATCAATCATCTCTGGTTTGGTTTGTATGAACAATGAGTTTCCAAGGAATAATAGCATTGAGCACGAATTTCTCGAAAAATCAACTTTCGATCCAATAGTCGAAATGTCAGAATTAATAAGCTTTTCAGGCTCTGAGAAGCGTAATGATATTACCTCTCTCCAAAAATCGTCTCTAGTTTGGTTTGGGAAGACATTTACTTTCAGACGAACACGAGTATTTCGAAAAATCTAGTTTTGATCCTCTTGTCGAAATATCTGAATTAATAAGATTTACAGGCTCTGAAAAGCGTAAAAATACGATATTTTCTTTGAAAGTCATCTCTGGTTTGCTGTGTGTAGAAATTGAGTATCAAACGAATATCAGCATTGAACACAAATTTCTCGAAAAACCAAGTTTTGATCGTATTGTCAAAATATAAGAGTCAATAAGTTTTCATGCTCTGAAAAGCGTAATAATACAACATTATTCTGATAATCATCTCTGGTTTGGTGTGTAGAAAATGAGATTAAAAGAAATATTAGAATTTAGAACGAATTTCTAGAAAAATCAAGTTTTGATCTCATTGTCAAAATGAGAGAATTAATAAGCCTCTCAGGCTCTAAAAAGCGTAATAATACACTTTCTTTCTGATAATCATTTCTGTTTTGCTCTGTGTAGAAAATGAGTTTCAAACGAATATCAGCATTGAACACAAATTTTAAAAAAATCAAGTTTTGATCGTATTGTCAAAATATAAAAAGTAATAAGCTTTTCAGGCTCTGAAAAGCGTAATAATAAAACATTATTCTGATAATCATCTCTGGTTTGTTTTTTTGTAGAAAATGAGATTCAAAGGAATATTAACATTTATACACAATTTTTTTCTAAATCACGTCTTGATACAATTATCGAAATATCAGAAATGTTTTCAGGCTCTGAAAAGCGTAATAATACAACATATTTCTGAAAATCATCTCTGGTTTGGTTTGTGTAGAAAATGAGTTTCAAACGAATATTAGCATTGAACACTAATTTTTCGAAAAATCATGTTTTGTTCCTATTGTCAAAATGTCTGAATTGATCAGATTATCCTTCTCTGGAAAGAATAATAATACAATTTTTTTCTGAAAATCATCTCGGATTTGGTTTGTATGGACAATGAGTTTCAAAGGAATACGAATTTCTCAAAATATCAAGTCTTGATCCCATTTTCGAAATGTCCGAATTAGTAAGCTTTTCAGGCTCTGAAAAGAGTAATAATACAACATTTAGCCGAAAATTATCTCTGGTTTATTTGAGTAGAAAATGACTTTCAGACGACCACAAGTATATCGAAAAATCAAGTTTTGATCCTATTGTCGAAATGACAGAAATTATAAGCAAATACGGCTCTGTAAAACGTAATAATACAATATTTTTTTCTGAAAATCAACTCTGGTCTGCTGTGTGTAGAAAATGAGTTTCAAATGAAAATCAGATTTAAACATAAATTTCTCGAAAAATCAAGTTCTTATCGTATTGTCAAAATATAAGAAGTAATAAGATTTTCAGACTCTGAAGAGCGTAATAGTACAACATTATTCTGATAATCATCTCTTGTTTGGTTTGTGTAGAAAATTAGTTTCAAACTAATATTATCACGAATTTTTCGTAAGATCACGTTTTGATCCTATTGTCAAAATATAAGAATTAATAATCTTTTAATTTGAGTTTCAGACGAACACGAGTATCTCGAAAAGTCAAGTTTTGATATTCAAAATGTCTAAATTAATAAGCTTTTCAGGCTCTGAGAAGCGTAATAATACAACATTTTCCTGAAAATAATCTCTGGTTTGATTTGTATAGGAAACGAGTTTCAAACAAATATTAGCAAAGTATAAGAATTTCTGGAAAAATCAAGTTTTGATACTATTATGAAAATATAAGAATTAATAATCTTTTAATTAGCTGAAATGCGAATACAACATTTTTCTTAATATTATCTCCGGTTTGTTCTGTGTAGAAAATGAGTTTTAAGCGAACATTAGCATTGAACACGATTATCTCGAAAAATCAAGTTTCGATCTTATTGTCGAAATGTCAGAATTATTGGGCTTTTCAGGCTCTGAAAAGCGTAACAATACAACTTCATTCTGAAAATTATCCCTGCTTTGCTTTGTGTAGAAAATGAGTTTCAAACATTGAACACTAATTTCTCGAAAAACGAAGTTTTGAAACTATTGTCGAAATGTCAGAATTAATAAGCTTTCAGGCTCTGAAAAGCGTAATGATATTACATTTTCTTAAAATCATATCTTGTTTGGTTTTGGGAAGAAATTTACTTTCAGACCAGACGAACACAAGTATCTCATAAAATCAAGTTTTGATCCTCTTCTCGAAATGACTGAATTAGTATGCTTTTCAGGCTCGGAAAATCATAAGAATACATCATTTATCTGAAAATCATCTATGGTTTGGTTTATATAGAAAAAGACATTAAAAGGAATATCAGCATTTAAAACGATTTTCTGGAAAAATTTAGTTTTGATCCCATTGTCGAAATGACAGAAATAATTAGGTTCTCAGGCTCTGAAATGCTTAATAATACAATATTTTTTTCTGGAAATCATGTCTCTTTTGGTTTGTGTAGAAAATGAGATTCATCCTTATATAAGCATTCAACACGAAATTTTTCTACATTAAGTTTTGATCCTATTGTCGAAATGTCAAAATTAATAAGCTATTCATGCTATGAAAGACGTAATGATAAAACATTTTTCTGAAAATAATCTCTGGTTTGCTCTGTGAGGAAAATGAATTTCAAACCAATATATCAGCATTGAAAACGAATTTCTAATGAAGATTTTATCCTATTGTTGGAATGTCAGAAATAACAAGCTTCTCAGCCTCTGAAAAGCGAAATAAAACAACATTTTTCTGAATATCAACTATGATTTGGAATGTATAGAAAATGAGTTTCAAACTATTATTAGCATTGAACACGAATTTTGCGAATAATCGAGTTTTATCTAATTTTCGAAATGTCAGAAATAAAAATCTATTTAGGTTATGAAGAACGTAATATTTATACATTTTTCTGAAAATCGTCTCTGGATTGGTTTGTGTAGAAAATAAGTATCAAACGAATATTAGCATTGAACACGAATTTCTCGAAAAATCAAATTTTGATCCTATTTTTAAAATTTCATAAGCTTTGAATTGAAAAGCTTTCCAGCCTCTCAAAAGGGTAAAAATGCAAGTTTCTTAAAGACATATCTGGTTTGGTTTGTATAGAAAATGAGTTCCAAACCAATATTAGCATTGAACACGAATTTCTCGGAAATCAAGTTTTGATCATATTTTCGAAATGTCAGAATTGAAAAGCTTTTCTGGTTCTGAAATGGGTAAAAATACATTTTTTTGAAAATAATCTCTGCTTTGAGATGTATAGCAAATTAGTTTCAAACGAATATTATCAATGAACACGAATTTCTCGAAAAACAAACTTTTATCCTATTGTTGAAGTGTCACAATAGCTTTTCATGCTATGATAAGCGTTATAATACAATATTTTTCTCAAAATCATCTCTGGTTTGGTTTGGGTAGAAAATGACATTCAGTCGAACATGAGTATATCGAAAAATCAAGTTTTGATCCTCTTGTCGAAATGTCTGAACTAGTAAACTTTTCAGGTTCTGAGAAGCGTAATAATACAACATTTTGCTGAAAATTATCTTTTGTTTCGTTTGTATAAAAAACGAGTTTCAAACTAATATTAGCATACTATATGAATTTCTCGGAAATCAAGTTTTGATACAATTGTCGGAATGTCAGAATTATTAACATTTTTAAGCTCTGAAGAGCGTAATATTTATATAATTTTCCTTAAAATTATCTCTGGTTTGCTCTGTGTAGAAAATGAATTTCAAGCGAATATTACCATTGAACACGAATTTCTCGAAAAATGAAGATTTCATCCTATTGTCGGAATGTCAGTAATAACCTTCTCAGCCTCTGAAAAGCGAAACAAAACAACATTTTTCTGAATAACAACTCTGGTTTGGTTTGTATGCAAAATGAGTTTCAAACTAATATTAGCATTGAACACGAATTATGCGAATAATCAAGTTTTGATCCTATTTTCGAAATGTCAGAATTAAAAATCTTTTTAGGGTATGAAGAGCGTAATATTTATACATTTTTCTGAAAATCATTTCTGGATCGGTTTGTGAAGAAAATGAGTTTCAAACTAATATTAGCATTGAACACGAATTTCTCATAAGATCAAGTTTTGATCGTATTGTCAAAATATAAGAATTCAAAATATTTTCATTCGCTGAAGAGCGTAATAATACAACATTTTTTTAAATATTATCTCCGATTTGTTCTGTGTAGAAATTTTTTTTCAAGCGAACATTAGTATTGAACACGAATATCTCGAAAAATCAAGTTTCGATCTTATTGTCGAAATATCCGAATTATTAGGCTTTTCAGGCTCTGAAAAGCGTAACAATACAACTTCATTCAAAAAATTATCTCTGCTTTGCTTTGGTAGAAAATGAGTTTCAAACAAATATTAGCATTGAACACGAATTTCTTGAAAAATTAAGTTTTGATGCTATTGTTGAAATGTCAGAATTAATAAGCTTTTCAGGCTCTGATACATTTTCTCAAAATCATGTATGGTTTGGTTTGGGAAGAAATTTACTTTCAGACCAGAAATAAAAACAAGTTTTGATCCTCTTCTCGAAATGACTGAATTAGTATGCTTTTCAGTCTCAGAAAATCATAAGAATACATCATTTATCTGAAAATCATCTCTGTTTTGGTTTGTATAGAAAATGAGATTCAAACTTATAATAGTATTGTACACGATTTTTTTCTACATCAAGTTTTGATCCTATTGCCGAAATGTCAGAATTAATAAGCTATTCAGGCTATGAAAGACGTAATAATAAAACGTTTTTCTGAAAATAATCTATGTTTTGGTTTGTGTAGAAAATGAGTTTCAAACGAATACATTGAACACAAATTTCTCGAAAAATCAAATTTGGATCCGATTGTCGAAATGTCAGAATTAATAAGCTTTTTAGGTTCTGCAAAGCGTAATAATATTAGATTTTTCTCAAAATCGTCTCTGGTTTGGTTTGGCTAGAAAATGACTTTCAGAAGATCAAGATTTGATCGTGTTGTCAAAATATCTGAATTAGTAATTTTTCCAGGCTCTGAAAAGCGTAATAGTACAACACTTTTCTAGAAATCAACTGTGGTTTGTTTTGTATAGAAAATGAGTTTCAAACGCATATTAGCATTTAACACGAATTTCTCGAAAAATCAAGTCAGAAAAATGTTGTATTATAACGCTTTTCAGAGCATGAAAGCTTATTAATTCTGACATTTCGACAATAGGTTAAAAATTTGATTTTCGAGAAATTCGTGTTCAATGATAATTTTCGTTCGAAACTCATTTTCTATACAAATCAAACCAGAGATTATTTTCAGAAAAATGTTGTATTTTTACCCATTTCAGAACCTGTAAAGCTTTTCAATTCTGACATTTCGAAAATAGGATCAAAACTTGATTTTTTGAGAAATTCGTGTTCAATGCTAATATTAATTTGAAACTCATTTTCTACACTGAACAAACCAGACACATTAGTAAGAAAAATGTTGTATTATTACGCTTTTCAGAGTCCGAAAAGCTTATTCATTCTGACATTATGACAATATTATCAAACCTTTGATTTTTCGAGAAATACGTGTACAATGCTGATATTCGTTTGAAACTCATGTTCTACATAACCCAAACCATAGTTGATTTTCAGGAAAATAATCTATTAATATTACGCTTTTCAGAGCCTGAAAAGCGTATTAATTCGGACATTTCGGCAATAGGATGTAGAGGTTAATTTTTCGAGAAATTCGTGTTCAATGCTAATATTCGCTTGAAACTCATTTTCTATACAAACAAAACCACAGATAATTTCTAGAAAAATCTTGTATTATTACGCTATTCAGAACCTGAAAAGCTTATTAATTCAGACATTTCGAAAAGAGGACCAAAACTTGATTTTTCGATAAACTTGTGGTCGTCTGAATGTCATTTTCTACACAAACTAAACAAGAGATAATTTTCGAAAAAATGTTGTATTTTTACGCTTTTCAGAGCCTGAAAAGCTTAGTAATTCGAAAATTTGGAAAATGGGATCAAAACTTGATATTTCGAGAAATTCGTGTTTAATGCTAATATTCCTTTGAAACTCGTTGTCCATACAAACCAAATGAGAGATGATTTTCAGAAAAAAATTGTATTATTATTTTTTTCACAGAAAGAAAAGTCTATTAATTCAGACATTTCGACAATAGGATCAAAACATGATTTTTCGAAAAATTCGTTTTCAATCCTAATATTAGTTTGAAACTCATTTTTTATACTGAACAAACCAGAGATAAACTAACTAACTAACTCTCTAGCCTTCTTAAACCCGAAGGTTCATGGCTGCAGCAACACAGGCCTTCCATGTTTCCCTATTTTGAGCAAGTTCTATATACTCTTTTTCCATCCCTACCGATTGCCCTTAGGTCCATCTCAACGGTGTCCGTCCATCTTCGTCTTGGCCTTCCTACAGGTCTCTTACCATCAGGTTTCCCAACAAGAATCCTGTAAACTCCTCGTTCCTCTACCATTCGTGCCACATGGCCTGCCCACCTAAGTCTTCTTGATTTAATTATTCTAATAATATCTGGACATGAATATAAATTATGTAGTTCTAAATTATGTAACCTTCTCCACTCACCTGTCTCCTCATTCCTTTTAGGTCCAAATATTTTCCTAAGGATCTTATTTTCAAATACTCTCAATTTATGTTCCTCTTTCAATGAAAGGGACCAAGTTTCAGATGCATATAATACTACAGGCAAAATTACTGTTTTGTATATTTTAACTTTCAGTTTCTTAGATATTAAACGAGAAGACAAAAGTTTATGAAGAGAGAAGTAACATGCATTTAATGAATTAAGCCTACTTTTTATTTCCTCTTTAATATAATTTTCATTTGTTAATATTACTCCTAAGTATTTGAATTTGGAAACCGGTTCAAACAAGTTGTTATCAATAATTAGATTTTGATTATTACCTAACACTTGGTTTCGGCCTGTAAGCATATATTTAGTTTTCTTTTTGTTAACTTCCAAACCTATCTCTTTAGCAGTTTTGAAAAATATTTTAGCATTATTCTTAATTGTATTCACATCATCCCCCAGTAAGTCTACATCATCTGCATATGCTAACAACTGAGTCACACCATTTAATTTTAGTCCTTCTTTAGTTTCTTTTACCTTCCTAACAGCATATTCTAAGGCAAAATTAAAGAGCAATGGAGATAATGCATCTCCTTGTTTTAACCCATCATGAATTGTAAATTTGTCAGACATATTAATACCCACACGAATTTTACTTTCTGTTTCACTGGTGCATACTTTTATCATACTAACAAGCTTCTTAGGTATTCCAAACTCAACTAATATATTATATAGTTTATCTCTTTTGACTGAATCATATGCTTTTTTGAAATCAATAAATAGCTGATGGACATTTTGATTATATTCCCACTTTTTTTCAAGTGTCTGTCTGATGTGAAAAATTTGATCTGTAGTTGATCTGCTACGTTTAAATCCACATTGATAATCACCTATAATTTCATTAGCATATGGGGTTAGTCTTGTTAATAGAATGTTAGATAATATTTTATATGTTGTTGAGAGTAGAGAAATTCCACGGTAATTATTGCAGTTCATTTTATCACCTTTTTTAAACACAGGAACAATTATGGATTCTTTCCACTGTTGATGGATTTCTTCTTTATTCCATATTAAACAGATTAATTTATGAATTTGATACATTAATGAATTTACACCATATTTAATTAACTCAGCTGGTATTAAATCAATGCCAGGTGCTTTGTTATTCTTTAGCCTTTTAATAGCATCTTAAACTTCAGTCAAGTTGGGTTCTGGAACTAAAGGTTCTGCTGTGATTACTTCATTCACTTCTGATTTATCTCCCACATGAACATTTAAAAGGTCATTAAAGTAGTTCTTCCATCTATTTAGAATATCGCTTGGGTCAGCTAGAAAATCACCGTCTTTATCTTTTATCAAGTTTACTTTAGGTTGCCACCCCTTTCTAAATTCATTTACACCTTTATATAAATCTCTGATATTTTTATTTTTGCTGTTTGTTTCAATTTCGTTAATTTTGGTTTTCAAGTAATCTCTTTTTTTACTTCTAAACGTGCGGTTAACTTCTCACTTTATTCTATTATAATTGTTTAGATTTGTACCATCAGAGTTATTTAACCACCTAAGTCTAGCCTGATTTCTTATTTCTATTAGATTATGACATTCATTATCAAACCATGGCTTACTTTTTCTCGGTTTATGGTATCCTATACTTTCTTTAGCTGCTGATTCTATTGCATTACGTATGTGCTCCCAATTCTTATTTACGTCTGTTTCATTTATATTTTCATCATCATTTAAATCCTGCAAAACATCAAATCTATTTGACTGTTTAATTTGGTAATCTTTCTTAATTCTTTCATCAGTAAACTTTCCTGTATCAAATTTTAGAACTTTTAGATTTTGTTGCATATGATTTATCACTGAGAGTCTTTCTCTTAATTTAGCAATTACTAAATAATGGTCACTAGCACAGTCAGCACCTCTATGTGTACGAACGTCAATTATACTAGTATGCCTTCTCTTATCAATGAGAATATGATCTATCTGATTATGAGTTTTACCATCTGGAGAAGACCAGGTATATTTATGGATATCTTTATTTTTAAAAGTGGTACTTTTCACAATTAAATTCTTTGAGGTTGCAAAAGTAATCAATCTTATACCATTATCATTACTTAATTCATGAAGACTTTCTTTACCAATCGTGGGTTTAAATGTCTCTTTTTGCCAATTTGTGCATTACAGTCACCTAACAGAATTTTCATATCATACTGAGAAAATTTATCAAAGACCTGTTCTAACTCTGCATAAAAATCATCTTTAGTATTATCATCTTTATCTTCCGTTGGTGCATGTATGTTTATTAAAATAATTTTACACCACCTACCCTGTAAAACTGCATATGATATCCTATCATTAATAAATTCTACTGTTTTAAGAGCCGATATAATTCTATTATTTATGAAGAAGCCTGTTCCAAAATTATGATTTTCAGTACCACCATAGAAAAAAGTATAATTTTTAGTTTTACAATTCCCTTCTCCTGGCCACCTAACTTCCTGGACAGCTACTACATCTAATTTATACTTAACTATCTCATTATTAAGCCTAATAATAATGATATTTCGACAATAGGACAATGAGATCCAAACGAATATTAGCATTGAACAAGAATTTCTCGAAAAATCAAGTTTTGATCCTATTGTCGATATGTCAGAATTAATAAGCTTTTCAGGCTCTGAAGAGCGTAAAAATACAACATATAAGTTGGAATTACTAAAAATTTACTTTAAAAATGCTCCCAAAGGGGGAGGGAGGGGGGAGAGAATATTTTAATGTAAAGCAATTCGTACAGGAGGGTACTTAATTTCAAAAAAGGGCCTGAAGCATCTCCACCATGTTGTAACCCCGTTTTCCTGGGGTTAGAGGTCACAGGGAAGTTTCATTTAAACATTTAGGTAGAGCTTAATAATATCTGTGGCTGAACCAATTAGGAGGGTAGAGATATGGAAAGTTGGTGTAAATGTTATTCACGCTTGTTCATACCTGGTAGGTGTGTGTGTTGTCTTGTCCTGATGCTCCTTGCAGACCGAATCGTGACAGTTGCCAATCCCTTGCACCTTGTAGCATGCTAGGCAGCGGTAACTCCGTGTTCCATCGTCGTAGTTCAGCAGTGTAATGTGTTGTAAAGTATCGGTCTAATTATCCATGTAGCGTCGATGAGTGTCAGAATCCAAAAGAGAGCGAGCTCCGGGACGGAGCTTGCTTTTATCATTCTAGGCGTCGAAAGGTTGTTAAACCTTTCGAACGCGGTAGATCCTGTTTAGATCCACGCGTTTGCCTTTCCAGTTCCTTGTTTTACGGAAGTTACAAGTTAGCGCATTCTTGAGATCGCTCGCTGGTCGGACAAGTCCAGGAAATAAACAAGTGTGAATATTAACATTACGAGGTTTTCTCGGTTTAATAATCTCCATATCTCTACATTCCCCTTGTTGAAATAATCGAACCACTCTGTGATGGTCGACTACCTCGTCCGGAGTAGGTTATATTTAAAAATTATGATTTATTAACATATCAAACTCGTGGAAAACGAATACAGCAAGTCAATCACCAGAAGTTTCACATCACCATAAAAAAAATTGAAATCACCAGAATAGTCATATCATCAAAAATAACGTAGCACCGAACACCGTTGAGAAAAATATAAAAACACGTAGAGAAAAAAAAATGAAAACTGTAGGTTATAGCCTCTTATAAACTCAAAAAGTACGAGCACAATAACTAAGTTCTGAGGCATGGGTATAAATAATTACATAAGTGTGACACTGAACCAGTTTTGAATGAATGATGACAACACGAGAATAAAAAAAAACACATGTCAGCACAGTGTGAAGAAACGCCGGAAACCGCACGCGGTTGTATTTACTGTTTGCTGAGTTCAAGGTACACTCGGCATATCACACACGATGCTGGGGCGGAGCCTTGAGCTGAGTTGCCATGGCAACTCTGTAAACTTCATGTCGCCATAGGCTGGACATTCTTTGCAGCTGACGAAAAAAAAAACACGAAAGAAAGAGACGTATCTCTAATCCAGTATGGGCAGTACCCATGGGCACAAACTTTTGGCACTGTTAAGGACATGCGTGTGTATTAATTGCGCGTGCCTGACGGTAGTTGAAGTGGCTGAGCACCGGAACACTTTTAGCCGATGAAAAATAACATTAAGTATCATGTGTCGTCAGTAAACACGGGCAGTACGCACGGAGTGGGCGGGGCCCCGTCGATGTAGATCGCCGTGACGTCATGTTAGGGCAGTCTGGAAGTCAAGTTTGCGATGGCGCTTTGGGTCAAGAGACGTCCTGAGTAAAGCGCTCCACATCTGGGTCGCGGCCTGGGAGATGGAAAATCAGCCATGTGGTCCAGACGGGAACGGGTCCTTTGGTGCTGGAACTCCACAAAATCGTTGTCGGTCTCTGCGATGAGCCTAGGTCTCTCGCTCGATGGTACAAGCCGGTGGTCGTCATGGGTCCGGTAACATCCGTGGCGATGAGAATGAAACAAGCGCAAAAAAGGGAAAAATTAGGAAAAAGAAAAAGGTAGTGGAGCAGATTTACAATAAATGATGACGGGTTATCAATCAATCAATTGAAAAAGGACTTTCAGTTGAAACTGGAGAATTATTTTGGGGGGGATGGGAGGTAATATCTAATTTGAATGACGGCGAAGGGGCGTTGTTGCTTATATGACGTAGAGTTTTTAAGGGGACCTGTTTATGATTAACAGGTTTACATGAGGGAAGTTCGCCGGGGGGGAATGGGGGGGAATAGGTGGAATAGTCGGCTTAGCCGGGATAGGGGCCGGGGGCGGCGGTGGCTTGACTTGAGGTGCCGGAAGTCGGCGTCCTTTCGAAAGAATGGTGGTACATTGAGTTGGAGTATTTATTTGTTTCGTACCAGTAGTGAAAGGGGCCGGGGGAAGAGGGGGTGGTGTGGGAATGACTGGTGTCTCCGGGGCATGCGAAAGTGATTGTAAAGCAATCGGGGCACTGATGGAAAGTTTCTTTAATCGTAGTTGGGGTGTGGTGACAGGTGATTTGGGGGAACGACAGCAAGATATAATTAATAATGCCAATAAAATAAGTATGCCAAGAAGAGCTATTACGATGGATGCGATAATAGCATAATGAGCTGGAGACATCTTGTTGTAGGGGTCTGAAATGAGAAAAGAAAAGGGGAATTCAGCGATAATAGAACGAACTAAGTGATTACGAGGCATTTCCTTCTGTAATATGTGTAAATGTCGTTTATAAAAGGAATTGCAAGAATTTTACGTGTCTTGTGGACAAAGGTTTAAGCGCCTTCGATTCGCTGCTAATAAAAAAAATGAAAAAGAAGTGAAAAAGAGTAAGTAATAGATTTGTGTAATAGTTCATTGAAAAATAGAGTAGGTTTTAATGTCATGGGATATGAGCTATACCATGTTGTATGCTATCAATATTTGAACTATAATATTAAAGGAGAGAGTGGGAACATTTGCCTATATTTATTATATGCTTTGTTAACATATTTAGTGCATTGCAGCTTTCAAAGAAGCAGTTCGCGTTACACCTGAGCGTAAATAAAAATTGCTATGGCCAAAAAGCCAAAAGTTCAAGCAAGTTCTACGCAGTTCATTTGTTCTTTAAATCATTGATCTTGTTTTATCTTAGTTCTTTCTCTTTTTATGTCTTTGTACTTTTTTCTTCATTTGAGCGTATATGTACCAGCAAATGGTGAAAAAAAAATATTTGCTAGTTAGAATCATACTTATTAGTCAAATCAGCTAAGTGATATGTTCTGACTATTACTATGCGTTTAATCGCAAATTATAAAATAACATTAAAATATCTGTAAAAAAATTAATTATTAGGCAAGAGATGTATTATAAATGTTCCGACGATTGAGATAGCATTCTGTAATCCTGATCTTGTTAAAAATAAAAATGAGTTCGTTCTAACGCAGAAATGCAGTGCTAGCACGGAAAGTGGAAAGAGGGGGTTGGGGAGTCGATGAGCGTGAGAAAATGCTGGATCATGGGATGCTAGCATGTGCAATGTACGCAACGAGGAGCGAGGAGGCTAAAGCGAGTGATAACAGAGTGGAGTGTTAATGGATGTTAACGCATATGTTAGTGGGGTTTTTATGGCACTAGTCGTAGCGGGCTTTGAGTCTAGAAATAGTAATAGTGTCAGTCTTTTGTTTATTCCTGCCGTCGATGAAAGTTACTTCGTAGGAATTCTCATTAACTTTGCGAAGAACAGTTCCTTTATACTTATAAGAGGACGCAAAAGCTTTTGACACACCTGGAGTTGGAGTTGCATCTAGAATCCATACATGTTGTCCTGGTGAGTACTGTATTTGTCTAGAAGTGCGCTCTGTGTACTTTTTCTGCTGTTCGTAACGCTTGTGCAAGTTGTCATGTGCTGTCTTATGTATGGAAGTCAGGAGTTCAAGTCTCTGTGCGTTCGTCTGGGAGACATTGTCGGGGTTCGAAGGAAGGACAGCGTCTGCTAAGATCCTTGGGTTGTAGCCAAATAAAGTAAAATACAAGCTCTGAAGTGATCCAGAATGGATTGTAACGTTGTGGCTGAACGCTGCGCTAGCTAAATAGTCACACCATGAAGCATTTTTCTCTAATACAAAAACTCTCATAACTTTCTTCAAGTAACTAAATGAACTTTCAACTAATCCATTCGTGAAATGGGCACAAGTATCTACATATTTTAGTTGTACGCCTGTAATATTAGCCAACTCTCGTAAGAGTAAACTTGAATTGGGTGTTGAACGATCTAAATAGATCGTTTTCGGGATGCCATGGACTAAAAAGACTTTCTCAACTAAAGCTGTTGCTATGTTTTGTGCATCGTGATTAGCCAAAGGAGCTGTAATGACGTATCTAGTACAACTATCAACTACTGAAAGGAAATATTTGTATTTGTGCGTTTTAGAAGAGACTAAAGGACCACATACGTCAATATGAATTCGTTGGAAAGGAATTTGGGCTGGTTGAAATGTTTGCAGGGTATACGGTTTAGAACCTTGTGGTTTCTTTGAAATCTGACAAGAGTAGTGTAAGTGTATTGGTTCTAAGTAGTACTTGGTACGAGTGCATTTGTAGCCTCTGTTTTTTACCAATCGAATATCAGTTTTTGACATATTTTGACAATTTTTTGTCGATGTTTTTGCGTTTAGCGATGTTTTAGTAAAATTTCCCTTTTTTTCCCACTCGTACTTGGTACGAGTGCATTTGTAGCCTCTTTTTTTATCAATTGAATATCAGTTTTTAACATATTTTGACAATTTTTTGTCGATGTTTTAGCGTTTAGCGATGTTTTAGTAAAATTTCCCTTTTTTCCCACTCACACTTGGTAGGTATATCACGATCTTACGTGATATAACTTAACCTATCCTTTTTTTTTATTATTACGTGCTAAACTACATGCTTTGACCTACTTTAGAGTAGTGCAGGTGCCCGGGTTCAAAGCCATCAATTGAGGTTCAAAAATACCTCAAAAACTCGCTTTCTCTCCACGTTCCGCGACTCATTTATTGCGCTGACGATGTTTCACAGCGTAGAAAACAGCACCAAAACATCAAAAATTCACTTTACTCATTTGAGGTTCACCAAAACCTCAAAAAAAAAAAAACTCCCCTTCTCTCCACGTTCCGCGCCTCATTCATTGCGCTGACGATGTTTCACAGCGATGAAAACAGCATCAAAAAACTTAAAAAAAAACTTATTTTCTTTCCACGTTCCGCGCCTCATTTATTGCGCTGACACAGCGTGATGAGTAAATAATGCACTCTCTCATCCTTGAAGGATGAATGCACCTTATCGTAATTTTTTTCCAAGTCCGGGACCAAAGTTTATATATCGTGACCTTTTGTAAACCTCTCTCTGTCGCACACACACATATGCGCGCGTGCCTGTATTGTGTGATGCAAGCAAACAAACAAAAATAATAATTGTCTTTTTTAGTAGACCCAAATTGGAGAGAGAATTCACCAACCGAAAGTGAGGCTCCGTGAGGCTCGCCTTAATGTTTTTTTCTTGTAAGGCATAAGCCTCATTTTCTCGCAGTGTTGCCAACACCTCACTCGATCACGATCTTACGTGATATAACTTAACCTATCTTACGATTTTTTTTACGATCTTCAGTGATATAACTTAACCTATCATTTATTCTTTTTATTTGCACACCGAACTGTAGTAGACCCAAATGGAGAGAGAGAGTTCACAAACCGAAAGTGGGGCTCGACTTAATGGTTTGCTCTTGTAAGACACAAGCCTTAATTTCTCGCAATGTTGCCAACATCTTACTCGATCACGATCTTACGTGATATAACTTAACCTATCTTACGATTTTTTTTTACGATCTTCAGTGATCTATCATTTTCTTTTATTTGCAGCATCGACATCGGACGACGACCTAAACCAGGCGCGGCATTTTTGTCATACTCTGCAATTGTTCGTGATGGGTTGCAACGAGGAAGGTTCGGTGCCTACGAGTATAACTTTCAAATCCGAAGAAATGAGCGTCGGGGTTGTGTTGGTCAGCGTTTGCAGGAAACACATCGTGTGGCAAAATTCGCAGCACGAGTCCGGTACGTCGCAGCAGGAGAATTCGATGCGAATGTTGCCCGGGATGAAATGGAGCGGGCACGCTTCGTTCTCCTGCGGGTCGATCTGGTCGAGGATCAAGCTGAATCCCAACTTCGGGGAAACGACCGCTTTCACGGTGTTGTTCGCCTCGGTTCCAAATAATTGCCTGGCTCCGAAATTGCGATCTTTCATGTGAAAATAAGAAAAAAACATTCGCACGACTTCGACCCACGGTGCGGGGACCTTCACCCAGTTCACGCGCTCGATACGCTCCCGAACGAACGCGGAATCCTTTTTGGGAAAATAGCGTTCTTTGCTCGCGTCCAGGTTGAGAGAATCGATGTACGCGGCCCAAGACCACACTTGGTGGTGGTGCTGCTGCTGCTCGCTGCCACCCTCCACGATCTGGTGGAAACGAAAATTATCGGGCAGGATCGTCCGTTCGAAGGTTTTGTACTGATTCGATATTCTCTTTTCCGTCCTCAGGAGGCGCAGAAATTGAGTTTTGAACGCGTCAGTTTCGGTCACGTCCTGGTACAAATCTTTCAGGACGTTCAACTTGTTTTCCAAAACAGTATAATGCAACACCAGGTAATTGATGTTGCAGTGTATGATGAAGAACGTCGGGATGATGCAGCAGAATCGATAGATCAGACCCCAGCCGAGAAACTAATGCGTGTGGAAACGATGCTGGGTCGTCCACGTGAATTCGTTGAGAACGTGGCCGTCGCAGACGGTGTTCGGAAAAATCGTTCGCAGGTACTTGGCCGGATCCTTTCCGAAAACCTTCTCGAAAACGTGACGCCAAGCCAGAGCGTTGATGCAGTCGCTTTTGAAACTAGCCAGCTGGGGGCTGACAGATCCAGCTTCCTCCCCAGATCGAATTGAGTCGCGTGCCTTTCCACGAACTCCAAGTAAGCCTTCGCCGTGGGCCACACGATGCTCGTGACGATCTGATTTTTGTATTCCCCCGAGAAATTCTATATAAAATAACATACCTGAAATTCTATTCACAGTATAGATTGAATTTTTTTTGAGTCTTGTAATCACCCCAAGAAATTCTATATAAAATAACATACCTGAAAATTGTATTCACAGTACATTGAATTTTTGAGTTTTGTAATCACCCCGAGAAATTCTATATAAAATAACATACCTGGAAATTATTTTTTTGGTTTGTGTGATCTGAGAAAGCATAATGGAATCCACCAGTTTGATCGAATGTGTTACTTGCGAAAAATTAATATCTAAAACTAATATTAGCAAGCACAGGGCAAGATGTAGCGAAACAGGTTCGAGAATTAATCGTTCGTCACCTTCGAAGTCTTGTACTCGATGCGGAAAGATGATTAGCATTACAAATTTAAGTAAACACCTGAAAATTTGCAAACCATCGACCGAACAAGGAACATTGAAAAGAAAAATCGATGATCCAGGAACCGAAGCTTCCAAGCAAATTAAATTATGTAATGAACGCAAACCAATTAGATCTGCATTTAACCGTCATATTCAGGATTTCTCTTTTACTTCGGAACCAGGCTGTGACATTCTTAGTTTCTTGCGTGAAACGAAAACATCCGTGATACATATTCTAAAAAATAAATTGGAAAATAATTCCATAAAAGCATACGTTGATCTATTTTCCGAATACGAAAAAGTCGATGGTACAACAAGTATTTTTTATCATCGAACAAAAAACCAGGCTCTTCATTTGGCAGACGTCGATAATTTGGACGAATTTTATTCCGATCTTTCAAATGAACTGGTTAAGAAACACGACGATTTCGAGGCTAAAGGGTCGGGATGGTCTCTGTGTGGAAGTCCTCACACGTTAACTGTTTACGTGAACCGATTCTCGCCTCTTCGAGCTTCCAGCTACGTTCCTCTTCCACCGAACATTCAACACAAGAGGGTTGTGTTAAATATACAGAACAGCGATAACAAGTGTTTCCTTTGGTGTGTGTTGGCGGAACTTCACCCGATTCATTGGTCAAATAATCCAGAACAGGTTTATCATTACAAGCAGCATGAACCTGAACTGGAAAATGCAATGGCTGGCATCGAATACCCGGTGACCATTTCCGATATATCAAAATTCGAAACACGAGCACGAGATGCAGAAGGAAAACGCTTAATCATCAACGTGTATTCCTATACGTTGGATAAACATGTCGTGCATCCCGTCAGGATAAGCGATGTCGACGATGACGATGCTCGTGTGATTAATCTTCTTCTTATTTCAAACGACAGTGTTCATCACTACACACTAATTCGTTCACTATCACGCTTGGTCAGAAGTCAATCAACCAAGTATGCAAACAACATCGAAGTTTGCCCGAGATGTCTAACCACGTTCAACGATCGACAACAATCCGATTATCGAAAATACACCGGACGTCAGATTGCTATCGATAAACTTGTTCAACATAAAATATATTGCGGCAACAACAGAACGGTTCGAATGTTGATGCCCGAAAAGAACGAAGTGGAAGAATTCAGGATGCACAAGGCGTTGTTGGAACATCCGGCCATCATCGTTGCTGATTTCGAGGCCTTCCTCAAACCACTCTCATACTGCGATCCGGATCCCGAACTTTCTTCCACCACACCTTACCAGCTTCACAAACCAAACAGTTTCGGTTACGTTGTCGTGCGACGGGATAAAATAGATGAACCGTACGTATACCGAGGACCCGATGCAATCGAACGCTTCTTCGAAAAGATGATCGAGGAGGTTGGGAAAATTGGATGAATGCTGCAAACATCGAAACCGATGCTTTCGTTATCTGCTACCGAACTTCAAAATTACTACGACACTGTCAAGTGTCCTGTGTGCGATAACCACTTCACGGACGACAATCGTAAAGTGTTTCACCATTCGCATACGGACGGCCGCTTCATAAGCGGAATCTGCAATGCATGCAACCTCAAAATCCAAAAACCAAAATTCGTCCCCATATTCTTTCACAATGGTTCTAATTACGACTTTCATCCCTTAATCAGGAAACTCGGATACGACGCTCAAAAAATAGATATTCTTGCTCAAAACGAAGAAAGATACATCTCTATAAGTAAGAAAGTTATGATTCCCGAGACTAAAAATACCATCGAGATGAGGTTTCTGGATTCGTACAGATTTCTCTCTGCAAGTCTGGATGCTTTAGTGAACAAACTCACCGACGATCAATTTAAAATAACTAGAGCTAGTTTTCCCAACGTAGACATAGAACTCGTTAGACGTAAAGGGATTTATCCTTACGAATATGTTAGTGATAATTCTAAATTTAACGACGACGCTCTCCCACCTCCAAGAGAATTTTACAGCACACTCAGAGAGAAAGGAATCACGGACGAAGAATACCAACACGCGCAACTCATGTGGGAGAAATTAGAATGTAGGACACTCGGAGACTACCACGACGCATACTTAAAATTAGACGTGACGATACTCGCGGATGTTTTTCAAGCGTTCAGGAAAACGGCAACGAATATTTATAAATTAGATCCAGCGTATTTCTACAGCCTACCGGGATTAGCGTGGTCGGCAATGTTATTCCAGACAAAGGTCAAGCTGGAACTGATATCGGACGTGGACATGTTACTTTTCATCGAAAGAGGGATACGAGGTGGGATGGTGCAATGCGTGCAGAGATATGCAAAAGCCAACAACGTGCACATGAAAGAAGATTACGATTCAAATCGAGCATCGAATTACATCTTCTACGCCGACGTCAATAATCTCTACGGGCATGCCATGGTACAGAAACTTCCTTACGGGGGATTCGAATGGGCATCAATAGACGTAGAAAATTTCGACGATAGTGAGTATGGCTTCTTCGCAGAGGTGGATATCGAATTCCCCGACCATTTACACGATCTGTTCAGCGATTTACCACCGGCATCCGAGTTCAAATCTTCGCCTCATTCTAATCAATGCAAGCTTTTATTGACTCTAGAGGGGAAAAAGAGACACGTTGTTCATTACTCGAATCTCCGATTCTTGATCGGGAAGGGTGTTAAGGTAGCGAATGTTAGAAGAGTCCTCAGGTTTAAACATTCCGAGTGGCTCAAACCGTACATTGAAACAAACACGCAACATAGGACGGTTGCCACTTCCGATTTAGACAAAGATTTTTTTAAATTGATGAATAACGCGGTGTATGGCAAGACGATGGAAAACGTGCGGAATCACGTAGACGTGAAATTGGTTTCGGATAAAAATAAATGCATGAAGTGGGTGGCCGATCCTAGATTCAAGTCGAGGAAAATTTACAACGAGAATTTGGCACTTTTCAATCTAGATATAAAATTGATGAAATTCAGAAAACCAATTTACGTTGGCGCAACGGTTCTCGACTTGTCGAAACTTTACATGTTCGAATTTCATTACGACGTGATGAAACCCTTCTTCAATGATAAGATATCACTTTTGTACACGGACACCGACAGCTTCATTTACAGCATACAAACACCTAACCTCTATGAAGACATAAAAAATCCTTCCATGCTAGAGTATTTCGATACTTCTGCGTATCCTCAACCCAACAGATTTGGAATTCCTTCCCTCAACAAAAAAGTCCTAGGTAAACTGAAAGATGAATGTAACGGTGATATTATTGTCGAGTTCGCGGGTTTGCGTTCGAAGATGTATGCCATGAGAACAGAGAGTAGCGTCACGAAGAAAGCAAAAGGTGTGGGCAAGAATACGGTGGAGACCAAACTCACCTTCCACGATTACATCGATTGCCTTTACTCACAATCGACGATACTAAGTATAGAACATAGAATCCAAAGTGTAGACCATGTGATTACAACAAACAAAGTTAGGAAAGTAGCATTAGATCCGCATGACAATAAAAGATGTATTTTGTCTTGTGGGATCCACACGTTGCCTTGGGGACACTATCGTTTAGAAATTAGTAAAAATTGTAGGCAATGCAATTGAAAAAAAAACAACTTTAACTGCCTCACATACACAATAAGTAACTAGCAAGGACAATGAATCTTTTTGGTTTCCGAAAGCAAACCAACATGGAAACTGTACACCGCACGACAGATCATGAATTTCTACCTTCCGTGTTAACTAAACTCAACGGTCTGTTGATCATTCACCTCAACAGCATTTGGACTAAATTGGATGAGGACGTGGGCAAGATTTTTTACGTCTTCAATAACAATTTACATTTCTACGAAATTCCGATCGACGGGAAACTTCGGATCACCGTGAATCCGGAAAACGTAGGCGAAATCAAAATATCTACCGGCAAGAACATTTTTCGAATCAAGCACGACAAGGTGCTTTCTAACATGGCGTACGATGTGTCTGCAGGCGATTGTCTTTACGTGGAACTCCTAGGAGATTACGACAAACTCATTCCTCTCTTCGTAGAATTACGAATCGTCTATCCTATTATAAATAACCGTTAACCAAAAATGCCTAACGACATTTTCGGCAACACCAAGCGTGTAGACCACGCAGAAGAGATTCTCATGTTGGACGTTCGAGTCAAAAAGTTGAGGAGCGATTTGATCGCTTCGCAGGAGACCTTAAACAAAAGTTTAGAGTCGGAGATCGCTACGCTCCAAACGCAATGTCTCGACCCCATTCTGAAAATCGATTCCGAACTGAAAACGCTAATAAAAAATTATGTCGACGTACCTTCTTACGACAACGTTCAAAATATACAGTTGAGCGTGGATTCGCTTCAAAATGATTTGCTCAAATTACAGCAATTTCAATCGAAAAATGAAGATTTGGAAAAATTGAAACTCGAAATCGAAGAACGAACTTCCGCAATAGAAAAGAATTTCTCTGAACTTCAAACCGTCGTGAACGATATTGATGTGGAACACTTGCACGTCGTCGTTTCCAAATTACAAGAAGAATTCACCGGCTCGTTGAAAGAAATTAAATCCAAGTTACAGACTTTGGAAGATACCATGACGAACCTACCATCGTCAGACGAACTGCAGGTCATCGGTAAAAGCGACGCGAACATAAAAATTCAATTGGAGGCTTATCGAGATTTCGAACACATTCAAACCACCATCGCCACGCTTCAGGCATCTTTGGAGTTGATCAACGAAGAAATTAAAAATATTCACGCTGAAGCAAGCGCGCTGACGAGCATTCAAGACACGTTAAGCACGTTTCGGCAGAAGATCGAATATTTAGAAAATTTGAACGTCGAATCCAATCTTGCTCATTTTCATCACGTACTCGACAACATACAGGGTGACTTGGAATCGTTACGAACGAGCGTGCCTTCGAGCGAAGATTTGGAAAAATTGAAAACGGCGGTGACGGCACTATCCGATTCGAGCGACGTCAAAAGTTCGTTGAGCGATCTCGAAAGTAGGGTGGCCAATCTCCCCACCTCCAAAGAATTACACGCTTTGAAAAGGAACATATCTCGAATGCTGAAACGACTGGAAACGGAAACGGCGAACGTGGAACAGATTCGGGATGAAATCAGTTCGCTGGTGTCGACGTTGCCCACTTCGCAGAGCGTCGCCGATCTTCACACGCAGTTTACCGAGATGCGAAGCATCGTGAACGATCTTACCGAGAAAAGCTCGAAATTGAATCAAGTCGAGAACCTTCAGAACATTGTCGTCAACATCAGAGATCAAGTTGGAGTGCTGGAATCCACGCAGGAATCGACGCTGGCCTCTTTCGGTGCCAAGTTGCAAGAACTCAACGAAAACTACAAGCAGTTGAACGTGGAGGTGAAAATCAAACCGTCGTTTTCTGCCGTAACGGATACCATAGTCGAGCATTTGTTGCCCATCGAAAATAAACTCGGACACGTTCACAGTAATCTGCTCGGCGTCGACACTAAATTCGCCAAATTGTTCACCTTGCAAGCCATCGAAATCAACAGCGTACCCAATCAACAGAGAATCTCCACGTTCGTCGAAGGTAACAAACTGTACATGTTACATCCTTATGATCCGTACTACAAGTTTCTCCTCGATGGCACGATTCAGATAAACGAATTTTCGTACTGGTCACACGGCAGAAAAGCTAGCGTTCCCACCATGACCTTAATATCGAATCGTGGTGTCCAGATAGCAGGAAACATTCCTCTGGCACGTTGGAACGAAACGCGCAACATATATGAAATACACGAAGACGAAGACCTTACCGTTTTCGACGTGAGTGCCGGCGATAAGCTGATGGTTCAAAACACGAGCGAGGTGCCACCCTCTTTGAATCCCATCACGCTGGTGCTTCTCTTCAAACGTAATCTCTATAAAAAAATGTCTAGGCAAGCCATCGTCGAAGAATTGCATAAACCTGCACGCCGCAACTACGAACGTTTGGCTGTGGTAACCAAGGGCACCAAGGGTTACCAAGGTAACATCTGGGAAAGCGACCTCGTAGAGATGAGTAGCGGCAAGTTAAAAAACGTACATAAATTGAACAAGGGCAACAAGTACCTCCTCACAGTCATAGACACATTTTCGAAATTCGCGTGGGCTCTACCTTTGAAGGCGAAAACAGGAACATGCGTCACGGAAGCATTCAAGACAATTTTTCGCGAAAGCGGCGGCAGACGACCTCGGTTTCTGCACACGGACAAGGGGAAGGAATTTTACAATGCCGTATTCCAAAAGTTTATTCGGAAACACGACGTTCGACATTACTCGACCTTCAGTCACGTCAAAGCCAGCATCGTGGAAAGATTCAATCGGACTCTGAAATCGCGCATGTGGTCACGCTTCACGCTTCAGGGAAGTTACAAGTGGGTCACCATTCTTCCGGAACTCGTTAACGACTATAATCACACGGTACACAGAACGATAGGCATGAAGCCAGCTGACGTTACCAAGTCCGACGAGCAACGTTTAATTTCTAGCGTTTACTGTCCAAAGTACACACCCACGACAAAAAAAGCTAAATACAAAATTGGAGACCAGGTGAGGGTCAGTAAATTGAAGCGAACGTTCGACAGGGGTTTCACACGAAACTGGAGCACGGAACTTTTTACCGTAGTTCGAGTTTTACCCGGGAACCGTCACACGTATATAATAAAGGACAGTGGCGGTGAAATTTTATTGGGGCGCTTCTACGAGGAGGAACTCTCTAAAACTAAATACCCCGACACGTACCTTATTGAAAAAGTTTTGCGTAAGAGAGGCGACAAACTTTTGGTGAAATGGCTGGGACTTCCGGACACGAGTTGGATCGATTCGAACGAAGTGATTCTATGAGTACGTGGAATGTCGTGAAACGTTTACCTGCTTCGGAAAGTCAAACGAAGAAAAGGAACGGCGAATTGCTCCCCGACAGCATACGATGTCTGATCGTAGGACCTTCGGGGTGTGGAAAGACGACACTGCTCATTGATAATTTTATCCTCGCACCCAATTGGTTAGACTGGGAAAACAGACACCTCTACATATTTTCGAAAAGTCTCGAACAAGCGAAATACCAGCAACTTATGAAACTGTACGAGGGACTGGGCATTGCAACTTTCGCATCTGAAATCATTCCACTGGACGATTGTCTCGAGAATTCCGTTGTGGTGTTCGACGACATGATCTTGGAAAATCAAAACGAGATTCGTAATTTTTTCACTCGAGGACGTCACAAAGGATTGGATTGTTTCTACCTGGCACAAACTTTTTCCAAGGTTCCGAAACAACTGCTACGCGACAATGCTAATTTCATATGTTTGTTTCGACAAGACCACACCAATTTAAAACACGCACACGATGATTACGTAGGGGCTGACATAAATTACAATCTATTTTCTAAATTCTGCTCCAACTGTTGGAACAGTGACGATTTCGGATTCGTGACCATTGACATGACTCGAAAAGCAAACCATGGAAAATATAGAAATAAAATAAACGTTTATCTAGACGTCTCAAAGGCTAACAATAGGACAATTTCAGATTTGCAACAAGAAAAAAATCCAAAAAAAATCAAAGGTCGTGAGAATCTAAAAAATAAAATTTGAAAAAAAACGTTTTTTTTTTCAAACGTCTGACAAGCATATATAAAATAACCATTACAACAAAAAGTGAGTGTTAGAAAAAGTGGATAGTCTCAAGCGGGTGACAGCAGAAAACTACGAGAACCGAACGTATAGGCTGAGAATTCGACGTTTCTGAAACGTTTCAACGTATATAGAAAAATGTCAAAACGTCAATTTCAAGAAGACGAAAATCTCAAGTTGCGGGAATATCTAGTGAAACGCTTCAAAGGTTGGAAATCCGAGAATCGCGGATCCTACGAAGAGAAGAAACGTCAGGATCAACCTGTGATCGACGCCATCAGCGGTCTAGGTAAAGAAATTAAAAGTGTCACGGAACAAAATAAAAATTTGATCAACGAACTCGTACCATTCGCAGCTAAAAGTTACACCGTACCCACGCCCATTTCGAGCATTCCTTCGACACCGTTCGAACTGAAGGACGTACCGGCACGACGTCGAGCCATAGGTAGCACGTCTTCGGATAAAATCGAGTTGGGACCTTTGGCACAAGACTACCTGAGCACGGGGAAGTTCGACAAGGATGAAGTGTTCGGATTGTATCCCAGCATGGAGAGCAACGAAGGCGGCGGTGTTGTGTGGAAGATTGGGAAATCGAAGATGACCTTCGAAGGCAACGACATTAAAGTTAATTCAGGCGACAAGGATAGTTGGACCAGGTATCCGGGTACGGTGGGACTGTGGGAACTCGTTGCCAAAAAGCAGCCTAAAGATTACACCGACGAAGATTACCAGAGTTACAGGGAAATTCTGATCATGACGGATGCCATGTACCAGAACAACGACGCCTCGCAGAATAGGGTGAAATCGAGTAGCGGTGAGAAGTACAGGAATCTCATCAAACCGATTTGGAACGAGGTGAAGAGTGGAAGCGGCGTCAAACGCTACAACACGTTACCCAAAGAATTCGTTTGGGTGGACGACGTGAGGAAGCTCGTGGACCGATTGTTGGTGATAGCCGGCGAAGAGAATGCAGGCAATCGTAATTTTTACAACGAGAAGGTTGGCATCGTGAACATGATCAGCACCAAACTTTCCAACTTCATCGTGAACGACGACAAGGGTATAGGTTACCTCATTAAAATTATTAACACGCTGCCTCCGAGATTCTGGAACGTGGCCGAAGGAAAGGGACTCGTGAACGACATCATCAACAAGTTACCTTTCGAGATGCATCTACCTGGCTACCAGTACTGCGGACCGGGTACCAAACTCGAGAAAAGATTGGAGAGAGGAGACAAGGGTGTGAATCCGTTGGATGCCGCATGCAAAGATCACGACATCGCTTACAACACCACGCAGACGGATCTGGATGCACGTCACGAAGCAGACAGAAAGTTAGAGCACGCAGCTTTCGAAAGATTCGTCAGCAGAGACGCTTCGTTGGGTGAACGGGTCGCCGCACTGGGCACCACCATCGCCATGAACACGAAACAAAAATTTGGGTGGGGTGTATAAATAAATAACATACAGTAAAAAACAACATGGCTTGCATAACTGATTTGCCGCTCGAACTGCTTAGAAAAATATTCAAACAAGCAGTAAACGGAGATTGTGAGGATATAGGGAAATTTTGATCATAGCTAAAACGACGCCGGCATTTCGAATCCCATGTGAAATGGCTGTCAAGGACCGTCTTCGGGAGATCAGTGGAATGAGGTGCGGTGATCTCGACACTCTTCTTTCGGCCGCAGGGAAAAAATCAAACGAGAGAATGGACGAACTGCACGAGGCGAGGCAGGGGAGAAGACGATACACGTATGATTGGCGCAAGTCTAAGCAGGAAACTGAAGATATCATAACGCACATCATCGCGCTTTCGGAAGCACGGACTTTCTTCCTCTGTTAAAAAAAATAATAATATATACGTGTCAAAAAAAAACTTGATATATAAATAACACACATCGTGAAAAAAAAATAATCTTCGGTATATATAAATAACACACATTGTGAAAAAAAAATTCTATAACACACTGAAAATTTTTCTCCTTCGATATGACTGAAAAAAAAATGAGTGATCTCCAAGCATTAAAACAAATGCTAAATTTGTCAGTCGAGTATGTAAAAATTCAGGAAATGGAAGTCGGCAAACCTTACACGATAACTTCCGGTTCAATCGTTTCTACCCAGTATGGTCCCAAGGTGCGTCTGTTGCTCGACGGACAATACAGTCTATTTTTACCAGATCGATACGCTAACATGTTATTCGAAGAGAAGCTAGCTATTTTAATCGAGAACAAAACTCGAATCGTGTACAAGGGGACAAAGGAACTTCTTGGTAAGAAAACGAAGCACGTAATAGAATTTGTGTAACGACTGCGGGGAGAAAATATAAAATAACATACCTTGAAAAAAAAATTACACGAAACAAAAAAAAATCTCAGAACATTTATATATAAATAACATACCGTGAAAAAAAACTACACGAGAGAGGGAAACAAAAAAAAAATCTCAGAACATTTATATATAAATAACATACCGTGAAAAAAAACTACACGAGAGAGGGAAACAAAAAAAAAATCTCAGAACATTTGTATATATAAATAACATACCGTGAAAAAAAAATATATAGAGCATCAACATGAAGGCCAAGGGTGTTGTGTACCAGATACCATATTCGAATCTCAAAAATCTAGGTGCCCTCGAATGGGTTACTCACCAAGAAACAACGCGAGAAGAAACGTTCTTGCTTGACGAAAGGACACGGAATGAAATTGCTGCTCAGCACTCCACAATTGAGACGGTTGCAGCGTTCGCGGAAACAGCAAAAGATCGGAGGTTTCATATTCAGCATCCCGGCCATCCTGGCAGCATTGGGGGCCGTTGGAAGTTTGGCCGGCGGTAGCGCCGCCATCGCGAAAACCGTCATCGACTCGAAGAAGAACAAGGCGGAATTGGAAGAACAGAAACGTCACAACCTGGCCATGGAGAAGAAAGGGGGGAAGGGCGTGATGAAAAAGTTTAAAAAAAGAAACAGCAGCACTCACCAACCGATACATTGAATCTCTGATCAAACCATTAAAAATCAAACACTTCAGAGGCGTTTTCATGTCCGACTCGTTACCTTCAACCGTTAAAAAAAGAGAATGCGGAGTAGTCAACTTGGACGGTCAAGAAAATCCAGGCACGCATTGGATGTGTTACCACAAAAACGACAATAAAGCATTCGTTTTCGATTCTTTCGGAGGTGTTCCACCTACAAATTTAGTCAATTATCTGAAAACGAACAATCCTATATACTACAACGACGAACGCATTCAAAATTTCGGAGACGTGAACTGCGGTCATCTCTGTCTCTCCGTGCTCGCGTTTCTCTCTAAAATAAATAAGCCGCAGGTGGAAGATTTCCAGAAAGCATTGTGGAATCTTAAACAGCACCACCACGATGGGCGTGTTCCATCTCACGAGCGAATCTTCGATCTTGAAACTCACGCTGCACGACGACATCGTCTATCCTAAATCCTTAGCTCTGCGTGCATTCTACAGCATGTACCTCATACCTAACGTCACGCAGCACAACAACAAAATTAGCGTCGGAAGCGAACATATCGTCGTCACGCCAGGCCAATACAATCTTTGCACTTTGCAAGCTCAGTTACCCAAAGGCACGTACCTTTCTCAAAATTCGGTCACGCACAGAGTGGAAATCGTGTCCGCGACGGAGACGGTGGACCTGGGCACCATGGGAGAACTTTTAGGTTTCGAGAACGACACAAAACTCGAAGCTGGCATCAAACACACGGCAACCAACATTCCTAAATTTCTAGCCATAGAGACTCTGAACGTACACTGTAACGTGGCCGAAGGCATGATCACGAAATCCTCGGACGGAGGGTTGCTGGGAAGTCACAAGCAGACGGGAATCATCGCCACTTTCAAACCCAGTTCCGAATTCATGGAACCGATCATCTACACACCCTCTTCGCCGATCTATTTTCCAGTATGTCGCAACCGCATAGACGACATAGAGTTGGTGGTGACGAACGAGAAAGGAGAGGTGGTGGATTTCGCAGGTGCAACGACCACTGCCATCGTGGAGATCAACGTATAATAAATAACCATACATCATGGAGCAAATCGAAAGTTACGAATTGCAATCTTTCCCTCCCAACCGTCGCACGTTCGCAAATTTGAACGAAGCGAACCGGCAGATCGAATACGACGTGGACGTAGGGGATGGGTTCGTTCATCCTCACAGAGCGGACCTCTACCTTCAATTCGACGTGGTGAAGAAAGAAAGCGGAGACTCGTTTCCCGCAGCAGCAAATTTGATACTCGTGGACAACTTCGTGCCTCACCTGTTCTCGCAGGTGGAGGTGAGGAAACACAACACCGTCATCGACAGAATAGATTATCCAGGCATCACGTCGACGGCAGTGGGAACATTGAAATTATCCAAAACGGACGCGGCGTACTACCAGGCGGGAGGGTTCGAAGCGGGGACCAAAATATCGACGAGAAGTCACACGGTGCTCTTTCCCATGCGTCTGCTGCCCGGTTTCTTCTCGGACTACAAGGAGATCATGTGGAAGGGAGGACTGCGCGTCACGTTTCGAAGAGCTGCCAACGACAACGACGCACTGATGCGATACGCTACTTTGGGTCCGGACGGTATCACGCCACTGCCCAACACATTACCCGAAGCAGCCAAGTGCGTCATCCGGAGCATGGAATTGAGAATGCCGATCGTGGAATACGAGACGAACTACGCCCTCAAGTACAAAGCGGAGATCTTGAAAAGTCCACAGGTGCCGATTCACTTTCACGGTTACCAGTGCGTGCAGAAGTTGGCGTCGGGAAGTCACATGGAATTCGACGTGACGACGCAGTTCAACAACATACAGTTCAACATGCCAGATTTTGTCGTAGTGCTCTTTCAGACCGGGCGCGATAACAATCAGGAAAAAGATTCCAGCAAATTTGACGACTGCAAGATCAAAACGTTTATCTCAAGAATGGTAGTAACGAAGTGTTCCCGCGCGAGAATTACAACCTCGACATGACCAAAGACGATTACCTCAAACTTTACGAAGCGTTCTCGGCTTACAAACGCGTGACCGAGGGAAGCGTGGACGTGTACTACACGCCCAGCGATTTCAATACCCGCAGACCCATGTTCGTCATCAATACCACGAAGCGGAAGCAGGTGGTGGTCAACGATCGAACCAACATCAAGATCGTCTGCGAGTTCCACGACGCGCTGCCTGCCGATACCCTATGCAGCGTCATCCTGGTCGCAGAGAAGTCCTTCGTCCACGACGTGAAGAACGAGAGGGTGACGGAACAGTTTTAAAATTCATAAAAAAATTGCCACATACTAAAAAAAATCAACAAGGATATATAAAATATAATGTAAGTTAGTTCGGTGTGCAAATAAAAGAAAATGATAGGTCACTGAAGATCGTAAAAAAAAAAATCGTAAGATAGGTTAAGTTATATCACGTAAGATCGTGATCGAGTAAGATGTTGGCAACATTGCGAGAAAATAAGGCTTGTGTCTTACAAGAGCAAACCATTAAGTCGAGCCCCACTTTCGGTTGGTGAACTCTCTCTCCATTTGGGTCTACTACAGTTCGGTGTGCAAATAAAAATAATAAATGATAGGTTAAGTTATATCACTGAAGATCGTAAAAAAAATCGTAAGATAGGTTAAGTTATATCACGTAAGATCGTGATCGAGTGAGGTGTTGGCAACACTGCGAGAAAATGAGGCTTATGCCTTACAAGAAAAAACATTAAGGCGAGCCTCACCGAGCCTCACTTCCGGTTGGTGAACTCTCTCTCCAATTTGGGTCTACTAAAAAAAAACAATTATTATTTTTGTTTGTTTGCTTGCATCACACAATACAGGCACGCGCGCATATGTGTGTGTGCGACAGAGAGAGGTTTACAAAAGGTCACGATATATAAACATTGGTCCCGGACTTGGAAAAAAATTACGATAAGGTGCATTCATCCTTCAAGGATGAGAGAGTGCATTATTTACTCATCACGCTGTGTCAGCGCAATAAATGAGGCGCGGAACGTGGAAAGAAAATAAGTTTTTTTTTAAGTTTTTTGATGCTGTTTTCATCGCTGTGAAACATCGTCAGCGCAATGAATGAGGCGCGGAACGTGGAGAGAAGGCGAGTTTTTTTTTGAGGTTTTGGTGAACCTCAAATGAGTAAAGTGAGTTTTTGATGTTTTGGTGCTGTTTTCTACGCTGTGAAACATCGTCAGCGCAATAAATGAGGCGCGGAACGTGGAGGGAAAGTGAGTTTTTGAGGTATTTTTGAACCTCAATTGATGGCTTTGAACCCGGGCACCTGCACTACTCTAAAGTAGGTCAAAGCATGTAGTTTAGCACGTAATAATAAAAAAAAGTATAGGTTAAGTTATATCACGTAAGATCGTGATATACCTACCAAGTGTGAGTGGGAAAAAAGGGAAATTTTACTAAAACATCGCTAAACGCTAAAACATCGACAAAAAATTGTCAAAATATGTTAAAAACTGATATTCAATTGATAAAAAAAGAGGCTACAAATGCACTCGTACCAAGTACGAGTGGGAAAAAAAGGGAAATTTTACTAAAACATCGCTAAACGCAAAAACATCGACAAAAAATTGTCAAAATATGTCAAAAACTGATATTCGATTGGTAAAAAACAGAGGCTACAAATGCACTCGTACCAAATACTACTTAGAAACAATACACTTACACTGCTGACAAGGGATGCAATGTCTAACCTTATCGTACACAAACTTCTTCATATTAGGGAAAAAGTAGCGCATAAGCATTAAATTATATGTCTTTTGAGCACCTTGGTGACTGCCATTCATTTTGTGTGCATGAATAAGGTCGAAAACTTGATTTCTTAATGCATGGGGAATACAAAGTCTATCCCGATTACCAGTTTTGATTTTATTAGTCCTGTATAAGACTCCATTTTTGAGTACATAAGAATACGAAAGTTTCTCTAGCTTTGGATTACTAGGTTTGTCTTTGTTTTCTAATACGTCAATAATGTCTCTGAAATAGGGGTCTTTACGTTGTTCTGAACTAATATCAAAATCTGCTGCTTGTGCATGAAATACTTGATGAAAGAATAGATCATCATCATCATCTTTCTTGTCTGGATTAGTCTTTTCTATAGGGTTGTCTTTGGGAATGACAGGTGACTGAGTATTTACTACAGCATTGGGAAGGACTACTGGATGCTGGCTCATAAGGGAAGCAGATGGTGTAAAAAGTACAGGCTTATGGGTATTAGGTGTCGTAGTGGTAATGTTGAAATTGATATAAGTCTTGGATCGTGGACTTAACTGAACTGTGTTTGGAAGGGTAGCTTTTCCCTCATACACATTTACATTCTCAATTTGAGTGAATATGTCATGGGACAGCTGGTGAGTCTTGTACTTTGATCTTAAAATACTATAATTTGGAGTACGTCCTAAATGATAAATAGTTATTGTATTGTCTTTTAGCGACATTTCGCACCTTTGCGTTCTCAAAAAGTCATTTCCTAAAAGGGGAGGGACATTAGTTGAATCTACTATTCTAAATGGGTGCGAATATTTACGCTTTCCAATTATGATTGGAAGAACTACAATTTCAGACACACTCAGTTTCGATCCGGACACACCTTGGATTGTGGATTGTACCTTGTATGTTTTTCTTTCAGTAGGTAGAAGATGGTAGGGGTAAATTGAAATTTGGAAACCAACGTCAATAAGTAAATCTACCTGTTTCCCTTGTATGCTACTATTAATAAAGTATAGGCCATTTCTCTCAATGATAGGAACTTTATCTAATCTGCTATTATCTTCGATTTCGTTCCTGCAAGTCGAAGACGATTTTAGTTTAAACCACTGTCTCGTTGTGGCTTGTAAAAACATTTATCGCTCTCGTGATTGTAACGACCACAAAACCTGAAGGCTGAGGTATTTGCATCGTCGCGATTAGCCTGATCTCGACGTTGAAACCTCTTGTTACTATTACCTCTGAACTGGCCTCGAGAGTTCGATCGAAAGTTACCTCTGTGATTAGCTCTATTATTATTATTATGCCTGTAAGAAGAGGAGTTATTATTCCCCTTGTTGAAATCTCTGTTCTGTGCGTTTTGATTAGCCGTTTTCGCAAATTTCAACACATTTGAACAAAAATTAAAAAGAGAACTTGCGTTCATCTGTTCGTTCGAAAAGAGGGACATGCTCGACATTTGTGACGAGAGTTTGTTTATTTCATCACCAGAGGTAGCACTTTGAGCGTGTTCCACAGTGGCTACGGATGGTGGCGCCGCGCAGCGGGCACTATCAGAACTCGGTACATGATAATACATGAAGTATTGCTGGACTAATGCCTTTTTAGCAATAACGTAGGTGTGAATGGGTTCGGTTATCATTTGTTTTCTTTGGAGTATTATCTGTACGGGATCTGCTGATAGGTATGGTCCCTTAAATAGCGTACTTAGCTCGTCTTTGATATGGGTGTATGTCAAGTCTACAAAATTGGGTCGTTTCTGTATGTCATGAAAATAAGTTAAAGCGGTGTCCGTCAAAAATAAAGGTAACATCTCTTTACGCTTAGCTTCCGACCATCCTGCGGCGTGTGCTACATTTTGAAACTTGAGGAAAAATGAGTCAATGTCCTTAGGGTCATTTCCGCTAAATGGTGCCGGGTATAATGCAGTGGGGATTGGGGTGGCCATGTTAGTGGTGGAAATTTGTACAGCTACGTTACCAGAACTATTAACAGTGTTAGAGGGAGTTGAAACGGGAGCTGGGGTACTTGCTAAGGGTTGGGGTCGGTTTCTGTCGGGTGTTGCTAGTCCAAGGACAAATTGAGGGTAATTTCTATTAGCAGACCTTAACCGTGTTAGTGGAGGGGAGGGAATTGGGGATAAAGGTCGTGAATTTATTGGATTTGCCGTGATTGCAGTTGCTAACTCTATGATTTGGTCGAGGGAGGAATCTAGGTGTTCGTGCAACGCTATCTGTGACGTATTCATAAACGAAGGTTCGTCGTGCTGACCAAAGAACAAATGAAAGTATGGGTATAGAGTTATTTATGTCATGAATATATCGCTGGTCAAATAAGTATAAGCAAGTGTTCTCATTCCTGTGTGAATGATGCTTGAATACATGTTATGCAGAAGAACTAGATTTTGTTGAAAAAAGGGGGGCTCGGCATAAAAGAAGAAGAGGGGTTGTTTTCCATAGGGTAATACACAAAATTGTCACTAGGTCTGACGCATCTTAAGCGTACTGTGGGAGTATGAGTTGGAATTACTAAAAATTTACTTTAAAAATGCTCCCAAAGTGGGAGGGAGGGAGGGGGGGAGAGAATAATTTAATGTAAAGCAATTCGTACAGGAGGGTACTTAATTGCAAAAAAGGGCCTGAAGCATCTCCACCATGTTGTAACCCCGTTTTCCTGGGGTTAGAGGTCACAGGGAAGTTTCATTTAAACATTTAGGTAGAGCTTAATAATATCTGTGGCTGAACCTGCTCCGATTAGGAGGGTAGAGATATGGAAAGTTGGTGTAAAGGTTATTCACGCTTGTTCATACCTGGTAGGTGTGTGTGTTGTCTTGTCCTGATGCTCCTTGCAGACCGAATCGTGACAGTTGCCAAGGTTCTATCCAGCGACCCTCAGCTCACCAAACCGAGCAATCCCTTGCGCCTTGTAGCATGCTAGGCAGCGGTAACTCCGTGTTCCATCGTCGTAGTTCAGCAGTGTAATGTGTTGTAAAGTATCGGTCTAATTATCCATGTAGCGTCGATGAGTGTTAGAATCCAAAAGAGAGCGAGCTCCGGGACGGAGCTTGCTTTTATCATTCTAGGCGTCGAAAGGTTGTTAAACCTTTCGAACGCGGTAGATCCTGTTTAGATCCACGCGTTTGCCTTTCCAGTTCCTTGTTTTACGGAAGCTACAAGTTAGCGCATTCTTGAGATCGCTCGCTGGTCGGACAAGTCCAGGAAATAAACAAGTGTGAATATTAACATGACGAGGTTTTCTCGGTTTAATAATCTCCATATCTCTACATTATCATTTAAGTGTATTTTTTTACTATTCTTAGTGTGTATGTATTTTTCTTTTTACATTTTTTATGTTTTTTGCGCGTGTTTATTTTTATTCTTTCTTGTGTTTTTATTGTTTTAGTATCTCAATGTCCTTAGTTTTTATATATTTCATTTTTTGGTATCTTAATGTTTTTAGATTTTATATATTTCACGATGGTTAAATGGAAGAAAAGGTTTATGCCTTAACTTCGTCATCCAAAACAAGGAATAAATAAATAAATAAATAAATAAATAAATAATCACCATTAAATTATTACGAGATTAATGTACTTTCACCAAAGGTGTTTTGGATATCTACAAAATCCTTATGTACATTATTCAATAAATTATTTTCGAGAGTGATTTAAATCAGTGATTTTTTTCCAAAATATCACCTGCCTTAAATCTTGATTTAAATCGCGACTTAAATCAACCTGGTTTAAATCAATCCACCCTTTCTAGCTGTATCTGATGGTTGCACAATGGGTGAGAGCATTTTTGGAGGAGATTGGCATGTGTCAGTGAGAACAGGAGGAGAATTGCACTATGCTGGGCTATCAATACTGTAACCATTGTGCAACCATCAGATACGGCTAGGTATTGTTTCTACAGGCTTCATGCAAGTCATTATGACATTCTCGTGCATCTCGCGCCACCTGGACTTTGATCCACAATCGCTCTTCTACCTTTGTAAACACGTTTTATGGCAGTCCACAAAATGGTGTTCAATTCAACCTCGTACATACAAAACAGCACTCGCTGCACCGACCACTTTTGGTACTCCACACATCGACATGGCCCCAAACTGACAATGCTCAATGCCTGAAATCACATGTACGGTGTTATCACCTCTTCCTGACAGTGTTGCCACTTTTAAATTTACAGCCCATGTTGAAAATGTTAGAAAACTCAAGAAAAATTCTGGCTCGACCAGGACTCGAACCCGGGCATACTGTGTCATTACACTCAATGTTAGCAAATAATTTGTAATTGAAACATTTCCAATTCAAATATAATGATTTTGTTTTTTAATATTCTTTCGTGAGTACAAAATTCCCCAACCACAGTGTGTCCCAAAATAGTGTTTACACTCTTTGAACATTAATAATAGGGAATCTATTACAGATAACGTGATTGGACTCTTGCATTTGAAGCTGCAATGTCTACGTTTAGTGTGTGTGGACGCGTGTGGGAAAACTGTTGTTTTTATGTCTATCACAGCCCACAAGGCTGTAAGACATTAGTGTACATAATATGGTAGAGGTGAGAAATTTTTCTTTCAAACAATGCCAAATGTGTCGAATATCCATCGAGATCTCTCAATTTAACATCGCTGCGAATGAATGTGAAGAACGATATGTAAGCCACAAAGACACACACGCTGGATGACATAAGACTACCTGTACTTCCCTCCTCTACAGCATTGCAATCGATGTACTGCTGCCAATGGTAGTCAGTTTGAACATCTATAACTTTAGTATATTACGCAAAAAGTTAATACTTGTTGTTATTACGAGGGGATATCAAAAAGTAATTGAGTAAATTTTTTACAGCCAAACGGAAATGTATTGACAAAACTGAAATATACATTTTGAAGGATGAACATTACTCTACTTTCCCACATAACATCCATTCACATTTATACATTTGTCCCACCGTGACACCAATTCTTCTATGCCCATGCGGTAGAAGTAGTTCGGCTGGACACGTAACCAACGATGCAAGACTGTCACAACTTCCGTGTCGCAGCTGAAGTGTTTGCCGGCAAGGTGTTCCTTCAGTGGGCCGAACAGGTGAAAGTCTGAAGGTCTGGACTGATTGCTGGATGCTTGAGAATTTTCCATACGGTCGTCCATATGTTGTGGTGTGAGCTGTCTGGGGACCCATCTCGCTGACACTTTGCGATACCCAAGTTCTTCATTGCTATTGTTAAAATCCTAAACTTCATAGCATTAGTGTAATATGTACAAAGGACTATTCAAATAATGTAGTAATGTAATGTACTATACATAGAAGAAAGAGCACAAAAATCGACTTGCATTGAGAACCAATCATATAGTGCATATCAAGAAATGGTATTTTCTGTACTACTGGAAACCCTCCTGTATTTGCATGCATACTGAATTATGTTATGGAATAAATTTTTACCGTACACTGAGTTCCATTTCTTAAAATTCCTATGAGGCCTCCCCGATGGCGCAGTGGTAGCGTCGTTGCCTTGTAGTCAAGGGGTCCTGGGTTCGATACCCGGTGGAGGCACATAGTGGTTCGGATCCCACTTTAAACTGTAGGTCCGGTCTCGATTAGCATTACTGTGCATAAATTGGACTTAAATCAACCAATCATTAAAATTCCTGTCGTTTTCGAAATTACACGTCAAATTATATGCATGTTAAAAAGTTGATAGATGCTAAGATAGGTAAAAACCTCAATAAAACACTCATTTTGTAGTTCTTGGACACGGGCAAAAATCTAACATTTCAAATATTTTCAAAACTTCAAACATTTTTCAAAATTTTGGGAAATATTTGAAAAAGCTCTGCCTCATTATTTTTGTTCACATTATTATAATTCCTAGCTAGGCACTTCCTTTATTCATTGGCAGAACTTGGTGTAGGTAACTGATTCTATTTTAGAAATCCTGACTAAACAAGAAAAGACTTCATGATATAAAATGTGAGGGTTCTAAAATTTTTACGTGTAGTACGGTGACAACCTTGGGGGAGTTATGTAGATGTAGTTCACGGAAGAGGGTGCTGGATATTAGACATCAATAAGACGTCATTTACTGTACTTATAATAATAATAATAATAAAATCACAATCAATTAATTTGAGAAATGCCAGTAGTTTCATCTGTACTGTAAAGGTGTCTACAAAGTAAAGGCTTGACTATTAGCATACAATCTAATTTATACTTTATGGAGGGTCTATCATTCTATTTTGAACATTATCCAGTGTATGTTATTTGACCTACTATATTCTCTATTCCCACCACAAACAAAATTACACCTGTTCAAGAGAAGAGGCTCTCTCTCGAAACAAAGTGATAGAATATAACGTAGGTAAAAAATCAACAATGGATAATGTCCAATTAAGATGGCATGTTAATAATAAAAATCATTACCACTAACCAGGCTGGTCATGAGTTTTTGTTTTAAAAAATAATTTTCATGATTTATTTTATTTAAATCTTTTTTTTTTTTAAAAAAAATACGCTTAAAATTGCTTGTATGGTTTCTGGCACCATACATATAGATATATGATTTATTATAGAAAGGCTTTTTCTAGTTAACAGCCCTGCAAAATATTCGAACAGTTTGATTAAAGCAAATAAAAATTATATATTTTGGTTTCTGATATTACGTATGAGCCTACTATGGAAATCTTTCTTTACAATAATTTCCGTAACTTTTCCCAGTAAGAAATCATATTTAATGTACTCTATAATTGTATTTTAACTTTTTCATAATCTTTGTAGGTGAATTTTGGCAATTTTTTAATGATAGTTTGCAAAATAGCAGATGCCATGTTCATTTACAGTTTAATGATAATTTACGTCGGTAACGCGTGTCCCGGGTTCGATCCCCGGCCGGTTCAACGATGGAAGCGGCCCCGGCGCCCACCCAGCGTCGAATAACATGGGTACCTGGGGGAAACTGATCACATCACCCCCACTCACGACCGGATCAAAAAAGTGTGGGGCGTTACCCCCACACCCCCTATACGCCTTCATGGCGTGGTGCTATGCGCAGGGGAGCACTTTACCTTTACCTTTTTACTATTTACAGTTTAACATGATTCGTATTTTGTATATTTTTCTACACAAAATGAGGGGTATTTTTGCCTCTAACAATTATTGAATTTAAAATCAAGATAAATGTAAATGTGTTTGCAGTTTACATATTACACTTCCTTTCGTATCAGTACATATATTTTGTTTCCTTTCTTAGAACCTAATAAACACCATTAAATGATTACGAGATTAATGTATTTTCATCAAAAGTGATTTTGATATCTGCAAAATCCTTGTGTACATTATTCTATAAATTATTTAACCAAATCGCGATTTAAATCAATCCACCTTGCCACTAACATTTACACAAATATTAAACATTTTGGCGATTTAAAGATTCGAACCCAGTAACATGTACAATTTGAATGTAAGAATTTTCAGTCGCCAATCTAACACCGTCCATTGTCAACTTCCATTATTGCAGTGTCAATAGTCACCAGTCACCACATGGATCCTCAAGCACATCAGGAGTCCATACGAAAATTCTTGATTCCAAAGAGCCCTTCCTTTGGCGCCAACAACTTCATGCTGGCCTTCCTTCATTTTGATATTAATTTATCCATTGTTTTTGTGTCGTCTATCATCCGATTGATCACACTCGCACACAGATTAGTCACTTAGCTGCAATTGTACACATAGTATCATCAAACAAGAACGTGAGGCGGATTACGTGACGAGCCTTTCTTCTGATTTTTGTACAGCATTGTACCTGCTTATCCATTGTTAGGATGTGTATGCACCTACATAGGCCTGGCAATTAGGGCAATAATGTTTGGCTGTCTTGCAAGAATCCACAAAGTATGGGAAAATACAGCATGGCCAACACCTGCAGTAAAAAATAAGTATTTTTTAATGCTGGAAATTGCACAAGAAAAATCTAGCAGCATTTACATTGTTCGGGATATATTTTGTGTGACTATACAGTTGATTGTTCATTTATAAAATTTGTTCTTCGTAGCTTAATTGTTACTAAATTTATATACATTAAATAACCGCTTGTGAATTTGTAATTGTGTTTCAAGAATTGATTGATTGATTGATATGCTTTATTTTACTTCGCTTCTTGTGCCACTTTTGGCTAATTTGCGAAGATGGAGATGTGTGATGATATGATGAAATTGACGAATTGACAGTTACAAACATTCATGCCCAGGCCAGGATTCGAACCCGGGACCCCTGGCGTAGTTGCGCCACTGCTAACTACTCCGCCACGGCCGCCTGCTTTTGTTTCTAGAAGTCGAAATAAAGGTTGTGGTGATAGTTTCTTTGCATTTTATATTAACTCAAGGCATAACATAAATATTCGATCGTGAGATAAATTTGGGTTATACAACTTAGAAGCTTCATACTTGACATTAAAAAAGAAAGAAATAGGTAGTGAAATTCTCACACGTGCCTTGAACATATTCTGGGAAGTTGCAAAGGTAATACTATGATCTTCAGCAATCCTTCTCACAAACGTTTGTTTTTGGTTTTATTTCATCAACATTCAGATAAGGAAAGGAAAATTAGATACCTTTTAAAATTTCCAATATCTACGTCACACTTGAAATGTTTTTTAGGCTTTTTAGTTGGTGTGTGAAAAGTGTGATTCTTTCTTTCCATCCACAATAGTATTTCCCCTTGCTCCACGTACAAAAGGGATAGAAACATTTTAATTTCATTAGAAATCCAAACTCTTATATCACCATAATGGCACTTTTAAAATTAGAAATATTATAGATCCATTCAGTAATAACTAATGTAGCTTAAGTATTATTTAATACAGGGTGATCCAAAAGAGACGCAACATTATGGGGAAATGATGTTGATTACTATCACTATTTTTCTTTGTTTCGTGGTGAGTAATACATTAATTGATGATGTAAACTGCATAAACAGCTGATTAGGCAAAATTGTAACTGAATGCGCAATTTCTCGAAATTGGTCCCTCATGAGCTGCATTCGAGCCTTTCCACTTACTGAAACTTGGTGTGTGGTGTTAAATGACACACGGTACAGTCATGTTAGAAAAATCTGTTGCATGGAATTTTTATAAGTCCAACGTCTTACGAAATTATGTTGGTAGCTCTGAAACAAGGAATTGTTGTGAAATATACGATCCTCCAATCAGAGTGAAGTTCGATTCGGAGGAGCAGGAGGCGTGACTCACGGTCTTGTCCACAAGAAGTTCAACCAATCCAGCATTTTCAAACAAGAGATAACGTCCCCATTGGTTAAATATTGTTTGTATAACGCGAATCAGCAGATAGATTGCGCAAAAGTTTACTATGTCGCTTAAATGTTTTGTGACATTCATACCACCTTTATTTCATTTGCTACAAAGGAGCGTTTGGGTGTGTTTATAAAGAGGCGGGTGGGGACTATATTTCTTATTCACATTGAACGAATAGGTCTTAACTTATAATCAAGCCGTATGAAGGAAAGAACTCGTGGGGTAGTGGTTATCGCACTGGGTTGTCACTCTAATGGTCGTAGGTTCAAATCCCCAAAACCTTTTCGTAAGCTTCGTTCATTCCCATTGTTACTATTTGAATTAGTCTTCTTTGAAACTAACAACTAAAGATTATACAATTAACTCTCTCTCTTTCAAAATTGTAATATGAGGACAGGTTTCTTATTATAAGAATTGGAAATTTTAGTAGTCTCAACGCATCTAAAATCCAAAATACTAGATCGACGTTATTTTCCTACTGAATTCTAAGTCCACTTTATGCACAGATAGGCTAATCGGGCCTGGACCTACAGCTTAAAGTGAGATACGAACCACTATATGTCTCCACTTGTTATCCTGCACTGAACGTAAAACAAACAGCTCCCCGCCCTCATTTCTAAAACAAATGTACATGAAATATGGTATTTATAAGATAATCATTATTGATTTGATTGTTTTTAATACTGAACGTCAAATAAAACATTTTCTTCAATCACCCCTTCGTCCTATCTCTCCCAATATATTTCTGTTCCTCTCTTTTCCCCCTTCCCCACCCCCCACACACATGTATCAAAATAAATATTTTCTTAGGTTTGTATGTGTATCAATATAACATTAAATATGCCCAAAAATACTATTGATTTTCTACTTTCCGTCACCCCTCTCCCACTCCCACAACCCCTCATAATTATTGGCGTTCGCCAGACCATAGTGGTAATGTATCGACGTCTTGTAATCAGTGTGTCCTTTTCCGAGTTCCAGTCAGGTCGCATAATGTTTCAGATTCCAATTTAAATGTATCCCGATTCGTGATTAGCCTATGTGTGCAAAAAGTTATGTCAAAACGAACTCTTGACCTCAATAATGCAATTTGTGTATTTTCTTTCAGCTGTGGTTCCATCTTTCCGCGAAAAATAACGAATTAACCTAATCATTAACTCAACAAATAAAAATGCATCTCTAAATTAATTAATGAAATCTGTTATTACACCCAAACCACTATTTTATCGTAAATGTAAATGAAATGTCATCTCACGTAGTGAAAACAATGTGAAAATTGTTCTAATGAGTGATATATGAAAGTCAAACACATACATGAATACATATATTAAGTTCGTGAATTATAATTGTGAGAATTTAATACTAATTTGAAACGATTGAAGGCAATTAAATTAATTAAACTTTTGCGCAATCTTTCTGCTGATTCGCGTTATTCAAACAATATTTAACCAATGGGGACGTTATCTCATGTTTGAAAATGCTGCATTGGTTGAACTTCCTGTGGACAAGACCGTGAGTCACGCCTCCTGCTCCTCCGAATCGAACTTCACTCTGATTGGAGGATCGTATATATCACAACACTTCCTTGTTTCAGAGCTACCAACATAATTTCGTAAGACGTTGGACTTATAAAAATTCCATGCGACAGATTTTTCTAACATGGCTACCATCTTCATGACAATCTTTTATGACACTGTGAACAGTGACCTATACATACAGATGGTGCGAGAGTTTGTTGACACTATACAGGCAGACAGGTTACAGAATACTGGGTTTCAACAGAATAGTGCTACAGCCCATACCGACAGCAACGTAATGGCGTATTTAGTACACTGTTTTCATGCTCAAGTAATCTCTCAGGAGATGTAGCCAGCTCGGTCTCCAGATTTATCACCACCCCACCTGCCTACGTAACCATCCACACACTTTTCCGGAATTTCAAGCAAATATTCAGAACTGCGTTGACGCAATTTCACAGCAAACGTTAAAAAAGTATTGAAAATCATTAATTTCCCTATTCACTTTTGTGAATCTCTCAATGGCGACCACTCATTGCAGCACTTATTGTAAATATTGTACAATAAATCGTTTCCCCATAAGGTTGCGTCTCTTTTTGATCACCCTGTATGATAATGCATTGCTTCTATTGGCCGTGTAAAGTGTGACCTTCTGAGAAGGTATCCAATTGTCAACATATCTTCCACGCAGTACAGGGTAACCAAAATCTGGCACTCTAACGAGGTTCTGTATCCTTGCCCCACAGCCAGTATAACCAACCTTCTGTGGAATAGTGTTGTCCTGTGTTTATCCTTAGGTGTGCTGAGTGCTTCATTACAGCCTTAGTCTGTAACTAGAGTGTGGAAATGTTATCCTCAGATGACAGTATGGCTTTAGTTGTTGGTCGATTTCAGTATTTGGTTTACAAATTGAGGGAGGAAGTTACCTCGTTAAAGTCCTGTTCTCGATTTTGTTTCACTTAAGGGGCTTATTGTCGTACTGGGTGAAGGGCACAAATAGAATACGTGCTGACTTGCTTATAATTTATTTCATTTATTCTTTCTATTACCGTTTCTAAGTCGGTAACGCGTCTGACTACCATGTTAAAGGTCCCGGGTTCGATCCCAGGCCGGTTCAAATCCGGGAACGTTTCTAACGTCGGAAGCGGCCCCGGCGCCTACCCAGCGTCGAATAACATGGGTACCTGGGGGAAACCCTGGGGGGTAAAGGCGATCAGGGGCGTGATGCTGATCAGATCACCCCACTCACGACCGGATCAAGAAAGTGTGAGGCGTTACGCCCACACCCCTATACGCCTTCATGGCGTGGTGCTAAGCACAGGGGAGCACTTTACTTCCTTTTTTACTTTATTTCCGTTATTTTCCTTCGCCTTTCAAGCTCTTGGTTTAATCGAGACGATGTATGATCAAATAGATTAAATGGACGAAGGGATGATACAGTCACGGACACTTCTGGGTTGTAATGATCGCTCTGTAAGTCAGTTGAGTTATTACAACCCAGAAGTGTCCGCGACTGTACATCTATTCCTGGGTTCGAACTTGGGACCTCCAGGTTCGTAGCGCGTAACGTTGACTAGTCACCTAGGTATGACACTGATTGTTTGTTTATGATCTTAGATTTAGTATTTTTTGCAGATTTTAAACATTTCAAACTGTACAAAACCATGTTCTACGTAGTATTAATATCCGGTGTTTCAGAAATAATTGAAGAGTTACAAAAATGTATTGCAAGTAAAGTACTGAACTTACGTTAATGAAACCAGTCGAGAACGAACGACGAACGCAATCAGTTTGTTTATGTACACCTACAAATGTTCAATGTGTACATCACGGGTTAAATGGCACACATCGACACAATAGTTTAGTTCTTGCTACACTCGCATCAACTCGGGCTGTCGATAGTGTCCATCGCTCCCTTGGGGATGCGATATCATGCGGCATGGGTGAGACGAATAGCCTGTCTTTGACGAAACCCCACAAAGAGAAGTCACACGGTGTAAGGTCCGGTGATCTTGGGGACCAAAATATTGCACAAAACAATGTGAGTGATGTGGGTGATTTGAGTGTCCCCTAGAGGCAGGGACGTAAACTCTCAGCTTAACAAAACATACAGGCACAACTGTTTGCATTCCTCGATCGTTCTGGATTGGTTTTATTAACATAAGTTCAAAACTTTACTTTCAAAACATTTTATAACCCCTGAATTGTTTCTAAAACACCCGGTATAATTTCAGATATGAACTTGGAACTAAAATAAAATTTAATACGGAAAGAGCCAGATGCTAATTCTACATTGTAGTGCCGTTTGTCCACAATTTCAATGTGCAAACGAGAGTCGGGAGTTTTCAGAAGAAAGGAGAGAACGTCTGAGGACTCCATATGCCAACGCCAATAGTTAAACATGTGCTGTTCATGAGATGCGTTGGAAAAGACAACTATTCAATTTGACCAACTAAAAATATTGTTTCGAATAATCGGTGGCAGAAAGTGACCAGCCAGGCACCGACTGAAAGAGCATTTGTTATTTGATGAGCCTCTCTGCCAGAAAAAATGTACGTAAATAAATAAATGAAACTTGATGCACTACATCAATGATTGCTTATGATCTTAGATTTAACACATTTTGCACATTTTAAACATTTCAAAATATACAAACTTGTTCTACGATTAATGTAATTGCAGAAATGAAATTCATATACAAAGTTATGGATGGACGGTTAAGATGCGATCTCGCACTCCATGAACTTTCCTGCATAGTAGCCGACCTGCAGAAAAACATGGAACAAAGAATTTGTTTACATAACAATTTCTAGGCAATCAAGTATTCAATTCAACCGATTACCAATCAATTTAATCAGATCTCGAGCAAATGTTCAACACATACTCGACTTTTGTGTAGAACCTGCAAAGAATTTTTCGTAATTAATCCAATTATAATTATTAATTATTGTTATTTCACCCCAGTTGAAAATTGCTCCTTCTGTGCGGGAAGGGTTAGTATAAATAAAATTAGTCTTCTCTTCGGAAACATTACTTACCCTAAAATACAAATTAGGAGAGCTATCAAGTGTGTTCCTGTGTTGCTCTCATATGCCACGCTAGTGTGTATGGCGCGATGGCACGACGGGCAGGTGGTGTTGCTGGACGTCGGCCCAACAGCTGCATCTGCAGGAAAAAAAAAATCCATTACAACAACATATACATGTGGCAATACTGGGTTTGAATTACAGAGAATGTAAATTACAGCATGTACAGTGGCGGCGATTAGGAAGGCGTGGGGAAGGGCAGTTGTCTCCTACTTTTTCCCTTCGCACCTTCGTCTATTACTGCTGTGTCTTGTCTACAAAGGGAAAGTAAACTTTCCTTGCCCCCGTTTTATTTATTTATTTACCTTCAACGGAGACAAGTCTCCAATTACATATTATCACATTACATGAACATTTACAACATACAAACCCATACTCGAGATCTCTCCCTTCTGCCTCCTTTACACACACACACATACATACATGCCCATAGATATTTAATACATAATACATTCACACACACGTTACATCTTGGTTTTTATTTATCGATTTGCTTTATCTTACTTCGCTTTTTGTGCAACTTTTGGTTAATTTTCGAACATGGGGATGAGTAATGATATAATGAAATTGATGAATGGACACTCACACACATCAATGTCTAGGTCGGGATTCGAACCCGGAATCCCTGGCCATTACATCTGGCAGAATTGTTAAAGGACCAGGAATTTTAAAGAAATTTAATTAATGTTCAGGAGAGAAAATCAGCAAGTGAAAATGGGTTCTGGATCGTAAAGAACCTTTTTATCTTAAAGTATTTCAATTCGTTCCAGGAACCTTTTTACCAGATCAATTTAAATAAGGTCCAGAAATTCTTCTTCCAACTGAATTTAAATACGGTCCAGAAACTCCTCTTCCAACTGAATTTAAATACGGTCCAGAAACTCTTCTTCCAACTGAATTTAAATACGGTCCAGAAACTCCTCTTCCAACTGAATTTAAATACGGTCCAGAAACTCCTCTTCCAACTGAATTTAAATACGGTCCAGAAACTCTTGTTCCAACTGAATTTAAATACGGTCCAGAAACTCCTCTTCCAACTGAATTTAAATACGGTCCAGAAACTCTTCTTCCAACTGAATTTAAATACGGTCCAGAAACTCTTCTTCCAACTGAATTTAAATACGGTCCAGAAACTCCTCTTCCAACTGAATTTAAATACGGTCCAGAAACTCTTCTTCCAACTCAATTTATATACGGTCCAGAAACTCTTCTTCCAACTGAATTTAAATACGGTCCAGAAACTCTTCTTCCAACTGATGTTAAATACCGTCCAGAAACTCTTCTTCCAACTGAATTTAAATACGGTCCAGAAACTCCTCTTCCAACTGAATTTAAATACGGTCCAGAAACTCTTCTTCCAACTGAATTTAAATACGGTCCAGAAACTCCTCTTCCAACTGAATTTAAATACGGTCCAGAAACTCTTCTTCCAACTGAATTTAAATACGGTCCAGAAACTCCTCTTCCAACTGAATTTAAATACGGTCCAGAAACTCTTCTTCCAACTGAATTTAAATAAGGTCCAGAAACTCCTCTTCCAACTGAATTTAAATACGGTCCAGAAACTCCTCTTCCAACTGAATTTAAATACGGTCCAGAAACTCTTCTTCCAACTGAATTTAAATACGGTCCAGAAACTCTTCTTCCAACTCAATTTATATACGGTCCAGAAACTCTTCTTCCAACTGAATTTAAATACGGTCCAGAAACTCTTCTTCCAACTGATGTTAAATACCGTCCAGAAACTCTTCTTCCAACTGAATTTAAATACGGTCCAGAAACTCCTCTTCCAACTGAATTTAAATACGGTCCAGAAATTCTTCTTCCAACTGAATTTAAGTACGGTCCAGAAACTCTTCTTCCAACTGAATTTAAATACGGTCCAGAAACTCCTCTTCCAACTGAATTTAAGTACGGTCCAGAAACTCTTCTTCCAACTGAATTTAAGTACGGTCCAGAAACTCTTCTTCCAACTGAATTTAAATACCGTCCAGAAACTCTTCTTCCAACTGAATTTAAATACGGTCCAGAAACTCCTCTTCCAACTGAATTTAAATACGGTCCAGAAACTATTCTTCCAACTGAATTAAAGTACGGTCCAGAAACTCTTCTTCCAACTGAATTTAAATACCGTCCAGAAACTCTTCTTCCAACTGAATTTAAATACGGTCCAGAAACTCTTCTTCCAACTGAATTTAAATACGGTCCAGAAACTCATCTTCCAACTGATTTTAAATACGGTCCAGAAACTCTTCTTCCAACTGAATTTAAATACGGTCCAGAAACTCTCCTTCCAACTGAATTTAAATAGGTCCAGAAACTCTTCTTCCAACTGAATTTAAATACGGTCCAGAAACTCTTCTTCCAACTGAATTTAAATACGGTCCAGAAACTACTCTTCCAACTGAATTTAAGTACGGTCCAGAAACTCTTCTTCCAACTGAATTTAAGTACGGTCCAGAAACTCTTCTTCCAACTGAATTTAAATACCGTCCAGAAACTCTTCTTCCAACTGAATTTAAATACGGTCCAGAAACTCTTCTTCCAACTGAATTTAAATACGGTCCAGAAACTCTTCTTCCAACTGAATTTAAATACGGTCCAGAAACTCTTCTTCCAACTGAATTTAAATACCGTCCAGAAACTCTTCTTCCAACTGAATTTAAATACGGTCTAGAAACTCTTCTTCCAACTGAATTTAAATACTGTCCAGAAACTCTTCTTCCAACTGAATTTAAATACCGTCCAGAAACTCTTCTTCCAATTGAATTTAAATACCGTCCAGAAACTCTTCTTCCAACGGAATTTAAATACGGTCCAGAAACTCCTCTTCCAACTGAATTTAAATACGGTCCAGAAACTCCTCTTCCAACTGAATTTAAATACGGTCCAGAAACTCTTCTTCCAACTGAATTTAAATACGGTCCAGAAACTCCTCTTCCAACTGAATTTAAATACGGTCCAGAAACTCTTCTTCCAACTGTATTTAAATACGGTCCAGAAACTCTTGTTCCAACTGAATTTAAGTACGGTCCAGAAATTCTTCTTCCAGCTGAATTTAAATACCGTCCAGAAACTCATCTTCCAACTGAATTTAAATACGGTCCAGAAACTCTTCTTCCAACTGAATTTAAATACGGTCCAGAAACTCTTCTTCCAACTGAATTTAAATACCGTCCAGAAACTCTTCTTCCAACATAATTTAAATACGGTCCAGAAACTCCTCTTCCAACTGAATTTAAATACGGTCCAGAAACTCGTCTTCCAACTGAATTTAAATACGGTCCAGAAACTCTTCTTCAAACTGAATTTAAATACGGTAGTAGTTATGCACCCGCGTAGAGTCCGATAGATCAATTGATTGGAAAAGATCGATCAAAGATCAATTGATGACCAAGCAGTGTGGGCAAGCAAGGGTGGGGGTTTTGAGCGTTTTGATTGGTTGTTGGGAAAAAGTGGGCGGGGCTTAATGATATGGACTTCCTGTTGTTAATGAGGAGATTGATAAGTGGGGGGCGTTTTCGGGACTTTGATAAGATTGCGGGTTTCCTGTTGTTATTGAGGACTTGATAAGGGTTTCCGGTGTTGATGAGATATATGTGTATTTTTGGGGGGCGTTTCCCGTTTGAGACCGTTGATGAGTCTGAGATTCCTGGAAATGTGTGTAACGGTTTTCTGTCTGAATAGAACATGTCCGAACATGTTTTGGGCGTAGGTTTGGATGAATTTGCAATTTCTGAGAGTCACGTGACTGTGACGTCACAAAATGGAAGTCACGTGACCAGATTATATTATTAAATATTATTATATTATTATTATGAATTGTTTTAATTTCTGTGACGCCATTTTGTTTCTTGTTACGCTATTTTGGCGTGTGACGTCATATATAAATTGGAGTACGTGTTTCCGGTGTTTGAAAACAGATGGCGTTGATGAGTCTGAAATTCTCGGATTATTATTATTATTATTATTATGAATTGTTTTAATTTCTGTGACGCCATTTTCTTCCTCTTAGGGGGGAGGAGGGAAAGTATTCGGGGTGTTTGTGGCTATTTTTTGGGGGGGCGTTTCCCGTTTTGAGACCGTTGATGAGTCTGAGATTCCTGGAAACGGGTGTAACGGTTTTCTGTCTGAATAGAACATGTCCGAACATGTTTTGGGCGTAGGTTTGGATGAATTTGCAAGTTCTGAGAGTCACGTGACTGTGACGTCACAAAATGGAAGTCACGTGACCAGATTATATTATTAAATATTATTATATTATTATTAAGAATTGTTTTAATTTCTGTGACGCCATTTTGTTTCTTGTTACGCTATTTTGGCGTGTGACGTCATATATAAATTGGAGTACGTGTTTCCGGTGTTTGAAAACAGATGGCGTTGATGAGTCTGAAATTCTCGGATTATTATTATTATTATTATTATTATGAATTTTTTTAATTTCTGTGACGCCATTTTCTTCCTCTTAGGGGGGAGGAGGGAAAGTATTCGGGGTGTTTGTGGCTATTTTATGGGGGGGTGTTTCCCGTTTTGAGACCGTTGATGAGTCTGAGATTCCTGGAAACGGGTGTAACGGTTTTCTGTCTGAATAGAACATGTCCGAACATGTTTTGGGCGTAGGTTTGGATGAATTTGTAATTTCTGGGTGGTGTAACGGTTCTGTGTGAACATGCCCGAACATGTTTTGGGCGTAGCCTTGTAGTTTGAAGTCTGTTTAACGGAAATGGTGACGTAGGAGGGAAAAAGGTATAAATAGAAAGGAAAGAGGATCTTAGTATCATGTGAGGATGGATGTAAGCGGTACACGTTTGTCTGATAATGGTGTGAATTTCTACGAGATCAGCTACGAAGAGTTCTGGGAACTTGTTCGGTCTTGCGGCGATCTGGACAGCGATCGAACGGCCCTGGATCGGTTGCTGAGTTATTTCCCGTTTATGTATGTAGCGATACCTGAATCTCCCTGGTGTGGATGTCACGTGGTCAACGGATCAGGAAAAATAATTCACCGTCGCTGCGAGACTTTGAAGGAGATAGAAGAGAGGAAAAGAAGAGGTGACGAGAGAACAGGATTTCCGAGTCACGGGTGTATCTGCGAACTACGTCGCAGGAAGGAAGAGTTGGGCGAAGCTTTGAAGAAGAGAGTGAAAGAGTGGCTTTCTTTGTTGGCAGACAGAAATTCCGTGTGGTGTTCTGGCTGTGATCGTCCATTGTTACTTAACTTAGAAGGTCATCCTTGTTTCCGTGTGGTTCCTCCCGAAGGTTTCGATTTTCGCAGACGGCTGTTCCCCGACGATCCTGAGGATAATCTGGCTGAACCTTTATCGCCGATACCAAGGACCCCGTCCCCTACAGTATCTGATTTTGAGAATATTCTGGCTGAACCTTCATACCCGATACCTACAGTATCATATGAGTTTTCTTTGTTCGACATATGAGAGTGTATACTTACCATACTCGTCTGATAGCAGGCGGTCCTTTTACCACCGATTATATGTCGGTGAATGCGAGATACAAGACTTACAGAAAGTGGCCAATAGGATTACGTCAGACTGCTGAAGAATTAGTCACTGCAGGTTTTTATTATTCAGGATTCAGTGATAGGGTAATATGTTTCCATTGTGGGTACGGAGTGTGTGATTGGACATCCGAAGATTGCCCGATTCTAGAACATTACCAGGCAATACCAGCCTGTGAATTACTGGCTCCGTACCAACAAACATGGTCTCAATTGGAATGATGGATGGCTACCGTACGAGAAATTAGAAGATCTTCTGTATTTAGTGCTTATGAATCAGCAAGTTTATGTTAAAGGTACGGAGAAAATGGAATGGGTGAAAACATTAGTGGGGAAAAAAGGTGAGGGTAAGATGACTGTATGCAATATCGAAGAACTTGAATGTCCAAAGTTAAGCAGTGTCAAAAACAGTTCAGAAAGTTTAAAATGTAAAGAACATGGTAAAGGTGAAAAAACCTGTGCAGTTGAGAATGTCTGGAAAATGTACACTTTTTATTGTAATAAATAAAAGAAATGTTCAAAATATACAAATGTTTTATTTATAATCGATAGTATGGATATAGAATAACACAAATGTTTTATTTACAATTGATGATATAGAAGGTTTACAATACCTGAAGGGTTATATTACAATACATAAAATAACAAAGACTGAATTACAATACATAAAAATAACAATGGTTCATTTACAATATGGAATAGATTTACAATGGATACTTTACAGCATCAGATACATAACATAAGTTATTTACAATATCAATGTGTGTCCAAGATTGTTCAGAAGATATATTTCAATCATCAGTTCGTTGTACCAAAGTACATAAAAATAGTTCAATACATCGGGTACTTCTTTTTTTTCTGAAACCATATTCTTTTTTATACAATATACAAAAGCCTCCATTTCGGGTTGTAATTTATGATAACGTTCGTTCATTAATTTTTGCAGAGGTCTGAAAAGATTACACATAAATAAATGTAGTTCAGAGGCTGTGAAAATGAAAGCATCCGGTGAATGATGTTGATACATCGAGATGCAACGTTTCCCGAAAAAATTTACACCACTAACGGTGATATTTCCAGTAACCAAATAATTGAATCGTCGACCAGTGTCGACGTAATTCAGTAAGTCAGATTTTAAAGCACACAGTTCTCTAATCTGTTTAGAATCGATGCGTACGGGTGATCTCCCCTGTTGCGAAAACTCCCACACCAAATTGAAAGGGGATTCTTTTTCGAATCCTATGGCTACGTACTTGTTTTTTTCCTAGTTCAGAAAATATGTGTTTGCAAGATAGAGATCTAAACATGCATCTACGTCATGTAGTTTAGGACACTCGATTTTGTCTGTGGAAAAACCAATTTCCCTACGTCTCTTTATGAAATCACAGTCAGTAGTCACATCCATTCCTTCGTCAGCCGTCTCGTTCTTGATAGTAACGGTTTCTAATTTAATAGGTTGCACACGTTTGCGAGGTTTACGTTTGGAAACATCATCCTTATGGGTCATGCGTGTCACAAGTTTGTCGTGTTTCTCCATTATAGAAGCCGCAGTAGGTTCCATGGTGTGTTCACTAGAACTGTCTCGATGGCACTGAGAGAAAGATACGCAGCACACATTTTAAATATATTTTTTCATGACACGAGCCCGGATCGTGTGGATAGAACAACACGTTTGTTCCCCTCTGGGACACTTGGAATGTGGTAAACATTTGAAGATCTGACGAAAACGGTGCAGGATATATCCATCTTTACTGATACCTGATGGAAATGTCTGGATGAAATCCTTGGTTGTAACGTGACGTGCTTTGTAATAAGCATACACGCAACAGTAATGACCGCATGTTGTGGCCAATATCCCCTGTAGGGGAATGCTGTTGTAAGTCCAGACCGAGGAATGACTGTTCAGGAAAGTTACGAATTCTTGATAGAAAGGATGAAATCCGTATGAATCGAAATACTCGGCCACATTGTTTTTGTCGAAATAGAAGGCCACCCAGTGTGTACCCCGGGAGTCGGACTTGTCAGTGTTTGCGATGACCAAGGCTGGCTTAGGAAACGTCCGAGGTAAAAGATCTCTCGGGTAAACACCGTAAAAAATGTTTGTGGTGGAACAGTTACGAGATAGAATCTGTCTGATCTGCGACGTGTTCATGCTGCTTATGTTTTCAATAATGTATAATAATGTGTCTGTCTTTGGTCATTTCTATGCTTCCTGGGCTGTTGTCAAGTAGTTCGGGAAACAATTGTATGTTCACAGGTTTTGAAGTTGTCACTTTCGAAGAAACACTACTATGCTTCATAGTACGGGTTATCACTTTGGTGGGTTTTTCCATCACAAGCAGTATAATGTTTACATAAGAGCTATTTCGGTAACACTGTGAGTCAGAAACACAGGCACACATATTTATGGAAAATTCGGTCTCACTGATGGAGGATGACACTTCTATCTTTAGGTATATCTACTGCAGATTCAAATTCAGCATACAAAAGGCATGTTATATTTTCCGACAGCTGAGGAGAAAACTGCATCTCGGCTCCGATGATGCCTTGTTCCTGGAGACTGGTGTGCGTGTCGTTTCCTGAAGAGTCTGGCGTTATGTCGTAAATCAGAAAAAAGAATCCGTTCTCGAACATTTTCCGTGTGATCTGGTGTCCGTAATTTGAGTGGTGAATGCCTGTACCGGAAAATAGAGTTTGATAGGCACGTGTTATCAATCCGCTGTTTCCTCCTGTGGTGATTTGTAAACGTTCGGAAGGTACGAGTTCTCCATTTTTCACAAGATGGAAAGAAGTCGAACGGATTTTTCTTACTGTCTCCGAGAAAGCTGGCGGTGGATACCATAGCAAAAAGAACAACATTCGGAAAAGGACCTTGAAAAGCATTATCGATCGAAATCTGTTGCGTTCCGGCGACGTAAGAATAAGCTTTGATGACGCTTCTGGTGAACGGATAATGAGCAGGAGCGTAAGTGAGTGCTCTGTCTATGGCCAAACTGGTGGTAGGAGTAGGAATGATGTGATTTATTTCGAGAACAGCCTTTAAAATTTTTATTCTGACTGTAGGTGATGTCTGGTCTCCCCAGATGTAAAAAGCGTCACGTGATCTAGCTAGATCGATGCGTACTTCAACACCGTTGATCAGGTATTTAGACTGGTGGAAGAAATCTATGTGAAGTTTTCCCATAAGGTCGACCACGGCTGTCACTTCCGTAGGATTTCCGGTCGTCGGAACATACTGGAAAAATTTTTTTCTTGTGGTGAAACCTGTGTTGTCGGCAGTGATTTCATCTTGATGTTCAGGTGTGTCCAAATACCACATGGCATTCGTGAGATGCGTGTTTGCGGCATCGCTTCCGTAATTGATAGCTGCTTCGAAGATCGCTTTATATGCGTAATTGTTATCGGCGGTTGTTACAGCAATGCCGTTGAGAGTCACTGTACATTGGGAAAAGAGTGAATGGAGAAGATAATTCACGACCCCGCAGTTTTTTGTGAGGGCATTTTCGGTTTCGGAAGCACTCATGGGACTTCCATCCTGTTTAACCATTTGCGTTTGCAGACGGAGATAGGCAGATGAAAGATCGAGAAAATCAGTTCCTGCCGCCGGTATGACAAACTGAATTATATTCTGATTATCGATGGAAGCGATAGGCTTGTAGGTGGCTGTGTACGTTTTTTCCACATTTTGCTGAATAGGTTTTTTCCGGAAGAGGTCGAACTGCGAGATCATGCACATGTTATCCTCCATCATTATCCAAAAATATCTTTCCCTGAGACCTTCTGTTTGATTTTTCTTTTACGTGTTCTCCTAGATTTTGCGGATGTTTTCCTTCGTTTTTTGGATGCTTGTTTTTTACGGATCGTAGATGTTCTAATACGGGTGGCTGAACGTTTTAACATCAACTGAGCAATTCTTGTTGCAGGTTTTGTTCTTATACCAGAACCTACCAGAGAGTCGATTTTTCGTTGTGCTTTACTTTGAAGATTTTGACCTGCTTCACGTACCCGTTGACGAACAATAGTTTTCGGTGTTTGTTGGTTTGTTGCAATGTCGGTGATAATGTTAGCGCCTGTTTTTAAAGCTTCTCTTCCGATCGCCTTTGCACCGCTCCAGAGTAGAGGTTTCACCATTCTAAACAGTCCTGCGAAAAGTGACCCCAATCCTCTCCCTTTTTGATTTCTAGTTGAACGGTAGATGGGGCCAATTCCTCCACGGATTTGGTTACTGTAATATTCGGTCTGCGAATTCATGATGATTCATTCGCTTTTCGACAAAGACTGAGACAAATAGCTGTCTACTGTTTTTTAAAAGGACTTTGCTTTTCTACGAAAATGTAAAACAGCGATTGTGGGTACGGAGCCAGTTCTCAAAGGTAAGAAATTTCCTTTTCTATCGTACAACGCAATTTCTATTGTTTCGAAAGAGGCTTTATCCAAAGTAACGTAATGAATCGGGTCGAATGATTGATGGGCTACGGGTACTGTGCAAGACGTATTTGTGTCCGAACACTGTTTTCGGGTAAGACGCAAGAGACGTACCATTTCTCCCCCGACCAATTGTTGTTTCACCAGATCGGAGTAAATAAATATATATGGGTTTTTATCCACAACACTATTGGACATTGCGTGCGTAGAATAAATAGATTTCAATATGTCATATCGAAATTTAGCATAGTCATCAGTTTCGTCTATGGGTGTAACGGTATTTGTTGGAGCATCGTCAGGTTCAGGCTTCGGAACCCCTATCACGGATAGATGTTTGTACACGGCCTGTTTGAAGAAAAACCTGAGATGAGTAGGAACAGCTACATTAGCAGGGTCTGTTTTCAGGAAATAAATCAGATCCTCTATCGTATATGTTGTTGCAGGAAAATAAAATGGTTGTTCGTTAATATAAAGTGTGTTATCCGTACAGGTAGTAGATCCAAATGTTCCCCATTGCGGTTCCGTCAAAAAATGCCAGAATTTCTCGAGAACGGATCTCCTTATTTCCAGGTCGTCGGGGAGAGATTCGATGATGGTAGAGACTAGGTCCTCAGCACTTGCATATGTCCGAACAGGAAGAGTTAACATTCCAGAATCAGTTTCCAAAACATTGTCGTATAGAGTTGAATAATGTAGTTCTGCCAATCCGACTTCCCACAATTCTGGAGACAGATCGATCCGTTTAGCAAGTTTTACGGTGAAATGGGTGAGTGTGTTGTCTGGAAAATATTCCTCCGATGCAGATGATAGGAGGTAAACGTAGAAATTATCGTCCATTCTCGCCGAACACAGAGGACTCACTGGATCGCAGTAACGTCATATTTTGATATAAATATGTTTTGGAAATTATTTTCCCGATAACTGTTTTACGGAAGATGCCTTGATCCATGAATCGAAACTAGGTGGATATCCGAGCCAACGAACCAGGTATTCCAAATTTTTTCCTTTTCCCCGGGTGTTCAAAATTTTGTCAATTTTATACTCTTCGTCAGGATCCGAATAAACTTTCTGCAGTTCATGTTTGTAAAATGTACCTTTTACTGGATCTTCATTTAAGTCATCTAATATGTATACAGGTACAGGTGTTCGCTGAACAAGGGAATGGATTTTGAAAAGTTCTCGTGACCACGTTTGTTCGTATCCCTTCTCGAAATGTCCTTTGACGACAGAAATTCGTACAATATCACCTACATTAAGATCTGAAGAAGGTTGTGAAACATGTTTGTCAGGTTTGTTAAGACGTTTCCACACAATGTAAACGTTTGTTTCGTTGACATCTCGAGGGGCCATTCCTATGGAACTGTGGATTGCTGTATTGTAACCTTCGAGAAGTTGCGGTAAAATATCTACATAGCGTCTTGTCTGTTTTGAGGTGAAATATTTCCACATCCGTTCTTTTAATGTTCTGTTGAAACGTTCCACTACACTCGCTTTCACAGGATAATTTGTTGCTGTCGAGAATTGTACATGTTCATTTTTTAAAAATTTCTGGAATGTAGAATTTGTAAATTCCGTTCCTTGGTCGGTCTGTAGTGTAACAGGTTTCCGTCTGTTTTCTTCGAAAATAGTTTTGAAAGCTTCGGTTACCGAATTGCTTGTTTTATTTTTTAGCGGTAATGCAAAGGCATATTTTGAAAATACGTCGATCACTGTCAGAAGATATTTGTATCCGTCGTTATGTTTTTGTATCGATGTCATGTCGTTGAGATCAGCTTCCCAAAGCATGTCTATGTTCCATACATTGTAATGATTTCGAGGAAACCTTTTTCTCGCAGATTTGTGGAGAGTGTAGGTTTTCTGATGCATCAGCCATTTTTTCACCGTATCGCGGGATATATTTTTATCCCGTACCGCTTTCCACAGACGATCTACAGATGAGAATGAACCATGGTGTCGGGGATCGTAATATATTTTGGTGAGAATTTTATTGTGTTTCAACTTAGAGACTCCCATGACCGATCTCTCTGTCTACGGCTTTTTCTCAGAGGAACCAGTTTGTAAGCGTCAGGTGTTCTCAGAAAAGGTGTAGTTTTCCTGGAAACACGGACTGTCACTTTCTTCTTCTTCTTCTTCTGTCGATGAGACGGTCCAGGGCTTTCCGTTGGCGACGATGAGAAGTTCAACGTTTTCGGATCCGGAAGTGTTTTTTCCTGACGTTCGTTTATCAAATGTTGTGCCGTGGATTGGTACTCATCGATGATATTCTGTAACTGATGACGTGCATTACGGGGTAATGTCTCTGCCAGGTTCTCAGGAAAATACGTCGATTCTGGTGAAATAGTAGAAGAACCGTCGTTATCTTGAACAATAGGAATCTGTAATGGTTCTTTGGATTTTCGACTCAGCCATAAATACTCGTCCAGTTCCTTTCTGTAAAGACGCCATTTTTGATCGTCTGATATATTTTTCATTTTTAGAATATCATTCATCTTCTTATCTAGAACGGATAATTTTTGAGTTATAGACAATTCGGAACCACGAATACGTGCTAACTGTTCCGGTGAAAGGACGATCATCTTTTTGTAAGAAGATGTCATTTCTCAATGAGGAATGAGAGTACCGAGAAGACCCGATAACAAGGAGCCTAGAAGTAAAGGTAGAAATCCTCCTTTCTGAACAAGAAGCTTTCTGCGTTTCTCGATGTTCACTTTCGGTTTCACTAGATTGCGTATGACCGACTTGTAAGGTGTCAGACGACGTTTTGCGCACGGTTTAATTTTCACGTTTCCTTTTAAAACGTTCAGGCAGCATTCGCTGATGAAACGTATCGTTTTTTTCGGAGCACTTTTCAATAATGATTTACGGATTTTGGGCGGTGAATTTTTCAACACGTGCAAGAAAGGTGAATGTTTCTTGAAAGAAGTGGAATGTCTATTCCTGTTAGAACGTGAGTTGGTACGTGTCTTCCTCGTTTTCCTCATCTCGATGTTTTAAACAATCCTGAGGAAGATATACAGTTGAGTAATTCTGGTTGAAAACGTCTGTCTGATAACGTAAAGGATCCGGTGTTGACTGTGAGAGATCAATATACAAATAACTGTAAGGTTGTGCGGTAGCATCTATATATACTTTTTCGAGTTCCTTCATGCGGTGAGGATGAAGTTGTCTTGCAAAAACAGTGAATTGGTTCATATCTCGAGGATTTTTAAAAATAACAAAGTGCTTCACGTTCAACGAAATGTCCCTGCAATTTTTTCCTTGGTGAAAAAGATTCTGTGTTATGAACACCACCGAAATGTTTTTGTGATGGCTACCTTTTGTGAAAAGGTCGGCGACTTTTTCCCCTTGTGCAACCATCATAAGATCATCCAGGATTATAAGTGTAGGAGTTTTTCCGTTCCACGACTGCCAATCGACGATACCTTTATGATATTGCACATCTCGAAGACTTTGTGGAATACTGTTCTCCTGATCGTAACACCATATGATTTTCTTGACGGATCCTTCTACAAGATGAACGATGGAATCGACCATATTTGTCACAAAAGTAGTTTTTCCACTTCCTGATGCTCCGCAAACCATCATGGTGAAAGGATGAGAAAGTTTAGGAATCATGCTGAAGAAACGTCTTACAGATTCTGAAGAAAAATGAAGGTCTGGCAGTCTGCAAACACGTTTTATATCAGCCCTCGAAGGGTTCGAACTCTGGACCGTTACAGACATATTTTAATCTGCACAGTATCCGAAAGGAAACGATAAATGTTCATGGTCGAATTGTCGTTTCAACAATACTGGCTGAAACAGCTTTTTTTCATTTGTACTGATGACTTGGAACTGTTTTGTTCTTCTGATTCGGAAAATATTTTCGACCATAACTTCAGGTTTCTCATTGTTTATCATGTCGCACATGGTATCGAAATTAATCAATTCTGATGTGGAGGTATTCAATGTAATCCCTTTCACTTTACAGATATACTGTGCTTCGGAGAACGGTTTTGTTATTTTCATGCTGTAACTTTTCGGTCCCGTTGAAACAAACTGTTCACAAACCGCATCGGTGCCGAAATCTGCCAATTCATCGGTGAGTTCTCCTAGTGCGTCACCTGTCTGGGGATGGTATTCCATTTCAGGACTATCTATGTAAATTACTGAATCTGTATCACAATAACATACCCTGTCACCCAATTTTTCTAGAAGTTCATAAAGTTTCAGACGAGCATGACATGTTGTGAAGGCAGCGATAGGAACGTTTACTTTCCTGTTCTGACTGACTGCCTCTTCAACATATTTCCAGTTCACTAAAACGGTGTCCTGATTGATGAATACGACTCCTCCGATTATGATATTTGGGTCAATCATTTTATCGAGGAAATCCTTCGATTCCTTGATGATGGCTGTCTGGGAAAGATTGTCCCGTTGGCAGAACTTGCCCCATAAAGAATTAAGGCAGAGTTTAGCCATAGTACGTTTCCCGGGATTGACTTCGATACTGTTTTCTTCCAGCAGAATACCCTCCTTATCGAAATATTCCTGTATGTATTTCTGCTTATCCTCGTCGTTCTGACACCATGAAGGCCACCCGCTCGCTTCCTGTTTTATTTTCAAGAAGGTGTTGACATAACCAGAAAAAAGTCCTCCAGTCTTTGTGACAGGGTCGTACATCGATGTTTCATACTTCCACACTTCCGACACTGACAGTACTTTGTAGCCTAAACTGCAAGCTTTACGCACCTCGGCTATGACCCAAGTTCCTGAAAGTACACGTTGATCATCAGAATGGCTGCATGTACCTTCACATTTTAATCTAAAAGCACATTCCTTGCACAATACAAACATCAGTTTTCCGTGCATTTTTGTAGGTAAAACAGGATGTAAAAGGGTTTTCGGTGGCAGAATAGTACATTTGATGAGTCCCTCCATGTTCAAAACCTCATTTACCGGAGGAATAGAATTTCCTAGAAATATTGTAGGATGTCCGACAGGATAGGCACAGTATTTGTTCACATAAGGGTACAAACTTGTAAAATCGTTGTACTGCAATTTCTCGTTTTCTTTGATCTTGTAATAAGTCCTGACTGTTTCAACTCTTCCTCCATATAAGGCGTCTCGTGGATTCAAAGGAATGCAGCAAACAATAGGATGTGTCGATAAATATCTATTCAGTTCAGGATCTGCTTTCAATATTTTGTTGAAATCGCATTCCCACATAGTGACGACATGGTATCCTTCAGAACGTAAAGCCGCAAGTTTACGACATGTTGTCTCGTATCTGAAGGCTGCAGTGTTCAACATGTCACTGTGTTTCTGACTGTTACTATCCTGATCGGTTTCATCGTCATCTTTCGGATACATATCCCTGTTAACGGATATGCAACGTTGACAACCATGCCAGTAACAGCCCAGGGCCTCATACACTGTTTTCGTCTCCTCGTGATAACCGTCCACTCTGTAACGTCCTCCTATGACATATTTTTCACGAGTACGTCCGCTGTGAAGAAGTATTACATCATTCTGTTCTTCAACGTAGGTCAGCCATTTCAATGCAAACTTCGACATCTGATCTGCATGATGGTAACCTCCTTTAGGAATTATTCCTATAGTGTTAGCAGGCATAAATTTCTGTCTGTAAATTAGTGAACAGGCAGATGCTATTGTGAGGCAATCCTTGAAAATGTCTATTTTGCATATGTCTAGGAAATTCTGTCTCAGCTTCAGACATCCTTGTCTCAACAGGGTAACATCCTTGATGCAGTATTGGAGAAGTTGGTTTCTGTTGTTGAAAGGTATGTTTCGCATGCATTCGACGTCATACCAAGACATGAAACGGTGTTGATCTTCAACTGTTTTCATGTATTCATAACCGTATGCAGAAGGAGGAGGCATCGGTCCAATGTAATTTCTGTTCTTGTAGGTGTTCCACAAATGCGGATAATATCCTTTCTGAACAGGCAAACCGAAAAGTTTCGAAAAGCCTGCAAGATTTGTCTGAACGTAGTTGAGACTGTCACACAAAATGAAGATTTTGGTATGTCATGCTGATGATTTTGGTACCATCTAAGATGACACGAGGTTTCATTTCTCTCTCCAACATTCTCCGTAATAAAAATGTACAATCGTAACCTCGTGCATTATGTGCACAGATGGTTATGTCGGAAAACTTATGCTGCAATTCCAAATAGGACAGAAATGTGTCTACAGGGTCATCCCAGAATATAAACTCTCTTGTTCCACAAACAGAACACGGAACTGTTAAATCCTCTTTTTTGTAACATGCGTGACAGGCCGTCTGCACCACAATAAGATTCGGAACGTGAAGAAAAGTTTTTTCTTTCTCAAAATAAGGAATGTCAGTGTAGCATTCAAAGTCGTAAAACACAAATAGAAATTTTGAGTTCTGTTTAGGTTTCGGTATAGACATGTAACAGAAATGATTTACAGGTTTCACACAATTACATACCGTACAATATTTCATGTTGCATCTATGTACTTTCTCATATCTATTGTTCGTGAGAATAATTCTGAAACATCGGGGACACTGTTGGATTTCGCTGCAGACAGTACCGTTACGGAACGGTGTAGAAACATGATTTGTGAAGCAGTTCTCATTTTTGAAAATTCTGTTACATGTTTGACATATTCTACGAACACCCTGTTCAGGCACACACGGTGGAGTTGAACGGCACATAGAACATAACTGTTTACACAGATGGTTATGAGCTTTCTGAAATATGAGTTCGTTACACCCGCGACATTCTTGTTTTGCCGCAAATGCTCCAACACGGTTCACTATCACATCATAATGCTGTCTCAGGTTATCGTAGAGAAGATATATAAATTTGGAAGCGTTTTCAACCTGTCCTTCAAACAAAACATCTTTAACGTCACGAAGATTGTTGTATACAATAATTTTATATTCTGGGAGAACTTGCTGAAATTTTCTCAGTTCGGGAATTCCACTTCCGACACACGTATTGTCTGTCAGATCTACATCTGCTTTTCGCATAATTTCGAAAACAGGTTTGAGGAGATTTCTGTTTTTTCTGTATTGAGTATAGGAAGGATCGTTATCAGCATAGGCTTTCCCTATGACCAGCGCTTCAGCTAAACAGAGTGGTTTTTTTCTATTTGGCACACCGACGATACTTCTTTTTCGAGTGCTTAACATATAATTAGGTAAACAATATGTTCGATTACCCCCACCACCTCCAACAGGTATATTGACATGGTCTGCTCGTAAAATTAAACGATCTGTAGCAGTGAAGGTTTTCGCACTTTGTAGTATTTTGTACATAATGTTCCACACCATATCACTATGCAACTGATCACATCTATGCCACCCGATGTAAATATCTTTCACAGTTGGGTCAGATATGTTAGACAAAGTTAAACCTATTTTGTCTTCATCCTTGGTGTCTTTTTTAACGTAGATGAGAAGATTTTCAACACCTTCGCGAATCCAAGTGTGAGGATCGACATTTTCTGGTGGGTGTGAGAAACTGAATTCAACACGTCGTCCCTTGGAACGGAATTTAGGATATTCACGTTCTTGAATGTTATGTAATGTTATATTTCCTATCTGTTCACGAGACACTGAAGCACGTTTCCTTTTCTTACCTTTCCCATTTGATGGCTGTTCTGCTGGGGGGTCCGGTCTCCATGATGGTCCTGGCAAAGGCTCCGGGTGTGATCTGGATGCAGCGTTAGTTCCTGTGTCGGATGCCTGCGTCTCATTTTTGACTCGGGATACAGGATCAGGTGTCGACGGGGGGCCTGGGGACTCTTCGGGAATACCTGTCCATCCTCCTTCTGCTGGTGGGTCCGGTCTCCATGACGGTCCTGGCAAAGGCTCCGGGTGTGATCTGGATGCAGCGTTAGTTCCTGTGTCGGATGCCTGCGACTCCTTGGTGACTCGGGATACAGGATCAGGTGTCGATGGGGGGCCTGGGGACTCTTCGGGAATATCTGTCCATCCTCCTCCTGAAAGATCGGGTGCGGATGTTGTCACTGTCCGTAGTAAGTGGTCATACTCCTCGACCAATGAGATATTTTCTCCCGCGATGATTTTCTGCGCAATGTTCGCCAACACTTCCCGTAATTGTGCAGATGTTGTGTAATATCCGTCACGATATAGCACTAACAGATCGTCAGCGGATAACTGTACGTCCATGATCGTACAATGATTATTTCACGAAGACTGTCTTGTGGAGAGAACGCCGTTCTTTATATACGCAAGCATGACGCAACAGTTATCTCCGATCCTAACGGTTCTACTGACCCTATGTAATTATCCTGGAAATGGTTAACCGTCTTCACCACATGTTTTCCTCGTAGATATCGCTATGTAACGGTTTTCAAGTTTATCTGTAAACACAGGATGTAGATAAATTCTTAACGAAGGATTGCCTGAAATGTTTATCTATCGACAAAAGAAGAAGGACGTAGATGAGAAAATAGCTCGGCTCCTAATTGAGCTAGACCGGAAGTGATGACAAATTCGTAATCTGCACGTCGAGACCCTTTCAGTAGAGTGGTCGGAAGGGGGTCTACGATTGAAAATAAAGAAAGTAGGAAACGGCCGGTCCTAGAACAATGAAACCTAGTTCACCGGAAAGAGGCCTTCACTCCGAGTCCAACAAGCTATCAATCATCCTCCTAGGTCAATTAGGAGTCGAGATATAGCGATTTTAAGTTTGAAGGTCATTTCAAGGTCAAGTTGTCCAATCGATAGATCTCGAGGCGTAGAATCCGAATATGGTGTCATTTCCGGTCTAGCACTTCCGGTTACCGAGATATCCGGGTTTGAAGTTTCAAGGTCAACGTCAAGGTCAAGGTCATCTCAAGGTTAAGGTCAAGGTCATCTCAAGGTCAAGGTCAAGGTCATCTCAAGGTCAAGGTCAAGGTCATCTCAAGGTCAAGGTCAAGGTCAAGGTCATCTCAAGGTCAAGGTCATCTCAAGGTCAAGGTCATCTCAAGGTCAAGGTCAAGGTCATCTCAAGGTCAAGGTCAAGGTGTATATGTATATGTAATATATATATATACTCTGACATATGTGTGTGTGTGATATATATATATATATACACACTGTTATTAGCGGTCATTAACTTACGGTTACAAAGGTATACGGTTTTACACTTTAACCATGAGTTATGTGTGTTAGCTGGTTCTGTGACATACTGCGAATGGTTTGTCATTCTCGTTAGCAGAATATGATACCGCTATCCACCCACTTCCGTACAGAGATATCAACATCCACCCATTTCCTTACAGAGATATCAACATCCACCCATTTCCTTTTGATATTGCGAATGGAAAATGAAACTTGTCGAATACACTGACAGTGTTTGTTCTGACATCTTATAGAAGCCATCAAGAATATGGAGAGAGAGAACTTTGTAAGTATTCCAAGTAAATAATTAACATAATCATTTTTTGTATATATATTCAATATATGTTTATTATTTCCATTTATTCAAAATACATATATGGATCAGAAAAAACAGTGTTACTCTGCACACATGTCAAGTTATGTACATTACATATATAGAAATAACGAAAATTGAATAAGATGATTAGTGTGTTAGCATTGTTAGTTTCTAGTTATCCAATTTTCGTTTTTTCAAAATCTCTAGCATCCTCTTCTCCATTTCACCTTCTGTACCCCCCATTTTATCTATACCTCTCTGCTTCCGCACACCTTTGAAAACTTCCATCAGTTCAAAACACACTTTCATGCTGAAGTGGGATGGTACATAGACAGCTTTTTTTGAATTTTCAATAAACCCCTCGAACACCGGACTTGTTTGTTTCTTCTCAAATATGTACGTGAACAGCTTGACGAGGTTGTCGAGCCTAACCTCCATATCCTTGCACATCTCTTCCAGATTTTCCAACAACTCTCCAGCTAAACCATTCTCCTCGCAAAAATCTACAAAGCACGCAATCTGCTTCTCAGCCTGCTTCGCATGGGTCTTGCTCCATAGATTCCTTCTCTCACCTCCACTTTCAGCTTCATTTTTAACATTCGCGTGTAGGAGGTCAAATTCGAACGGTAGGGATGCCATCTGGAAATAAAAAACAAAAAGTAAGACATATGTTTTTTTGTTTTCAGCAAAAGTTTTTCACCATAGGCAACATGATGCAGACACAGTTCATATTAATGCAGATATTCGGTGTGATGACGGGTACGGAAGAGACGTTTCTCAGAAAAATAAGGAATATATTGGCGAAATATCACAGGATAAATCAGCAAAACAGAAATTTCTTCAAGCAACAAATAGACGTCATGAGGGGACAGTTGGACCAGATGGAAGAGGAGCTGGACCGGAGATTCGGTACTCATGATATGCAGAACGAGATTCTGGACGAGTGCCGTACCCACCAAAAAGGGTAAATACCATATTTTATAATACAATATTTTGACACGTCTATTATATTGGAATACATTTTTTCTGGAATTCTCAAATTATAATTTCTTATACACGGATATTTACAATTTTTCGATTAAAGTATCTGATAATTCCCGATTCACACATAGAAACATACTAAATTTAAACATTTTAATCATTACTAATTCGTTCTATATATTTATATGCATTTTCTCACAAAATATTTCTATCTATTTACAGGTTCGATACTCTCCGAAAAAGACATGTAAGACGTTACCAGCATCTAGAATCAGGGAAGAGTTTAAGACGAAAACAAACTTCTTCATCTTCCACAACAGTAAACCCCCCACCCCCTCTGTCTCGAATGCCTACGTCTCCGTCACCTTTGGACCGTTCCAAACCTTCTACGTCTACTACTCACACTCTTACTACAGAACCCGTGCCTCTCGAACCTGCAGCTCTTCCACAAATTCCCCCTCCGAGTTCTGCTCTATTGTTCGGACGCCTGTCCTCCCCCCTGATACCGAATGCTGGTAACTCTACTACTTCACTATCTTCGGGTGGAAATAACCCCCAACCGGAGATAGTGGAGATACTTTCCGGAGAAGAAGGAGCTCAACAGGTATAAGTACCGAATCTCTGGTGAGTTTTCTGTTTTTATATTCTATCGCTTCTAACTTTGTATTCATAGCTCATTTTAAATATATATGTACACGTTCATTACTATTTTTAAATATCGATCTTTTTTTATTTTACCCTCAGTTTCGGAAATTATACCTACGCCGGAATACAGAACAAAAACAATATGCTTTCTCACCGTTCACTCTTCGTCAATTTCTGAGGTGTCCGTCTCTTCTATGATATCTGGGTACCGCCGTGTCGGTGGGGTTCTACTTCCGGAAAACTGTTCCTCCACTTTGTATATGCTGGAAAGAAAAATGAATATTCTTTTTAGTCCACTTATTGTCGGATCGTTACCGTACTCCAGTAATTCCGCAGGATCCAAAACATGGCCGTTCACACCCATTACCGTGCCTATCGACTCGTTTAACATTATACCGGTGTGGAACCATTTGAAAATCTCGTTCAACGGATATACAGAGTCTCGGTAACTTTTTCGAAACATCTGCATTAACGTTGAAACGTCACAGTAATCATCTATCATGTAGGACTTGTGGCACCCTACTCGGTAGACACGTGGGATTTCCTCACTAACTAGCTCCTCCAAATTCTCATAGCGAACCATCTCGATGCCTGAAACAGAATGTCTCAAGTTCTCGCCGGCTCCCATCAGATATTTTGTGGCAACACATTGAGGAGGAACATGCAGATAATCTACATTTATATGCTCGGAATTTAACTCCGTCTCTGTTTCCTGGCATATACAGTTAGTTGAGGTAACCCCCGTAACTACAATGAACGGCCCTGCCTGGTACCCGCGTGCAGCTATATCATCTGCTACTTTCTCCGACCACACACAGTACGGTAAGTGGCTGTACACGGGAGCTCTTTCTGTAACAAAATGTGTCTCGCATAATCCGTGCGTACGATGTTGGGAATAGAACATACTGATCGCAAATCCGTCATTGTCCAATTCCAAAGATCTTTCACGCGATACATTCCTGCTGTAATATGTGACCAGAAGAGATTCTCGGAATCTTACAGGTGCATCTATAATCAGCAACTCACAATTCTTCCCACCAGACAATTTTGGTTTGACCGACGACTTCACTTTCCCTAGACCAGAAATCGTAGCAGGGTATGCCAGACACGTTGTTTTACATGGAGAGTACTCCGTATAGCCATATAAGGGGTTAGACACAACATTCTTCAGAATATTCTGTTTCCTCCTCCTCCTTGAATGTTTACCGTCATCATCGATACGTTTTCCTCTACAACGTTTTAGTTTCTCGTATACATGATGGGCGGCATTTTTTTCCTCCCAACTACGTCGAAATTCTGCTTCGCTAATACAACTACCCTCATACCATTTCTCTTCCGTACTCCCACCTGGACGTATCGATGATTCCGGTAAACTTTCAGGAGCAGGTACGTCACTACTACAATCCGAAACTGGTTCAGCTGGGGATAATTTTCCAATCACCCCACCGAAAAACGTCAACACCCAGGACACCAAACCCATCATACTTACCTTCGAATAGCGGTTCTATCGCTTCCTCCGGTAACAACTATCTCCAATCATGTACACAGCTGAAGATGTCTGGTGAATAGTGAAATTCAAACACAACGGAACTTTTTATATACCTACCTACCCCTCCTCTTCCTCGCTGATAACTTCTCCCTGAAGTTCCTTGCGCATCCTCTCGCGCAGAGCGTCGAGTGCCCACGTACCTCGTCGATCCTCCTCCCCCGGTATCACATACACATCCACCTCTTCGGAGAAACGTAATGTTTTCTTTTCTTTCCTTCCGTTCTCCATCCAGCAAAAACAGTATCACATTTTCTCTATCTTTGCATAACCAGCACATGTTCCTACACAAATAGCATTTATCTAAACTAAACTCATAACCAACGCCCCTAAAAACCAATTACACACATCCGCTCTTTTCCTTTTTCCCGCTCTCCATTCCGCCGCCTACTAACGTATCCTGCACACAGTCATACCTTATCAACGTTCCCACAAACTTCTACACGCCCATTCCAAGAAACATCCGACATGTCCCAACACGTGTTCCACAATCTCTCCATATCATTTCAACATCCCAACACATTTCCTTTCCAACTCCTTTATCTTCTCAACAGTCCACTCTTATCAACTTCAACAGTCATTTACGCCCCCAACCGAAACGGAAACCCATATCATGGTTCACTTCCTCAATAACAACAGGAAACCCCAACCCATATCAACATTCCCAGAAAACCGTCACCTCATCATTAACAACAGGAAACCATCTTATCAATTCCCCCACAGACTTTTCCTCCTCCCCCCAATCAAAACACTCCTCACAAATTAATCACAACCCATTCAATGACGTCACACCAATCAAATCCCTCCTAACAAAATAAACCCCACCCATTTATGACGTCATCACCCAAAACACCCACCCTTGCTTGCCCACACTGCTTGGTCATCAATTGATCTGTGATCGATCTTTTCCAATCAATTGATTTATCGGACTCTACGCGGGTGCATAACTACTACGGTCCAGAAACTCTTCTTCCAACTGAATTTAAATACGGTCCAGAAACTCTTCTTCCAACTGAATTTAAATACCGTCCAGAAACTCTTCTTCCAACTGAATTTAAATACCGTCCAGAAACTCTTCTTCCAACTGAATTTAAATACGGTCCAGAAACTCCTCTTCCAACTGAATTTAAATACGGTCCAGAAACTCTTCTTCCAACTGAATTTAGATACGGTCCAGAAACTCTTCTTACAACTGAATTTAAATACGGTCCAGAAACTCTTCTTCCAACTGAATTTAAATATTGTCCAGAAACTCTTCTTCCAACGGAATTTAAATACGGTCCAGAAACTCTTCTTCCAACTGAATTTAAATACGGTCCAGAAACTCCTCTTCCAACTGAATTTAAATACGGTCTAGAAACTCTTCTTCCAACTGAATTTAAATACGGTCCAGAAACTCCTCTTCCAACTGAATTTAAATACGGTCTAGAAACTCTTCTTCAACTGAATTTAAATACGGTCCAGAAAATCTTCTTCCAACTGAATTTAAATACGGTCCAGAAACTCCTCTTCCAACTGAATTTAAATACGGTCCAGAAACTCCTCTTCCAACTGAATTTAAATACGGTCCAGAAACTCTTCTTCCAACTGAATTTAAATACGTTCCAGAAACTCTTCTTCCAACTGAATTTAAATACGGTCCAGAAACTCCTCTTCCAACTGAATTTAAATACGGTCCAGAAACTCTTCTTCCAACTGAATTTAAATACGGTCCAGAAACTCTTCTTCCAACTGAATTTAAATACGGTCCAGAAACTCCTATTCCAACTGAATTTAAATACGGTCCAGAAACTCCTCTTCCAACTGAATTTAAATTCGATCCAGAAACTCTTCTTCCAACTGAATTTAAATACGGTCCAGAAACTCTTCTTCCAACTGAATTTAAATACGGTCTAGAAACTCTTCTTCCAACTGAATTTAAATACGGTCCAGAAACTCTTCTTCCAACTGAATTTAAATACGGTCTAGAAACTATTCTTCCAACTGAATTTAAATAAGGTCCAGAAAATCTTCTTCCGACTCAATTTAAATACCGTCCAGAAACTCCTCTTCCAACTGAATTTAAATACGGTCCAGAAACTCCTCTTCCAACTGAATTTAAATACGGTCCAGAAACTCCTCTTCCAACTGAATTTATATACGGTCCAGAAACTCTTCTTCCAACTGAATTTAAATACGTTCCAGAAATTCTTCTTCCAACTGAATTTAAATACGGTCCAGAGACTCTTCTTCCAACTGAATTTAAATACCGTCCAGAAACTCTTCTTCCAACTGAATTTAAATACGGTCTAGAAACTCTTCTTCCAACTGAATTTAAATACGGTCCAGAAACTCCTCTTCCAACTGAATTTAAATACGGTCCAGAAACTCTTCTTCCAATTGAATTTAAATACGGTCCAGAAACTCTTGTTCCAACTGAATTTAAATACGGTCCAGAAACTCTTCTTCCAACTGAATTTAAATACGGTCCAGAAACTCCTCTTCCAACTGAATTTAAATACCGTCCAGAAACTCTTCTTCCAACTGAATTTAAATACGGTCCAGAAACCCTTCTTCCAACTGAATTTAAATACGGTCCAGAAACTCTCCTTCCAACTGAATTTAAATACGGTCCAGAAACTCTTCTTCCAACTGAATTTAAATACGGTCCAGAAACTCCTATTCCAACTGAATTTAAATACGGTCCAGAAACTCCTCTTCCAACTGAATTTAAATACGGTCCAGAAACTCTTCTTCCAACTGAATTTAAATACGGTCTAGAAACTCTTCTTCCAACTGAATTTAAATACGGTCCAGAAACTCTTCTTCCAACTGAATTTAAATACGGTCCAGAAACTCCTCTTCCAACTGAATTTAAATACGGTCCAGAAACTCCTCTTCCAACTGAATTTAAATACGGTCCAGAAACTCTTCTTCCAACTGAATTTAAATACGGTCCAGAAACTCTTCTTCCAACTGAATTTAAATACGGTCCAGAAACTCCTCTTCCAACTGAATTTAAATACGGTCCAGAAACTCTTCTTCCAACTGAATTTAAATACGGTCCAGAAACTCTTCTTCCAACGGAATTTAAATACGGTCCAGAAACTCCTATTCCAACTGAATTTAAATACGGTCCAGAAACTCCTCTTCCAACTGAATTTAAATTCGATCCAGAAACTCTTCTTCCAACTGAATTTAAATACGGTCCAGAAACTCTTCTTCCAACTGAATTTAAATACGGTCTAGAAACTCTTCTTCCAACTGAATTTAAATACGGTCCAGAAACTCTTCTTCCAACTGAATTTAAATACGGTCTAGAAGCTCTTCTTCCAACTGAATTTAAATACGATCCAGAAACTCTTCTTCCAACTGAATTTAAATACGGTCTAGAAACTCTTCTTCCAACTGAATTTAAATACGGTCCAGAAACTCTTCTTCCAACTGAATTTAAATACGGTCCAGAAACTCCTCTTCCAACTGAATTTAAATACCGTCCAGAAACTCTTCTTCCAACTGAATTTAAATACGGTCCAGAAACTCCTCTTCCAACTGAATTTAAATACGGTCCAGAAACTCCTCTTCCAACTGAATTTAAATAAGGTCCAGAAACTCTTCTTCCGACTCAATTTAAATACGGTCCAGGAACCTTTTTCTCAATGAAACAATACGCAACTTGGACTGAATTTAAATTGTGCGAGAAAGGAGGTTCCGGTAAAGCAGCTGAATCCATTAGAACCCATTAGAATGTATGCGTTCCTGGACGTTGGACAACCCTGCCTCTAGGTGACAACAAGTTTACCACTGAACTGTAACAACAAAAATTACCTATTTCAGATGAATCACATAAAACACGTATCAAAACACACTGGTACAAAATATCATTACAAGAGAGTTCAATATGACGATAAATTCGTTATTTTAGAATAATGCCTCTTTAACATATTCATAAATGTTGACACCTAGTCGCCGTTACTGGGCATGTACGAGAGGCTAAGATAGTGAACCCGCTAAGTACGTTCAAGCAGGCATAATGAAAATTCAAAATAGATGAGTTATTAGTCTAAACACTCTGTACTCTGTGATGCAAATTGTTCACTTCCGGTCATCAGTAATACCCACCCCCAAGTCCAGATCTGACGTTATGAGGAATTTTCACACGTCTAAATATTACTTACTGGCCACTGTGACTGTATGCACTGGATTCACTGGAATGACGTAATTAGTTTGAACCATCGTAGGTGCTGGCGGGTAAGAAATCAGTGGATAGGGCGGCGGGGGTTGCATGTAGAAAGACATCTGTTCGCTACGAGGGGCAATTGCAGTGATTTCAATTATCTGAAAATATAACAGTGGCCAAAAATTACACTGTGGAAATCATAATACAAGGTCCGCCCATAAAGAAACCGAACCGTCAAGAAAAAGAACCAAACCAAATAAAAAGGTTTTATATTCTGGCAACACTGCAAAACTTCCCGGCCGTGCATGTTTCAACCTGTTACAGGCAGTCGGTATCTGGGAAAGCGTGCTTCAGATGCAGGTTGTATGCAGGCGGCGTACAAAATACGGGCACCAAGATGGAACAACGTTACAGCATAAAGTTTTGTTACAAATTGGGTAAATCGTTTACCGAAACGTTACAGATGATACGGGCAGTGTATGGTGATGGAGCATTATCAAGAACTCAGGTGTATGATTCGTACAATTGTTTCAAATGTTGACGTGAAAGTGTCGAGGATGAACCAAGATCAGGACGCCCTTCAATGTCAAGGAATGACGACAATGTGGAAAACGTTCGAGCACTGGTGAGAGGTGATAGACGTTTAACCACGCAGCAACTGCCAGATATGCTTCACACTGTACAAGGAAGTGCTTGGTCGACTCAGAAACAGGATGAAGCAAGTTACGAAGGACCTCTGTGAATCTGGCCAATGGTTTCTGTTACACGATAATGCTCGGCCTCATACCGCATTGTCTCTACAACAATACCTTGCTAAGCATTCAGTGACAGTAATCAATCACCCTGCATATTCTCCGAACTTATCGCCTGCTGATTTATCTCTTTTTCCCAAGCTTATGATGGCTATGATAGGGCGAAGATTTGACGGCGTCGCGGACATTAAATGAAATATTACGTGTATTTTACGAACACTTACTGTTAATGACTTCAACAGTGTTTCCAAGATCTGTACAAACGCTGGTCAAAGTGTATTGCCTCCTCTGGTGATTATTGTGAATTTGTTACAGTCATTTGAAGGTAATTTTGTTTTCTTTCCTAACAGAGAAGTTCGGTTCTTTTATGGGCGAACCTTGTATTAAGCATACATACGTACAAAACACGCACGTACAAACACACACACATGCTTTTAAAAGAGAAGATGTCTACTGGCGATCGAACCGAGGATTTTAAAATTATGCTCCACATTCATGGATTGCTAAGTCTGTACCATCTACTTCAATATTAATTTTACCTTCTGATTTCACAGAATGGAAAATAAAACTATCTCAAATTCAACTGTGATCTGAGACACCATTCTTAAGATTCCAATATAAAAATTAATAGTAATGCTTGCAATCTTGTGATTTGGGTTCAGATTCACACATTTCAAAGACATGGTATTTCTTGTGATGATATGTGATCTGATGAAGGGTGATGCATATCTTTGTACTACAAGGAAATTGAAGCTCTGTGCATCTATATTTTCTGTTAAATAGCTGAATGTACATGGAAGCAGTATGATGGAGAAAGATAAAGTCAGAGTTGTTCTTGAAGGGGAATTGTCCAAAAGAAATTCGCAAGGAGATGGTTGTTATGTAAAAGCATAAAGACATCCTATAACATTGTAAATTTCAGGCATATGATATTTTAGATGTGGTCAAAATCCTGGTTCAGTCTGATCACATTCCAGGTCATTCCTTCAGTCATTGACTGATTGATTGTGTTGGTATTTTAAGTCCACTTTATGCACCATCAGTCTAATTGGGACTGGACCTACAGTTTAAAGTGGGACCCAAACCACTAGGTGCCTCTACTGGTTATTGAACCTGGGTTCAACCTTGATTACAAGGTGATGACGCTACCACTAGGCCATGGGGAAGGTCCTCTATATTTCTTTCAGTCATTGATAATAGAAAGATGCAGTCTTTATCATGGAAGATCACAAAATACCTGTGCATCAGTTGCCCAAGAGGGGGTAAAAATTAATGTGCGTTCAGTGGAATCATTCATGACTATTTCCATATACAGAAATAGAGTTCCAGATAAATTTCCAGAATAGTGACAGTTCTCCAGAAAACTGAAATCACAAGATCTGCTAACCCTGTCCAAGAATTATTGAAATATTTTTTATTTTTCTGAATATTGAAATTTAAAGTAAAAGGTAGCCAAATGATGGTGACGACATGGTTCTCTACCCAGGAAGGAAAGTGTCCAAACAGCAAAAGGAAATGTTCTAGCGTCAGTGATTTAGCCTTTTAGGTAATAATGATTACCCGATTACCTGCCAATAGATAGTAAACGTAAGGGTGCATTCGCCCACTCACTTGAAAATGATGGACGAATCATAAAACAAAAGTGTAGCATACATGGCCAGATTTAGGCTTAGGGAAAACTTGAGGAGAATATTTCATCTCTCAGTCTTTAGGGCATCTGTCTACCATCCAAAAAAATGAGTTCGATCCCTGTCAGTGGAGAACCGTGATTTTTTACACCTGTTTAAGCAGTTCGGGCACAAATCCAGCATCTTCTAAAGTGGGTACTTGGAGGAAACTCTGAGGGTAAAGGGCGAAAGGGGCATGGTGCTGATAACATCACCCTCACCTTTGGCCGTGATCAAGAAAGAGTGGGGGTCTAACTCCACACCCCAAAACACCTTCAGGGTGTGGTGCAAAGTACAGGGAAGCACTTTACTTTCTTTACTTTTTATCATTTAATACAAAACTGGTAAAAAAGTAATCATTTTTTGTGCCAGAGTGGACTCCATAAAGAAGGCTCTGCCGGTAACAGTATGACTAACTATGCAGCACATTATAATACATGGTGACTCTACCACATCACTGTAGATTTTAAAATTTGGCTACCAACAGTACAATGAAAATATAAAGGCATGATATACGTGATACAGAAAACATAAAAACATAACAAAGCATATGCTGCACTTGTTTTTTTTTAAAAAATAAATAAACTTTCCAGAGTGAAAAAAGTAAAGTAAAGTGTTCCCCTGTACATAGCACCACGCCATGAAGGCGTATAGGGGGTGTGGGGGTAACGCCCCACACTTTCTTGATCCGGTCGTGAGTGGGGGTGATGTGATCAGCATCACGCCCCTGACCGCCTTTACCCCCCAGGATTTCCCCCAGGTAACCATGTTATTCGACGCTGGGTGGGCGCCGGGGCCGTTTCCACCGTTAGAAAAGTTCCCGGATTTGAACCGGCCGGGGATCGAACCCGGGACCTTGAGCATGGTAGTCAGACGCGTTACCGACTGAGACACCGCGGCCACTTTCCAGAGTGAACTTTAGTTATTAAAAAAAGTGAACTGTATTAGAACACCACCGCGTTCAGCGATTTTGTACCCTGGGGGCATATTTGTTCCGCGTGTTTTTGATGACGTAATTGTTTGGAATTGTGGGTGTGGTGGGGGAATTTGCCTGTTTCCGGTGATGTTAATTATTTGAAATTCTCGGAATTGTGGGTGCGGTTTTGACTTTGATGTCGGAGACTGGAATGGGGGAGGGTGTGAGAGAAGAATGGTCGGTATAGGAATTGCATTAAGGGATAACAGATGGGCATCTGATTGAATGTGTTGACCTTGAGTGGATAAAAGGAGCTGAATTTTAGGAAAGGGTGGGAGAGAAGAGTGGTCGGTAGAGTAATTGTTTTATGAGTAAAGAGATGGAACAGTTTAATGTGGGATCCGGGTATCGAACCCGATACCCCCTTGATTACAAGGCTAAAATGTATTTGTTCGAAACACTGATTTTGTGTAAGATTCTAGTGGTGTATCAAAATATGTGAAGTTCCGATAATAAAATATATTTTATACAGAAAAGATGTTATGTTTTTCAGTATACATAGATATGAGGTACAAAATTCCCGTTCTCCATTTGATGTCCACACTGAGAATGTTGGAGAAAATTACAATGAACTGAAAAAAAAATGTCCAGTAAAGTATATATATATTAAACCGCGGGTTCATAAAGAGCAACATAAGTAGCGAATAACGAGAGAAAAGTTGTTTTCTGCAAGGACAATGCCCCACTTCCTTATAGGGTAAAACAGCTGCAATCATTGTCAGCATTTTTAAAAAGTGTTTTCGAAGTATGCATGTGAGACCTTTTTGCAGTTACAGCGGCTTTTTATTATGAGCCTGCATACCAGATGTGCGACGCATTAGAGTTCTTTATTACATTGTTATTCAGAGTCTATATATGCGTGTTTCCAGACAGGCCGATTGCATGTGAAGGTTATGTAGCTGAGAAACTGCTCGGGGGCTGAATCTAAAGTCTAGAATGAATCCAACAGAGGTTGTTCATATAGCATGCGGTTCTATAGTGATGACACCAGGCAGATTTTATGTTCGATGTAAAGTTTAGGCACGGAGAGAGTCCGCTTTATGCGCTGATAGGTTAATCTGAACAAAACCCACTTTATGCACTGAAGATAATCGGGAGTAGGATGTATATACCCAGGACCCTCGGGACAGGATCTACACTGCGGATTGAAGCGATGTTTAAAGTTCGCTTTATGCACTGTTAGACCAATCGGGACAGAACCTCTACGGTCAAAATTAAAAAAAACATCAGTATTAACCATTTTATATTTAAACTATTATCTTTATTGTCCTTCTCTCTGTATACAAAAGCTAATCAGGAACTTTAAACAAATGGAATTAAATATCCAATTTTCACAACCTCGGGAATCGAATCATTTAATTAAAAACTTCAGCTTTAACAATTTTATATTTAAACTATTTTCTATTTCGCCCACAACCGAGCAGCCGCCGCCACAACTGCACACAAAACACAGCCGTCATAATGTTTTTATAAAAATACTATTTTTCCACAGATGGACTAATCGGGACCTATGTTGGGGGGATCAATAGCAATTGACTCCATTCGAGGGTGGTGAATGCGGAAAACATGTTTAATGTGTAAAACGTTGTTCTTTTTTCTTATTTTTTTAGTAATTCCTGGAAAGCGTAAGACTTTTGTCAGTCGTTAATTGAAAAAAAAGTAAGAAGCATTCACACACGCAGAATGTAATGTTATTACAATTGATTTATTGAAAAATTGTGAACTAGCGCTATTGCGAATCGAGTTCGTTATAAAAAGCAGGCTGAAAAGAAACAAAAATCTCCGGCAAATGAATATTATTGAGCCACTTCGGTGACTGAGTAAATTTAGTGATCAACACATGATCTCTTTACCGAATCTTCAGGACACGAGTTCTTCCTTTGTCACAGTGGCTTATTGGTTAGCGTCCTCCTTTACCGAGCAATCCAAAATCGACCTGGACAAAAGTGTCCCTGGATCTTTCGTCTTCGTATTTACTATTTGCCTGAAAATGCAGAAAAATTACGTGCAATGAGAAGAATATAAATTCACAAGAATTATCCCGGAAATTCATCTAGATTTCAGAATTTCGCTCGTTTGCTACAAAACGTTGTTTCCAGGCTGAACTAAAAGTTGACATTTTGGTCCCTTCCGAAAATATTACTCTTACATTTCAATGTTGATATCAAGTTCCTACAATCAATGATTAATGTATGTACAATTTATGACGTGTACTCAATGGTTTCCTTTTGATTATTTTTATTCACATTCGTGATAAGAATGCGAAGCAAAGGACCGAAATGAGAAAACTAATTGCCACACATGAAAAGAGTTGTAAATTACGAACATTTCTCTTGATCTACCAATATCAAACGATATCGTGAAGTGTGGAACAAACTAGTACAGGTAGTAGGCACCGAACTCAATGTAATTCCTTTCAATAAAATATTAATTTCTTCCTATAACTTCTTTAATAGAGCATTCAAGATGCACCAGTTTGAGTTCAGAGAAAGAGAGAGAGAGAGAGAGGGAGAGAGAGAGAGGTTTTAATTCGCATGTTCCTAGAATTGCAAATAATCGTTGGAATTTTCTTGAAACACACTTTCAAAACACATAATTTTTCTTACATGCATACCAGTTGGTAAAATTTATAGGTTGCCACTATTTTCTAAAATAAACCAGGGGTCTTGGGTTCGAATTCCGGCTTGGGCATGGATGTTTGTGAGTGCCCATTCATCAATTTTATCATATCATCACTCATCCCCATCTTCGCAAATTAGCCCAAAGTGGCACAAAAAGCGAAGTAAAATAAAGCAAATCAATCAAGCAATGAATCAATCATTAAATTAAAAGAGCCTCGCAATTATTTCCGTATGAGACGAACACGATTAGCAATAACGCTAGCACAGATAGAAATATTTTCAAATAAATTGTAATAACATTACAGACTGCGTGTTCGAAACGAGGCAGCAAACACATTATTTTTTGCATTTGTTCGTTCGTGGATTTCCCCAATCTCACGTGTATCTTGCAATTGTTGATATTGCATGATACACGAAACACTCCGCGGTGATGTGGTCATCACAGCTCGCTTCGGCGCCAGGTCTCTCGGGTTTAAATCCTGGCCTAGACATCGGTGTCATTTGTTATTTCATCATATCATCCTCATCTTCACGATTAGCCATAGATGGCAGAAAAGCGAATTAAAATAAACAAAATCAATCAATCAATTATGGAGATATTTTAGAATGAGTAATCTTGAATGTCAGTCTGCCCATTATTTCTCTTGGTCTGTTTATAAATATTGTGAATGCTTCTTACAACATCGGAAGTATATCATTAATGTTTTGTATTTTGTCCAGGCAAGACTCCCAAGTTGTTGTTTTCAAGTCGTCTCTCTCGACGAGGAACGCTAGTGGCAACCCTGCCACGCGCTCCTGGTAGTTATGTCAGAACAAGCGTTTGCTGTGTTGGGTTGCATATGTACAGGATAGATTTTAAGCGCTTATAGCGCAGAAACTAAGCGCTTTCGAGGTAAACTTTATAGGAAAAAGTTACTTATTTTTATGTTACCTACCAGCACCCAAGCGTTGTTGAAAGAGTTTTGCCACACCCTGTACATATATATTGAATACTATAACGAAAAAGTGAAACATAAATCTGCATTGGTGAACGTTATAAAAATTGTCAAGTGCATGCTCCCAACCTCAAATTTACTGCAACAGTAGTATTGCAATGAAATTAACGCCACTCTCTGTCCTGTCTGTTTAAACTCGTAAGAGGTGGTCATTAATCTCTCACTGAGTGAAGTTATTGTCTAATATTATGAAATAAAATACTCATAATAAATACGTAAATATTTTAATATCATATTTACTCGAATCATTCAATCATAAAAGCAAATATTTTCTTCAAGAAAGTACCTCTACAATACAATTCTATAAATTCCTTGCGTTAACTTTATAATACCCACATAACCTTTTCACCAGCAATAAAAGTATAACTGCATGTTGTCAGTTGCACAGTACTTCACTTGGATATACTGTACTGAAGCAGAAATCCCATTGATAATGTAAGGAAATATGACACTTTCTTTTGTACAATTCAATTGTTTCACTTATATGCAAGAGTTAAGTTGTTTGCTTTACAAAGAAGAGAGAAGTTGCTTTATGCATCTGTGGAAAAATAGTATCTTTATAAAACATTACGGCGGCTGTGTTTTGTGTGTAGTGGCGGTGGCGGCAGCGCGGTTGTGTGGAATATAGATAATAGTTTAAATATAAAATGGGTAAAGCTGATGTTTTTAAGCAAACAGTTCCGGGTTCGATTCCCGAGGTTGTCAAAATTGGATATTTAATACCATGTGTTTTAAAGTCCCGATTAGCTTTTGTGCACAAAGGGAAAATGAACGAGAGTGTAAATAGGGTGTAAACGTTAATGATGAAATCAAGAGATCCCGGGTACGATTCCCAATGTTCTCAAATTGCCTAATAATTATCTTCTCTTTTTTTTTAAAAAAAAATAGTGTGTTATCGGTCCCGATTAAAATTTATGCACGAACAGATATTCAAAATGCAAAACAAAATGGCTGATAATGTTGTTGTGTATTCAAAAGGTTCCAGGTTCACTTCTTTTCAATTAACGACTGACAAAACTATCACGGTTTCCAGGAATTACTAAAAAATAAGAAAAAAGAACAACATTTTACGCATTAAACATGTTTTCCGCATTCCCCACCCCTCAAATGGAGTCAATTGCTATTGGTCCCCCAAACCCCCCAGGGTTTCCCCCAGGTACCCATGTCATTCGACGCTGGGTGGGCGCCGGGGCCGCTTCCAACGTTAGGAAAGTTCCCGGATCGAACCCGGGACCTTGAGCATGGTAGTCATATGCGTTACCGACTGAGCCATCGCGGCTGAAACTTTTAATTAAATGGTTCCGGGTTCGAATCCCGAGGTTGTCAAAATTGGATATTTAATACCATGTGTTTTAAAGTCCCGATTAGCTTTTGTACACAGAGAGAAGGACAATATAGAAAATAGTTTAAATATAAATGGTTAATGCTGATGTTTTTAATCAAACTGTTCCGCGTTTGATTCCCTATGTTGGCAAAATTGGATACTTAGTTCTAATGTTCGGATTCTACACAACAAGACCTTTCAATAGAATAAATGGAAGATGGGTCTACGGTCAAAATTAAAAACAACAACATGGCGGCCCCCATTGTCATAACGACCTGAGATGACAATTAAATGTATAATATTACATAGTAATCATGGGTGATGTTTATTGTCAACTAGTTGTTGTTGGTAAATTTGGAAACTTGAGAAACCTGTCCGGAAAATTTTTCGATTATCCTACAGTTAAAGTAATTGCATATTCGGAATCTTTACAACAAGACCTTTCAATAGAATATATGGAAGATGGGTCTACGGCCAAAATTAAAAACAACAACATGGCGGCACCCATTGTCATGGCAATTAAATGTATAATATTACATAGTAATCGTGGGTGTTGTTTATTGTCAGCTAGTTATTGTAGGTAAATTTGAAAACTTTAAAAACCTGTCCGGAAAATTTTAAGGACTGTCCAGTCGTCCATAATTGAACTAGGGTGAAGGCAATTGTAGATTCGGAATCTGTACGTCAAGACCTTTCCACAGAGTATATGGAAGGGAGTCTACGGTCAAAATAATAAAAACATGGCTGTGCCTGTACCATGGGCTGTACTAACGAATATTTGCTTGTAAAATGTGTTGCAAGTGAACGTATGCGGCTAAACGGGAAAATCAATTCATAAAATCCTGTTTCCATAATAATAAAGAAGAAGCATGCACAACGAGGTGAACAATGATAAATATTTCTTCCATTTTTTTATCGTGTGTCATTGTTATTTACTGTTTGACATACCATGTATTTTGTTTCTTGCAATTTGCCTTAAATGACTGCAAGAGCATATTATAAGATTGTTTAATTGCACGATCAGATAAAAGTAATTTGAGAACACTCGAGTGTTGATACAAACCGAAAATATCACCCAGTTACGTTTTCTTGTTGATATAATTGTAAAACTTCCGTTGGGATGTAGAGGGAGTATAAAAATATTACAATTTCCCTTTACTGCATCCAGCCAAGTGTTATTGCAATTCCATTTTGTCCGCAGAATGGAACAGAGCATAGAACTTTGGCTGTAGTATATATATCTATTGCTATATGAACCGAGCACGTCGCATTTTAGTTCGTAAAGCTTTCTCTCCTCCCGATATATAAATAACACATATTTTATTTCGAATATTATTTGTTTTGGGCATAATTTACATCCGAGAGGACAAACGCCATTGTTGTTTCAATATTTCTTTCCATTCGGGAAAACGCAAACACATTTTACATTTCACAACGTAGGTTACTCAATTAAGTGCAAGGAAAATTCCGTATACTACTTACAGGAAATCATGGTCCACCTGTAACACGTTATCGTGCAATCAAAAAAATAAATATAATAAACATCTCCTTACATGAACAATAGGTCCAAATCCGAGCATAAGGAAGTTGTTATATCTCTTTTTAGCATTAAAAAGAAATACAGATTTTTTTTAAAAAAAAAAGTCTATTTATGCAAGCATATTTTTCTCCCCTTTGCAACCGAGAACCGATAGTTGCTTTCGTTGTCAATGACAAATCATTCACGTGGAACTCGCACAACAATAAATGGCAGTTTAGTATATAATTTAAGTGATTTTACTAAATTTGCAACATGTTCGAATATTTACTACGTCCAGCAACTCAGATTTATTCTTTATTCAAATATTAAATACATACAATTTCCGAAACCGACTTTAAAATGTTTGCTGTTCAGTGTCGGACAATGGGCAACATCACAGGCACACTAGTGACATGTCTGGATTTGCCACGTTGCCAAACGTATTTCTTTGACCCAAGATCAGGATTTGATCTAAGATCGACAAATCGACAGTTAGCTTTATACAACATGATCGAAGCTTGTTAAACCTGAAGATTTTAATTAAATGGTTTCGGGTTAGATTCCCGAGGTTGTCAAAATTGGATATTTAATTCCATCTGTTTAAAAGTCCCGATTAGCTTTTGTACAGTCTCTCTCAAAAGTTTTAGGACAACGACATTTTATACTAGGCAACCCAATTTACACAAGGCGTTGGTGGGTTGCCTGTAGAGTTAGGCTCAATTTCAGGGTTGCCATATGCACAATAGATATTTATAAAATACGCGAAAGAAATAAAAACAAGTATTATTGTATAAAATTTTTTAAAATATAACTATGACAAAATTCTTTCTCAAGAAAAAATAATAAGTTTTCTAGTATTTCATCGCTGATGAGTCTATAGAAAGGAAAATAGGTGAGAGAAAACGAAAGGTGACAAAGGAGAGGAGAAAGAGAAAGCGAAAGGAGAAGAGGAAAAGTAGAGGAGAGAAGAAAGAGAGGATGGACGAGGAGAGGAGATGTAGTGAGGAGAATGGAATAAGATTCTAGGAAAGATGAGGAAAATGGAGCAAAGAAGAGAAAAGCGAAGGAAAACGAGGTGAGAGAAGAGGAGACGAGAAGAGGGGAGTGGAGAGTAGAGCAAAGGAGAGAAAAATAGAAGAACGAAAAGAAGAGGAGAAGAGTGCAGTGAAGTCGGAAATCTAAGACAGGAGAGGAGGTAGGAGGAGTGGAAATGAGTGGGATGGAGATAAGATGCGAGAAAGGGAGGAAAGTCGATATGAGATAAAAGCAGAGCGAGCAGAAGGAGGGGAGAGAAGAAGGAAAAAGAGAAGAGAAGAACAGAAGGGACTGAAGAGAAGAGGTAGTTGCAAAAAATATCGTAAAAACAAAAAAGGTTAAATATAAACATAAGACATAAACAAGGAAACAAACAAAAATTTACATATTCATTTTCAGGGAAGATCGGAAAGTACTTTCAGAGGCAAAAATGTCAATGTTTGTGGGCAGTTTTTGATAGAACTTCTGCAGCCTGTGGAATAGAGCGTGCTGTATAAGGAAAGCCTAGCGGTCGAGTTGTGGAACAATTGAGTGTTTCGGGTCTATCGAGAGAGAACTCTGAAGTTGAATTCTGTAAGTAGAAATTCAGTTCTTAGTTTTCCATTGATTATTTTATAGAAAAAATTCATATCGGCCATATCGCGACGGGTCTGCAGTAACTGAATGTTCAAAATAGTAAGGATATCAGGTTTCTGTAGATGACGCAGAGAACAATGACGAACAATGGCAGCATAGAAGCTGAGGACGGAATCCATGGTTGAAAGATTCGCATTGGAAGCCATGGGCCTGACTGGAGAATCGGAGAAATGAATGACTTGAAAAATAGGCTAAGAGAAGTTGGAGTACCAATTTCAGTGCATCCGCAGAAGAGGCGCATTGCACTTTTAGTTGTAGCTGCGATGTGTTCCTTAAAGTTCAGTTTTTCATCTATGATAACTCATAGATCTTTTTGGGTCACAAATGTGGTAATATAATTGTTTTCAAGAACATAGTGAGAATGTATTTTGTTCTTTTTTAAGGAGACTGTGAGGGAGGAATATTTCTGCGGATTAAGTTGTAGATTCCACTGCTTACACAATGTGACTAGTTCGGAAAGAGCATTCTGGAGAATCACAGCATTTTGTGTGGTTAAGATTTCCTTGAAAATTTACAGTCGTCAGCAAGCATGAGTATATTGACAGGAAGTGAGGAAAGTCTTTGAGGGAGATCGTCCATGTATAGAATGAACAAGAGAGGGCCCAAGAAGCTTCCTTCTGGCACCCCAGACAAGACAGGAAGAAAATCAGAAGAGACGCCTGAAAGAGTGACACGCTGTGTACGTGAGTGTAGATAATCCTGGATTAAGGAGATAAATATGCCATGTATGTTAAATCTAGTTCGTAATTTGTGAATAAGAAGAGCATAGTTTATTTTGTCAAAGGCTTTTGAAATATCCAAGTATATCACATCTAGCTGGGAATTTTGGGAAATAGCCCTGGTGGGATGTGAAAGGCGAACTGAAAGATTAGTCAAGAAAGATATACCTGGAAGAAACCCGTGTTGGACAGTACATCTGGACAGTAAATCTGAATAATCTGTCCTTAATGATTTTTTCACAGATTATAGACAGAGGTGACAGGAGTGATATTAGTCTGTATGATGTATCACTATTTTTATCTCCAGATTTGTGAATGGGTACAACGCTTACTTTCTTGAACATCTGAGGAAACACGCTTTCAGAGAAGCACCTATTTAGCAAGAGAGAGAGGATGAGCCAAGAAGTCGGCAGTGTTACAGAGGAAAATCGTGGGAATTTCATCTGGTCCTAAAGAGCGGTGTATGGGTAATGAGACAAGGAGAAATTTAACTTCTTGAGAAGAAGTTTTGATAGTGGATAGAGAGTGTGAACAGACCGACTGCACGTCGGGGAGTGGGTTGGTTGTAGCATGCGAGGTGAAGTTTTCGTGAAAGGAACTGTTGAATAAGTGCACTCTTTTATCTCCACAGCCTGTTTCCGATTTGTACTTGATTTCCATGGGGTCGCGTGATTTTTGCTTTCTTGAATTTAGCAATGTAAAGAATTTATTTGGATTGGTAAGGCACTGTGCTGTTACATTGTCTACGTAGTCCTTGTATTTCTTCCTAAGTAAATACTTGGAGTGACGTCTGATACTACAGAAGGTTGGTGTGTATGCAACATATGAAATATACATGCAATTCATATTTACAAGTCTAAAGTAATCACTAGTTTTGGGAACGAAATTAGTGTAACTAACCTACATGTTCGATATATGCAAAATATTTTACCAACATTTACACATGTGTTACTGTATAGAATAATCCTTTCTCACTGGTGCCAAGGGGGGAAGATTTTGTGTTTCAAATCTCATCTTAATCTATGTGCTCTAGTCCAACCCTACAGAATTATGGATGTTACTCTTATTATTAATAATAATATATTTTGTTGATGGAATCATCTAATTATACCTGTAGTTAATATTATTGCTGTAATAGCTCTTGTTGCTGGTCATGGGCTTTGATCTACTAGATGGTATGGGTGATTTTGATTTGTTGACATATTTCCTGTCCTGGTATCTTTTTCAGAAATGTATTTTGCCATAACATTTTTCGGAGAAATTGAAGGTGACGGGAGTATTCTCCAGTTTCTTTACTAGAGAATGTACTAACCAAATACGTTTTCCGGAAGAAGTATCAGAGATTCTGATGTCCCGGTCACTGTTTGAAATTTGGATATTATGTGTGTTATTTGAAGTATGTTTGCCAAACCTAACCTAACTTAACCTAACTTAACCTAACCTAACCTAACCTTACCTAACCTAACGATACGTGAACTTTTCAAGTTACAGACGTGACAGGGAAATTGTAATGTCAGATTCGTGTTCAGGAGGCCTCATGTAGAAAGTATACAAAATTTCAAACAAATCGGCGAACACTCCCGTCATCTTCAATTAAGCCCATTTTTTCTTGAAAGCACTCCCGGGAGTAGATTGCATGATCCATTCAATGACAAAAATTACATTGTTAGCCAGTTGTAGGTTAGGCAGCAAGCTTCAGGGACTCTTTCTAAAAAATAAAGTGGTAAAACTTTGCTTCATATGTTAGGAAGTTTAGTGCAATATCTATTTTTTTTAATTTGCATTGCCACACACAATGTATGGTTCATAAGAATTAGTTACGTTGAGAAATAATGTGAAAATTGAGTAAAAATAAATCAATTGAATGGTGTCAAGCTCATAAGATTTTCCGCAATAGTTGAAGGAGCTATCATTGAATGGAGCCTTACACATTTGACACTACTTTATTCAACAGATAGTGATCTCATGCATATTCATTTTCAGTAACTTTTCTTTGTAATAAGACGCTTTGACCTTAGCTCACAAACAACTCTTGCATAATGGAATTTATCTTTTTTGAGTGACATAAAAAGCAGAATGCTTTGTCTTGAATAGTTATATGTTTCTAAAATAATTTTTCATTTTTTATTTTTCTTGTAGAGCTGAGATATGATTGGAGAAAATATGGCGAAAGAACTTGAGGCACAAAACATACAAAAGTTACAGAGTTTTTGTGGTGACAATTTTTCAGATAAAATGTTTATGAATTCTAATAGAAATAAATTAGTGCATGATACATACTCAGATGTAGAACCAATATTGCATTTTTTATGGAATAACACTGTCATCAGTGCTCATGCACAAGAAATTGTATTTTCCCTTTTCTGCATTAAAAAATATATGCTTTAGAGATAAATTTTGCTTAAAGTACATAACACCTAACAACACAATACACTGCTTGAGGATGTTAGAAACAATTGTATTTAATGTTTTACTAAATATTTCGAACAGGGTGGATAAAAAAAAGATATGATTTTCAGCTAAACAGTCCTGTAAAATATTTGAACAGTTTGATTAATGGAAATAAAATTCACACATTTTTCTGTTTGAAACTGTACATATGTGAACCTACTATGGAAATGTTTTTGAGTCTGTTAATGATGCCTTAATAATTTCAGTAACTTTTATGGCAGTGAAAGTCTGTAGGACCTCAAAGAGATACCTTATGCAAAACATATTAATTACTAGTAACTCAATAAATATATATATACCTGAATAACAATATGTTTGTTTATTTTCCCTTACATTTGTTATTAGCAATAGAATATAATGTTTTACATTTTCACAGTATGAGTACTTAAGTCAATGAGAGTTATGTACTTACTCTGAAACTGTTCTCTTCTTCTGGAGTATTTCAACATGTAAATTTATTCTTGGTGAAGTATAACATGTCACCATAGTGAGTGTCCGACCAAGGAACCTATCAGTATGACTATTAATGGTTTGTCTAATGGAATTTCATTAACAATATTATGATAATATTCAATACTGTGGACATTAATTGATTTAGGATTTTGAGGATTTCTTATAGTCTTTTACTCTATATTCCATATGTTTAATGCTAACAATATTATTTATGTATGTAATTGAAAGTAGGATGCTTGAAATAAATTTTGAGGCTTGCAGGCATATATGACCATATTGGGCCATTCAAGGTATGTGAGAAAGAATCCTCTTATCTAATATCCTTACTTGAGTTTGAATTGTTCTTTTAGGTCTACTTTATGCACAGAAAGGCTAATTGGGTTAAACCTACAGTTTAAAGTGGGATCCGAAACACTATGGGTCTCCACCAGGTATCGAACCCATACCCGAGTTAAAAAATGGGTGTGAAGAGCCCCTTGAGAAAGGTTGAAAGTGAAATGTTATAAAGACTTGCAAAGAACATACACAAAACTACGAACTTCCTCAGAGACAGTATAAGAGCCCCGCTCTTCTCAAAAAGGTAATGACATTTATTAAAGTGCTGTCATTATCTCCCAACCTGGTCAATAATTGGTAAGATCAAAAGTTTGAGTAAAGTATAATCTACACATTAGGTAGGAATAAGCCAATCACTTAATATTTAGACATCACACATTGGATGGTCTAGCCTTGCAGCAAATGATCATGAGTGAGGCACCTATGTTCGATACAAACCCAAGTTAAATTTATGGAAGGGATGGTATGAGAAACATCATGCACCAATGATCGACCTGATAGTGGGAAGCTTGAAATAATGATTATCACTTTCTTTTAGACTGACTAGAAACATGTGTGACATTATTTAGAAGCTGATAATGAGAAGCAGGGATTTTGTCAATATGCCAACCACTATGGGTGAAACGTTGCTGTTCATTGGTTCATCTCCAAGTGACATATTTCACATGTCACAGTAGTGGTATTGACTGTACTACCAGCGCCGGAAAGTATGAACCCCCCTCAAGCAGATTTGCTACACTTAAAACAAGCTCAACATGCCCATACGAGCTTTTTGCTCTAGTGTGGTACCCCCTTTAATCCAAGATTTTTGTAAAAAATGCCCTCGGGAATTTTCCGGAAAGTATGACCCCTCTCAGATTGAAGTGCATATACTTATAAAAGGCACTTCTGAGAGATTGTTGTCCATAAACTTGTCAAAAATATGCCCCTCTTGGGGCCACACTTAAAACTAGGCTACACACCTACCCACACACATACTTATTTACTTCTGGTTTAAGTTCAATTGGATACCAGGTTCAAATTGTTTATCTAATATTAAAACAATGTAATTCTTCTAGAATTGCTCCGTGACTCTTTCATTTCTTACATCATAAACATATGATTTTTCACCTATGAGAATAACACTACAAATGGTGTCATCAGGTAAAGCCTCATGGAATTCACAGATAATTTTAATATTTGTCCTGTCATTCACCACAACTTGTTTTCTTTTTGAAGTGTTGATGACAAACATGGGTCTCTGTGTTTTGAATTCATCTGGTGTGTAATACATATCCGTATTGCCTGTAGTGACCCTTTTGAAAGCCGAAAAAGCCTCATATAATTTGAGAAAATCACCCTTGGACATGTCTAAATTATAATTTTCTCTAGGAAAAACCTCATTTCTGCCATTTTTAAGATATATGTTTTTGATGTTGCAGCTATCAAATTTACTTGAATTTTTTTCCTGATTATTGTGTCTTCCAGTCTGAAACAATACCACTACAAAATCCGGCATGTCATATTGTATGCTGGAGAATGAATTTGTAGCATCAAACTCATAATAGGTACCAGATGCGGGCTTCTGTACACATTGATATGTATAAAATTGCAAAAGAACCTGTGGATTTTTTATTATATCTGCTTTGTATTTAAGAGCATAACTGGCTTCATATTCAACAACAGGGATTCTTAACTCCATAGTCTGAATAATGCATTTGCCCTCATCAGGTAGGGTATTAGGCAGAGCTTCCCCGGTAGAGTTTATTGCACTGTACCTCATCAAAGCATTGTTATCATTGGCTGCTCTTCTAAATGTGATTCTTAACCCACCCTTCCACATGATATCTTTGTAATCTGAGAAGAATCCTGGCAACAGGCGCATCGGGAACAGCACTGTGTGGCTCTTGGATAATATTTTATCACCAGCCTCAAATCCGCCTATTTTGTAGTATGAAGCCTCGGTTTTGGATAATTTTAATGTGGCCAAAGCTGTGGAGGTAATGCCGGGATAATCTATTCTGTTTATAACAACGCCATGCTTTCTGATCTCAATTTCAGAGAACAGATGCGGTACAAAATTGTCCACCAATCTTATATTTGAATTTGCAGGATAATCTGTTCCATCGAGCTTTACAACATCAAATTTGATGTATAGATCTGCTCTGTGGGGGTGTATAAAGCCGTCCCCTACATCAAGATCAACCTCGATTTCTGTGTTGGGTTGATTTAAATTTGCAAATGTCCTCCTGTTTGGGGGGGAATGATTGTAGCTCATAACTCTCAATATTTTCCATTGTATGTATTTTTATTTAAATATTAATCTCTATGATAGCAGTTGTTGTGGCTCCAGCAAAATCAACTAATTCTTCTTTTTCATTAGTGACCATCAATTCAATGTTATCTATTCTATTATGGCACACAGGAAAATATAATGTTGGGGATGGAGTGTAGATGATGGGCTCCATAAATTCAGAATTAGGTTTAAATGTTGCAATGATGCCAGTTTGTTTGTGAGTGCCTATGCCATTTGATTTGGTGATCATACCCTCAGCCACATTACAGTGAATATTCAGAGTCTCTATGGCTAAGAATTTGGGTATATTAATAGCAGTGTGTTTGATGGCCGCTTCAAGTTTTGTGTTGTTCTCAAAGCCTAACAGCTCTCCTATAGTACCCAGATCCACTGTTTCTATAGCAGATACAATCTCTACTCTGTGAGTGACAGAATTTTGACTTAACACTATGCCTCTGGGTAATTGAGCATTTAGAGTGGACAGATTATACTGCCCTGGAGTGATGACAATTTTTTGATCCCCTACTGCAATTTTGTTGTTGTGGTGTGTAATATTAGGTATCAAGTACATGCCGTAAAATGCTCTGAGAGCTATTGTTTTGGGATACACTATGTCATCATGCAATTTGAGTTTCAATATTGAATTTTGGCTGGTGAGATGGAATACCCCCATGATGTTTCAGATACCACAAGGCCTTTTGAAAATTTTCAATTGATGGTTTATTTATTTGAGACATATATCTGAGAACAGATAAGCACAAATGTCCGCAATTAACATCTTTGAAGTTTTGAACACGGGCATTATTGTAATAAAGATTAGCTGATTTTAAATATTTTATTAAATTTTCAGGTGGAACACCTCCGCGGTGCTCAGTCGGTAACGCGTCTGACTACCATGCTCAAGGTCCCGGGTTCGATCCCCGGCCGGTTCAAATCCGGGAACTTTTCGAACGGTGAAAGCGGCCCCGGCGCCCACCCAGCGTCGAATAACATGGGTACCTGGGGGAAACCCTGGGGGGTAAAGGCGGTCAGGGGCGTGATGCTGATCACATCACCCCCAGTCACGACCGGATCAAGAAAGTGTGGGGCGTTACCCCCACACCCCCTATACGCCTTCATGGCGTGGTGCTATGCACAGGGGAACACTTTTTTTAGGTGGAACACCTCCAAATGAATCAAACACAAATGCCTCATTGTTTAAATATTTAAGATAACAGATCCAGTGAGTGCCCTGATTTTTGTACTTATCCAAATTAACAATGCCACACTCTTTGTTGAGTGGTTGCTCTGGTAAAGAATCAGACATGTACACACCTCTAAAATGTTTGATGCCCAGTGGCTTGATTAAAGCTTCAATATCTTGGTTTGTAAGCGGCTCTTGTTTTTTTTAAACTTATTCATGGCTCTCTTAACACCTTTGCCTTTTTTCTCCATGGCCAGGTTATGGCGCCTCTGCTCATCTAATTCTGCCCTATTCTTCTTGGCATCTATTACTGTTTTTGCTATGGCAGCTGATCCCCCAGCCAAGCTCCCAACAGCCCCGAGTGCTGCTAAGATGGCAGGGATAGTAAATATGAAACCCCCCACATGTGATTTTTTTCTAGATTGTTGTAATTTTTTTAATTGTGGGTTACTAAGCAACAATTTCATACCATGGCCCTTTGCAAGACAAGAGCTTTTTTTCTTGCGCTGCTTTTTGGTTAAAAGACTGTCAATAGTTTTAAGAGATTTAAGACCTGCATAAGGTATTTGATACATAACACCCTTGGCCTTCATTGTAGGTTTATTATATACATATTCACAGCCCCCACCCCAGTTTTTGTTTGGTGCTCATAGCTATGGTGGTTCCCAATGCTGCTATTTTTTCACTCAAAGAAGCATCTTTGCTTACAAATCTACCAAATGCAGCCTCTTCTAATTTCTTGTCTGCAACATGTCTCTTGTCAAGATCAGAATCTGTGTTGTATGCTATGTCATGGTCTCTACAAGCAGCATCTAGGGGATTTACACCAGGGTCCCCTCTGTTTAATCTATGATCCAATTTTGTGCCTGGACCGCAATACTGATAGCCTGGAATGTGTAGTTCAAATGGCAGCTTGTTTATAATGTCATTAACCAGGCCCCGACCCTCAGAGATATTCCAAAATTTAGGTGGTAGAGTATTAATAATTTTTATAAGGTATCCAATCCCCTTAGGGTCATTCACTATAAAATTAGACAATTTTGTGCTTATCATGTCCATAATTCCAACCTTTTCATTGTAAAAATTGTGGTTCCCAGCATTTTCCTCCCCAGCTATCACCAATAACCTATCTACAAGTTTCCTGACATCATCAACCCAGACAAATTCTTTAGGCAGGGTGTTGTATTGTTTGATCCCACTGCCAGTCTTGATCTGTGACCATATGGGCTTGATTAAATTATTGTATTTTGCTCCACTGCTAGACTTGACTCTTTTTTGTGTGGGATCATTGTTCTGGTATAGAGCATCTGATTTTATTAATATTTCTTTGTAATAATCATAATCTTGATCTGTATAGCTGCCAGGCCTTTTCCTAGTCATCAGTTCCCACAACCCAGGTGTGCCGGGGTACTTAACAAAAGCACCTTTTTCTCCGAGACGAGATTCTGAATAAACAATCAGATCATCCCCCATAAAAGTTACTCTGAAATTGCCAATTCTATGTATGATGCTGCCATCAAGCTCTGTATCAGCATATAAGCCAAACACCTCATCTTTGTTGTCTTTAGGTGTGGTTAAATATTTTTGTGCAAGAAGACCCAATTCAATAGGATCCTGAGTAGCTTCAATTCTTCTAGGAGCAACAGGACTAGGTGTATGAATACTGGAAAGTGGGGTGAATGGATAATCTAATATGTTCCTAGCAGCTACAGGTACAAGCTCTGTGATCAAATTTTGATTTTGCTCTGTAACAGTTTTGATATTCTTACCTAAATTATTAATAGCATCAATTACAGGCTGTTCTGTTTGTTTGTGTTTTTCATAAATTCCACGGTTCTGTGATTTCCATCCCTTAAATCTTTTTACAAGATAATCTCTTAACTTAAGATCATCAATGATTGGCCTTTTCATGTTTATTTATTTATGTCTCAACGTCTAGAAAATCGTTGATTTTATTTCTGTATTTGCCAGTATTAGGTGTTCTTGTCATATCAATAGTGACAAACCCATAACTGTCCTGGTTCCAGCACCTACTGCAAAACTTGGAAAAATCATTGTAGCTCAAGTCCCCACCTACATATTCATCATGTATGTGTTTGAGGTTGGTATGATCTTGATGAAACACACATATAAAATTGCTGTTGTCTCGGATCAGTTGCTTCGGTATTTTAGAAAAAGTCTGTGCAAGGTAGAAGCAATCAATATTTTTGTGCCGGCCCTGTGTAAAGAAATTTCTAACCTTGTTTTGATTATCCAGTATAATGTCATCAAACACAACAACAGAATTATCGAGACATTCATGAAGTGGCTTAACATCTGATTCAAAAGTGGCAATATCCAATCCATCATATAGCTTCATCAGCTGCTGATATTTTAATTGTTCCAAGCTCTTAGAGAAGATATACAAGTGCCTGTTTTTCCAGTCTAACCAGTTGGGTGCCAATAAAAAATTATCAACCATTAGTGTAGTTTTACCACAAGCAGGTGGCCCAACAATAAGACACCTAATATTATCAGGCAGCAAGTTGCCATTTCTCTTATTCTGCTGTTCAGGTTCTGGCAGCCTTTTTATAACATCCCAGGTGCTCATATTATTATTTTGTTTGCATCGATCCAGCTGTTTTCCGGATGACCCAGCCATTTGACAAGTAACTTGTTGCCTTTTCTGCGGATGATTTTTTCTATGAGATATGTGTCAGGCTGTTTAGTTTTGTTGAGTTCTTGTTCATAGAACCGGCCTTTGAGAATTTCTCCTCGGTGATCTTTTATTATATATGTGTTAAGGGTCCCGGGTTTAACTTGAACCACTGTAAATAATTCAGTGCTCCAGTTTCTTGTAAAGCCTCTTTTGAATAAGTGCTTATATTTGCTGATTCTTACTTGATCGCCCACCCTGTATTTGGCCTTTCTTGTTGTTGGCTGGTATCTAGGATAATAAACAGTGCTGATCAATTTTTGCTCATCAGATGAAGTTACTTCAGAGGGTTTCATGTTGATTGTGGAATGGACCGAGTTGTTATATTTATGTAGAAGTTCTGGAAGAATATTAATCCATTTATAATTACCTTGAAGTGTAAATTGTTTATACATAAGATTTTTTAAGGTTCTGTTGAATCTCTCTACAATTGAGGCCTTGAGGTCACTGTAACTCGAATAATGTTGTATTGCCTGGCTTTTAATAAATTGTTGGAATACAGAATTATAAAATTCTTTGCCATTATCTGTTTGCAAATAGCGCGGGGATCTTCCACTCTGATTGATGATTGTCCTGATGGCTTCTGTAACACATTTTCCAGTCTTGGATTTGAGTGGCACAGCCCAGGCAAATTTTGAAAATGTGTCTATTACAGTGAGTAGATACTTGTAGCCCTTGTTGATTTTGTCTAAGTTTTTCAACTGCCCACTTGCCATTTCAATCAAGTCGCTCTGCCATAAATCATCTATGCCTTTTGTAACTACTGGGAGTCTCTTAAAATTATGTCTGGCCTGTCTGTGTAATTCATCAACAATAATTTGTCTAGACATAATATGTAAACAAGAATATTGCAACTATGGGGTGTTCAGCAGCTGAGACTGCAGGATTTTCTAAATATAATTTGTCTCCAATATGTATTTTAAATTCCAGAGTGCCATCATCTTCAGTATAGGCTGTTTCTAATGTATTGGGGTCTGTAAAATCCTCTAACTCTACACTGGTGATTTTTGGTTTGTTGTCAGCATTTGTTATTGATAAGGTGGGGTAGTGGTGTGCCTGTGGTTGAAGCCAATATTTGATCTTGATTGGTCTCAATGTGCCCCCAACAAAAAACTGGTAATAAAATTGTGCAGGGGACAGCATATATATTTTGCCACCTGGTGTAAATGGTGAATCATATTCTTTGTTGGGGATGCTGTACAATTCAAGAATTACTGTATGTTTTGGATTCTCGATTATGCCGGTTATTTCTTTTTCTGCTGTAAGCAATCTGCTTGTTACAGATTCAAGGTGCTCATTGATGGTCCTAACAACATCATCATGGCCTGGCTTGATTTTTATGTCCACAACAAGTTTCTTGTATTGTTGCACAATCTCTTGAAGCTGGGTGGCAAAAACAGACAGAGCATTTGCTTGATTGGATTCCATGGTCCCTAGCTGTTGCTTGATATTAGCTACAATTTGTTGCAAATTTTCAACAACTGCCAATTTTGAATTTTGAGCAGTAAGATCATGGACCTGTCTTCTGATATCCTCAAACAGGGCATGCAGTTCATTAATATGTTGATTGGTTGGTAGAGTGGCAACTGTCTGAGTAAGTTGTTTGATCTCTGTCTGGATATTCTTGATATCTTCTGATTTCAATATCCTATTCACTGCCCTCTTAATATTTTTAAATTCCTGTGATGTAGGAAGATTTGATACAGTATTCTGCAAAGATTCAAGTGCCAATTTCACATTGTTTAATTCAGAAGCATCAGCCACATTTTGCATAGCATTTTGGAGCAGGGCTATATCTGCCTGAGAGGGTGTGGATTGTTGTAAAATTTCAAGTTTTGTTTGGATATCATCTATCAAGTGATGAAAATGAGATAGCTCAGATTCAGTGTTGAGGTTTTCAAGTTTTGTGATTTGGTGCTGGACACTGACAAGGGTATCTACAATTCCAGGCAATCGGGATTCTAGTATATTTGCCAAATCACTTTGCACTGCTGCTATTGTACCTTCAAGATGGGTTATGGAACTTTGAATTTTTCCAAAATCTTCATATGTTTCAAGTTGCAGCTTGATGTTTGCAACACTCCGAGTTATTGCATTCAAAGCATCAGAAGATGGCAAGTTGTTCATAAAATTTTCAAGTGTCTCAATTTTTTCTTTAACCTCGGCTATGGCATTGTTCAGAGGGTCCAGATTAGGTATCTGGAGTGACTGAATCTGTTCCTTTAGAGTGGAAATCACTAGATCAAAATCTTCTTGTGATTTTATGCTTTTGACAATTGTTTGGAGCTGTGTCTGGACATTATTTATCTGCTCTTCCAATTGCTGTTTCAATTGCTCGGAGTTGGTGGCCTGGGTCTTAAATTTGGCTTGAAGAGCTGCTACAGCTTCTTCCAAACTTTGAAAATTATCCAATGTGGCCAAATCAGTATATTTCTGAAGCAATAATTTGAGTTCAGAATCAATTTTAAGAAGAGGGTCCATGCATTGTGATTGTAAATTTGTAATTTCTAGTTGAAGACTGGCATTGAGTGTGGTTTGTAAAGCTTGTAAATCACTTCTCAATTTCTTGACTCTGACATCAAGCATCAGAATCTCATCACTGTGATCTTCATGTCTTGTATGGCCAAATATATCATTAGGCATTTTGTTTTATTGGTTATTTATTATTGAATATCTGATTCTTAATTCTATGAAAAAGGGTATAAGCTTGTCATATGACCCCGGGACCTCAATATATAAGCAGTCACCAGCAGAAACAGTATATACAGTGCCAGAAACCATGTTTGAGTGCTTAATTCTATAAATATTTCTCCCTATTGAAATCTTAACATCACCCTCAGGGGTTGTAATAAATTGCAATTGACCACCTACAGGTAATTGGTAATGATTTAAATTATTGTTAAATATGTACAATATTTTGCCTGTTTCATCATCATTATCTGTAAATATGCTGTTCAGATGAATAATTAACAAGCCACTCAGTTTAGACAGCATATCAGAAGAGGGTTGTGGTGTTGGCAGATCCATAATAGCCTGTTTTTTGAACCCAAATAAGTTCATAGGCATGTTTATTTATTTCAAATCATGCTCTGTAATTGGGCATTGATCCCCATTTTTCAAATCACAATGCCCCCAAGGTAAAGTATGTATGCCACATGATAAAATGCATCTCTTGTCATCATGTGGGTCCAGGGCCACTTTTCTTACAATATTGCTAGTCAGCAAGTGATCTTCACTCTGAATTCTATTTTCTGATGTTTTGATTAAACTCTGGGATTTGATGCAATTTTTATAATCTTCAAATTCAAGATCTTTTTCAACAGCTACTTTGCCAATGCCCTTGGCCTTTTTGACAACAGCACTACATGTTTTAAAACTATACACCTTGGCACTTAACCCAGCAAATTCTACAATAGCATCACCACATGTCTCATCTTTTAACTTGCCAGGCACCTTTTTGTTGTGGTGGTGTTGAATCTTTGTATGTTCACTGGTATCAAAATATTGAAACAATTCAGGCTGTAACATATCTTGATAAACATCTTCTGTTTTAATATCAAGAATAAAACTATCCGTATCCATGTACATCAGTTTTACACGATCACCATAAAAAGGTTTCAACACATCATAATACAATATTAACATATGTAATTTGGACAATTCCAATATCACAGCCCCTACATAAATAGGTTTATCAAACTTAATCTTTGTTTTCTTCATGTTGAAAAGCGCCATGTGCTCATCATAAATTCTTCTATAATTGAAGTTGGGCTTTGCAACCAATTTTTTGCTCAGACTGGGGTCAGTAATTATTTTAACATCGGTATGTTTTCTGACATTTTCAATAGTTTTGCCATATACAGAATTCACCATCAATTTAAACAAGGCCTTATCAAATTGGCTTTTTGCAGATGTTCGAAGCTCCGTGTTTGTATCAATGTATGGTTTCAACCATTCTGAGTGCCTGAACCTCAAAACTTTTCCAATTTTGGTCACTTGGACACCATGTTTCATCAGGAACTGGAGGTTTTTGTAATATATGACATAACCCTGTTTTGGCTCCAGAGTCATCATGAGCTTCTTCTGTTTAGAGCCAGGTGAGCACTGAACCTCGGGAATTGGGGGCAGATCAGAAAATTTATTGTGCAAATCATCAGGAATTATCAGATCAACCTCTAAGAAGAGGCCATAGTCACTGTCATCAAAATTCTGAAGATCCTCAATATTGATATCTTCAACCCATTCAAGCCCTGCATATGGCAATTTTTGCATCATGGCATGACCATAGAGGCTGTTTGCATCTACATACAGTATATAATTTGATGGCAATGCTGGATTATAATCAGGCATATATTTGTTATTTGCTCTGGCATATCTCTGAGAACATTGCACCATCCCTCCTCTTATACATTGTTCCATAAACAGATACTTATCTTGATCGTGGATCAGATCCAATTGCATTTTAGTGTTCAAAAACGTTGCAGCCCATGCTAGGCCCGGGGCACTGTAAAAATATACTGGGTCCAGTTTATAATTTTGCATGGAAGATTTTCTGAATGCCTGCAATATATCAGCTAAGAGGGTGACGTCAAGTTTCAAATATGCCATGTGATAATCACCAAATGTCTGGCATTTTAAATTGTTCCACATCAACTTGGCATGGTGATAATCATCATCAGTGATTCCAGATCCTCTGATTCTGCTGTAAAACTCTTCTTGTGGTGGCAGGGAACACTCATCAAATTTAGAAAAATCTGTAACATAGTCATATGGATATACACCCTTCCGCATAATTAATTTCAGGTCCTGATTTGGAAACATGGTACGTGTGATTTTGAATTGATCATCAGATAATTGAGTGGCCAGTGTAGCCAGGCTAGCAGATAAAAATCTGTAAGAATCAAGAAATCTTATGTGAATAGGAACACCATTAACTTTAATTATTTTGGTAATAGATATATATTTCTCATCATTTTCAGCTAAAATATTTAAATTCTCCTTGTCAAACCCCTCGTACCTGATCAGATGATGGAAATTATAATTGGATGCTCCATGGCAAAATATGGGGACAAATCTTGGTCTCTTGATCTGAATATTACAGCTTTTACACAGGGCCATTAAGAATTTACCATCTGTATGAGAATGGTGATGAACCTTGATATTTGTATCTGAAAATTCACAATCACATACCGGGCATTTTTCTGCATTGTTGAAATCTTCAATCTGTTCCTCTGTTAAAGGCAACATAGGCTTTGATATTAATAAGATGTTAGATGCTATGTCACGGCACTCAATTTCTATTCTATGTGCAAATATTTTGATGGCATTTGGTCCCACGTATGAATATTCTTTAATAACAACACCATCCCGTATAACTACACAACAAAAGCTGGAAGGTTCATGTTGCTGGTATGGTGTAATTGAAGATTCTTCTGGATCTGGATTGCAGAATGCAAAAGGTTTGAGGTTCGATTCAAAATCACAGACAATATATACTGGGTGTTCCAACAAGGCTTCAAACTTTTTGAATTTGCAATTTTCACTTGGATTAGGCATCACCATATGAACAGGTTTATGGTTGCCACAGTATTTCAGATGCTCAATTAACTTGTTTTTTGCAATTTCTGCACTCTCTTCCCGAACCCCCTTCACCATTTTTTGACCATAAAATACAGATAAACATCTTCTGCACAACTTGAATATTGTATGAGTTTTGTCTAGTTGTGTTCTCACTAAAGCTTCAAGATTTTTTATCAGAGTATAATGATATGTGCCATCCCCTTCAATTAAGAGCAAATCAATCGGAATAGCAGATTCATCATCAAGTGTACTGATTCTGAGAGGTGCTATCGGGCAATTGCCAGTGGAACAAATAAATACATTAATAGATAATTGTTTACCATTGATATGCCTGGCCTTTTTTTCAAATTTATCAATATTCTGAACAGACATTGGATATTCTAAACCCTCCATTGCATCGTCAAAATCATGTTCATGCTGTTTGTAATAAGTTATTCGCTGAGGATCCTTTGAAACTGGATACAGAGCAGCTAAAATACACCACAAAAAGCATTTCTGGTCATTATTTTTTATATTGACCACGGCTTGTTTGTTTTTGATATTGGCAGGTAATGGCACATAAGTGGAACCTTTTAATGGGCTGAATTCAGAAATATTAACATATAACTTGTGTGGAGAGCCGCATAGGCTCCATCCAGACTCTTTTGCCGCAAATTCAGAGTGTTTGATGTTCAGTTGATCCATCAAGCTGCTTATTATTGTGTCTGCATTTGAATTTGAATATACCGGTACAGTTTCTGTTATGTGGGGCTGTGTAAATTTTGTGCCATTTGGTTTCTTATATTGTGTAAACAATTTGAGGGAGAGCTTATAAGAGCCATTTTGTGCATTTAGAATTGCCTGCACATTAGGATTTACATTGTTCAAAAAATTCTCAATTCCACATCTTGGCTCTGATTCAAACCGGTAATCCCTTAATTGGCCATTAAAACTGCTATGGATAGGTGCATAGCGTGGCTGCTTTGCTGCTCTGGCATTAAGAGGTGCTTCATGCTTTCTTTTCAGACCAGATGTAGATGGTTGTGTTGATGATTGTGCAGAGCAAGTATCTTTATGTGTATATGTGAAGTATTGCATGCTGTATTTTCTATGGCATTTGGGGCAAATTTTTGTGGGGGTTTTGTATTTGTCCGGGTTACAAATTTTTTGGTGCTTGGCCCAATTAGGGCTGGATATATTCTTATTGCATTGATTACAATATTTTTGATTCGGCATTTTTGTTGTTGTTTATTATATACAATTTCCTGGGTTTCAAATCAAAATTCTATGCTGGATAAAAATATCAGTTGGGTTTAACACTGTGCTTTGTGTGTGTGTGTATGTGTGTATGTGTGTATACACTTAATATTTTTGGCTTTGGTATTTATATACAATTTCTTGGGAATCAAATCAAAACTCTATGCTTAATCAGTTGGGTTCAGTACAGACAAAAAAACTGCATAGCTCTATGTCAATTAGTTCTTGAGATATTGTATTTAGGAACCACTTTGGCCCCCCTGCCAAAAATTGGCTTTTACTGCACCAGTGTATATTGTCTCTATGACCTTACTTGGGTTATTCCAGTACAGACAAAAAAACTGCATAGCTCTATGTCAATTAGTTCTTGAGATATTGTATTTAGGAACCACTTTGGCCCCCCTGCCAAAAATTGGCTTTTACTGCACCAGTGTATATTGTCTCTATGACCTTACTTGGGTTATTCCAGTACAGACAAAAAAACTGCATAGCTCTATGTCAATTAGTTCTTGAGATATTGTATTTAGGAACCACTTTGGCCCCCCTGCCAAAAATTGGCTTTTACTGCACCAGTGTATATTGTCTCTATGACCTTACTTGGGTTATTCCGCCAAATTATATGCTTCAAGTCTCCTATACTTTGGTGGAGCCTGTCCAGGTTCTGCCCCCCCCCCACTTGTGGGTTCCACTGCCGATCCAGCAATGGTGAAGAATCTGCACTGTGCCCTGGCTTATATAGATTTACAGAGCCAATAGAAACACTGCTTATTTAAACGTAACACATAAACACATTATGTCATAAGCAACCAATCAGAAAACACCACATCATCACATTATGTCATAACCATTTAATCAATTAATATTGCACAACATGATGCAATAGAAGTGTGCCGGGAAGTAAATATGTATGGATGTGGGTGGGTGGGTGGGTATGGGTGGGTGGGGGTGTGTTGGGGGTGGGTGGGGGTGGGTTGGGGGTGCATTCAGAAACATGAGCTCTTCTCTAATATTTTTTGCTGAAGTATTTTTCTTCTGGGTGTACATCCCGTTTTTCTGCTGAGCGTATACGCAATTTATACCGCAGCGCCATGTTCCAAGCGCGGCGGTGGAATTGTTTGGAACTAATCTGCCGGAGTTTTGCGGCAATAGATCTTGTACCTCGGGGCTGCCCATGCGCACACATCGTTCAAGTATTGATCCCATACCCCTCGGTGCTGCCCCATCCTACAGTGCCGCGCCATGCTCTGCAGGAATCTGAGGAACTTACTCAAGTATTAATCCCACCTCGGTGCTGCCAGCGCAGCACCGCAGGAATCTGAGGAACTAATAAGAGTTGCTGAAGGTAATAAAACTATTTGTTTTCCCCCAGCAAGGTGGGAGTTGAGAATCAATATATTGATTTCCTAGCACGAACCTACCGCGGGTCCCCTGAACAACATACTGAAATTTTGGGATAATTTTGTTTCTCTTATATCTTGAGAACCATGAATCCTAGAGACATGGGGTTTGTTGTTTTAGACTCGGCACAGCAAGATGCAACTTTTTGGTCTCTATAAATTTTTCAAAATATCTTACAGTTCTCTAGATCGTGAATAACTCACCTATTTTTCAAGATAGAGGCATGAGAGTTGTTTATTTCAATTCTGGATGAGATTTAGAAGTTTTTTGAAAAAATCGATAATTTGTTTAAATTTGAGATTTTTCAAAAACTATCAGTACTGGAGACTTGAAATTTTGTATACACATTCTACTCGAGATTCTCTACATTTTATGTCTCTATAATGTTTCTGATATATGCAATATTTAAGCTGTAAATGCCTAATTTTTATAAATAGAATTTTCTGAAAAATGCAATATTAACAAAATTTTGAAATCTATACATGCTAGGGCACTATAACAGTTACTATACTTAAAATATCATACAATATCAAGAAAAGCATATTTTTAACAAGTTTATGGACAACAATCTCTCAGAAGTGCCTTTTATAAGTATATGCACTTCAATCTGAGAGGGGTCATACTTTCCGGAACATTCCCGAGGGCATTTTTTACAAAAATCTTGGATTAGACGGAGTTCCACACTTGAGCAAAAAGCTCGTATGGGCATGTTGAGCTTGTTTTAAGTGTAGCAAATCTGCTTGAGGGGGGTTCATACTTTCCGGCGCTGGTAGTACAGTCAATACCACTACTTGTCACTTTGGTGTGAAATCTCTCTACTGTTGGTTTCTTTGTCATAAACTGGAAATTTGCACATTTCTTTTGATTTTCAGTTAACTTTAAAATTCATGTGCAATATTTATTCTAAATGCATGGATTGTATCGTCTTCAGTACTGTATTAAGTATATGAATATAAAATACATGTCTGTGCAGGATAAGATATTTCAGTGGTGTATTTATAAATCCACTGTGTGTGTGTTTAGGAGTGGGGACTAGGAGTGTGCTTATCTAGCATGATCCTACTTACTACATGACTCCTTTGTTTTGTATTCTAAGACATTCATATTTCGAGTCCAGATTTTTGTGTAACTATGAAATATGTAATGCCATATGATGAAATTGTAGTCAATATGTAGAGTGGTTCCAGTAAGTAACTTCGAACAAAACTCGCTTGTATGACATATTCCTACTCCCATTCTAGATTAAAAATTAGGGATGTTTTACAAATTCTAAATGAATAAGCATGCAGTGATTAGTTAATAATATATCTTAAAAACATGCACACGTTTTTAGAAATGGGTTGAAATTACATTCATGAAAACCAGAAAAGTGAAATTTTATACAACTTCGAGATGAGGTGGTTGCTATATAGGCATTCTAGGTTAACTTGTGTAAGGCGTGACCTTACTCTATTTTCCCATAACTATGCATTATCATCATCATAGTAGTTTTTACAGAGAAATAGACTGATAGAATTAAAAACAATTAGAATTTAAGAATTCCAGAAATCATTCTGTTTGATAACTTCCCCAATGACCTGTATCACTCATAGCTAATATTTTATTCTTTTCTCTCATGGCATATGGCACTGAACTAGTTTTTATGTCATATTTTCCAAAATATTATTTCATCTACAGAACACTGAATGTAAGTTATGATAGAAGTTAACTGTAGTGTAAAATATTTACTTTCATGTACAGCATAACATAACCCATCGTTCTACAGAATCGCTTCTAAACCTATAAGGTGCGACCCACTCCTGGGTCCTGAGAGGGCATTTGGTGGGTCGGGAAGTTGGGCTCGAAACTTTGTTAACTGTGCCTTAAAAGCCTATTACATTAAATTACTTAGATATACTGTTTTAACAATTTAAATTCAGACCGTGTTGTTGTAAAAGAGCAAATATATGATTATAAACTGTGTGCACACACCCCTACAAAGTATTTCCGCTGGTGCCCATCTTATGGAAAACCTCAATATACTGACCAAGGCAGAAATTTATTTCATTATAAAACATAAACTAAACGTAACGTTTCAACCTTCTAGCAAGGTCTTTTTCAGGCTCTGCACCAAGTACAAATGTAACAAGGTACAAAAAAGGACGATAGGCTATATATACACAAACATTAATCCCCTCCAGACTATTAGAAAGTTGTTCTGGAACATTCTAGCGGTGGCTTCCCCTTGTCAACTGTACTTTCACCTAAACTGCTAAACATATTTTCTTCCATCTAGAATGTGGTTGGGCTCTTTATCTCACGCTCTTTCTCCTTCATTCTCCTTCCTTCTTCTCTCCTCTTTCTCTCTTGTCCTTTCCACTCTTTCTAACACCTTCTTCCACCCTTTGTTTATCTTCAGTCCCCCTTTCCAGTTTATTGTGTCTTCTTCACCTTTCTTCTCTATTTCCTTCGCCTCCTTCCATTTTCTCACTAGCATTCTCTTCTCCCTTCCTATCTGCTTAGCCTCATTCCACTCTATGTCATGTCCTGTTTCTCTCGTGTGTTTAAATATAGCTTTTTTCTCTCTCTTAAGTCGTACATCATCCCTATGTTGTTTCAACCTGTCTTTCAGCCCCTTTTTCGTTTCTCCTTTGTACACACTCAGACATTCTTTACATTTCACTTCGTAGATAATCCCTTCCTCTTCTCTGTTTTCTTTTTTTCATCTTATGGGTCCCATGAAGTGTAATATCCTTCAAGGTGGGTCCCCGACTGAAAAAGGTTGAGATCCACTGTTCTGCAGCCCTGGAAGGGCCTGGCCTATCTCCTTACTGCCAGTCCGCCTCCCACAACCCTACCTAGAGGTGTGGAGATCTTCAACCAGTAATGGAGTGACGTGGGCTCAGCTCATCGAACCCTCGGCTGTTATAGGAGATTTCCCAGACTGGGTTACGCTAATCTCTTGTAGGTTCCAAATTTTCTCAGGATGGTGGGTTGCCACCACTTGTATACACAGGCTGAAAACCCATAGACTGAACCCAGGTGGACTCAAGCCCGTAAGAAGAAACTGTGTGATGACTGTTAATGCACATTTTCAAGTTTGGAAAACAATTTCTGTTTATATGTGCACATCTTTTATTTCAGTATATTTCATACCTACAAGCCCCCAGCCGATTATTAATGGTTTCGTTAGATGAATAGCGCTAATGTTCAATCAATAGTTTTTAATAATACGTTTTACGTTTTATTCTTATTTCCTGAGACAAAACCTTCGAATCCTGTCTTTTCTTTCCCTGGCATTTACAGCATCAAATCTTCCCCCTTCTCATGGTACTCCACTGGCATCAATTGCAAAGAAAGTGAATGCATTTGTCTTTCGTTTTATGAGGCCATAGACAGATGAACGGAATTGTCTACGTTGGTAAATCAAAAGTGCGATTGGATATGGTAGGCCTACACAAGGGAGAAAATTACAGCCGATCCCCCTATAATACTAGACATTCAGTGACTGCACAAGAAACAGTTGCTGATATTAAGTGTGCTGTATCCTGCAGTTTGCCGCCCACGTTAAACTGTGCAGCAATTGTTATGAAGAAAAACAGACAATTTCGGAAATGTTTCAACATGGCTCGAACGACCTTTAGAACCCTTTGGGTGGCGCAATGATCCACTCACCCCACCCTTCCATAATTGCTTTTATTTTCTGCTAATAATTCGGACATATCTCGTAATGTTGTATTATTTATTTTATTTAACTGCATAAAAATGTTCTACAAGGATAAATACCATTGTTCAGTTAATGCAGGGGTCCTGGATTTGAAATCCGGTTAGAGCTTTCTTTTCGTCATCAACTTTTCATAGCATCGTCGCGATTAGCCTAAAAGTGGAAAAAATTCGAGGCTAGATAACAAACAACGACGAAGGAGGGGGTGAAACGCATTGATCTACGAACAAAGTAATCGCCGTAGAGTTTACACAAGATACAATCGCGATTTGTCCAAAATGTCACAAAAGCAACGCATAATAGGGAGAATACGAAATAAAAATACTTATTACCACAGATAATACACGGACCATTTTTCATGCACAGGAATGATTTACGTGCTGGAATTTCAGGAACTTGTAATTATTTTTCTAATTGTGCTTCTGGGCTACTAATTCTGTATATCTCGAAACTTAGATGTAGAAATCATTCAAACGTAACATGCATTAACTGAACATTGGTATTTATGCTTGAAGAACATTTTTATGCACTTAAAAAAAATAATCAATACGACCTTACGAGATATGTCCCGAATTATTAGCAGAAAATAAAAGCAGGAATGGAAGGGTGGGGCGAGCGGATCATTGCGCTGAGACGCAATCAACTGTCACTGCCATGAGTAAAACGTGATTGGTGGAGAGGTTGCTATGGGAACGGTGTGGTACAGTTAGAGGAGTATGATGCGATTGGCGAAATTGATGAATGGAAAACTCACAAACATGAATGCCCAAGCCGGGATTCGACCCCAGGACCCGTAGCGTCGTAGCGCGATGTGCTGACTACTCCGCCACGGGGCCTGCAAAATAAATATGATGTTTCAAGCATGGTATTGGAGAAAAGATCGTTCAATTATTTTTTTCTTGTTTGTTCTGGACGAAAAAATAGTGAAGAAAAGCTTTACATTAAGTATTACATAAAAATAAGTGAAGGGTGATCCGGGTTTGAACCAAAAGCTCAAAGAGAAAAGATGAACGTAAGAAGAGGTACACTCGTCTGACATGTTACCACTACGCTACAGATGTTCTGAGCGTGTGTGCATGTTTGGTAATACCAAATACTTTTACACAAGGACGTAAAGAGAACTACTCGTTCTAGCACATTTGTCATAATTATTCATTATTTGTTTATTAAAAAAACTAATGTAATTGTAAATAATGGTTAATTATTTTATTATTCTTGACATCTTTTTCTGGTATGAATTCGTATGAAACTTTTCATGCTTGAATGTTATTGGATGTTGTCTTTGAACCAAATGCAGCCTCACGTGATTAACTATACCAATAGAGTACCTTATTTCTATTGAATTACGCTCTAAGCAGAGGCATGCAACATTTTTTTCTTCAACCTCGAGAAGAATGGAGCTCTACGACAAATCCACAAGAGAAAGGGTGATCGGTTTAATCGAGGTAGCTGGATTGTCACCTCGTTTAGCTGGTGAGCAGTATGGTGTTCCAGCATGGACAGCAAGGAGGTGGTGGGCTCGATACGAAGAAACTGGTGAGGCATCACGGAAAAGACGCGAGAGCTGAGGCCATGCATCGACACCAGTGCAAGACGATCTGCTTATAGCGGAGTGTGAAGCCAATCCATTCCAGTCAGCCACTCAACTCAAGGCAAGGACCTATTTTCCTAGTTGCCCACAGACAGTTCGACGGAGGCTGGCTGCTTCTGGTTTACGGGCACGAAGGGCAGCTAAGAAGGTCTTGACGGATGCACACAGAACCGATAGGCTAGCATTTGCCGAAGAAAATATTGATCGAGTTTTGGATTTCGTAATATTCTCAGACGAAAAGTATTTTCTACTGCAAACGATGGTCCGGTTCTCGACAGGGACAACGATTTCATTCCCATTTTGTTGCTAACTCTCGTCGGCGTGGACGCGTGAGCGTGCTTGTCTGGGGTTGGATGGCTCTCAGCGACGGTGGTGAACTACACCGCATAGAAGGACGTCTCAACGGGATACAGTATGTGCACATTTTGGAGCATTTTATAGTTCCTGGCGTGCGAGCTTTGTATCCGGAGGGAACAATTGACTTCCAGCAAGACCACTTGATATGATCCATATTTTTATGTGACGTCACAACTTTAAAATATGTCACTGATATATTATACTTTCATGAAAGGAAAATGTGTTATTATATGTAATATTGCACCCTGTTTGTAATATATATCTTTTGTTTAATCTTTATTGTATTTTATGCTCTGTTATGAGTAGTTTAATGTATCTTCATGTTTGCAAGAGTGCACTATATGAATTTGAATTTCTAAAGATGTAGAGATGTCAGTTTTGTTGATAGCATCCTTTTGTAGATAGTGAGTGATTCATCTGTACTTTAATCTGTGTTCTCGAAAATAGTATAAAAGCGAGGATATCGCGTAAGAAATCATCACACTTTTTCGCCACGGATCGACGAAGCTTTTAAACTTCAAAAGAACTCCTCGGTGTTGTATCTTGGTATGGTAGTTCGGGGCGCAAGCTAGGCCTATGTGATCATAGGTACGCCGATAGCCATGCAATGATGATATGCACAATACTGCAACCATTCTTCGTTAAATAATAAAGCTAGCCTAAGGATTAATTTGGAAACAAAAGGCTAAAGAGCAAATATTGGCTCAGTTATCATTGCATATCTCTTGGTGTGGTAGTTCGGGGCGCAAGCTAGGTCTATGTGAGCATAGGCTTGCCGATAGCCACGCATTGAGTTTATGCGTTTTAGTTGAGTCAATTCATCGACAAAGCAAAATCCTCAGCTTCGTCTCAAGTATATTGACATTTTAATTGCAATAAATAAAGAATAAAACCTTTCAGTTTATACATACTGCAGTAATGTGGTTTTATTTCTCTGTGCTGTGAATATTGTCTTTGCCTAACACTATCCCTGTACCTGTGTACTTCACCGAGTCTCATCGTTCACCGCTGAGTATTATTAAGTTAATATTAATAGTAAAATAATACGACGCGTCTAATAGCAGGAACGTATCACACTCCTCCATCCATGATTCAGCCATTGTTCAGTGTTGCTTTTCTGAAAGAAACGACATACGTAAATCTAATTGACTGGCCACCCATGGGATTTGATATGAACCCCATTGAAAATATGTGGCCCAAGGAGCCAAGGAGCATTGAAAGGAAACTGGCCTGATCCACCACCTCGAAGAAGTGAAGAACTATTTGACCACGTCAACAATGCCTGGAATGACTTGTGCACCTCGCACAGGTATATTCGACATCTTGACGCCTGAGGCATGTAATAGATGCAGGTGGCTACTGTAAAGATATTAAATTAACACGTGTTCGTTTATCGTCTGTGCAAGTGCCTTGTTTAATTATGTTACATTGCAACTCTGAGAGAGAAAGAGAGAGGGGGGAGAAGTTGTGTAGCTTGTGGAATGCAGGCTAGGAATATATTCAACACTTCATAGAAATATATGTTAACAAACTGGAAACTATGGATCGATGTTCTCGCGAAAGAAAAACTTATGTAAGAGGAAAGTGAACATACATATAGAGGTTTTTTTTATCACAATGCCGAGTTGGACACAGCAACGACGTTACAAGAAAACAACCCTTAGTTACCTTCAGTCCAGAAACGTCTTGCCAATTTCATAACTTATTATTATTGACTCATAATGTGTTTTAACACAACTTATGACGCACAGCTAAATGACATAAAACGTTTTTTGCCTAAAATGTTGCCATTCAACCCAATTTGATTCAATTTGTGACGAGTATTGAGTCAGAGAAAATCGAACTGAGCTAAAGGAACATTCCTCGAAGTATATATATATAATAACCCATGTTGCGACAGCACTCGAAGAGCTTAGCCTATCTCCCAACTGCCAGTTTCCCTCCCACGATCCTACCTGTGAAGTTCTTCAACCGGTAATGAGGTGACGTGGGATCAGCACGTCGAACCCTCAGCCGTTATAAGATATTTTTATGACCGGGTTATGCTACTCACTAGTAAGTTCCCAATTTCCTCACGTTTGTGTGTTACCACCGGTCCTATACACAGGTCGAATACCCAGAGACTGAACCCAGGCGAACTCGAATCCATGTGTGAAGTTAAAACAATGGAAAATATTACTAGTGCATATTAACGAACTACAACTATGAAAAGCCTTTATTCGTTGTGACAAGCGGCATTGATCTTCAAGTTATTTCGAAATATGAACCTGACTTTTCTGTGTTATAAAATTGAGATATACAATTGCTTAGCAATGAATATTTACGTAAGCCTCTGCCTTTGTGTATAAAAACTTACGAAAAACACACGTACATTTGTCACTTCAAAGTCTCTACATATGTTTTAAGCTATTTTTTTCTTTTGCAGATTTCTTTTTTCTAGATGAAAATATCTTGCAGGGAATATATTTTTTAAAGAAAAGTTTAAGTTTATATTCTGCGTATTTTACTTGAAAGTAATTAGTTGATTGTCTTGGTGTGTGATGCAGATGATACACCGACACATTACAATCTACAAGTAAGCTTGAAATATTTTAATGCTTTGATACTGTAATATTTGATGAATGTTGCTTTTATTTGGCTTCACTCTTGCATATATGTATTGAAACTTTTTCGATACCTTTATATTATTATATTTTAAAGTTGTATAAAATTCAGGAAGTGCATACTCTCTGCATACTGATTTTTATCAACGACTTGTGATTATTTTTCAGATTTTTATTCTGCTTGATGCTCAGGTTTTCGACCAAAAGAAGTTCAGCTTTGTTATATTTTCATGAATATGTATGTATTCATGTGTTTCTACAGAGAAGATAATATGTAACTTCAGTGAATATGGATGTGATTAGAGAAACTACTAATCATCAACTAATTGGTTCGATCATTGTGCACTTGAGCAGCAACTGGCAGCAAGTAGATGACGATACAGGTAAGAAATTATATATATTTAATAACAATGATAATTAATATAACAACGAGGAAAGCTGCAAATTAGTGTGTTCCCTTCGGCAGGTGAATTTTTGTTCGCTGGAATGATTGGTGAATACAACAAACTGCTTCCTCTTTTTACCGTATTGCGAATTGTTTATTCTGTTGTGAGTCTTACGTAACTATATAGAAATACCCAGCTATCATAATGCCTAATGACATCTTCGGAAATACACGGCGCCACGAGATGTCAGACAACAGTGTCGAACTGGTGTGATTGGACGAACGTGTCCGATAACTTCGCATACATTTGGAAACTTTGCCGAATACATTAAATTCAAATATACAGACTGAGATTAACAACCTTCAAACCCATTTAATAGACCCTATATTAAAAATTGATGCTGAACTTAAATCCTTATTGCCGAATTACGTTAATTTAGCTTCTACAGAAGGTCGTTTCACGTCCATGGTAACAAAGTTAGAACCCACCTTACCTTAAGAAAAACCGTGACATCAGGAGCGGTGGTGCTCCACGTGATACCCCTGTCATGCAACAATGGCCCTGCAGCGGAGTTTCCAGTGGAGGAGACTGCGTTGAAGAACAGATTGGTTCAAACGAACATATTCCTGCTGACAAGCTTTCCAAAGACCCTGAATTGTGCTGGCCGTCTGCTTCCCAAGGCTCGTTTCAACAACGGAAACCCACAAAAATCCATGGAAGAGGCATCGGGGGATTTCACAGGGATGTCTGTAAAGGGGATTGCATGAATGCCCGTTTCACGTGCCATCCGATCCATGTACGCCTGCGTGGACTTTGCCGTATGACTGGAAGCCTTGTCCTGGTGGATGACAACACGAGATGTGTTGCTGCCATAGAGAGAAGGAATATCATGGCTGTAAAGTGGCTCCAAAATATTCGTCTGGTAATAGGCTGCATTTATTTTAGCCTTTTTTCCCACTCTGCGCAGTGGAAGTTTGCCGTTGTTGCAGTAACCACCAACAACCATGAACCCGCGTGGAAAACTTTCAGCACATTAACGTACCCACTCAGATCGACCTCTTGCATCACGTGGACGATAGTAGATGGCCTTTTTTTTACCACATCCCGACAGATACACCCATGCTTCATCCAGGAACACAACATACTTCCAGCGGCCCCCTGCCAGATGGCGTTCGTAGAGCTTCCGACTGTTGGTCTTCCTCTCCTGGACATGTGAGGCACGCAACTTATGAACTTGAGCCTTGTGCTTCCGCACAAGTTGTAAATCTTGGGCTATGATGCGATTCACAGTTGCAGGGAAACATTGCACTGCCTGTGCAATCACTCTTTGTGTTGCAGGGTTTTCACATCGCACCAAGGATCTCACTTTCCGCACAACATCGGAGGAACGCTTGGGCTTCCGATATGTCCGAGGCCCACTTTGAGTGGTTCCAGCAACAGGTACAGTGCAAGCTCTATGGCGATTCAACACTGCATTGATGCCCTTCTTTGATACATGGAAGGCTTTCGTCTGGCACTGTTTAATTATCTGGCTATAACTATAACCAACGTCGGAAAGTGCACAGATGTACCCCTCCTAAAAGACTGGAATTTTTGGTGCCATATAAACAGTCACTCACACACCAACCATCGTCTTTGAAAGTCAACACACAGTACTTTCGTCCTACTGGCTCTGGCTGCTCTGTGCTGTGCCTACGTGCTGCTCCCTGGTGATCTAAATCGTTACCATCAACGTGAAACAACCTTCTGTATAGAAAGTGTGCAAGATGTTCAATTCAGTGCAGGCTCCTTACGGAGCAAATTGCAGAAACTACAGCAGCTTCAAACTAAAGATATGGAACAATTGTAACTTTAATTTCAAGAGCAAACTTCTAACATACAGAATAACTTGACAGAACTCCAAAATTTGGTACAAAATATTAAACATTATTTTAATGTCGAACAGATTAATAATATTATCATTAATTTACGCGAGGATCTTGAATCTTACCAAAAAAGCACGCTGATATTAGAAATTAAAAATAAATTACAAATCTTAGAAGACACAATTACCAACTTACCCTCCTCGGAAGAATTAAAAGTAATCAGTAAGAGTGTTGCAAATATAAAACTGCAATTGGAGACGTATAAGGATTTCGGACATGTCGAAGCAACGATTGTAAATATTCAATCAGCTTTGGAGTCAATGAATGATGAAATTAAAGAATATTCATGCTTTGATCGAAACCTTCCAAGATCAGTCGTTTCTGTTGACCAGTATTCAGAAACATTAGGTACTCTTCAGAATTTTAAATTTTTTTTTTAACAAAAAAGCAGCAACAGCAACCATGTGTGCACAAAGGACATGGAATGCAAGCCTCAATTAAAACGCTTGCAGAAAATGAGAAAAAGTCACATAGTGGAGGAATTATTTTTAGTATCCCAGCTATATTAGCAGCTTTGGGTGCTGTGTGAAGTTTAGCAGGAAAGAGTGCTGCAATTGCCAAAACAGTCATCTATGCAAAGAGAAATAGAGCTGAATTGGCAGAACAGAAACGTCATAATTTGGCCATGGAGACAAAGATAGTTCGTGGAATGAAATTTAAAGTTTTGAGAAAATTAAAAAAAAGAAGAACCACTTAGGAACCAATACATTGAAACTTTAGTTTAAATATTTAAGTATTGATATTTTAGAGGGGTCTTAATGTATGTTTCTCTGCCTCAAAATGGTCCCTTGTCGCAAGAATGTGGAATGGTAAATTTGGATGTGTCTATTCATATCGGTACGCAGTGGATCTTCTATTACCAGCAAAACAATATTCCCTTTATATTTTATTCTTTTGGTGGAAGGGCACCGTTAAAATTAGTGAATTATCTATCCCATTCTAGCATTTATTACAACGACGAACTCATTCAAGGTTTTTACCAAGTTACCTGTTGTTATATCTGCATTTTGATGCTTGCATTGTTATCTAAAATTCACCACATCACATTTCAAGATTTTCATATAACCACTGTAATACTTAAAACATGGGAGTTTTTCATCTATACAGCGACACTTCCGTCTTGCAACTGCAACTGCACGATGATATTATTTATCCGAAATCTATTGCTTTGAGAGCTTTCTACAGCATGCACCTCATTCCGAATGTAACTTCTTACAATAATACCATCATTGTTGGAACGAGAAAATTATCATTGCTTCTGGGCGATGTAATTTATCAACTTTGGAAGCTGAACATGTTGCTTTCACAAAATTCAGTAACGCACACAGTAGAGACTGTATCTACGAACAAAACGGTGGATCTATCTACGATGGAAGAACTGCTAGGATTCCCGAAGAATACCAAATTAAATGCAGTCACATCGGGACTTTCATCCCAAACATTTCTAGCTATTGAAACATTGAATATTCAATGTAACGTAGCGAAAGGTATGATCATCAAAGCGGAAGAAAATACAATTGCCAGTCACAAGAAAACTGGCATCATTGCTACATTTAAACAGAGTTCCGAGTTTATGGAACCGAATCATCTATTGTCCTGCTCCACCAGTATATTTTCCTTTTTCGCGCGATAAAATTGATCACATAGAGACACCAACAGTGACACAGTCACCAACGAGAAAAATGAAGTTGTTGATTTTGCTGGTGCCACTACCACAGCCGTGGTAGAAATGAACGTATAAAAATAATCATGGAACATATTGAAAGTTATGAGTTGCAGTATTCTCTCCGAATCGGAGGACGTTTGCTAATCTTAATGAACCAAACTAAGAAACTGATATTGATGTCCATATTGGAGATGGGTTCATTTATCCACACAGAGCAGATCTTTATACACTGAGGTGCAAAAAAACGCAACACTTAAACATTTTACAGACTAGATGATATATTTAATCCAAACTCTTTATGACATGCTTGTAATTATAAGTTTTGCAGAAAATTGTGTATTTTCTTCGTGCTACAATATTTCTAACACAGAAAGAGTAATTTCTTTAACCAAATCGCCATGAATAACGTAATGTAACGTAAAGTAAACTGTACAGTCATTGTGCACACTGAACATTTCCCATGATTTTGTGAAATTTTTCTTTCACTTTGATCTCGGGCATATTCTTCTGACCCCCTGTTGTACTTCACGAGATTTTTTTTTACTATTCCGATCATATTCAATAACGTGTGTTGTTCCCTCTGGCATCAATTACAGCATGCATCCTGTGAGGCATACTCCTTATGATGGTAGCGATGTCCTGCTGGTTCATTCGCTCCCATTCCTGTATGAGGACTTCTCGCAGCTCTTGCAGGGTCTCTGGGGCACGATGGCGAACATTTCTCCCTAAAATGTCCCAAAGGTGCTCGATAGGGTTGAGATCTGGACTACGTGTAGGTCAATGCATAACTTCAATTCCAACATCATTCAGGTGACAATTGACACATTGTGCTACATGAGGACGTGCATTGTCATGCATGAGCATGAAATTCTCACCAATGTAGTGAGCAATGGGAATAACATGATCTCCAAGGATTTCTTCAATGTAGCGGTGTGCCGTGAGTGATCCACCATCCACAAGAACCAGGTCTGTTCGTGCAGTCAAGCATATCCCTGCCCAAACCATCACGGAGCCACCGTTAAATGCTGTTTTTGACGAAAATGTGCACGGTAAATACCTTTCTCCTGTCCTTCTCCAAACGTTTTCTCTTCCTTCTGGAGATCTAAGGCTAAATCGAGACTCATCAGAGAAGAGAACTGCTCCCAACTGCTCGTCATTCCAATCACTATGGTGTCTTGCAAAACGCAAGCGATCCTTTCGATGTTTTCTTGTCAGTTCTGGGTCAGTAGCAGGTCTCCTGGATAAGAGCTTTGCATCATGCAACCTTCTTCTCACAGTCCACTTGCTGACATTCCCACCTGTCACTTGTTCAAGCTGATTTCTGACTTCAACTGCAGTCATGTGGCGATTAGGGAGAACCTTAAGGCGCAGCAACTGGTCATCTCTTGCAGATGTTGACGGCCGCCGTCCAGAACCCGGCCGTCTAGAATATGTACCAAGCTCTCTGTATCTCGGGATGGTACGCGAAATTGTGGACGGTGTGGTACGCAACACTTGAGCAACATAACGCAAACTGCGCCCATCCTCTACCAATGCAACTGCTTTGACAGCGTCCTCCGTACTTAATGACATCTTACCTCCTTCAAGTGATGGATTTCACATGCAAAGAAAGAAGACACAATCAGTGAGTGCCAAAAATGGCTTATTTACTTTTGTTTTTGAAACAAACAAATTTTATTGCACAATAATGCAGCTTAACGTGTATGTCATTGTGGTTGCGTATACACTTTTTTTTACCATTCTTGGCCATTGTTGAGCTTATTCTGCTGCTGAATTGTCTTTGTATACATTGTTGTCAATTTAAGTTTTTAAAAACCTATATAGTGGTAAGAAAGTAACGGTTAAAATTGGCATGTCATCATATTTATCAATATTTTTGAGGTGTTGCGTTTTTTTTGCACCTCAGTATAATTGAATTGAATTGATTTCATGTTTTAGGTCCACTTATGCACAGTAAGGCTTATCTGGACTGCACCTACAGTTTAAAGTGGGATCCGAACCACTATGTGCCTCCACCGGGTATCGAACCCGGAACTCGTTCATTACAATGCGAAAATGCAACAACTGCGCCATCGGGGAGGCCCAAATCTTTATATAAAGTTTGATGTACAGGATGAGTCAAAAGTCTCTCACCACTCCTTATAAAATTAAAGGGAGTGTAGATTGCAGAAATTGGTCATGGTAGTAATATGTTAGACCTAGGGTAAAACGTATTGGTGCATGTCATGACAACGTCCGCCATCTTGGTGACCGCAATCTTGGATCCAACTTCATTTCTATAAATTTGAAGTGGGCATGTAGGGTATGGTTTTGGGCTAGAATTTCACCAGGAATTCAGTGGTGAAGTCAGATTTATGAAAACGTTAATGATAAGGAAGTTATGAGCAAATGAAAGTGATAATTACATATTATTTGCAGGTGCTGAACCATGAAATTAACCAAGGCCGAACGAATCCAGATCATCAAGCTGGGGGGGGGGGGGGGCAGAAGTGCCCATGCTGTTGCTCGTGATTTCAACGAATAGAAGCCTCAACGGAACCAAGTGTCCCACGTTACAGCAGTGTCCCAATTATTGACAAGGTTCGAAGAGAGCGGTACAGTCCAGGACAGTCCACGTTCTGGTAGGCCCAGAACTGCCACTGACGAAGGAACAGCTACGGCAGTGCTAGCATCGTTTGCCAAGTCTCCGCAGAGCAGCACACGTCGAATGTCTGTGCAGTGTGGTGTCAGCCAGAGTCCCATTTGCAGGGTGTCAAAGATGGTTAAGTGTCACCCGTACAGGCTGCAGCTTCACACCATCTCTCTGAGGATGGCCCGGATAGCAGAATGCAGTTTTGTGAATGGCCTGTGGAGCATTCGCCAGTACCCAAACTTTGAACTGCATAATCTGCATTCTGATGAAGCACATTTTTATGTGAATGGGGAAGTGAGTAAGCAGAGCATGCGGTATTGGTCCTCCAAGAACACGTTGTGGAGAGATACGAGCAATATGGTTGGTGCTGAGAAGGTTATAATTTGGGTCGGGATCTGGGGGTTACTTATCATTGGCCAATTCTTCATTCACGACAAGTTAAATGCAGAGGGCTACTTGCAGTTGTTACAAGAACACAGTTTTACGCCAGTTTTGACGGAGGATGGCAGCTTCCCCTCATATTTTCATCAAGATGGGGCACTACCTTATAATAGGCGACAGGTTCGTCATTATCTGGACATCCAGTTCCCTGGTCCCCAATCACCAGATTTGACCCACTCGATTTTTACCTGTGCGGTCATGTGAAGTCAATCGTGTATGCCGAAAATATTATGAATGTGGGTCACTTGGAGCAACGGATACTGAATTCCTGTGCACAAATCCCACATGAGATATTGCTCCGTGTTCACAGAGCATGGGAAACCGTCTCAACATGTGCAGAGCACAAGAAGGACAGCTTATTGAACACATTGTGTAACTTTCATATGCCCATAATTTTCTTATCATTAACGTTTTCATAAAATTGACTTCATCACTGAATTCCTGGTGAAATTCTAGCCCAAAACCATACCCCACATGACGGATTCTCATTTAAAGAAATGAAATGTAAAGCAAAGGAGTTGGATCCAAGATGGCGGTCACCAAGATGGGTATTGTCATGACATGCACCAATAATTTTTCCCCTAGACCTAACATATTACTACCATGACCAATTGCTGCAATCTGTACTCCCATTTATTTCATAAAAGGTGGTCAGGTACTTTGGCGAGGAATATCCTCCCAATGCAAATTTGAAACTCACTGACAATTTTATACAATTCTCCAAATGTTACTTGACCACCCTGAAAGTTTTCTAAGTCCTGAAATAGTTATTTTGGCAATATAGCTCTTGAGAACGAAAAGAGAGTAGCCAACTTTACTGTAGGTCCCTCTACTAGGCGAGAAACCCTGTGCTGAGAGATTTACATTCCTTTTAATAATATGATGTCAGAAACTAAAGTGATCAACATATTAACAGAGAACAATACGGAAAACTCATGTATGAGGAATAATTTAAGATAATACTTGCGATTCGGCATGTTACAATTGGAATCAGAGAAACTGTTGTGCGGTTGGAAACACCGCACTCGCTCGTGGTACACCTGGATGAAAACGCTGTCAAGTTTGAACACAAAAGGACATAATTACGAATAGTTTATGCAAATAATATGTAACAACACCTTGCAAAGTGTTGTGCAATGAGCGAAAATTAAAGAATCTCGCATTTTACAGCGAAAATCTGTTCGTCGCATAGAAAAGTGGTAACTTGAGCAATCGTCAACACGTTTGAAAGCATATGCTGTAAGTGATTAAGTAGAGTAGTGGTAAAGTACTCGACTCACAGATATCTTTCTTTTAAGAATTAATGATCGCGGGTTCAAATCCAAAGCTCTCCAATTTCTTCTTTTGTCTTTTTCTATATCTTTTTTTTGGTAAGTATGACATCAGATACATTCAGCATGGAGTTTAGTAATTCAGTTGAATGAATTTGTTTCAGAATGTTCGCAAAAAATAATTCGGTGTTGAAATCGACGAATGTTTGCAGCAGCTCAATGTATTTGTTTCTTCTTTATGGCACTAACAGTCATCAATTTGGCTCGAAAAATACCTAAATTGTTGTATTCGAACAGATAGTATTTTGTCAAACAAGGAATGTGCTGACTATGGCTCGGAAGTTGATAAAGAATCATCTCCTCATCTGATCCTACACAACAATGCTAACCTGAATATCAGTCTGCTAGAACCAAAATACATTATTTATTTGTTTTTGTCGGCCTTCTTTTGGCTTTTAGGTCATTTTCAGTGGTTTTGGCCTTCTTTTGTTACATTTTTCTTAATTTTATGGCTTATTTTTCTCCTTCTTGTTTCGTGAATTTTAAATGCATTTGCTAGCATAACTTGTAGATTTCAATTTCCTGACATGGTTTTTAAGCAATTTCGTCATTAATCGAATATATAGTCATTGGAAAACACCACTATCATTTTCAAGTTTGGCAATGCATTAATTAATTAATTGTGTCAAATTGACTTTTCCTACAGCAAACTTAAGATACGTTGTGTGAACCCTACTTTGAGATTCCCTTACAGGCCTCTAATGTCGCTTTAGTCTGTGGTTTTAAAATAAAATTAGTCACAATATTAAAGAAGATATAATCTTATGTACGCCAAACACGAATGTATTTCAGTTGCTAGCCGTCTATTGTATCGTGGAAGATTCTCAAAGGAGGTGAATGATTTATACAAATAGAAAGTTGCAGTGCATGTTATGTAAGTTGAAGTTAAAATAAAGAAAACTAAATTTGAACTTAACTGCTTTTATCCCTTTGCTTCAGTAGTTTTGTAGTTTATACCACCAAACGGCGAAATATTCAACGACTCTCTTTATTTTTTTAAAGAAATCAAGCTTTCCTTTTCAGCGCGAAAAGTATTTTAGACCATTTTTAAAAATTATATTTCTGTTATTCTACAAGTCATCAACTTCCAAAACCTAGCGATGACTAATGTATGCTTCCTATCTGATTTCTGCGTCTGTTACGTGGTATCTGAATGTCTGCTTTAATTTGGATAGGTGTCTGGAATTTCAGGTTTCCAAGTGTTGGAAGAAATCAAAGTAAATTCCATGATTCTGAGGAAATATTTCGTGAAACGTTTTTCGCCTTCTGAAAAAGTTTCTACCATGGTTGGGCATCGATCTAAGGACCCCTGTCACGCAAGTCGAGCACATTATCACTACACCACAGATGCCACTAGTGCTGAAAGTAAAGTTCAAACAGTGACAATCCCACAGCATAGATCTTTTAATTTAACAAATTCTCTTATCCATATGTCTCAAATCACGCTAAAATGAAATTGTAAATACCCATCTAGGTTTGTGAGGTGTCTTTCTCTCTCCCACTCGTAAGATCGAAAAGCCTTGTGCTTGGCCTCTCTTCATTCTCCAACATTTCTCAGGACTTTGAACTTCTGAACACACGAACGCATTACTTTCACATCAATGAGTAATTCCCCGCACGTCTCACATAGCTAATAGTGATTACGAATACGAGATTTTGTTAAACAAAAAGACCTAAATAGTTGACTTTCATATTTTAAACTACATGTTGAATACAAGTGGTTTCTGTGGTGTAGTGGACCAGTCAGTGTCACGGCACGGTAAAGACGTTTCGCGAGCTGCTGTGACCAAACGAGTTAACCGAGTATCGTGGTGAACTGTGTATGCGATCAAATTGGGATTTTTCCCACTGAAATTGTGACTTAACTTGAAACGACAACATACGATTATCATGCAGCGTGAAAATACCATTCAGGTAAGCTTTGATAATGGAACAACTAAACCAAGTGCTAGTGAAATACATGCATTTATATACGGAACTTTTAAATTGACATTAGATGAAATATATGCCATACAGATACCGACAACTGTTCGCGGTGTATATGTAAAATTAGTAAGACGAGCAACAATGGATAAAATTGTAGAAAAATATTCTGGTGAAGTAAACTTCCATTATGAAAATGGACAGATGACAAAAATGAAACTCAGTGATGCTGGCCGAGAAGTGAAATGGATTCGAGTGTTCAATATCCCGCTTGAATTGGATGATAGACATATAAGTGCCAAATTAAGTGACTTCGGTGTAGTATATAACATCACACTTGAAACATGGAACATGAAGTTTAGATATCAAATACAAAAGGGTGTGCGAGTAGTGAAAATTTCATTGAAAAAACCCATACCGTCCTTTATTCAGGTCGATAAATTTATGGCGCACATAATATATACTGGAGACACCCACGTGTGAAATTTGTGCTAGTGACCTTCACAAATAACGGGACTGTCCTCACCGGAAAACAACGGTATTACGTGATCCAAGTCGCCCTAGATCTTATAGTGGAGCGGTAGTGCAGTTATCCATGGAAGACAAAGATGATGGAATGGAAAATGGTATTCCCCAGCAGACCTGTGACCAAAAAGTGAATGACAACAATAGCGACCAAGAGACGCCCCTTACCCCATTGATTCCGACCGTTCCATTTGAAGAAAACGTGTCCAACCTTACAAGAAAGCAATCAGATTCCTTCTCTGAACAACGAGTGGAACCAAAAATCGACGTCACACCAACCCAAGAGGTGGAAGACCTAGAAATGGACCACACAAATCCAGTGGAACATGAAGAGGATGACGAATGAACGGATGTTGAAAATGATTCCTTACTTCCAAACAGAGGTGTGCGAAAGAGAGAAATACGATCCTCCTCACAGAAATTATGGGCTGCAACTGTAAGTAAAACAATACAGAAACGTAAAAATAAACATAAAAATGCTTCATTTTCTTATCCTACGACGAAAAGTTTGAAAACAAATGACCCCAAATTCGATAGTAATGAACAGGCAATGGTTGATAAGCCATGACATTGCAAAAGGACGTATTACAAAATTTGAGTGTGTAATGCCCAAAAATGTTTACACAATGTTATTATTTATACTAATATGTCCCATTTATTTCCTCTTGCAAAGTAAAATGGCCAATCCGGTTTTCCGGTTAGCAACCATAAATGTAAATAAGTTAAGTAGTGACACTAAACTTATGGCCTTACGTGAATTTTTAATTAATAATAATGTAGATGTTGCATGTCTTCAAGAGGTGGAGGTTCTTTCCTTGTAGTCTCATCAATACTATGAAGAATATAATAATTGTGTTCAAAATTATACGGGAACATCCATTTTGGTACGTCATGGTTTAAATATTTTAAATGTTCAGGTTCACCCCTGTGGGAGGATTATAATTGGTAAATTGGATAACTTAAGTATTTGTAATGTGTATGTATATGTGTATAGAAATAGACGTAGAAATTTTATAACACAGGAATTAGTTCCTTGTTTAGATGGTCACACAGGTCGATTTTGTGCTACTGGAGATTGGAATTGTACGTTACATAAAGAAGACTAAACTTCCACCTTCAGTTATTCCCCAGAACTCAACTCTTTAGTAACTGGTCCAAATCTCGTTGATGTATGAAAAATTGCAACCAGCAAAATTAGACTTTACTTATAAAACACAAATTTGGGAATCGCGTTTAGACCGTGTGTATGTTCATAATAGTTTACAACAATTGGTGTCAGACATTGAGGTAATTCCAGTAATTTTTAGCGATCATGATGCAGTAGTAATGAAACTGAGATCCCTATTTGAATATATACGTGTGGGAAGGGGATATTGGATTATGAATATCATAGTTCTGAAGGAGGATCAATTTATTGAAGCCTTTGAAACGGCATGGGAAGGTTGGCAAAGACGAACGCTGAGAAATACCGATATTATACGATGGTGTGATCAAGTTTTTAAACCATCCCTCCAAAGACTTTGTCGTACGTATTGTATAGAAAAGACGAGAAATTGGAAAAATTAGTAAATTTTCATTTTTGTGTGTTACGATAACTTCATAATAAGGCACAAATGGATAGTATGGAAAGTCGTATAAAAGGTCAAGGCGCAATTACTTCAGTTATATGCTAAAAATGTAAATAGCATAAAGGCAAGAAGTAAATTAATAAATATTGACCCCGATGAAAATGTATCTTTAAATCATGTAGTTCAAATACATAAAAGAAAATCAAAAAAATTAATTACCGAACTCCAAAATAATGAAGGAATAAGGTGTCAAAACGAAGAAACTGTAGGTAATTTATTACGGGAAATCTTTGTGAAATATATAATGTTCCAAGTAATTTCCTGTCTGATCCCAATAAACAAAATGGGTAAATGCAGTCCTTACGACAGGGCAACTGAGTACCTTATGTAAAACGGGGGTTGAAATTTTCCTAGTAAAGAAAGAGAATGCACGGAAGACAGTTGATTATAGACCCATAACAATGTTTAATACGAATTAGAAAATATTAACTAGATGTACGTATCTTAAATAGGTTAAAAAGCAATATAGAGACATTACTTCAGCCCTTTCAATATGGAGTAATAACATAACCCCACAGCGCTACAGCCCTTGAAGGGCCTTGGCTTACCTACCGACTGCTGGTCTCCCTCCCACACTCTTCCTCCGTCACCTGTTATAGCGTGGAGGTCTTAGACCAGTGGCCGCGGTGGCTCAGTCGGTAACGCGTTGGACTACCATGCTAAAGGTCCCGGGTTCGATTCCCGGCCGGTTCAAATCCGGGAACTTTTCTAACGATCGAAGCGGCCCCGGTGCCTACCCAGCGTCGAATAACATGGGTACGTGGGGGAAACCCTGGGGGGTAAAGGCGGTCAGGGGCGTGATGCTGATCACATCATCCCCACTCACGACCGGATCAAGAAAGTGTGGGGCGTTACCCCCTATACGCCTTCATGGCGTGGTGCTATGCACAGGGGAGCACTTTACCTTTACTTTTTTTTACCTGGAGTAAAATATTTCGCCGCCCATAAGAGCCTTCCCAGACGGTTTGCAACAAAAATGAATCGCCGCATCCAGCACGCAGGATTATTTTCGGGGCTGGAATTATACAAGTAGATAATACATAGCTTGTTTCTAGGCGGAAAGTATATACAATAAAATATTTTCACTATAAAAGAAATGGCAATTTAAGGGGGGATTTCCATTTATTACTGTGTTTTCTCCGGAATTATTCACTCCTTTTAATTGAAAATGTCGATTATCTCAAAATTATGGAGAGGTTCTAGCCATCTAAATCCCTTTCTGCGTACGCCATGACGTTGTGACACGTCGGAACCGGTGTGCGGCTTGCCCTATCGAACAAATAAAGTATTTTTCATTCTGCATAACATTTTTTACAACTGAAAGACAGACATTTTGACATAATGTTGCTGAAAATTAATAAACATTTGCTTAGCATTGAAATGATTATTGCAATGTTGCTATTCGTTTTCTGAAGTTAGTCTTATTCTGTTTCGTGTGGATCAAGAAAAACTTGCAAGGTGACCGAGGTAACAAACATAGTTTACTTTTTGTAGAAAGCGATGTGGATGGACACAAGAAATTCTTCAAGAATGCTACGATGATACACTTTTGATTAATTTCTTATGATGAAAGTAACCAGGGCATTAATTTAAGGTAACTATCCCCGTATTCGTTTGGTGATATGAGAAAAAAAGGAAAACTTAGTGACCTTAGTGGACTCTTAAGATCAAACAAGCGACCTGTCGAATAAGAGGTACGCATGACACGGTTAATGCACCCTGTAAATATCTACTACCACTACTACCACTATTATTATTATTATTATTATTATTATACGAAGAGCGCCTCCTGGATGGCGCAGTAGTAGCGTCGTCCTCATGTAATCAAGGGGTCCCGGGTTCGATACCCGGTGGAGGCACATAGTGGTTCGTTTCCGATTTTAGACAGTAGGTCCAGTCTCGATTAGCCTTACTGTATATAAAGTGGACTTAAAGACAAGCTCAATATTATACGAAGAGAGAAATTTGTAGGAGTTAGTTAGAGCCCAACACATATATTTCTGCCGTGCGATGTGCGACACAACTCAAGAAGCAGTGTTGCTAATGGAGCAGATAGAAAAATCGCTGCAGTGCGCCGATGCACAGCTGTTACGTAAAACAAGAAAATTAGGGAATTGAGGTCTATCTGACGTTGAGTTTTAAATGTCATGCATTATACCAGGACTAGGATTGATATGTACTAACAAGTGGCTTTGTATGTAGCTACATACATATGGACTAAAAATTCGCAAAATATGGACTAACACATATGTAAAATTACCAAAAATGCTGCAAAGAAGACTTCTTCATAGTGATTCCTTATTTGAGTGATTTCAAACAAATTAAACACTTTACTATTTTCCATTGCATTAATACACTGGTCGAGTTCTAACTGTTCACTCCCAAAATCCGTCTACACTGGTACGGAACCGCAACGACAGATAATACACGACCGACACTACCACTGCTTTGAGAACTAATAACAATTGGACCACAACACTCCTCCTCAAGCAGTATTATTGCCTCTCTGTGATCGGAGACAGTTGGTTGCCTTTGTTGTACATTTACAAACGATGCCGGCTTCCACAACAATAACAAGTATATACAGTGCCACTAGACGATAAGTTGCGCGGTTTTTTTTTCTATGAACTTGTCACCCATCAAAGCATGGCAATTTTAACACAGAAAACAATATGCATCGCATTAAGCAGCAAAAATGACAGCCTCCTTTATGCAATTTCTACAAGAACACGTGCCGGAGCCAATAGTTGAAATGCTCATCGAGCCACATAATTTATTTCTTTTGAACAATTCCAAAATTATGAAATATGAACAATTTGTGAATTTCCCGAGCTTGGCTATGCAAGGTTTTTGATTTCAACTAGTGTTGCCCACGAGACGAGACGTGACGAGACTTTGGTCTGTCTCGTCCCGTCTCGTGAAAATGCTGTCTCGTCTCGTGTCTCGTCTCGAAAATATTCGTTTGTCCCGTCTCGAAGGGTTCTGTCCTGTCTCGTCTCGTCCCGTCTCGTTTTGTCTCGTCTCGTCTCGTAAAAGTGATCCGAGATATCATGCCAACAAAAGTCAAAAGTAGCAGAAACACAATATTTTTCCGGAAAGTGGGATAATACTCCAAATATTTTACCCATTGCGTGGTGAGAATAAATAAGCTTCGTTAATCATGAGGACATTAATATTAAAAATGCAGTTTCTTGGTTACTGATTGCTAGGTATCTTATGAAATCTACCTTGAGTTTTTTCTCGCTTTCATACAACTGTCTATCTTTTTGAAATGTTTTCCCCTAGACTATCTTTCTATCTGAATGTCGAACTTTCGTGCACTATGAAAATTTACCTTTTTTCTTTAAATTCTAAATTATTATTATTATTACATGAAATGTTACAAAGACGGTACAAGAATAGTAATATAACAGCACGAATATTAGCTAATATCTAGCTTACGTGTAGTTAAGATCGCCATAATTTGCATAAAAACAGCTGTCCAGGAAAGGAAATTAATGTAAAAAAAGGTGATGAATTGAATATTTGCTGAATAACAAAAAAGGATGTTAAATCCAGTTGACGAAAAAAAAAGTTCCTAATTAATATTTCTGTACATAAATCTTCATTGATACTGTCATGCAAAGCCGTATGGTGGCCATAGAATCCTTGTTCGGCAGGAATAAGTAACCCTCGATTATGCTAAACAAATATATTTTTGTTAAGCTAGAGCAAAACCCCAGGCGGATACAAGAAGCAAAAGTGTATGATTCACGAAGCGCAGAAGCGTGACAAAACCACCACGTATGGAAGGCAAACCTGCATTTATTTTATATCGCACATTTTCAGATCCGTGTCTCCTGAAGTTATAAAAATCCAAACTTCAATGACTTTTTTAGACATGCTATAGTTGAAAAAAATATGTTTAGATGCATCAAAAGTGCATAATTATCAGATTATGCATATAACGTGTTATTGGAATCAACTTATTTGTGTAAATTGGATGCCTCCCCGATGGCGTAGTAATAACGCCGAGGTCTTGTAATTAAGGGTCCTCGCGTTTGATACCCAATGGAGGCACAAAGTGGACCGGATCGCACTTTAAACTGTAGGTCGGTTCGCAATTTAGCCTATTTGTAAATCAAGTGGACTTAAAAAAAATACAATATCAACGTTAAGAATATTAGAATCCACTAATTCACCCGCAGGTAAGTCAAATTTCGCTTATCCCTCTTCATCCTCGTTCATAGACTTCCTGCAATACTATTGTGCATGTGTGTTGCATCCCACCAGGTGCGAGAAATGTGAAGAGTTATTCTTTCCCTGTACTGCGTTATTTCTTTTCATAAGAGTAAGGCTAAATTCTCGTTTTATCTGAACTTTTAAAAAACGTGCAAAATACTTCTCTATCTTTAAAACAACCACCCTTTCTCGTGTATGTGTAAAATAATCCCACTCTGTCTCAGAAAACCTCTTCCTATGATCAAATGGCGGAAACAACTCTCAAGTCTCAACATTTATAAATTTATGCTTAAATTTCCTATCATTTATACGAACATTAGCACATACCATGTCCTTTGGTGCAACACTGTCAACAGCTAAGGTTACTTTACTCGTCCTAATAAATTTACTTCCAACCAGTGACGGCGCCAGGGAAATGTGACGGGGGGGGGGGGGGCGGAAGGGGGCAAGAAAATATTGTTGGGGTGCAGTCACATTAAAACGCCCGAAAACACTACATATATAACATATATATAATAATAGTTATAATAATAATTATTATTATTATATGCATGTATGATGTTTTGTGTTTGTCCCTTGTTTAGAGTGGACGTTTACTGCCTAAATTTTCTTGATTACGAGTTTATCTCCATATGATTCTATTTAATAAAGGCATTAATTCTTTTTTATTCGTAAGTTGCGTTGTCTGGAGTGGCCTATTTCAGTATTGGAAGACATTCATAATTTTATAATTCATCGTCTTTCGTGAGATGAAACTACTGATATAAATATTCAAGTTATAAAGATAATAATATAAATGACGAAAAAATGTGCTTCGAAGAGTTTAATTTCTTGCAAAATGAACGTGACGTTGGAAGAAATTAATCTTCTTAAGTATTAGAAACAATGAAAGTCACTTAGTGAAGTGCGATTCTCCTGTAGGAGAATTCTGCTGAATGTGCTTTGGAGAACACATTGCCCACCTTTGGTACGTCCAGGACTTGACATTTCTTCTCAATAGCAAGGACAGCCAAATTAGGCAGTTTGCATCCAGCATTCTGTTTCGAGCCAGCCTTTTCAAAGATTTTAAGGACGAAAAGGTTCTTTCACATTCACACGCTGCATTGGAAACTGGAATTGTTACAGAGAATATAACTAGAGTGTGAACCTTGTGAAATGCCAATTTATATTTTCCTAGGATTTCAAAGAAATCCATTCAGTGGAGTATTTTAGTGCCATCTTCGTAACGCAGAAGAGTTTTGGGCAAAATTTGTGTTTCACATTTCAGGGAAATGTTGTCACAGGATAAAAAATCTGAAAAGGAAATATTCTACCACTCCAACGTATGTCTGTGCTACACAATTACAGGCACCTATGGAGTTCGTGGGAAGAAGTTCTTCGACTTTCATATGTACGAGAAAGAGCGAACCTGCCCGCAATGTGTTTTGAATCGAATTGTAAGTGTAATTTGCATTTTAAGGTTCATGTTCAATACATTTCCGAATAATATCCCCTCATTTTGAAATTAACTTCAAGAGTATCGAAGAAATTCCCTTTTTTAATGTTTGCCTCAGGCTCATCATCTCGAAATTCAAGTCCCTAAATAGTAAGAAACAACTGACATGGTAGTGTCGGTTTTTCTCCGATCACCTTTGGTCACTGGTTCGATACCCAGTGGAGGCACTTTAAACTGTAGGTCCAGTCCCGATTAGCCATACTGTGCATAAAGTGGACTTAAAACACCAAATCAACCAACCAGCCAAATCTTGAATCAACTTTGAATGTATTTTACTAATTAGCGTTGTCACTAACGACCCACGATTAAAATAATCTGCCCGTACTACAGATGATGTTTTGTGGTCCTCAAAATATCCGTGATGTTTTAAAACCATCCACATTCACATTTCTCCAAGTTCTTAAAACTGGTTAAAACTTAGGTTAATCGTGACGATTACAGGACGTAAATGAATGAGAAATCACCTATGCCCAGGTCAGCGCTGGAATCTTGAACGAATGTCGTACACACACATTCGAATACATACTAAAACAAATTTAGTCAAGTTGGTATTATAAACAGGAAAGTGATATCATGCAGAATACACCACTTTGAAAAGGTGAAAATTGTCATATTCTTGATTGATTGATTGATTTGGTGTTTTAAGTCCACTTTATGCACAGCAAGGCTAATCGGGACTGGACCTACAGTTTAAAGTGGGATCCGAACAACTATGTGCTTCCACCCGGGACCCCTTGATTACAAGGCGACGACGCTACCACTGCACCATCGGGGAGGCCCTGTCACATTCTTATAAATGAACTCTCTCATTATTCGATATTTAATTATCTTCAGTTGGGGGGCACGGGGAAGCGAAGTGTCTGACTTGGGGCGGCCCCTGCTCCCCCCTTTTGGCGTCGTCACTGCTTCGAACCCTCTAATAACTTCACTGCTGATAGCCTCAGCTTCGAAATGGAAGCTTGCGTGTCGGCAAATAATACAAAGGACTTGTTTATATTACAAGGGGTTCACTTTCCTTCTTTCATTCAAAGTCTGCCGTTTTCCATTTCTCTCAGCTTTTCCTAGCAGCTGAATAGAATCCTATATAAGTGTCCCTCGTATTATTGTTCCTGCAAAACTTCCTGTCGGCAAGCAAAGAAAATTACAGAATTTTTATTGCCCCTCCCTTGCATCAACCTTCTCCTAGGTCTGGATTTATGGCACTTACCCGCTACTGCAGGTCAACCTCGTCCCTGATGCAACGGTGTCCATTGTTCAAAGCGAAACCTCTGTCAGTGGTGAGCGGCGAAAAATAGTCTCGGAATACACCCTGGCCGTAACCAGGCAGGGGGTGCGCTGAGCTCCCGCCCCCCTTCCTGGCATTGCTGTCAGCTTCTCTCTGACGTTTGATAAAAAAAACTACTTTGTGAAATTTGTTTGGAAACAAGTTAAAATGTAGACAGTAGATACTATATGTATTTTGTTCAAAAACTTGGTTAAATTCACAGAATGAAAAGAACAGATACAACATTCGTTCATCTGATTTACAGAAAGGCTAATCGGGACTGGACCCACAGTTTAAAGTGGGATCCAAATCACTATGTGCCTTCACCGGGTATCATACCCGGGACCCCTTGATTACAAGGCGACGACGCTATCACTGTACCATCGGGGAGTCCCCACATAGAACAAAGTTTCCTCCTACGACAATTATACAGAACTTAGTTATCTTTCTTCACTTGAAATCTATTCTATTGTATTTCAGCCTCAGTATTTCGTTATTACAATCCAAGGAATAGTATTCTCCTTAAATAAAAATAAAAGCATTGGAAATAATCTTCAAACGGACGAAAAATAATCGAATCCAACCACCTGTGGAATGCCTGAGGGAAAGAACAAGAATTTTCGCAACAAAGACATTTCCGAAATTTCCATAACATTCTAATAATTTTGCAACCCGTACAAATAATGTGTTAAAATCTTGTCATGGTTCCCTGTAAACACTAAAATCACCAAATTAGTTCTTTCCGAATTTCCCGTTTTTCTCCTCTTTAGCTCTCAGCTGCTTGGAGTGGGATAATGCAAGATTATTTGTCCCTAATTATCCCCTTCTCTTAGTCTTGCTAATATCTAGGACTCCCTAATAACTTTCCCAACAACTGCTTATCAATTTGTACTGACATGTTTCCTACAATACTCGAAGGTAGAACTCTGTGTACGGTGTCAAGTGGATACCGTGACAGAGAAACGAAAATCGGAAGCGGAGGTAAAGTAAGAATGTGTTCTGTCACCCCTGCTCTTCACTTTCTATATATACCTATTATATAGTGGCGTATATAAAGAGTGAACAAGCCGACATCCCCAAGGCGGGGACGACAAGAGTACCGGCGCTCCTGTTCGCAGATGATGTGGTTCTGATCTCAGAGACAAATGCCTGCCTCCAGCAGAGAATCCAAACTGCAAGTAAATCTCACAAAAACAAAAAGGGATATGTATATGGAAAAGACGAAAGGTGGACTTTCAGAAAGCAAGAATTGGAAAGGATAAAAAAGAATATAATACTTGGAACTAGTTTTCACTATGGCAGGGACATGGATAAGACATATGCAAACGGTACAAGGAAAGACTGGGATAATAACAAATGAAATAATGCGGACCGTATGGAAATTGGAGAAATACGATATACATTTTGTGGAAAAACTGTATCGTACATTATTAATAGGGTCAATAGGGTACGGGAGGGAGATATGGGAAGCAAAGGGGGCCATGTACTAAACAGAATCCAATGCACGTTTTACAAGAGGGCTTTGCATATCAGCATGGGCACTGCAAACTGCGGCGTACTACGGGAACTTGGACTGGTCAGGAAGCTTACGTAGGATATGTTGAGAAGGGTTAAATACTGGGCGACATAATATCGAGAAGGGAGAACTCGGTAAAATGGCAAGCGCTGATGCAACGGGTACAAGGGGAGGAAATGGAAACATGGACGAAAGAGATCAGAGGAAAACTATACGAAATTGGACTGGATGGATAGGGGGGGAACACGTCGACCAGGGGACATTGCAATTAGTGAAACAAAGATTAGAGGATATAGATAGGCAGGAAATAATAGCGGAATGTGAAACTAAGAGATCGCTCGAACTCCAAAAAAGGGGACGCGGGAATGGAGACAAGTAGCGTACATCAAGAAGGTGAGCATGGTGGCAAGAAAGGGGTTGGCATGGATGAGGCTGGGGGGATGGAGACACGATACAGTAAAAATGAGGAAGGGAGATATAAATGCGTATTATGCAATGGTGATGATGGGACAGCACATTTATTCTCATGTTAGGACACGCGCGTTCTGAAGAAGGAGAAGCTACGCAACATAAGCTTGGAAAGGGTGATCGAATCATTTGTAGTGCAAAGGAGCATGGAACTATTGGAAAAAGTGGGAGTAGATCAAAAATGTGACTCCCACGCCAATTCTGATTTCTTGACCAAACGACCACAAAAACCTGAAAAACTCACTTTCTCTCCCCTTTCCGCGCCTCATTTATTGCGCTGACGATGTTTCACGGCGCAGAAAAGCCGTGATGAGTGAAAGATGCGCTCTCATCCTCTCATCCTTTCAAGGATGAGTGCACCTTATCGTAATTTTCCAAGTCCCGGGGACCAAAATGTTTATATATCGTGACCTTTGTAAACCTCTCTCTCTCTCTCTCTCGGGGGAAACGATGTGCCTCTCATTATTTCCGTATTGTGTGACGCAAACAAACAAATAAATAATTGTTGTTGTTTTTCAGGATTCCCTGGCCCCTATATAACCTCGCCAGGGGTGCGTGGTGCCCAACCAAAAAAGTAGAAAAAAAAGGTTCTCTAACGGCTGCGTTCTTCCTCACTAAAGTTATGCCGTTTAAAAATTCACCCGTGCTACTCAGAAATGTAATCTCAGATCATTTCAATTTAGATTATCTGGAAGCGACACATTCAAACGAAAAAATAATAAATAATAGTGTTCCAAGAGAATATCGAATTCATTTTGAAACGCTCGTGAAAACGGATTTGGCTCGAATCGAAAATTTTGTCAGCACTCTTTTCACACCTGCACAATTTAACTTTCAATTTCCAACCACATCTACTTCCCAATTTCAACGTTTTTTTGGGTCGCCGTATCGTTTTAGAATTTCACGTTCGTCCGTTGCGTAGATGGTACGACGCTTTAAGTTCGTATCAATTTCCTGTACGTCAATGGGTGCCGCATTTGATCATGTTGTTCGAATTAGGCCGTTTGGCCGATATCGACCACAAAACGATCCAAGAAAAAAATTACCACCGCTGTTTCGTAAAAATGATATAAGGCGAGCGGAGAGAGTGTGGTCGACCGTAGTATCCGATAAAAATAATTTAAGAATAGCAATCAATCCTTTACCGTTGAGAGTACGAAGAACCAACGCGAGAATAATTCTCTTGGAAGAATTTGAAAGACCTCACTTGATATTAAATTCCACACGATTTATAATTTTCATCTGGACCATCCTCCACTCGCAACATCTGCGAACGCACGAACCCGGGCCTGTCAGATAGATCGTTTATTCGCATCTATTTTTTTCGGTCATCAACAATTTTGGTCGATTTATTCATCTGGCGTTGCGATTTACTGGTCGTACATATTACCAACCTCAACCGTATATAAATATATTTCCGAATTGGTAGACGACGCTTTTTCATCTCGCCGCATCGACGTGAAAAAAGTTTGATCAAATTAGCGAATGCGGCAACCGCCCCGTCCGTTGGAACCTTTGCAGACGATCGTAGAATTCACGTCCTTTCCGCCTCCACGGTCATGAACAAAGAATCCGCCACATCCCCGATAACAATCGAATCACAAGCAGGAAACGAGGCGTCCACCGTTTTCATTTCAGGCATGGTTGAGTTTTGTGCTGTTGGGGGTCGCCCGTTTCACACACCACACACCCTGACGAGGCCGAGGAAATGATCGACAATACATGCATGGGTGGAACTGTCAACGCCCAGTTCATTGTTATTTGTCCCCCACAGGATATTGTGCGCATCGAAAAGTCTTTTGTTGAAAAAAAAAAGTATAGCATGAGTGAATCGGGTCAAACGGGGTTTATTGCTAGGACATTGACTATAGCGCTCATTATGTTTTAACCAAAGGGGGTCGAGTGGGTGGGGGTTCCTATATAACACACCAGTTTCTCCTTTTGTACATCATTATCATAGTGAACGTCAATCGTGCTAGTTTAGTATTTTTTAATTTGTTTGTCTGGCAGTATACATACATAGGAAGTTTTTAGTAAGCTACAAGTTTTTATTTTGAAGTCTCTCTATCTCTCTTGAAAGGTAAGTTTTATTTTTTTTTCATGATATATATATATATTTATTTTTGTTTTGCGTCTGACACACACACATATTCAGAGGAGTCATAAAAATTGACACACACTTACATGTCGCATATTTTTTACCTCCTACAACAGTGCACATACTGTTCGCGTCTAATATATATATGCACTTGTGGAAGAAAAAAAAATGTCTAGCATTTTTCAACTTTTTTTCCTTCTGTTTCAGTGCGCTTTCCCCTACCACCACCACAACAACCCCCCCCCCAAAAATTTCTCTGTATATATAAATAACAGAGAAAAAAATGGAATCGCAACCAGGTCCCTCCGGTCTTTGCGGGAAAGTGGCATGTCGCAACTGTGGAAAATTAATTTCTAAACCTAATATTGCTAGGCATTTGAAAAAATGTCGTCTACCGTAACATGATGTCGTAGTCCCCCCGGCAAAGAAATCTCGCACTGATGGGCATGAAGGCGGTGCTTTGAATAAAAGTGCACGCATCATGACGTATAAATCTGGAAGTGACGAAACGTGTGACTCGAGCACCTTCCTCGACAATGTGAAATCTCTGGTAGTCGATCAATTACGTGATTGCCTCGTCAATGTTGCAATTAAAATTCATCTCGTCTTGACCCTGCTGTATGAGAAAGTTGTCTCGTCCGAGTCAAGCACTTTCAGCTTTTACGTAGGGTGTGAAGGCTTACACGAAGGCAATCACGACGATTTGGAGGAAATTGTGACACGGCTATTCGAGCACTTGGGACGAAAACAAGAAGAGTTTGAAGGTAGAGGAAGTGGATGGAGTCTTTGCGGTCGCAGCCATATGTTAGAGCTTCGAGTCTGCAATTTCAAACCATTACGCAGCACACAAAAAAAACAAAAACAAAAAAAAAGCAAAATGAAGTGTTGAACATACAAAGTAATGATCAGAAGAGTTTCTTATGGTCTGTCATCGCCGCATTACACCCAGCAAATAATGATAAACCCCAACGTCTGTCCAATTACAAACGATACGAGGGGGGATACGAGAATATGATGAGAGGAATTTCCTATCCTGTGCCTCTGAATAAGATCAATCAATTTTAAAAAAACTATAGAGAGGAAAAAGGAGAAGATATCGATATTTCTGTGTTTGGGGTTGACGATTCCGGCAATATTCGTGTTAAGACCTGCGAGAAGCCAGAATAATGTAATTCGACTCTTGCTTGTAGATGGCCGTTACAGTTTGATTCGCAATTTTTCTCGCCTACTCGGAAGACAGATGAGCAAGAATCGCGATAAGATCGAAATTTGCGATCGATGCTTGAGAATTTTTCGCGTGGGAAAGAAGATGAGAGAACAGCACAAGTGTTTTGGCTCCGTGAATGCAGAACCCGAAGATGTCATGCCGGAACCCGGAACCAAGATGAAATTTCAGAAACACCAGGCTCTTCTCCACCATCCCGTTGTCCTTTATGCCGACTTTGAAAGCTTCCAAGTTCCCATGACGTCTTGCGACCCTGATCCCTCTACCTCAAGCACGATCCAAATTTTTCACCACGAGCCTTGCAGTTTCTCCATCTACGGAGAAAAATTAAATGATGTCATCTTGTATTGCGGACCTGATGCGGCAAAACATTTTGTTAAGAAGATAGCGGAATGCGCGAGAGAACTTGCACCCAGCCTGAAAGGCTCTTACGTTTCTCCACCTGCTCTCACGACGGAACAACAACGGAGACATGACACGGCGACAAGATGCGCGGAGTGTAACCAGGCTTTCACCTCCGAAAATTACAAGGTCGTACACCATGACCATCAGAATGGATTATTCCTCAGCACCATCTGTAATTCGTGCAATCTTAAAATTAAGGAGTCGCATTTTGTTGTCGTGTTTCTGCACTACACGGAGAAGTACGATACGCATCTGTTCGTCAAAGAGCTGTACAACATAACTTCTCGAATCAGGATCATTCCGAGAACGAGCGAGAAGTATATTGCTGTAAGAGTGTGGATCCGTGAAGAAGGAGGAGGAAGTGTGGAAGTGCTAATCCTGGACTCGTACAATTTCCTGTCCTCCAGCCTCGCCACCCTTGCAGCTCAACTTGGCGACGAAGATCTTGTGGCCATCAAGCGAATGTGTTTTTCGGGGAGAGATGAGAATTTGAATCTGTTGCGTCGCAAGGGCGTCTACCCCTACGAGTACGTCAATGATTTCGACAAATTTGACGAGACGGAACTTCCACCCCGGGAGGCATTTTATTCTCATCTCACGGAGGACGTCTGTTCCGAAGAGGACTACGAACACGCTCGTAGTGTGTGGACGTGTGTGTGAAACGTTTCTCACAACGTTGCAACGTTTAGAAAGTCGTTGATTTTGTTTCTGTATTTTCCGTCGTTGGGTTTCCTCGTCACGTCGATCGTCGCGAATCCGAAATCGTCACTGTTCCAGCAAGAAGAGCAGCGTTCCGAAAATTGATTGATCAACAGGCCGTTGAGTTTAGATAACATGGAAGGTAGAAATTCATGATCTGCCTTGCGGTGTACAGTCTCCATTGTTTGCTTTCGGAAACCAAAGAGATTCATTGTCCTTGCTAGTTCTTTATTGTGTATGTGATAATTTGAGACAGTCAAAGTTTTTTTTTATTTTAGTTATAGTTATTTAAGTTTATTTTTTTTTCAATTGCATTGCCTACAATTTTTACTATTTTCTAAACGATAGTGTCCCCAAGGCAACGTGTGGATTCCACAAGACAAAATACATCTTTTATCGTCGTGCGGATCTAATGCTACTTTCCTAACTTCGTTTGTTGTAATCACGTGGTCTACACTTTGGATTCTTTGTTCTATACTTAGTATCGTCGATTGTGAGTAAAGGCAATCGATGTAATCGTGGAAGGTGAGTTTGTTCTCCACCGTATTCTTGCCAACACCTTTTGCTTTCTTCGTGACGCTACTTTCTGTTCTCATGGCATACATCTTCGAACGCAAACCCGCGAACTCAACAATAATATCACCGTTACATTCATCTTTCAGTTTACCTAGGACTTTTTTGTTACGAGATGGAATCCCAAATCTGTTGGGTTGAGGATACGCAGAAGTATCGAAATACTCAAGCATGGAAGGATTTTTTATGTCTTCGTATAGGTTAGGTGTTTGTATGCTGTAAATGAAGCTGTCGGTGTCCGTGTACAAAAGTGATATCTTATCATTGTAGAAGGGTTTCATCACGTCGTAATGAAATTCGAACATGTAAAGTTTCGACAAGTCGAGAACCGTTGCGCCAACGTAAATTGGTTTTCTGAATTTCATCAATTTTATATCTAGATTGAAAAGTGCCAAATTCTCGTTGTAAATTTTTCTCGACTTGAATCTAGGATCGGCTATCCACTTCCGACATTTATTCTTATCGGAAATTAATTTCACGTCTACGTGCTTTCTAACATTCTCCATGGTCTTTCCGTACACCGCATTGTTCATTAATTTAAAAAAGTCCTTGTCTAAATCGGAAGTGGCAGCTGTTCTATGTTGTGTGTTAGTTTCTATGTAAGGTCTTAACCACGTGGAATGTTTAAACTTTAGTATTCTTCTAACATTTACTATCTGAACACCCTTCCCAATCAAAAACCGGAGATTCTTGTAGTGGACGACGTATCTCTGTTTAGGGTCCAATGTTAACAAAAGCTTGTCTTGAACCGAGTCGGGTGGACATTTGATTTCGGGAGTCGGAGGCAAATCCGAAAACGTGTCGTGCAGGTGGTCGGAGAATTGGAGATCTACCTCTGCGAAGAAACCACACTCGCTATCGTCGAAACGAATAATATCTATCGAAGTGGGATCTAACCATTCGAATCCCCCGTAAGGAAGTTTCTGAACCATGGCATGTCCGTAGAGATTATTAACGTCGGCGTAGAAGATGTAATTCGATGCTCGATTTGAATCGTAATCTTCTTTCATGTGTACGTTATTAGCTTTTGCATGTCTCTGTACGCATTGCACCATTCCACCTCGTATCCCTCTTTCGATAAATAGCAACATGTCAACATCCGATATCAGTTCCAGCTTGACCTTTGTCTGGAATAACATTGCCGACCACGCTAATCCCGGTAGGCTGTAGAAATACGCTGGATCTAATTTATAAATATTCGTTGCCGTTTTCCTGAACGCTTGAAAAACATCCGCAAGTATCGTCACGTCTAATTTTAAGTATGCGTCGTGGTAGTCTCCGAGTGTCCTACATTCTAATTTCTCCCACATGAGTTGCGCGTGTTGGTATTCTTCGTCCGTGATTCCTTTCTCTCTGAGTCTGCTGTAAAATTCTCTTGGAAGTGGGAGAGCGTCGTCGTTAAATTTAGAACCATCACTAACGTATTCGTAAGGATAAATCCCTTTACGTCTAACGAGTTCTATGTCTACGTTGGGAAAACTAGCTCTAGTTATTTTAAATTGATCGTCGGTGAGTTTGTTCGCTAAAGCATCCAGGCTGGCAGAGAGAAATCTATACGAATCCAGGAAGCGCATCTCGATTGTATTTTTCGTTCCCGGAATCGACACTTGCTTGCTGAGACTAATGTAGCGTTCTTCATTCTCGGCCAAGACACCTATACGTTTCGGATCGTAGCCAAGATGTCTCACCAGGTGGTGAAAATCATATCCGCTTCCGTTGTGAAAGAATATGGGGATGAATTTAGGTTTCTGGATTTTAAGATTGCACGTGTTGCAAATTCCACCTATGTAGTTTCCGCTGAAATGATCGTGGTGGAATATTTTTTTGTTCTCATCAGTGAAACTTTGATCACATACCGGACACACCTCAGTGGAATTGTAATTTTGAAGTTCATTTTCAGTTAAAGGTACCATCGGTTTTGATGTAAGCAGTACGCTACCAATTACCTCAACCTCCTCCACCATTTTTTCCAGGAAGTGTTCGATTACATTTGGCCCGCGGTATATATATGCTTCATTTATTTTATCACGTCGCACAACAACATAGCCGAAACTATTAGGTTGATGAAGCTGGTACGGTGTTGTGGAGGAAATTTCAGGATCCGGTTCGCAGTAGGAGAGTGGTTTGAGGAACGCCTCGAAATCTGCGACGATGATTGCGGGATGTTCCAACAATGCCTTGTGCATTTTGAATTCTTCGACTTCGTTCGTTTCGGGCATCAACATTCTAGCCGGTCTGTTGTCACCGCAATAAATTTTATGTTCGGCAAGTTTCTCCAGAGCAATTTGACGACTATGAAGATTTTGATGATCACGTCGGTCACGATCGTCGAACGTGGTTAGGCATCTCGGGCAAACTTCGATGTTGTTTGCATACTTGGTAGTTTGACTTCTGACCAAACGTGATAGAGAACGAATTAGCGTGTAGTGATGATCATCCTCGTTGGAAATAAGAAGGAGATTTATTACACAAGCATCGTCATCGTCGATATCGCTTATCCTGACAGGGTGCACGAGATATTTATCTGACGTGAAGGAATACACATTAATAGCGATGCGTTTTCCTGTACGATTTTCGAACTTTGTTATATCCGACAATGTCACCGGGTATTCGATGTCAGACATTACACTTTCAAATTCGGACTCGTATTGCTTGTAATGATAAATCCGTTCTGGATTATTTTTGCAATAAACAGGATGCAGTGCAGCCAACACACACCAGAGAAAACACTTGTTATCGCTGTTCTGTATATTTAACACAGCCCTCTTGTGTTGAATGTTCGGTGGAAGAGGAACGTAGCTGGAAGCTCGAAGAGGCGAGAATCGATTCACGTAAACAGTTAACGTGTGAGGACTTCCACACAGAGACCATCCCGACCCTTTTGCCTCGAAATCGTCGTGTTTCTTAACCAGCTCGTTGGAAACTTTATAATAGAAGTTGTCCAAATTTTCAACGTCAGCAAAATGAAGAGTCTGATTTTTTGTACAATGATAAAAAATACTCGTTGTGCCATCGACTTTCTCGTATTCGGAAAACAGAACAACATATACTTTTATAGAGTTGTTTTCAAGTTTAACTTTCAAAATATTTAGTACAGGTGTTTTCGTTTCGTCCAAGAAACTAAGGATGTCACGGCCTGGTTCTGACTTAATTGAAAAATCCTGGAGTTGGTCGTTGAATGCAGATCTAATTGGTTTGCCTTCATTGGATAATTTAATTTGCTTGGAAGTAGAAGCTTCCGTATCTGCATTATCGATTTTTCTTTTCGATGCTTGTCCGGTCGATGGTTTGCAAATTTTGAGGTGTTTACTTAAATTTGCAATGCTAATCATTTTTCCGCATCGAGCACAAGGCTTAGAAGGTAACGAACGATTAATTCTCGAACCTGTTTCGCCACATCTTGCCCTGTGTACCGATAAATTGTTCCTTGAGATTAGCTTCCCACAAGTAACACATTCAGTTTTATCATTTTTACAATTGAAACTGGTGGTGGATGCCATTGCTTTTTCGAAAATCACAGAAATCAAAAAGTCTAGTATATAGCGATACAATTTTCAGGTATGTTATTTATATAGAATTTCTTGAGGTGAAATAGAAAATACACGATCACGTCAAAATTCAATCTGGTCGAAATTACTATGAAAAACCACGTGAAACACCTTTGAACTTGAAATAATAGATGGTATGTGGCTTCAAAGAAAGTTAAATACCTATTATTTTTACAAAAACCAAGAAGCACTGCAACAAAACGTCCGTACTCTTCGGCTGCTCTCACGAGACTGACTGATCTGCAGTATATGCCGTCTTATATAATAAAAGCGCGGACCGTATTGAAACCACCTGTTTCATATACTTTTATAGAGTATATATGCTTATAAGTATACCCTTATAAGTAATACAATTAAGAGGTACTTAATATGAGTCATCACAATGTTAGTTACATGGTTCTAGTTAGGATGATGATTTTTTTGGTTTGTTAGATAGGGGTTGAAGAAGACTATTTGTTGTAGTGACCACAGTATTCTTTTTTTTTTTTTTGTGTTTTCTGTTCTCTTACGAGAATTAATATAGGTTGCCATAGAACCCTCCAATTCATGACTTAGGAAAAATCTGTTTGCGGATTCATCACGTACGCCTACATGTGAGAAAAAATATGAATAGAACCTATGCTCGGAAATCCAAAATAGCAACCAGAAGTAGGATTATCTTGGAAACAGTAAGACTTAGGAAGAATCTGTTTGGTGATTCATCACGTACACCTATATGTGAGAAAAAATATGAATAGAACCTATGTTCGGAAATCCAAAATAGCAACCGGAAGTAGGGTTATCTTAGAAACAGTAAGACTTGGGACAAATCTGTTTGCTGATTCATCACGTACGCCTATATGTAAGTAAAATATGAATAGAACCTATGCTCGGAAATCCAAAATAGCGACCGGAAGTGGGGTTAGGGGCCAGGAATCTTAAAAATAATATTATTTGTTTGTTTGTTTGCGTCACAATATAGGCGTGCACGCGCGTGTGTGTGGCACATCGTTCCCGAGAGAGAGGGTTACAAAAATCACGATATACAAACATTTGACCGGGGCTTGGAAAATTACGATAAGGTGCATTCATCCTTCAAGAATAAGAAACTGCATTATTTACTCATCACGTTGTGTCAGCGCAATAAATAAGGCGCTGAACATAGAAAAAAATAAGAGTTTTTGAGGTTTGGTGAACCTCAATTAATAAAAATAAGTTTTTGAGGTTTTGGTGAGCTCCAAATAATCAGAATGAGTTTTTGATGTTTTGGTGCTGTTTTCTACGCTGTGAAACATCGTCAGCACAATAAATAAGGCGCGGAACGTAGAGAGAAAATGAGTTTTTGAGGTTTGGCGAGCCCCACCGAGCCCCACCGAGCCCCATTTTCGGTTGGTGAACCGGCTTAATTGGACTACTAGTTATCTTGGAAACAGTGAGACTTAGGAAAAATCTGTTTGCAGATTCGTCATGTATGCCTATATGTAAGTAAAATATGAATAGAACCTATGCTTGGAAATCCAAAATAGCGACCGGAAGTGGGGTTATCTTTGAAACGGTAAGACTTAGAAAAAATCTGTTTGCGGATTCGTCATGTACGCCTATATGTAAGTAAAATATGAATAGAACCTATGCTCGGAAATCCAAAATGGCGACCGGAAGTGGGGTTATCTTTGAAACGGTAAAACTTAGAAAAAATCTGTTTGCAGATTCATCAGGTACACCTATACGTGAGAAAAAATATAAATAGAACCTATGTTCAGAAATCCAAAATAGCAACCGGAAGTGGGGTTATCTTGGAAACAGTAAGACTTAGGAAAAATCTGTTTGGGGATTCATCATATACACCTATACGTAAAAAAAAATATAAATAAAACCAATAGTGTTCGGAAGTCATGCAGGTTTGGACGTGACGACGCAGTTCAATAACATAGGTTAGACCAAGAAAAAAACCTTGGTGATTTTATTTCGAGTAAAATGTTGGCAACACTGCGAGAAAATAAGGCTTATGTCTTACAAAAACAAACTATTAAGTCCAGCCTCACCAAGCCTCACTTCGAGCCTCACTTTCGGTTGCAGCTCTGTCTTTATGGTTCTACTCTAAAATAGGTCAAAGCACGTAGAGGCTCTCGTGTAGTTTAGCACGAAAAAAAAATAAATAGGTTAAGTTATATCACGTAAGATCGTGGCATTCGTACCAAGTACAAGTGGGAAAAAAAAAATAGGAAATTTTACAAAAACATCGCTAAACGCTAAAACATCGACAAAAATTTGTCAAAATATGTCAAAAACTGATTTTCAATTGATAAAAAAAAGCTACAAATGCATACCTACCAAGTATGAGTGGGAAAAAAATGAGAAGCGGTGAAAATTACACTGAAAAATCGTCAAACGCTAAAACATCGACAAAAAATTGTCAAAATATGTCAAAAAATAATATTCAATTGATAAAAAAAAACAATACCTACTAAGTATGACTTTGAAACAATCCAATTACACTACTGACCGTCATCAACACATCTAAGAGAAAGCAGGTGGTGGTCAACGATCGCACCAACATCAAGGTCGTCTGCGAGTTCAACAGTCCGTTGCCCGAGGATACTCTATGCAGTGTCATCCTGGTCGCAGAGAAGTCCTTCGTCCACGACGTGAAGAACGAGAGGGTCACAGAGCAGTTTTAACAGGTTTTTAACATCTTTTCTTGCACAATAAGAAATTTTTTGTACTAGCACAATCAGTTACAATGGCACAATACGAATTTCACTAGTTCAGATCGGTTACAATGTCAATTTCACCAGTTATCAGTTACAATATCTTTTTTTTTTTCATCACTATAGCACGAGACAATCAGAATTTGCACAAAATTTTTGTTGTTTTTACACGAGAAAATTAACAATAAAATTCTTTTTTTCAGATGCTGTCGAACATCAAAAACATATACACACACTAGAAAAAAAAGCATGCAACTTTATTTGTAACACACATATATATTCTCCATCTTCATCAAGAAAATATTATAATAAACATAATTTTTTTTTATCTATCTCACAATAAAACTCTATATCCAAAAAATTACAACATCAAAATAACAGTAGAGTCGTTAGTACACGTTGCATGCATAATTACGGAGGTCCTCTGTAGAGTTTCATGGAAGTTTGAGAGAAAAAAAAAACAAACACGTGAAACTCTATAGAGGTGTGGTAATCTATAACCGCAGCCGTTAGAGAACCTTTTTTTTTTTTTACTTTTTTGGTTGGGCACCACGCACCCCTGGCGAGGTTATATATAGGGGCCAGGGAATCCTAAAAAAACAACAACAATTATTTATTTGTTTGTTTGCGTCACACAATACGGAAATAATGAGAGGCACATCGTTTCCCCCGAGAGAGAGAGAGAGAGAGGTTTACAAAGGTCACGATATATAAACATTTTGGTCCCCGGGACTTGGAAAATTACGATAAGGTGCACTCATCCTTGAAAGGATGAGAGGATGAGAGCGCATCTTTCACTCATCACGGCTTTTCTGCGCCGTGAAACATCGTCAGCGCAATAAATGAGGCGCGGAAAGGGGAGAGAAAGTGAGTTTTTCAGGTTTTTGTGGTCGTTTGGTCAAGAAATCAGAATTGGCGTGGGAGTCACATTTTTGATCTACTAGTGGGGGTGTATTTACAAACATTTAGGGGGAAAAGAAGTGCTGTAAAGAGACTGGATAAGGAAGAGGAATAAGTGCTAATTTACCAGAACTGCTATGTTAACATCTATACGGAATGTAACGGATAGTGTAGTCTGTAGGGAATCATAGTTATGTAATAAGAATAGATGTAGTGCGCACAGCCTATGACTCGCACACGAGATGAGCAATAAATACTTATACAATGTTTTTCCTACTTCCTAATAACATTCACTTCTGTACACCCTTTGATGTAAACATTAAATAATAATAATAATAATAATAGTAAACCCTATCCGTCAGTTCGTTTATCTTTCCAACCTATAGAGCTGAGACTATGTTTACAAGATAAATTTCGGACTCAGATACTCCACGATGTTTTGGCCCCTCCTTCCACCTTCTCTACCTGCCGCCCTTTTACTTGATGTTATTCAGAATTGTTTCAGTATCTGGAGTGCCATCGTAACATAATAAAATTATTAATCTGGAATAAATTTTTTAAAAAAATGGGTAGTATTGCTGTGTTTCGGGAGAGTATTGAAAATAAATTTAGGTATTCAATTCATTCATTACTCTCTCTAGAATAGTTTTCTTTTGACTTATACACGCTTATCAACGTCTCTAATGTAAATACTTTATTCCAAGCAAACAAGTATTTGCAACTGATTAAATATTTTGCTTTTATTTTTTCGAGACATTCGAGACGAGACGAGACTTTTCAAAAGCTCGAAAACTCGAAAACGAGACGAGACAGGCATTCCGTCTCGTCCCGTCTCGAATTCCAAGAGGTTTGTCCCGTCTCGTGTCTCGTCTCGTTTTCTAGACGAGACACGAGACGAGACGGGACATGTCCCGTCCCGTGAGCAACACTAATTTCAACTTTGACAGAACTGGAAACATTATGGAATTTAACGTTCATTAACAAACACACACTTTCACATACACACACGGAATACACGCACACAACGTCAAAAAGGTCAAATACTTAGCATAAAATAAAAATATGGAGCTTTCAATCCAACAAAACTCACCGCTACTTTAACTGCTTTTCTCCTTCCGTGACAGAAATAGTGCTTCATTATTACAGTTGGTAACACTAGTTACTAGCTAACCAATGAAGATACACTGCATAAAAGAAGCAACCACGTCGTCATGCTATATTGCCACATTACCGGCCCTGCCGAACGGTGTGAATCGCTATTTAATTGTTTTCAATGATGTTTGCGCGAGTGTGTCCAGGAATGGAATGACAATATGGGAACAATGGCGAAGGTTGACGAGCAGCGTAGAACATGTGATGCTAAGAGAGAGGGAGACGAAACGAAAATTGGTATGTGCGCAACGGCAAAGTTATGTGTGTTGCACTCTACCTTATAACGTAGAAGTGTAAATTTGTAAAGAAAAATATTTATTTTATTTTGCAATTGAGAAACTAAAGAAAATTAATGTAATGTAATATTTGTAAGGAGAAAGAGAGAAGAAATAATTAGACCATATATTGAAGTTTGACGAACAAGAATCAATTTGTTACACGTAGAACAGAGATAAATTAAGTAAGTACGTATGTGCAATTCATAGTGAAAATTAATTTATTACCATATAATAAAAACTATAATAAAATTAATTACACATGGATGTAACCTGAATCGTTGCCACTTCTGTTGCTACATCTACAAATGTTATATTTCCATTACTTTGCTTCTGAGGCGCATGTCTTAAGAGATTAATACAGAGAGTGTGAAACAATTCTTAATGTTTTTCGTGAACTCTTCCATTTCGTTTTGTTTTCTGGATAAGGCAACATGAAATAGCCCGAAACAAACACTATCAAGCGACAAACGACAGTTCAAAATCGAAAACCTTGACATTCTGATGTAAAGATATTTGATGTTGTGACATTTTACCGAAGTTTGTAATCTGAGCATGAAATCTATTTAAATTAATAAGATCCATGAGTCAAATATGCAAAATAAATCACACCACACTTTAACGAAGTCACAAATCCACCAGTCGAGTATTAAATTTTAATGAAGGTAAGCGAAAATTTCTACTATACAGGGTGATTACAAATGATTCATCAGGTTTTGAGTTTATGTCATTGCAGGTTTCATTGTGATGCACCAGGTGGCAGTGTGATAACAGTTTGCAAAATGGCGACTAATCAGCAGAAAGCATTTTGTGTGTTGCAATATGAGAAGGCTGAATCCGTCACTACCGTGCAGCATGCGTTCTGAAGACAGTACAACATACAGCCACCAACCCACCAAAGCATTCTGCGGTGGTATCGACAGTTCAAGGACACAGGTTGCCTCTGTAAAGGAAAAAGCTCCGGACGAACGGCGTTGCAGTTGAAACAGTGGAGAGTGTCCGAGAGGCATTCCTTCGTAGCCCAAAGAAATCTACATGCCGTGCAAGTCGCGAACAGGGCATTCCTCAGCCAACTTTGTGTAAGATTCTGCGCAAGCGATGACATCAGAAACCATATCGCATACAGCTGCTGCAACGTTTACGGCCAAGCGACCGCACCATCAGACGCAACGTTTGTTAACTTTTCCAGGAAGCAATGGAAGGTGACGAATTTACCCCTCGACTAGTGTTCAGTGATGAGGCAAAGTTACACGTAAATGGTCACGTGAATCGTCACAACGTCCGCATATGGGGCACGGCAAATCCCCATGTTACAGTGGAGATTGAAAGAGATTCTCCAAAGGTGAATGTCTTCTGTGCTGTTTCACGTAGCAAAGTGTACGGGCCCTACTTTTTACCTGGGAAAACTATGACGGGTACAATGTACCTACACATGTTGTAAGACTGGTTGTTTCTTCTACTGATAGTTGATATCCCCAACTTCATATACCAACAAGACGGAGCTCCGTCTCATTGGCATAGAGAAGTGCGTCATCATCTCAACGAGGAACTTCCAAACCGGTGGATTTGGCGCTGCTCTCAGGATGATTTGGCACTCTTCAGGTGGCCCCCCAAGGTCTCCTGACATTACAGTTTGTGATTTTTTTTTCTTTGGGGATACATGAAATACAATGTTTACGTACAACCTTTGCGACAACACTGCCTGAACTCCAGGATCGCATCACTGCTGCGCTGTTGAACATTGACAGGGACATGCTCGAACGTGTATGGGTCGAACTTGACTACCGCATACATGTTTGTCGTGTAACACGAGGAGAGCACATAGAACATTTGTAATGCTGTGTAAGAAACTTGAAAATGTGCTTTTTCATACAATGTATCATTCACTATTTTTTATGTAATACTTTGTGCAATACATTCATCCAAAACCCGATGAATCATTTGTAATCACCCTGTATTACTATGTATGATGAGCTACTTAATGATGCAATTGGTAGCATTCATTTTGGAAAGAACTTGTATAATAATGTCGACCTTTTATTTCATAAAAGTAATAAGACATTTGCTTGAGAGCCTTCTGTTTTCTTAAGCGTTATATATTTACAATATGCTAATTAAATAATGTTACAGAAACTTCAAGTCATCATGATCCTCTTGCAGTTTGTATTTGTAATGTTGGTTTCTTTGTTATAATACACTTGTAAACACTACGCGCAGGCAAGGGCTGTGCAAGAAAATATATTCACCTGGGCGACGTGGGTTTTCGTGTCATAATTACGGTTTTAATTAAGGAAAACAATTTCTATAATTCTAAAATACCTTAAGTGTTACTGTTAAAGAACACGTTTATTATAGGTATTTAATACCTGCACAATGACTACAAAATAACAATAATCTCTTATAAAAGCTTAAATTGCCACACGATTTTCAAATATATTTATTCCTTTTTGCCCAAGCCGCTTCAAATTTTTATTGTCAAGAATAACCATGCACCCGATGGAGGCAGTTCGAACCCCTTTAAACTGTAGGTCTAGTCCCTATTAGTCTTTCTGTGCATAAAGTGGACATAAAAAATGAACAAATAAATATGTAATCAGAAACATGAGTTTTGTTCTAATCAAGATAAATGCCTCTCTTTGGTACAGCCCTCCCTCCCTCCCGATGACTGTCTGCCGTGCGACAAGACTGCGCGCAAGGCAAGGAGACAATAAAACAACAATCACTCAAAATCCCGCCTCTTCGCGTGGACTCGCCTTTCCACCGGTCGCCATGTAATCGTTAATGTGAATGAAATGTATACGGACCAAGGAACGTCTCACTATCACGTAGTTAAGTCCACGCTACCAACCTCGTTTTCGCTTGCCACTTTAACGAGATTTTGAACGAAGTGTATAAAATCCACATATACGGATTGGATTGATTTGGTGTTTTAAGTCCACTTCATGCACAGTAAGGCTAATCGGGACTGGACCTACAGTTTAAAGTGGGATCTGAACCACTGTGTGCCTCCACCGAGAATCGAACGCGGGACCCCTTGATTACAAGGCGACGACGTCCACATATACGGCGACCGACTGTCGCGCTCCAAGCGGAGGAAACGTGAACTAAAAAATATATACAATGCAGACATTCTGCTACCATTGTGGCAACATGGCTGAATTTTCAACGACACTGTATTGTACTATTACTTCAAAATTTCACAATTCTTACATTCTGCTATCATTGTGGCATAATGACGTATTTCCAATGACAGTTTATTACACTCTTTCGAGCACCAGGAAATCGATAAGCAGGGTTTCCTTTGCGGCAACCAGGGTCGTTCTAAATACCCGGTCACATTAAATGGAATTTTCAAAACAATTACAGGGACACTATTGTCATTGCAAAAATCAGAAAACTGTTACAGATAGAAACTATGTTGCACATTGATTGGCCATGGTTTGCGTATATAAATCATCAACCAAACAAATGTTTCGTGCGACCATGAATGTGGGAGAAAGAAACAGCACGAACGGAGCAAAATCAAAGTGGCCGGAGAGGAAAGGTCCATACGTCAATCACAGTCTAGGTGGCGTATGTTTGTGTACACGTTTCTGTGGTGTGTGTACGAGTCAATCATCGTGCGGCATCTGAGCGAGATTGACGTCGCCCGAGCAGTTACAATGCTGGAAGGGGGAGGTCTATCAGAACAGTGGCGGCTGAGTGATCGAAAGAGCTTACAAGAGGTACAGAGAACCAAATAGTTACAAAAGAAGACCAGGCCAAGGTCGAAAATGGAAGAAATCAGCACGAGAGGACGTTATTTGAAACATTGTGCTCTTCGACGCCGCACTGCAACTGCTCAGAATCATAACAGTAATCTTCGGGCCGCTACTGGAGTAAATGTAAGTACTCAGACTGTAAGAAATAGACTTAGGGAAGTGAGTCTGCGATCAAGAAGACCCCTACAGACAATAAGACTTGAGGCTGAACATAGGAGAAGTCGAGTAGCGTTTGCTCAACAGCACAGAAACTGGCAAGTTCGTCATTGGAGGAATGTATTGTTTCCGCCTAACAAACTGTGATGGACGGATGCGTGTTTATCATCGCACTGGTGAGCGTCGTACAAATGCTGCAGTCCTAGAACGCGGCAGATTTGGAACCGGCACGATAATGGTCTGGGGTGGCATCAGTTTTGACAACGGAATGGCCATGTAATCATTAATGTGAATGAAATGTATACGGAGCAACGAACGTCTCACTATCACGTGGTTAAGTCCACGCTACCAACCTCGTTTTCGGTTGCCACCCTGCCAACATCAGAGGCCGACTTAATTCAGACCGGTACATTGAGAAAGTTGTGATAGATCATGTGATGCCTATTGCAGTGGGTTGAGGCGCAGAGTTTCTGCTGCAACACGATAATGTTACGGCACATACTAAAGTGACCACAAGGAATGTCCTACACGCCCTCGATATTCGGACAATAGGTTGGCCTGCCAACAGCCCAGATTTAAACCTGATTGAACACATCTGGGATATCTTGGATAGAAAGGTCTGCAACCTCCCCCCCCCCCCAGACCCTACAGGAACGGGAAGTGGCCCTTCGCAAGGAATGGGACATATCCTCAAAGGGACATCAGGAGCCTTATCAGAAGCATGGCTCGAAGGTGTGCGGCGGTATTAGTGTCAAATGGTGGTCATAAAAAGTACTAAAGTAGTGTTTCGTCAAGAACAAGTGTCTCATTGTAAGGACGTTTCAGTTTGGTTTAGCACCATGGCACACTTTTCTTTGTAATTGGGGTACTTCAAGTGGCAAGTAAATGACATTTCTGTTCGTTGACAATGAAAGATTGGTGTACTAGAATGTATTTGTGTTTTCCCCTAAAACTAAATAGTTTATGAAATACATAAATCAGGTTCTAAAGGTGTCCCTCTAATTGTTTTGACTAGTGTGTGTGTGTGTGTGTGTGTGTGTGTGTGTGTGTGTGTGTGTGTGTGTGTGGGTGTGTGTGTGTGTGTGTGTGTGTGTATTAAAATTATGCTGCACTGCTTTTAAATAGCCAAATAAAATTCAATATTTTGAAGAAATAAAGTTGTTACTGTTGAGCACAAAGAGCAGTGGCGAAGCGTAGAGTTGCTAGCAGGGTAGGCACAAAAGTCCGATAATATCCATTAATTGCTTAAATCTGTAAAAAGAAAGGGAGGGGGGCTATGTCATGGAGAGTGGTTCAATGTCTCTCCAGGCGCTTCTTTACTTGCCAGTGGCGTGACGTTTTCAAAAGTGTTGTTACCGACCATCAGTACGATAATTATTTCTTAGGCGTTCTCCTCCCGCCCACCAGATGCCATCGATCTAGATTTTTGTTAATTTCGTTTTTTTTTTGTTGTTTTTTTGTATTTTTTCAACCCCTGATTTATGCACGCACCTCCAGAAAGAACTACCAATCATGAGACATCGCGGAAATCTAACGAATAGTGCTCGAGCCCTGTTGTCAATTCTTCATCACTTTTTTCTAAATTCATTTGTTTATTTTGCAATGAGGTGAAAAGGGCTAGAAGAACCCCATAATTTTCGGGTCAGTATGACGTTTGTTTTTACCGTGAGCAGATGACAGAATTCCACACTTTCAGCGACTGTCAGTTTGGTACGTTCTACTGTTGCCAACTTAGTTATTTTTTAGCAAGACTTCCTCGCACCAAGGAAAACACCATTGTTATCTGTTGTCTAACTAAAGGAATGGTTGTAATTAATTCCAGTCTTGGCTTTCTAGATAAATGAATTTCTGACACCTGTATGTGCAAGTAAACATAATTTAAATTTGGCTTTCTAGATAAATGAATTTCTGACACCTGTATGTGCAAGTAAACATAATTTAAATTTTGGATATTTTCGTCTCAGTTGTTCTGCTCTATGTTAATCGTGACGATGAGAATATATGGAGAATGAAATCAAGAGGATCAGGAAACAATGACATGACCACAATTAGGTCACCTGGCTTCGTAAGGTGTTAGGATGACCACTACGGGGCTTTCAAGAAAAAAACATACGTAAAGGTGACCTATCTCATTCAGTGTGAATACTTCGCATCCTAGTTTGTTCTATCCACCTTTACGTGATAATAGAACATAGGATCCTTGTTTGGGACCCTTCTATGATGGCAACACGAAAGGTTACTATGTAACATATAAACAGGTTATAATAAATGTAGTTGCTCGAGACAATAGAATCCCAATTTTTAGGCGTAATTGAGCTCTTTTCTGCCAATCCAAAGTGACAACACTGGCCTGTTCCGCCAGACCTGAAACAGACCCCGCCATAACCCCACAACACTCTTTGTCCTGAACACAAAAAAAGACTTCCCTTGCATTGTACTCTCATTGACTGCCCTCTTCTCTTGTTATCCCTCCAGGGTAAACGAAACTGCCTACCTCTTCGCTTGTATCTGCTGCATAAAAAAAATGTCTGCTTGTAATATCTAATGTTAACGCATTAAATAACGTTTCAACAACTTTTATTTTTTGCCACTGCTACTTGCAAAGGAAAATAGAGTTGAAAACATTTTAGAAGTTATTCTTATAAGAAGGAAACATGAAAGACCAAAAGTGGGTCCTACCTTAACGATGATTACATCTTCACTCAATTAAGAACTCGATTGTTCTTGTATTTTAGTCTACACTTCCTTGCATAAATCTGATCGCTGCACACGACACGAATCACAAACAAAACTCTACAGCCACAAACCTCGCGCTCCGAGTCACGCTCCCTTGTAGCGTCCTGATCAGGAGGCAAGTTTTCACAGAGAAGGAACAAACAAGCGAGGGAATCCCCGTTCACGATAAAAATAAATTATTCTATTTCCAGTGAAAGTAAAACTACTTTGTAAATATAAGGCGTAACTAGCATTTTAATTTACATAATTTGGTATGAAGACTTACTTTAGAAATATAAGTTCTTTAGACTTTCTGTTTACGCTACGGTGTTGGGTGAATCGACAAGACCATCAGCACTCTGACCAGAAAACGAAGTCAGAACTACAGTACTCCGTAATTTTCAATTTCACTTAGTCTTGTCGATGAAAGGAAGGAAAAACCTAAGTTTCGTACAAAATATGGAGAATGTACAATGAAATAGAAATCTCTCTGCACGAACACAGGCTAATGTTTATAAAAAATGCTGGTACACCACAAATTTCCAACCCTGGCGGAAATGCAGTGTTGCTGACATTCTGTTTGTCCTAGTGGGTAACACCGCGAGGCCGGCCTCAGGAGTACGTTATAAGCATACGTACAGTACTCGTAAGATTAGGCTTCCCGTATATACGACCGTACGACAGAATGTGAAGAGAAGAGACCCCAGCAAATGTGCCTCACTCCGTGGAAAGTTCGTATATTAGACAGGTTTAGAATTTTTTTGTAATGACCATAAATGAAAATTCCAAACTTTTGCATTTCATTGCATATGTTTTGACGAAATAAGTAAATACAACTTTAAAAGAGTAATGGCGTGGGTAGGCCCGGCCGCGAAATTTCTTTTTCCACATATCCCAGGACCCGCACCGGAAGTGATAATGAAATCCAGATTCCGGGGCCTCACAAAATCAGAGATGCCAACCCAGAAAAAGAAATAGCTTTAGAAAGAAGCTACGGACATATGCGAATATGCCGTTTTCTTTAAACAAAAATGAGAGTTGTTAGTTAGCAATATTGCGACTGAAAGGCACAAGCAGATTAGGGCGGATTAGGGGCACAAGCAAACACAAATACAAACTTCGTGGCAAAGATGTCGCATTTGCTTCTGGAAATTTTTCTCTGCGACATTTGTGCAAAAACCCTACAAATAAATATAAAGAGTCATTGAATGCACATGCCAAATGAGCTCATAAATGTACAACAAATTAAGGTAATATTACATGTCAGTGGATTGCTGCAGCTTGAAATGACACCAGTATAAAGTGCTTGGAAATTTGGAGGAAGTTATTCACGTAAGAAAGATTTGGTGAATTCGATTCTTTGGAAGGGAAATTGTTTCATGAAACTCACGATCTTGTTGCCGAAAGTCTGGGCTTCGAACCCTAGCCAAGGCAAGGGCAGTTTTACCGTTCTATGCTTAGAGAAACTCATTTCCGTAAGTAGTTTCTTCTGTAAAAATGAAGAAATGTGTCTCCGATGTATGAAACTGTGTTTCGGTAAATGTATGTTATATCGGAGACACATTAAAATCGGATATTTTGTGTTTCGGATGGTTCGTACTTACCAATTATGTATTGGTGAACATAGTTAAAGGTGCCATTATGCTTTTTACACAAAAATAACATCGATTTTTCACATTCTTTTGGTTCCTTTCTTCCGTTGCGGAACATACAATGTGCCACGCACAGCTGTGGATCATTGCGCGTCGTGCTTGTGTTTTGTCAATTTGGAGTGGGTATGCAGTGTTTCAACCTTCTTAACCGAAAAATGCCTACTTTCGTGTTCATTATGTCATCCAAACCATTGACGGATAGCCCCACAAACCATTGCCGGATAGCCCCAAAAATCGTTCATGATAGCCCCACGAACCATTGACGGATAGCCCCAAAAACCATTCACGATAGCCCCACAGACCATTTCCGGCAAGGTTAGGTTAGGTAAGCATAGTTAAAAAAAATTCTCATAAAAAAAGGCACCTTTGGAAACACTGGCGAGACCGCGTGACTTTCGACGCTTGCGCCATCTGCAGGTACATAATGGAAACAACAGCATAATGTTGTCGCTTTGCACAAAATGCAAGTTTATTATATCAAAAGTGCTTGTTTCTTGTTGTGCAGCATTCTACGGTGAGAAAATACCTCCATGAACTTTCCAAATGGTACAGAAACTCATTTCCGCAAGTAGTTTCTTCTGTAAAAATGAAGAAATGTGTCTCCGATATAACAGACATTTACCAAATTTTCTTTGAAAGAAACGAGAAATTCGTATCCAGGTTGGGGGAAAAAGTGACATGGTGGCACACATTTCTGCACAAATCTAGTTAAAGCAAAAAGTGCCTACGTTGATAGGTAGTTAGGGTTAGTTCTCTTAGCCCAAAGAATAATTTTTCATTGTATTTATGCTAATGGAACCTAACCTTGCAAGCATTCCTCGTCTGACATTGGAAGACAAGGTAGCAAAACTCTTGTGCGGAGAGGAAGACCCCAAAACAAATGACAGCAACTGTGTGTAAACAATATGGACGTGAACAAATGGAGAAATGCATTGCTTTTAGTAGTAGGAAAAACTTTTTTTATGTGTAGTAATATAATAGTAATCGGAAAAGTACCACCGGAAAATGGATAAATGGATGTAGAAGGTACGTACTTTCAGGGGATATAAATTTTGTTCGTCTATTTAGAGGAAAAAAGCAGCCCATGTACTGCAGTGAGACCGTTCTATTTCATCTCATCGTTTCAATATCCTCTACAGCAAGGAAAAAAATATAAAAAAGATGAAAATCATTCAAAATTTAAATGTATTTAAAATTAACAAAATTTAACAGTATTAAATGTGTGTGTTGTAAAACTAGTTTTTCTATGTATCTTCTAAAACATTTCTTGAGGTGTTAATTGACTGCTACTGACATCATCCTCTACTACACACTTGACTACTAAAACAATTTTGATGATACAGATATATACATTATACAAAATGAATGCACAATATTCAATCATAGTGCCTACCATGTATTCCAGCCCTTCCTTCCCAAAACCTGTGAGCTGTTGACCTTTGACGCAGATGTGGAAGGAATGTGGATTATGACATCAAGGTCAAATTCACAGATTTCTGTCTAAACGGGAGGCTGCAACAGGGGCAGTGAAGGCACAGATAAAGTAGCTCCCCTATGAAAGAAATTTCTAAAATCTAGAGATGGAGAAAGTGATGCCCATAACTAGATACAGAGTGGCCAAAAGTGGGAAAACATGTCATCAAAAATTTAAAATGTTTTCATCTTTTGGGAATTATGTATAGAATAAATTTGACCATATGACAAGATTCACAAAACTTCAAATTATACATTTCAAATCTTCCAAAATCAATATCAATTTTTTTATGATACAAAATTACATCTACAGTACAAAAATGTCTTAAGGTGACCATAACCGTTGCCGGAAAGAGTTTACAATACCGGACCACTCTCCAATTTCTATGAAATGTTGCCTACTCACTAATTGTGAACTCCTAAACATGAATCTGCATGTAATAATTGGCGGTCAAGTATGGAAATCGAGGAAAAAACTAAATAAACTATGTTTTCTTAACGTAACGTAACCCTGCCATAAGAACAATAGCTCCACGGAAGATGCCATTTTCCCAACATGAAGAAATCAACAGGCAAGACAAGGTATAGTTCTCGTAGTTAAAATATTAATTTTTCTTTGTATTTATGCTAATGGAACCTAACCTAACCTCATAGGCATTCCTCGTTACGTCAGCAAGATTGTTGTGCATAAAGGAACACCATGAATGAAATGCGAAAGAAAGATAGTTCCGAATTGCTGTGTAGGGACAATCACCGTGGTAAATCGCAATGTTATTTTACAATTTCTAGACATAAATGTACAATATTAACAAGTGACTGCCAAATATGAACTACAGTTACGTCATCAGGACACCGAAATTAGTAAGTAGGCGAAATTTTATAGAAATTGGAGAGTGGTCTGGTATTGTAAACTCATGCCCCGGTGCCTCCACCCTAATCACTTTCTTATAAATGAACACACAACATTTCAAATGACCATGCTTATTATTAGTTAATATTGTTTCATGCATACATGTGTGTATGTGATCAGGGGGGCTGGAACTCCATACCCCACAAATTTGGAAAATACTATGGTTGATTCATAATACTTCCCGATGAGACACGATGTAGCAGGTATAGAAGAATTCTTTCTGTGTGCATGGTTTGTGGATTCTGAGAATAATATCCACTAAAAGTTTACAAGTTTCACACTGGGTGGTGATATGTCAGCTGAAAATCTGACATCAGTTCTTTTTTAACAATGTCACAAACTTGGTCTTGACATGGAAAAAAATCACAGGTCAAGGTTATGATGTGAGTGGCAGGTGTGTTCAATCGTGAATAAATCAACAATACCCAAAAGGCATGTGTGCCCACTGTGCCAGTCATACTGTAAATGTATCCCTATCTTCAGCCATGTCGAACTCCACCGTGAGTAACTGTTCTGGTACAGTAAGTAAAGTTGTTTTTTTTCCGTCAGAATAATACATGCAGTGGTGAATTCCTAAAAACAATATATTGCATTACTACCAGGCAGTAAGAAACACTATTTAAATACAGAGAAACTAATACTCACTTTATCCGCAAAACGGTTTTTTCTTCTTCGTTCTATTAAACACTATTTGTTAGTGTGTGAAACATGATTTTAAGCAAAACATGATTCACTTCGTATGTAGTAAATTTTATTATTAATAATAATAATAGATACGCTGTCATTATTTCCGTATTGTGTGACGCAAACAAACAAATAAATAATTGTTGTTGTTTTTCAGGATTCCCTGGCCCCTATATAACCTCGCCAGGGGTGCGTGGTGCCCAACCAAAAAAGTAGAAAAAAAAGGTTCTCTAACGGCTGCGTTCTTCCTCACTAAAGTTATGCCGTTTAAAAATTCACCCGTGCTACTCAGAAATGTAATCTCAGATCATTTCAATTTAGATTATCTGGAAGCGACACATTCAAACGAAAAAATAATAAATAATAGTGTTCCAAGAGAATATCGAATTCATTTTGAAACGCTCGTGAAAACGGATTTGGCTCGAATCGAAAATTTTGTCAGCACTCTTTTCACACCTGCACAATTTAACTTTCAATTTCCAACCACATCTACTTCCCAATTTCAACGTTTTTTTGGGTCGCCGTATCGTTTTAGAATTTCACGTTCGTCCGTTGCGTAGATGGTACGACGCTTTAAGTTCGTATCAATTTCCTGTACGTCAATGGGTGCCGCATTTGATCATGTTGTTCGAATTAGGCCGTTTGGCCGATATCGACCACAAAACGATCCAAGAAAAAAATTACCACCGCTGTTTCGTAAAAATGATATAAGGCGAGCGGAGAGAGTGTGGTCGACCGTAGTATCCGATAAAAATAATTTAAGAATAGCAATCAATCCTTTACCGTTGAGAGTACGAAGAACCAACGCGAGAATAATTCTCTTGGAAGAATTTGAAAGACCTCACTTGATATTAAATTCCACACGATTTATAATTTTCATCTGGACCATCCTCCACTCGCAACATCTGCGAACGCACGAACCCGGGCCTGTCAGATAGATCGTTTATTCGCATCTATTTTTTTCGGTCATCAACAATTTTGGTCGATTTATTCATCTGGCGTTGCGATTTACTGGTCGTACATATTACCAACCTCAACCGTATATAAATATATTTCCGAATTGGTAGACGACGCTTTTTCATCTCGCCGCATCGACGTGAAAAAAGTTTGATCAAATTAGCGAATGCGGCAACCGCCCCGTCCGTTGGAACCTTTGCAGACGATCGTAGAATTCACGTCCTTTCCGCCTCCACGGTCATGAACAAAGAATCCGCCACATCCCCGATAACAATCGAATCACAAGCAGGAAACGAGGCGTCCACCGTTTTCATTTCAGGCATGGTTGAGTTTTGTGCTGTTGGGGGTCGCCCGTTTCACACACCACACACCCTGACGAGGCCGAGGAAATGATCGACAATACATGCATGGGTGGAACTGTCAACGCCCAGTTCATTGTTATTTGTCCCCCACAGGATATTGTGCGCATCGAAAAGTCTTTTGTTGAAAAAAAAAAGTATAGCATGAGTGAATCGGGTCAAACGGGGTTTATTGCTAGGACATTGACTATAGCGCTCATTATGTTTTAACCAAAGGGGGTCGAGTGGGTGGGGGTTCCTATATAACACACCAGTTTCTCCTTTTGTACATCATTATCATAGTGAACGTCAATCGTGCTAGTTTAGTATTTTTTAATTTGTTTGTCTGGCAGTATACATACATAGGAAGTTTTTAGTAAGCTACAAGTTTTTATTTTGAAGTCTCTCTATCTCTCTTGAAAGGTAAGTTTTATTTTTTTTTCATGATATATATATATATTTATTTTTGTTTTGCGTCTGACACACACACATATTCAGAGGAGTCATAAAAATTGACACACACTTACATGTCGCATATTTTTTACCTCCTACAACAGTGCACATACTGTTCGCGTCTAATATATATATGCACTTGTGGAAGAAAAAAAAATGTCTAGCATTTTTCAACTTTTTTTCCTTCTGTTTCAGTGCGCTTTCCCCTACCACCACCACAACAACCCCCCCCCCAAAAATTTCTCTGTATATATAAATAACAGAGAAAAAATGGAATCGCAACCAGGTCCCTCCGGTCTTTGCGGGAAAGTGGCATGTCGCAACTGTGGAAAATTAATTTCTAAACCTAATATTGCTAGGCATTTGAAAAAATGTCGTCTACCGTAACATGATGTCGTAGTCCCCCCGGCAAAGAAATCTCGCACTGATGGGCATGAAGGCGGTGCTTTGAATAAAAGTGCACGCATCATGACGTATAAATCTGGAAGTGACGAAACGTGTGACTCGAGCACCTTCCTCGACAATGTGAAATCTCTGGTAGTCGATCAATTACGTGATTGCCTCGTCAATGTTGCAATTAAAATTCATCTCGTCTTGACCCTGCTGTATGAGAAAGTTGTCTCGTCCGAGTCAAGCACTTTCAGCTTTTACGTAGGGTGTGAAGGCTTACACGAAGGCAATCACGACGATTTGGAGGAAATTGTGACACGGCTATTCGAGCACTTGGGACGAAAACAAGAAGAGTTTGAAGGTAGAGGAAGTGGATGGAGTCTTTGCGGTCGCAGCCATATGTTAGAGCTTCGAGTCTGCAATTTCAAACCATTACGCAGCACACAAAAAAAACAAAAACAAAAAAAAAGCAAAATGAAGTGTTGAACATACAAAGTAATGATCAGAAGAGTTTCTTATGGTCTGTCATCGCCGCATTACACCCAGCAAATAATGATAAACCCCAACGTCTGTCCAATTACAAACGATACGAGGGGGGATACGAGAATATGATGAGAGGAATTTCCTATCCTGTGCCTCTGAATAAGATCAATCAATTTTAAAAAAACTATAGAGAGGAAAAAGGAGAAGATATCGATATTTCTGTGTTTGGGGTTGACGATTCCGGCAATATTCGTGTTAAGACCTGCGAGAAGCCAGAATAATGTAATTCGACTCTTGCTTGTAGATGGCCGTTACAGTTTGATTCGCAATTTTTCTCGCCTACTCGGAAGACAGATGAGCAAGAATCGCGATAAGATCGAAATTTGCGATCGATGCTTGAGAATTTTTCGCGTGGGAAAGAAGATGAGAGAACAGCACAAGTGTTTTGGCTCCGTGAATGCAGAACCCGAAGATGTCATGCCGGAACCCGGAACCAAGATGAAATTTCAGAAACACCAGGCTCTTCTCCACCATCCCGTTGTCCTTTATGCCGACTTTGAAAGCTTCCAAGTTCCCATGACGTCTTGCGACCCTGATCCCTCTACCTCAAGCACGATCCAAATTTTTCACCACGAGCCTTGCAGTTTCTCCATCTACGGAGAAAAATTAAATGATGTCATCTTGTATTGCGGACCTGATGCGGCAAAACATTTTGTTAAGAAGATAGCGGAATGCGCGAGAGAACTTGCACCCAGCCTGAAAGGCTCTTACGTTTCTCCACCTGCTCTCACGACGGAACAACAACGGAGACATGACACGGCGACAAGATGCGCGGAGTGTAACCAGGCTTTCACCTCCGAAAATTACAAGGTCGTACACCATGACCATCAGAATGGATTATTCCTCAGCACCATCTGTAATTCGTGCAATCTTAAAATTAAGGAGTCGCATTTTGTTGTCGTGTTTCTGCACTACACGGAGAAGTACGATACGCATCTGTTCGTCAAAGAGCTGTACAACATAACTTCTCGAATCAGGATCATTCCGAGAACGAGCGAGAAGTATATTGCTGTAAGAGTGTGGATCCGTGAAGAAGGAGGAGGAAGTGTGGAAGTGCTAATCCTGGACTCGTACAATTTCCTGTCCTCCAGCCTCGCCACCCTTGCAGCTCAACTTGGCGACGAAGATCTTGTGGCCATCAAGCGAATGTGTTTTTCGGGGAGAGATGAGAATTTGAATCTGTTGCGTCGCAAGGGCGTCTACCCCTACGAGTACGTCAATGATTTCGACAAATTTGACGAGACGGAACTTCCACCCCGGGAGGCATTTTATTCTCATCTCACGGAGGACGTCTGTTCCGAAGAGGACTACGAACACGCTCGTAGTGTGTGGACGTGTGTGTGAAACGTTTCTCACAACGTTGCAACGTTTAGAAAGTCGTTGATTTTGTTTCTGTATTTTCCGTCGTTGGGTTTCCTCGTCACGTCGATCGTCGCGAATCCGAAATCGTCACTGTTCCAGCAAGAAGAGCAGCGTTCCGAAAATTGATTGATCAACAGGCCGTTGAGTTTAGATAACATGGAAGGTAGAAATTCATGATCTGCCTTGCGGTGTACAGTCTCCATTGTTTGCTTTCGGAAACCAAAGAGATTCATTGTCCTTGCTAGTTCTTTATTGTGTATGTGATAATTTGAGACAGTCAAAGTTTTTTTTTATTTTAGTTATAGTTATTTAAGTTTATTTTTTTTTCAATTGCATTGCCTACAATTTTTACTATTTTCTAAACGATAGTGTCCCCAAGGCAACGTGTGGATTCCACAAGACAAAATACATCTTTTATCGTCGTGCGGATCTAATGCTACTTTCCTAACTTCGTTTGTTGTAATCACGTGGTCTACACTTTGGATTCTTTGTTCTATACTTAGTATCGTCGATTGTGAGTAAAGGCAATCGATGTAATCGTGGAAGGTGAGTTTGTTCTCCACCGTATTCTTGCCAACACCTTTTGCTTTCTTCGTGACGCTACTTTCTGTTCTCATGGCATACATCTTCGAACGCAAACCCGCGAACTCAACAATAATATCACCGTTACATTCATCTTTCAGTTTACCTAGGACTTTTTTGTTACGAGATGGAATCCCAAATCTGTTGGGTTGAGGATACGCAGAAGTATCGAAATACTCAAGCATGGAAGGATTTTTTATGTCTTCGTATAGGTTAGGTGTTTGTATGCTGTAAATGAAGCTGTCGGTGTCCGTGTACAAAAGTGATATCTTATCATTGTAGAAGGGTTTCATCACGTCGTAATGAAATTCGAACATGTAAAGTTTCGACAAGTCGAGAACCGTTGCGCCAACGTAAATTGGTTTTCTGAATTTCATCAATTTTATATCTAGATTGAAAAGTGCCAAATTCTCGTTGTAAATTTTTCTCGACTTGAATCTAGGATCGGCTATCCACTTCCGACATTTATTCTTATCGGAAATTAATTTCACGTCTACGTGCTTTCTAACATTCTCCATGGTCTTTCCGTACACCGCATTGTTCATTAATTTAAAAAAGTCCTTGTCTAAATCGGAAGTGGCAGCTGTTCTATGTTGTGTGTTAGTTTCTATGTAAGGTCTTAACCACGTGGAATGTTTAAACTTTAGTATTCTTCTAACATTTACTATCTGAACACCCTTCCCAATCAAAAACCGGAGATTCTTGTAGTGGACGACGTATCTCTGTTTAGGGTCCAATGTTAACAAAAGCTTGTCTTGAACCGAGTCGGGTGGACATTTGATTTCGGGAGTCGGAGGCAAATCCGAAAACGTGTCGTGCAGGTGGTCGGAGAATTGGAGATCTACCTCTGCGAAGAAACCACACTCGCTATCGTCGAAACGAATAATATCTATCGAAGTGGGATCTAACCATTCGAATCCCCCGTAAGGAAGTTTCTGAACCATGGCATGTCCGTAGAGATTATTAACGTCGGCGTAGAAGATGTAATTCGATGCTCGATTTGAATCGTAATCTTCTTTCATGTGTACGTTATTAGCTTTTGCATGTCTCTGTACGCATTGCACCATTCCACCTCGTATCCCTCTTTCGATAAATAGCAACATGTCAACATCCGATATCAGTTCCAGCTTGACCTTTGTCTGGAATAACATTGCCGACCACGCTAATCCCGGTAGGCTGTAGAAATACGCTGGATCTAATTTATAAATATTCGTTGCCGTTTTCCTGAACGCTTGAAAAACATCCGCAAGTATCGTCACGTCTAATTTTAAGTATGCGTCGTGGTAGTCTCCGAGTGTCCTACATTCTAATTTCTCCCACATGAGTTGCGCGTGTTGGTATTCTTCGTCCGTGATTCCTTTCTCTCTGAGTCTGCTGTAAAATTCTCTTGGAAGTGGGAGAGCGTCGTCGTTAAATTTAGAACCATCACTAACGTATTCGTAAGGATAAATCCCTTTACGTCTAACGAGTTCTATGTCTACGTTGGGAAAACTAGCTCTAGTTATTTTAAATTGATCGTCGGTGAGTTTGTTCGCTAAAGCATCCAGGCTGGCAGAGAGAAATCTATACGAATCCAGGAAGCGCATCTCGATTGTATTTTTCGTTCCCGGAATCGACACTTGCTTGCTGAGACTAATGTAGCGTTCTTCATTCTCGGCCAAGACACCTATACGTTTCGGATCGTAGCCAAGATGTCTCACCAGGTGGTGAAAATCATATCCGCTTCCGTTGTGAAAGAATATGGGGATGAATTTAGGTTTCTGGATTTTAAGATTGCACGTGTTGCAAATTCCACCTATGTAGTTTCCGCTGAAATGATCGTGGTGGAATATTTTTTTGTTCTCATCAGTGAAACTTTGATCACATACCGGACACACCTCAGTGGAATTGTAATTTTGAAGTTCATTTTCAGTTAAAGGTACCATCGGTTTTGATGTAAGCAGTACGCTACCAATTACCTCAACCTCCTCCACCATTTTTTCCAGGAAGTGTTCGATTACATTTGGCCCGCGGTATATATATGCTTCATTTATTTTATCACGTCGCACAACAACATAGCCGAAACTATTAGGTTGATGAAGCTGGTACGGTGTTGTGGAGGAAATTTCAGGATCCGGTTCGCAGTAGGAGAGTGGTTTGAGGAACGCCTCGAAATCTGCGACGATGATTGCGGGATGTTCCAACAATGCCTTGTGCATTTTGAATTCTTCGACTTCGTTCGTTTCGGGCATCAACATTCTAGCCGGTCTGTTGTCACCGCAATAAATTTTATGTTCGGCAAGTTTCTCCAGAGCAATTTGACGACTATGAAGATTTTGATGATCACGTCGGTCACGATCGTCGAACGTGGTTAGGCATCTCGGGCAAACTTCGATGTTGTTTGCATACTTGGTAGTTTGACTTCTGACCAAACGTGATAGAGAACGAATTAGCGTGTAGTGATGATCATCCTCGTTGGAAATAAGAAGGAGATTTATTACACAAGCATCGTCATCGTCGATATCGCTTATCCTGACAGGGTGCACGAGATATTTATCTGACGTGAAGGAATACACATTAATAGCGATGCGTTTTCCTGTACGATTTTCGAACTTTGTTATATCCGACAATGTCACCGGGTATTCGATGTCAGACATTACACTTTCAAATTCGGACTCGTATTGCTTGTAATGATAAATCCGTTCTGGATTATTTTTGCAATAAACAGGATGCAGTGCAGCCAACACACACCAGAGAAAACACTTGTTATCGCTGTTCTGTATATTTAACACAGCCCTCTTGTGTTGAATGTTCGGTGGAAGAGGAACGTAGCTGGAAGCTCGAAGAGGCGAGAATCGATTCACGTAAACAGTTAACGTGTGAGGACTTCCACACAGAGACCATCCCGACCCTTTTGCCTCGAAATCGTCGTGTTTCTTAACCAGCTCGTTGGAAACTTTATAATAGAAGTTGTCCAAATTTTCAACGTCAGCAAAATGAAGAGTCTGATTTTTTGTACAATGATAAAAAATACTCGTTGTGCCATCGACTTTCTCGTATTCGGAAAACAGAACAACATATACTTTTATAGAGTTGTTTTCAAGTTTAACTTTCAAAATATTTAGTACAGGTGTTTTCGTTTCGTCCAAGAAACTAAGGATGTCACGGCCTGGTTCTGACTTAATTGAAAAATCCTGGAGTTGGTCGTTGAATGCAGATCTAATTGGTTTGCCTTCATTGGATAATTTAATTTGCTTGGAAGTAGAAGCTTCCGTATCTGCATTATCGATTTTTCTTTTCGATGCTTGTCCGGTCGATGGTTTGCAAATTTTGAGGTGTTTACTTAAATTTGCAATGCTAATCATTTTTCCGCATCGAGCACAAGGCTTAGAAGGTAACGAACGATTAATTCTCGAACCTGTTTCGCCACATCTTGCCCTGTGTACCGATAAATTGTTCCTTGAGATTAGCTTCCCACAAGTAACACATTCAGTTTTATCATTTTTACAATTGAAACTGGTGGTGGATGCCATTGCTTTTTCGAAAATCACAGAAATCAAAAAGTCTAGTATATAGCGATACAATTTTCAGGTATGTTATTTATATAGAATTTCTTGAGGTGAAATAGAAAATACACGATCACGTCAAAATTCAATCTGGTCGAAATTACTATGAAAAACCACGTGAAACACCTTTGAACTTGAAATAATAGATGGTATGTGGCTTCAAAGAAAGTTAAATACCTATTATTTTTACAAAAACCAAGAAGCACTGCAACAAAACGTCCGTACTCTTCGGCTGCTCTCACGAGACTGACTGATCTGCAGTATATGCCGTCTTATATAATAAAAGCGCGGACCGTATTGAAACCACCTGTTTCATATACTTTTATAGAGTATATATGCTTATAAGTATACCCTTATAAGTAATACAATTAAGAGGTACTTAATATGAGTCATCACAATGTTAGTTACATGGTTCTAGTTAGGATGATGATTTTTTTGGTTTGTTAGATAGGGGTTGAAGAAGACTATTTGTTGTAGTGACCACAGTATTCTTTTTTTTTTTTTTTTGTGTTTTCTGTTCTCTTACGAGAATTAATATAGGTTGCCATAGAACCCTCCAATTCATGACTTAGGAAAAATCTGTTTGCGGATTCATCACGTACGCCTACATGTGAGAAAAAATATGAATAGAACCTATGCTCGGAAATCCAAAATAGCAACCAGAAGTAGGATTATCTTGGAAACAGTAAGACTTAGGAAGAATCTGTTTGGTGATTCATCACGTACACCTATATGTGAGAAAAAATATGAATAGAACCTATGTTCGGAAATCCAAAATAGCAACCGGAAGTAGGGTTATCTTAGAAACAGTAAGACTTGGGACAAATCTGTTTGCTGATTCATCACGTACGCCTATATGTAAGTAAAATATGAATAGAACCTATGCTCGGAAATCCAAAATAGCGACCGGAAGTGGGGTTAGGGGCCAGGAATATTAAAAATAATATTATTTGTTTGTTTGTTTGCGTCACAATATAGGCGTGCACGCGCGTGTGTGTGGCACATCGTTCCCGAGAGAGAGGGTTACAAAAATCACGATATACAAACATTTGACCGGGGCTTGGAAAATTACGATAAGGTGCATTCATCCTTCAAGAATAAGAAACTGCATTATTTACTCATCACGTTGTGTCAGCGCAATAAATAAGGCGCTGAACATAGAAAAAAATAAGAGTTTTTGAGGTTTGGTGAACCTCAATTAATAAAAATAAGTTTTTGAGGTTTTGGTGAGCTCCAAATAATCAGAATGAGTTTTTGATGTTTTGGTGCTGTTTTCTACGCTGTGAAACATCGTCAGCACAATAAATAAGGCGCGGAACGTAGAGAGAAAATGAGTTTTTGAGGTTTGGCGAGCCCCACCGAGCCCCACCGAGCCCCATTTTCGGTTGGTGAACCGGCTTAATTGGACTACTAGTTATCTTGGAAACAGTGAGACTTAGGAAAAATCTGTTTGCAGATTCGTCATGTATGCCTATATGTAAGTAAAATATGAATAGAACCTATGCTTGGAAATCCAAAATAGCGACCGGAAGTGGGGTTATCTTTGAAACGGTAAGACTTAGAAAAAATCTGTTTGCGGATTCGTCATGTACGCCTATATGTAAGTAAAATATGAATAGAACCTATGCTCGGAAATCCAAAATGGCGACCGGAAGTGGGGTTATCTTTGAAACGGTAAAACTTAGAAAAAATCTGTTTGCAGATTCATCAGGTACACCTATACGTGAGAAAAAATATAAATAGAACCTATGTTCAGAAATCCAAAATAGCAACCGGAAGTGGGGTTATCTTGGAAACAGTAAGACTTAGGAAAAATCTGTTTGGGGATTCATCATATACACCTATACGTAAAAAAAAATATAAATAAAACCAATAGTGTTCGGAAGTCATGCAGGTTTGGACGTGACGACGCAGTTCAATAACATAGGTTAGACCAAGAAAAAAACCTTGGTGATTTTATTTCGAGTAAAATGTTGGCAACACTGCGAGAAAATAAGGCTTATGTCTTACAAAAACAAACTATTAAGTCCAGCCTCACCAAGCCTCACTTCGAGCCTCACTTTCGGTTGCAGCTCTGTCTTTATGGTTCTACTCTAAAATAGGTCAAAGCACGTAGAGGCTCTCGTGTAGTTTAGCACGAAAAAAAAATAAATAGGTTAAGTTATATCACGTAAGATCGTGGCATTCGTACCAAGTACAAGTGGGAAAAAAAAAATAGGAAATTTTACAAAAACATCGCTAAACGCTAAAACATCGACAAAAATTTGTCAAAATATGTCAAAAACTGATTTTCAATTGATAAAAAAAAGCTACAAATGCATACCTACCAAGTATGAGTGGGAAAAAAATGAGAAGCGGTGAAAATTACACTGAAAAATCGTCAAACGCTAAAACATCGACAAAAAATTGTCAAAATATGTCAAAAAATATTATTCAATTGATAAAAAAAAACAATACCTACTAAGTATGACTTTGAAACAATCCAATTACACTACTGACCGTCATCAACACATCTAAGAGAAAGCAGGTGGTGGTCAACGATCGCACCAACATCAAGGTCGTCTGCGAGTTCAACAGTCCGTTGCCCGAGGATACTCTATGCAGTGTCATCCTGGTCGCAGAGAAGTCCTTCGTCCACGACGTGAAGAACGAGAGGGTCACAGAGCAGTTTTAACAGGTTTTTAACATCTTTTCTTGCACAATAAGAAATTTTTTGTACTAGCACAATCAGTTACAATGGCACAATACGAATTTCACTAGTTCAGATCGGTTACAATGTCAATTTCACCAGTTATCAGTTACAATATCTTTTTTTTTTTCATCACTATAGCACGAGACAATCAGAATTTGCACAAAATTTTTGTTGTTTTTACACGAGAAAATTAACAATAAAATTCTTTTTTTCAGATGCTGTCGAACATCAAAAACATATACACACACTAGAAAAAAAAGCATGCAACTTTATTTGTAACACACATATATATTCTCCATCTTCATCAAGAAAATATTATAATAAACATAATTTTTTTTTATCTATCTCACAATAAAACTCTATATCCAAAAAATTACAACATCAAAATAACACTAGAGTCGTTAGTACACGTTGCATGCATAATTACGGAGGTCCTCTGTAGAGTTTCATGGAAGTTTGAGAGAAAAAAAAAACAAACACGTGAAACTCTATAGAGGTGTGGTAATCTATAACCGCAGCCGTTAGAGAACCTTTTTTTTTTTTTACTTTTTTGGTTGGGCACCACGCACCCCTGGCGAGGTTATATATAGGGGCCAGGGAATCCTAAAAAAACAACAACAATTATTTATTTGTTTGTTTGCGTCACACAATACGGAAATAATGAGAGGCACATCGTTTCCCCCGAGAGAGAGAGAGAGAGAGGTTTACAAAGGTCACGATATATAAACATTTTGGTCCCCGGGACTTGGAAAATTACGATAAGGTGCACTCATCCTTGAAAGGATGAGAGGATGAGAGCGCATCTTTCACTCATCACGGCTTTTCTGCGCCGTGAAACATCGTCAGCGCAATAAATGAGGCGCGGAAAGGGGAGAGAAAGTGAGTTTTTCAGGTTTTTGTGGTCGTTTGGTCAAGAAATCAGAATTGGCGTGGGAGTCACATTTTTGATCTACTAGTGGGGGTGTATTTACAAACATTTAGGGGGAAAAGAAGTGCTGTAAAGAGACTGGATAAGGAAGAGGAATAAGTGCTAATTTACCAGAACTGCTATGTTAACATCTATACGGAATGTAACGGATAGTGTAGTCTGTAGGGAATCATAGTTATGTAATAAGAATAGATGTAGTGCGCACAGCCTATGACTCGCACACGAGATGAGCAATAAATACTTATACAATGTTTTTCCTACTTCCTAATAACATTCACTTCTGTACACCCTTTGATGTAAACATTAAATAATAATAATAATAATAATAGTAAACCCTATCCGTCAGTTCGTTTATCTTTCCAACCTATAGAGCTGAGACTATGTTTACAAGATAAATTTCGGACTCAGATACTCCACGATGTTTTGGCCCCTCCTTCCACCTTCTCTACCTGCCGCCCTTTTACTTGATGTTATTCAGAATTGTTTCAGTATCTGGAGTGCCATCGTAACATAATAAAATTATTAATCTGGAATAAATTTTTTAAAAAAATGGGTAGTATTGCTGTGTTTCGGGAGAGTATTGAAAATAAATTTAGGTATTCAATTCATTCATTACTCTCTCTAGAATAGTTTTCTTTTGACTTATACACGCTTATCAACGTCTCTAATGTAAATACTTTATTCCAAGCAAACAAGTATTTGCAACTGATTAAATATTTTGCTTTTATTTTTTCGAGACATTCGAGACGAGACGAGACTTTTCAAAAGCTCGAAAACTCGAAAACGAGACGAGACAGGCATTCCGTCTCGTCCCGTCTCGAATTCCAAGAGGTTTGTCCCGTCTCGTGTCTCGTCTCGTTTTCTAGACGAGACACGAGACGAGACGGGACATGTCCCGTCCCGTGAGCAACACTAATTTCAACTTTGACAGAACTGGAAACATTATGGAATTTAACGTTCATTAACAAACACACACTTTCACATACACACACGGAATACACGCACACAACGTCAAAAAGGTCAAATACTTAGCATAAAATAAAAATATGGAGCTTTCAATCCAACAAAACTCACCGCTACTTTAACTGCTTTTCTCCTTCCGTGACAGAAATAGTGCTTCATTATTACAGTTGGTAACACTAGTTACTAGCTAACCAATGAAGATACACTGCATAAAAGAAGCAACCACATCGTCATGCTATATTGCCACATTACCGGCCCTGCCGAACGGTGTGAACCGCTATTTAATTGTTTTCAATGATGTTTGCGCGAGTGTGTCCAGGAATGGAATGACAATATGGGAACAATGGCGAAGGTTGACGAGCAGCGTAGAACATGTGATGCTAAGAGAGAGGGAGACGAAACGAAAATTGGTATGTGCGCAACGGCAAAGTTATGTGTGTTGCACTCTACCTTATAACGTAGAAGTGTAAATTTGTAAAGAAAAATATTTATTTTATTTTGCAATTGAGAAACTAAAGAAAATTAATGTAATGTAATATTTGTAAGGAGAAAGAGAGAAGAAATAATTAGACCATATATTGAAGTTTGACGAACAAGAATCAATTTGTTACACGTAGAACAGAGATAAATTAAGTAAGTACGTATGTGCAATTCATAGTGAAAATTAATTTATTACCATATAATAAAAACTATAATAAAATTAATTACACATGGATGTAACCTGAATCGTTGCCACTTCTGTTGCTACATCTACAAATGTTATATTTCCATTACTTTGCTTCTGAGGCGCATGTCTTAAGAGATTAATACAGAGAGTGTGAAACAATTCTTAATGTTTTTCGTGAACTCTTCCATTTCGTTTTGTTTTCTGGATAAGGCAACATGAAATAGCCCGAAACAAACACTATCAAGCGACAAACGACAGTTCAAAATCGAAAACCTTGACATTCTGATGTAAAGATATTTGATGTTGTGACATTTTACCGAAGTTTGTAATCTGAGCATGAAATCTATTTAAATTAATAAGATCCATGAGTCAAATATGCAAAATAAATCACACCACACTTTAACGAAGTCACAAATCCACCAGTCGAGTATTAAATTTTAATGAAGGTAAGCGAAAATTTCTACTATACAGGGTGATTACAAATGATTCATCAGGTTTTGAGTTTATGTCATTGCAGGTTTCATTGTGATGCACCAGGTGGCAGTGTGATAACAGTTTGCAAAATGGCGACTAATCAGCAGAAAGCATTTTGTGTGTTGCAATATGAGAAGGCTGAATCCGTCACTACCGTGCAGCATGCGTTCTGAAGACAGTACAACATACAGCCACCAACCCACCAAAGCATTCTGCGGTGGTATCGACAGTTCAAGGACACAGGTTGCCTCTGTAAAGGAAAAAGCTCCGGACGAACGGCGTTGCAGTTGAAACAGTGGAGAGTGTCCGAGAGGCATTCCTTCGTAGCCCAAAGAAATCTACATGCCGTGCAAGTCGCGAACAGGGCATTCCTCAGCCAACTTTGTGTAAGATTCTGCGCAAGCGATGACATCAGAAACCATATCGCATACAGCTGCTGCAACGTTTACGGCCAAGCGACCGCACCATCAGACGCAACGTTTGTTAACTTTTCCAGGAAGCAATGGAAGGTGACGAATTTACCCCTCGACTAGTGTTCAGTGATGAGGCAAAGTTACACGTAAATGGTCACGTGAATCGTCACAACGTCCGCATATGGGGCACGGCAAATCCCCATGTTACAGTGGAGATTGAAAGAGATTCTCCAAAGGTGAATGTCTTCTGTGCTGTTTCACGTAGCAAAGTGTACGGGCCCTACTTTTTACCTGGGAAAACTATGACGGGTACAATGTACCTACACATGTTGTAAGACTGGTTGTTTCTTCTACTGATAGTTGATATCCCCAACTTCATATACCAACAAGACGGAGCTCCGTCTCATTGGCATAGAGAAGTGCGTCATCATCTCAACGAGGAACTTCCAAACCGGTGGATTTGGCGCTGCTCTCAGGATGATTTGGCACTCTTCAGGTGGCCCCCCAAGGTCTCCTGACATTACAGTTTGTGATTTTTTTTTCTTTGGGGATACATGAAATACAATGTTTACGTACAACCTTTGCGACAACACTGCCTGAACTCCAGGATCGCATCACTGCTGCGCTGTTGAACATTGACAGGGACATGCTCGAACGTGTATGGGTCGAACTTGACTACCGCATACATGTTTGTCGTGTAACACGAGGAGAGCACATAGAACATTTGTAATGCTGTGTAAGAAACTTGAAAATGTGCTTTTTCATACAATGTATCATTCACTATTTTTTATGTAATACTTTGTGCAATACATTCATCCAAAACCCGATGAATCATTTGTAATCACCCTGTATTACTATGTATGATGAGCTACTTAATGATGCAATTGGTAGCATTCATTTTGGAAAGAACTTGTATAATAATGTCGACCTTTTATTTCATAAAAGTAATAAGACATTTGCTTGAGAGCCTTCTGTTTTCTTAAGCGTTATATATTTACAATATGCTAATTAAATAATGTTACAGAAACTTCAAGTCATCATGATCCTCTTGCAGTTTGTATTTGTAATGTTGGTTTCTTTGTTATAATACACTTGTAAACACTACGCGCAGGCAAGGGCTGTGCAAGAAAATATATTCACCTGGGCGACGTGGGTTTTCGTGTCATAATTACGGTTTTAATTAAGGAAAACAATTTCTATAATTCTAAAATACCTTAAGTGTTACTGTTAAAGAACACGTTTATTATAGGTATTTAATACCTGCACAATGACTACAAAATAACAATAATCTCTTATAAAAGCTTAAATTGCCACACGATTTTCAAATATATTTATTCCTTTTTGCCCAAGCCGCTTCAAATTTTTATTGTCAAGAATAACCATGCACCCGATGGAGGCAGTTCGAACCCCTTTAAACTGTAGGTCTAGTCCCTATTAGTCTTTCTGTGCATAAAGTGGACATAAAAAATGAACAAATAAATATGTAATCAGAAACATGAGTTTTGTTCTAATCAAGATAAATGCCTCTCTTTGGTACAGCCCTCCCTCCCTCCCGATGACTGTCTGCCGTGCGACAAGACTGCGCGCAAGGCAAGGAGACAATAAAACAACAATCACTCAAAATCCCGCCTCTTCGCGTGGACTCGCCTTTCCACCGGTCGCCATGTAATCGTTAATGTGAATGAAATGTATACGGACCAAGGAACGTCTCACTATCACGTGGTTAAGTCCACGCTACCAACCTCGTTTTCGCTTGCCACTTTAACGAGATTTTGAACGAAGTGTATAAAATCCACATATACGGATTGGATTGATTTGGTGTTTTAAGTCCACTTCATGCACAGTAAGGCTAATCGGGACTGGACCTACAGTTTAAAGTGGGATCTGAACCACTGTGTGCCTCCACCGAGAATCGAACGCGGGACCCCTTGATTACAAGGCGACGACGTCCACATATACGGCGACCGACTGTCGCGCTCCAAGCGGAGGAAACGTGAACTAAAAAATATATACAATGCAGACATTCTGCTACCATTGTGGCAACATGGCTGAATTTTCAACGACACTGTATTGTACTATTACTTCAAAATTTCACAATTCTTACATTCTGCTATCATTGTGGCATAATGACGTATTTCCAATGACAGTTTATTACACTCTTTCGAGCACCAGGAAATCGATAAGCAGGGTTTCCTTTGCGGCAACCAGGGTCGTTCTAAATACCCGGTCACATTAAATGGAATTTTCAAAACAATTACAGGGACACTATTGTCATTGCAAAAATCAGAAAACTGTTACAGATAGAAACTATGTTGCACATTGATTGGCCATGGTTTGCGTATATAAATCATCAACCAAACAAATGTTTCGTGCGACCATGAATGTGGGAGAAAGAAACAGCACGAACGGAGCAAAATCAAAGTGGCCGGAGAGGAAAGGTCCATACGTCAATCACAGTCTAGGTGGCGTATGTTTGTGTACACGTTTCTGTGGTGTGTGTACGAGTCAATCATCGTGCGGCATCTGAGCGAGATTGACGTCGCCCGAGCAGTTACAATGCTGGAAGGGGGAGGTCTATCAGAACAGTGGCGGCTGAGTGATCGAAAGAGCTTACAAGAGGTACAGAGAACCAAATAGTTACAAAAGAAGACCAGGCCAAGGTCGAAAATGGAAGAAATCAGCACGAGAGGACGTTATTTGAAACATTGTGCTCTTCGACGCCGCACTGCAACTGCTCAGAATCATAACAGTAATCTTCGGGCCGCTACTGGAGTAAATGTAAGTACTCAGACTGTAAGAAATAGACTTAGGGAAGTGAGTCTGCGATCAAGAAGACCCCTACAGACAATAAGACTTGAGGCTGAACATAGGAGAAGTCGAGTAGCGTTTGCTCAACAGCACAGAAACTGGCAAGTTCGTCATTGGAGGAATGTATTGTTTCCGCCTAACAAACTGTGATGGACGGATGCGTGTTTATCATCGCACTGGTGAGCGTCGTACAAATGCTGCAGTCCTAGAACGCGGCAGATTTGGAACCGGCACGATAATGGTCTGGGGTGGCATCAGTTTTGACAACGGAATGGCCATGTAATCATTAATGTGAATGAAATGTATACGGAGCAACGAACGTCTCACTATCACGTGGTTAAGTCCACGCTACCAACCTCGTTTTCGGTTGCCACCCTGCCAACATCAGAGGCCGACTTAATTCAGACCGGTACATTGAGAAAGTTGTGATAGATCATGTGATGCCTATTGCAGTGGGTTGAGGCGCAGAGTTTCTGCTGCAACACGATAATGTTACGGCACATACTAAAGTGACCACAAGGAATGTCCTACACGCCCTCGATATTCGGACAATAGGTTGGCCTGCCAACAGCCCAGATTTAAACCTGATTGAACACATCTGGGATATCTTGGATAGAAAGGTCTGCAACCTCCCCCCCCCCCAGACCCTACAGGAACGGGAAGTGGCCCTTCGCAAGGAATGGGACATATCCTCAAAGGGACATCAGGAGCCTTATCAGAAGCATGGCTCGAAGGTGTGCGGCGGTATTAGTGTCAAATGGTGGTCATAAAAAGTACTAAAGTAGTGTTTCGTCAAGAACAAGTGTCTCATTGTAAGGACGTTTCAGTTTGGTTTAGCACCATGGCACACTTTTCTTTGTAATTGGGGTACTTCAAGTGGCAAGTAAATGACATTTCTGTTCGTTGACAATGAAAGATTGGTGTACTAGAATGTATTTGTGTTTTCCCCTAAAACTAAATAGTTTATGAAATACATAAATCAGGTTCTAAAGGTGTCCCTCTAATTGTTTTGACTAGTGTGTGTGTGTGTGTGTGTGTGTGTGTGTGTGTGTGTGTGTGTGTGTGTGTGTGTGTGTGTGTGTGTGTGTGTGTGTGTGTATTAAAATTATGCTGCACTGCTTTTAAATAGCCAAATAAAATTCAATATTTTGAAGAAATAAAGTTGTTACTGTTGAGCACAAAGAGCAGTGGCGAAGCGTAGAGTTGCTAGCAGGGTAGGCACAAAAGTCCGATAATATCCATTAATTGCTTAAATCTGTAAAAAGAAAGGGAGGGGGGCTATGTCATGGAGAGTGGTTCAATGTCTCTCCAGGCGCTTCTTTACTTGCCAGTGGCGTGACGTTTTCAAAAGTGTTGTTACCGACCATCAGTACGATAATTATTTCTTAGGCGTTCTCCTCCCGCCCACCAGATGCCATCGATCTAGATTTTTGTTAATTTCGTTTTTTTTTTGTTGTTTTTTTGTATTTTTTCAACCCCTGATTTATGCACGCACCTCCAGAAAGAACTACCAATCATGAGACATCGCGGAAATCTAACGAATAGTGCTCGAGCCCTGTTGTCAATTCTTCATCACTTTTTTCTAAATTCATTTGTTTATTTTGCAATGAGGTGAAAAGGGCTAGAAGAACCCCATAATTTTCGGGTCAGTATGACGTTTGTTTTTACCGTGAGCAGATGACAGAATTCCACACTTTCAGCGACTGTCAGTTTGGTACGTTCTACTGTTGCCAACTTAGTTATTTTTTAGCAAGACTTCCTCGCACCAAGGAAAACACCATTGTTATCTGTTGTCTAACTAAAGGAATGGTTGTAATTAATTCCAGTCTTGGCTTTCTAGATAAATGAATTTCTGACACCTGTATGTGCAAGTAAACATAATTTAAATTTGGCTTTCTAGATAAATGAATTTCTGACACCTGTATGTGCAAGTAAACATAATTTAAATTTTGGATATTTTCGTCTCAGTTGTTCTGCTCTATGTTAATCGTGACGATGAGAATATATGGAGAATGAAATCAAGAGGATCAGGAAACAATGACATGACCACAATTAGGTCACCTGGCTTCGTAAGGTGTTAGGATGACCACTACGGGGCTTTCAAGAAAAAAACATACGTAAAGGTGACCTATCTCATTCAGTGTGAATACTTCGCATCCTAGTTTGTTCTATCCACCTTTACGTGATAATAGAACATAGGATCCTTGTTTGGGACCCTTCTATGATGGCAACACGAAAGGTTACTATGTAACATATAAACAGGTTATAATAAATGTAGTTGCTCGAGACAATAGAATCCCAATTTTTAGGCGTAATTGAGCTCTTTTCTGCCAATCCAAAGTGACAACACTGGCCTGTTCCGCCAGACCTGAAACAGACCCCGCCATAACCCCACAACACTCTTTGTCCTGAACACAAAAAAAGACTTCCCTTGCATTGTACTCTCATTGACTGCCCTCTTCTCTTGTTATCCCTCCAGGGTAAACGAAACTGCCTACCTCTTCGCTTGTATCTGCTGCATAAAAAAAATGTCTGCTTGTAATATCTAATGTTAACGCATTAAATAACGTTTCAACAACTTTTATTTTTTGCCACTGCTACTTGCAAAGGAAAATAGAGTTGAAAACATTTTAGAAGTTATTCTTATAAGAAGGAAACATGAAAGACCAAAAGTGGGTCCTACCTTAACGATGATTACATCTTCACTCAATTAAGAACTCGATTGTTCTTGTATTTTAGTCTACACTTCCTTGCATAAATCTGATCGCTGCACACGACACGAATCACAAACAAAACTCTACAGCCACAAACCTCGCGCTCCGAGTCACGCTCCCTTGTAGCGTCCTGATCAGGAGGCAAGTTTTCACAGAGAAGGAACAAACAAGCGAGGGAATCCCCGTTCACGATAAAAATAAATTATTCTATTTCCAGTGAAAGTAAAACTACTTTGTAAATATAAGGCGTAACTAGCATTTTAATTTACATAATTTGGTATGAAGACTTACTTTAGAAATATAAGTTCTTTAGACTTTCTGTTTACGCTACGGTGTTGGGTGAATCGACAAGACCATCAGCACTCTGACCAGAAAACGAAGTCAGAACTACAGTACTCCGTAATTTTCAATTTCACTTAGTCTTGTCGATGAAAGGAAGGAAAAACCTAAGTTTCGTACAAAATATGGAGAATGTACAATGAAATAGAAATCTCTCTGCACGAACACAGGCTAATGTTTATAAAAAATGCTGGTACACCACAAATTTCCAACCCTGGCGGAAATGCAGTGTTGCTGACATTCTGTTTGTCCTAGTGGGTAACACCGCGAGGCCGGCCTCAGGAGTACGTTATAAGCATACGTACAGTACTCGTAAGATTAGGCTTCCCGTATATACGACCGTACGACAGAATGTGAAGAGAAGAGACCCCAGCAAATGTGCCTCACTCCGTGGAAAGTTCGTATATTAGACAGGTTTAGAATTTTTTTGTAATGACCATAAATGAAAATTCCAAACTTTTGCATTTCATTGCATATGTTTTGACGAAATAAGTAAATACAACTTTAAAAGAGTAATGGCGTGGGTAGGCCCGGCCGCGAAATTTCTTTTTCCACATATCCCAGGACCCGCACCGGAAGTGATAATGAAATCCAGATTCCGGGGCCTCACAAAATCAGAGATGCCAACCCAGAAAAAGAAATAGCTTTAGAAAGAAGCTACGGACATATGCGAATATGCCGTTTTCTTTAAACAAAAATGAGAGTTGTTAGTTAGCAATATTGCGACTGAAAGGCACAAGCAGATTAGGGCGGATTAGGGGCACAAGCAAACACAAATACAAACTTCGTGGCAAAGATGTCGCATTTGCTTCTGGAAATTTTTCTCTGCGACATTTGTGCAAAAACCCTACAAATAAATATAAAGAGTCATTGAATGCACATGCCAAATGAGCTCATAAATGTACAACAAATTAAGGTAATATTACATGTCAGTGGATTGCTGCAGCTTGAAATGACACCAGTATAAAGTGCTTGGAAATTTGGAGGAAGTTATTCACGTAAGAAAGATTTGGTGAATTCGATTCTTTGGAAGGGAAATTGTTTCATGAAACTCACGATCTTGTTGCCGAAAGTCTGGGCTTCGAACCCTAGCCAAGGCAAGGGCAGTTTTACCGTTCTATGCTTAGAGAAACTCATTTCCGTAAGTAGTTTCTTCTGTAAAAATGAAGAAATGTGTCTCCGATGTATGAAACTGTGTTTCGGTAAATGTATGTTATATCGGAGACACATTAAAATCGGATATTTTGTGTTTCGGATGGTTCGTACTTACCAATTATGTATTGGTGAACATAGTTAAAGGTGCCATTATGCTTTTTACACAAAAATAACATCGATTTTTCACATTCTTTTGGTTCCTTTCTTCCGTTGCGGAACATACAATGTGCCACGCACAGCTGTGGATCATTGCGCGTCGTGCTTGTGTTTTGTCAATTTGGAGTGGGTATGCAGTGTTTCAACCTTCTTAACCGAAAAATGCCTACTTTCGTGTTCATTATGTCATCCAAACCATTGACGGATAGCCCCACAAACCATTGCCGGATAGCCCCAAAAATCGTTCATGATAGCCCCACGAACCATTGACGGATAGCCCCAAAAACCATTCACGATAGCCCCACAGACCATTTCCGGCAAGGTTAGGTTAGGTAAGCATAGTTAAAAAAAATTCTCATAAAAAAAGGCACCTTTGGAAACACTGGCGAGACCGCGTGACTTTCGACGCTTGCGCCATCTGCAGGTACATAATGGAAACAACAGCATAATGTTGTCGCTTTGCACAAAATGCAAGTTTATTATATCAAAAGTGCTTGTTTCTTGTTGTGCAGCATTCTACGGTGAGAAAATACCTCCATGAACTTTCCAAATGGTACAGAAACTCATTTCCGCAAGTAGTTTCTTCTGTAAAAATGAAGAAATGTGTCTCCGATATAACAGACATTTACCAAATTTTCTTTGAAAGAAACGAGAAATTCGTATCCAGGTTGGGGGAAAAAGTGACATGGTGGCACACATTTCTGCACAAATCTAGTTAAAGCAAAAAGTGCCTACGTTGATAGGTAGTTAGGGTTAGTTCTCTTAGCCCAAAGAATAATTTTTCATTGTATTTATGCTAATGGAACCTAACCTTGCAAGCATTCCTCGTCTGACATTGGAAGACAAGGTAGCAAAACTCTTGTGCGGAGAGGAAGACCCCAAAACAAATGACAGCAACTGTGTGTAAACAATATGGACGTGAACAAATGGAGAAATGCATTGCTTTTAGTAGTAGGAAAAACTTTTTTTATGTGTAGTAATATAATAGTAATCGGAAAAGTACCACCGGAAAATGGATAAATGGATGTAGAAGGTACGTACTTTCAGGGGATATAAATTTTGTTCGTCTATTTAGAGGAAAAAAGCAGCCCATGTACTGCAGTGAGACCGTTCTATTTCATCTCATCGTTTCAATATCCTCTACAGCAAGGAAAAAAATATAAAAAAGATGAAAATCATTCAAAATTTAAATGTATTTAAAATTAACAAAATTTAACAGTATTAAATGTGTGTGTTGTAAAACTAGTTTTTCTATGTATCTTCTAAAACATTTCTTGAGGTGTTAATTGACTGCTACTGACATCATCCTCTACTACACACTTGACTACTAAAACAATTTTGATGATACAGATATATACATTATACAAAATGAATGCACAATATTCAATCATAGTGCCTACCATGTATTCCAGCCCTTCCTTCCCAAAACCTGTGAGCTGTTGACCTTTGACGCAGATGTGGAAGGAATGTGGATTATGACATCAAGGTCAAATTCACAGATTTCTGTCTAAACGGGAGGCTGCAACAGGGGCAGTGAAGGCACAGATAAAGTAGCTCCCCTATGAAAGAAATTTCTAAAATCTAGAGATGGAGAAAGTGATGCCCATAACTAGATACAGAGTGGCCAAAAGTGGGAAAACATGTCATCAAAAATTTAAAATGTTTTCATCTTTTGGGAATTATGTATAGAATAAATTTGACCATATGACAAGATTCACAAAACTTCAAATTATACATTTCAAATCTTCCAAAATCAATATCAATTTTTTTATGATACAAAATTACATCTACAGTACAAAAATGTCTTAAGGTGACCATAACCGTTGCCGGAAAGAGTTTACAATACCGGACCACTCTCCAATTTCTATGAAATGTTGCCTACTCACTAATTGTGAACTCCTAAACATGAATCTGCATGTAATAATTGGCGGTCAAGTATGGAAATCGAGGAAAAAACTAAATAAACTATGTTTTCTTAACGTAACGTAACCCTGCCATAAGAACAATAGCTCCACGGAAGATGCCATTTTCCCAACATGAAGAAATCAACAGGCAAGACAAGGTATAGTTCTCGTAGTTAAAATATTAATTTTTCTTTGTATTTATGCTAATGGAACCTAACCTAACCTCATAGGCATTCCTCGTTACGTCAGCAAGATTGTTGTGCATAAAGGAACACCATGAATGAAATGCGAAAGAAAGATAGTTCCGAATTGCTGTGTAGGGACAATCACCGTGGTAAATCGCAATGTTATTTTACAATTTCTAGACATAAATGTACAATATTAACAAGTGACTGCCAAATATGAACTACAGTTACGTCATCAGGACACCGAAATTAGTAAGTAGGCGAAATTTTATAGAAATTGGAGAGTGGTCTGGTATTGTAAACTCATGCCCCGGTGCCTCCACCCTAATCACTTTCTTATAAATGAACACACAACATTTCAAATGACCATGCTTATTATTAGTTAATATTGTTTCATGCATACATGTGTGTATGTGATCAGGGGGGCTGGAACTCCATACCCCACAAATTTGGAAAATACTATGGTTGATTCATAATACTTCCCGATGAGACACGATGTAGCAGGTATAGAAGAATTCTTTCTGTGTGCATGGTTTGTGGATTCTGAGAATAATATCCACTAAAAGTTTACAAGTTTCACACTGGGTGGTGATATGTCAGCTGAAAATCTGACATCAGTTCTTTTTTAACAATGTCACAAACTTGGTCTTGACATGGAAAAAAATCACAGGTCAAGGTTATGATGTGAGTGGCAGGTGTGTTCAATCGTGAATAAATCAACAATACCCAAAAGACATGTGTGCCCACTGTGCCAGTCATACTGTAAATGTATCCCTATCTTCAGCCATGTCGAACTCCACCGTGAGTAACTGTTCTGGTACAGTAAGTAAAGTTGTTTTTTTTCCGTCAGAATAATACATGCAGTGGTGAATTCCTAAAAACAATATATTGCATTACTACCAGGCAGTAAGAAACACTATTTAAATACAGAGAAACTAATACTCACTTTATCCGCAAAACGGTTTTTTCTTCTTCGTTCTATTAAACACTATTTGTTAGTGTGTGAAACATGATTTTAAGCAAAACATGATTCACTTCGTATGTAGTAAATTTTATTATTAATAATAATAATAGATACGCTGTCATCATTAAATACTTGATGTAGGGTGGGGGGGGCATGCCATTGGGAATGGGCACCCCTGGCTGGATCCCCCCTAAGATTCTATTTCTGGATATGCCCCTGTATATGATTATAGACATTCGCGTACACTTGAAAAATTACAAAGCCTTCAATAACAGAAGGTAAATATCCACAAGTAGAGATGAAGCAAACACTGTCTGGTACTGTGGGGAATAGTTGTTGTGCAATGATAAATTAATCAGATTGGGTGTACTGTGATTAAGTCCATTAAGATGAGACTGAGGGAGATTTCCAAGCCATAGCACCATTGCAGGCTACATTTCATTGGTGAAATCATCAAGTTACAAGTGTCTCCCATCACTTGTCAGTTTGGTGTCACTTCGAAATGATGAAATGGTGTGAATTCTCCCTAAGATCTCTCAAAAATGTGGATTATTATTCAGAACAAACTCAAGGGAACCTATGTTATCATTTTAACACAATAACTTTATGTGGATTCACTGTCTGAGAAACGAATAAGAGTCTTGAAGGATGCAAATCTCTCTCACAATGTATTAGTTTTATTGCTACATGAATTTAAACCATGTGTATGGACCCACTAAGTTAAAATGCATATTAGTAAAAACAATTAAAACAAATATTCCTGATGAGGCCATGTTCGATTTGATGGTAAACAGTATTACAGAATAATACAAGGTCTCCAAATTTTTGTTTTCAGGCCTCTTTGGATCTGAACCACTGAGTAATGTATCTCCATTGCAAATTGAATGTGGGATCCTTTAACATGTTGACTGTCAAGCTCCTGAGCTAATGATATTGCTTGGGGCCAAACTACTTCCTGATATTTTCTTATATGATCAAAAGGCTTGTATCTAACATCGACAATACCCACTAAGAGTTTGAGTTTAAGCCCACTTTATTCACAGTAAGGCTAATCGCGACTGAATCTACTGTTTAATGTGAAATTTGAACCAGTATGTACCTCCACTGGGTATCAAACCTGGGACACCTTGATTACAAGATGGTTACCACTACACCATCAGGGAGGCCCTGCCAATATGATAAATATGCATGTAGTGAAGGCCAGAAAAAATTATTGGCAATGAAGCCTGCAGGTGTAACTTGCAGTTTGATGTAATATTTGCATTAAACTAGCACCTGAAGTTGAAAATTGTATCTGGGGCAGGGTGTCTATCAGTTAGGAATGTGAAGGAAGTCAAGCAAGTAGGCCAAGAAAGTCAAGAAAAAGTCACAAAATTATGCTTGTGGTCAAGAATTTTTGCTAATTTTTTTTTACAGTATAGTGAATGTACATTGTACTGGGATTTGATAAATTGTATTGAGTTGTGGTAAAGATTTGTTCACTCTGTTTCTCAAGAATTACATTCTTCTATGTGTGAAGTTTTGTAAAACTAATAAAGTAATGTGGCCATTCCCCATCCAGGATGAAGTCTGAAGCATTAAGTTTTACATGTATTAATAATTAAAGCAAGTCTAAATATCTTTTTAAAGTAGAGCTTCAATTTTCATCTTAACTGGCCTTGCGGTAGGGGTTTTTCATTGAATAAAAATATATATTTTCTTTACTACACCTAATTAGAGGACAATTAAATAAATGTTAAGAAAAAAATGAGGGTCAAGAAAATGTAAAGTCATGGAAAAGTCAAGAATTTTGGATGTTATTGTGGTAAACACCCTGTGGGAGATGCTCTTATGGTTTGACATGGTGACAATGGGACTGTTGAAGGATGGTTTGGGAAAATTTTGCTAGCCGGGGGATACCATGTTTACTACTGAAGTCAATAATGATTGGCACTGTGCCTAACAAGAAAAGATACACATTGTTTTCCAAACCTAGTGGATTCACAAACAATGGAGGAAGCTCAAAACAAAGAAATCAAGGACACAAACTGAATAATCAATCACATCATTTGTTCATTCCACGAAACTTCTGGTCAAGCAATAGAGGCTCGGTCGAGAATGATGGTGTCGATACTTGTAATTAAATAAATTCTTCCAATCAGCTAGTTTACTTCTGCATAGCAAATAGAAACCTGTCTAAATAGAAACCAGATATCATCCATCAGTACTCATCCCATTCCTGCTGCAGCCTCCGATGAGGTATGGTTCGGTTTGTTTTGGATTAGTGTTCTGTTTTTACTGTCAGATTATGAACTCGCTACACTCATCCTTTTGCCAGATACAGCATTTAAAGAAATCAATATATATTTTATTTGCATTTACTAATGAAAAGTTTGAGATAGACACTGTCTCCCATCTCTATTGACACTCCACTACTGCAAGTATTTATTATCTGATGTGATGGTTCTTCTATTACCATGAGATTTTAATGCACTGATTACATTTCTTACAACTGCAAGCATGTACAATTCTTGTAGAATTTTTGAAGTGGAAACAGGAACTGAATAGAACCAAGTATTTCAACAGATCAGGACAAAAAACATTTCAGGATGGATGCATAAAACAGTGGTATGTTCGTCAACTAGCAATCGAACGTGTAAACTGTCCAGCAAGAATTGAAGCCACAGTAAATGAAGAAACTGGGCACATAACTGTATTTTATCATCATACTCATGTTGTTCATGCAAAGAACCACAAACCCTTCATAAGCATGGCTATTTCAACTCAATTTCAACAAAATTTTAGTGTTCCCCCTTCCTTATATGGAAAATAGGAATTATGGTTGTGCATAAATAAGTCTAAGGATTGGGTTTAGAAAGTTGAGAAGATATTGTGACAGAAGTCTACTTACAGTGCATGAGTCATCTAAAGAAAGATGGTAGTTGTCGTCCTCAGAAGAATGTCTTGACACAAAATTTTAGATTGAGTATACCAAAAAAATACTCGTACCAGGTGTTGTTAAACAGCTTCTTTGCACAGAATTTTAGTATAATACCTTTGAAACATTAAAATAGCAAAAAATATTTTGCCTCCTGTAACGTTCTTTAATGAGATTCGACTATTTCTTTGCAGGGTCAATCTGAAGAGTGTGAGTGTGTGTGTGTGTCACACACACACACACACATGTGTGTGGCATCTGGTTAATTATGGGATCGAGTCATGCCGGGACGTAGCTCAATTAAATAAACATAAGATTTCAGTTTGGGTCACCCTTGACCACCTCTACCCTGAATGGTGTGGACTAAGGATGTTGGGAGCCTTAGTCGGCTGAATGATACTCACCACTTGCGTGATGATTTGGCCCTCCGCTATTGGCGTCGGCGACAGTTGGGCAGAGATGGGTGCACTGGAGATGGCGGGAGATGCTGGAGACTGCTGGCTTAGATGTTGACAGCGATAGGAGGCGGCAGGAGTTTTGGTGGCTTATCGCTGGACCGCTACTTCTCTGGACTTGGGCTGGCTTCTTGGCTTCTGGCTCTCTGTAGTCCAGACTGCTGCAATCGTACCGCACGCTTGTTGCGACCTCGTGATGATGTGATCTTGTCAATCAGCGTCAATGGTGTCTATTTACCATCTCCAGGTTTATTTTTATACTTCAGAATTCCTTTGAGATGTGGTGGACTTTGCACCTGAAGATATTCACCAGGGGTATCCCTTGATGCTGGTGGAAAGTTATAGTGGAGGTGCAATCACTGCTGATAAGGGCCATTGCCTTGCTGACTGTGCAGAGCAGAGTGGAAATGTCTTATTACTAGACTCTGCATCCGGTAGAAATTGGGGTGAATGAGCTTTCAACCAATGAGTTTCAGAGCTATGCTTTAACAAATGGAGATTTCAATTTTTATGCTCCCAATTCCTTCATCTCTCTCTCTCTCTCTCTCACCACACACACACACACACACAGAGAGAGAGAGAGAGAGAGAGAGAGAGAGATGTATACACGTATGTATAAATGAAACAAGATGAAGAACTCCAAATAAAAAAGATGTGATATTATACCCAATTCATAACATGAAGAACTGTTCAAAAGAGAAAATATTATTGGCATGTGTTACTTTCTTCTCATTACACATTGAGTGTTTGGGAAGGTGTTGAAAACAGAATGTTATAATACGGTGGCGCTTAATTGAACCTAATGACATGGAGAAAAATCTGACATGATGGGAAGAAATTTGTCATATCCTCCATCAGCATTCAAAATACTTCCAGAATAGCCTATTGGTTTGTAAACAACCGAAATTTCCCATGTTTAAATTTAGTTTATTGCAGTCTGTAATAAGTGTAATGGAATGGTGAATGTGAGAATTTTAATTGTGAAATTTTGAAAAATCCTGACATGATGGGGAAAAAAATGGATGCCATTTCTGTGATCTGCACTCAAAATACTATTATACTTTCAGAATCGCCTACTGATTTGAAACCATTCAAATTTTTCCCCCAAAATGGAGGGCTGTGTGATTATATAATTGCAGCAGTTTAAAATAAGAAAGTCTAGTTACTGAGTTATGACAACTCATCACATCACATTAAATAACTCGTAAATTGTTCTCATGTAGCATTATAGCACTTTAAAATGTCTTGTGACATTTTATGTGAACTTCTTTCTAGACACACAGGATGCAAAAAGAAGAAGTTTTTGAAAGTTTGCAAGCCTTTTTAAAGTGTTGCAGTGGATTATTATGAGCGTCCCTACTTCAATTTGATGTAATCAAGATTCTTGTTGTTTGGGTTAACCTGGAGAGGGAGGAAAATGGCATAGAAATATATACAAATATGGAAAAATAATAATGCTAATTTGACCAGCTCTGTTTATGCCCCTGCTGCCCATTCTTTTCTGTCATATGCAACAAAAACAAGTCGCTGCAGTCAGTCAGCAGTCCCACAAAAGACTTACACAGAAGGGTAGGAATCCACAACCCTCCCTCCACACAGTGACATTCATTCCTTTCCCAAGAACTCTGGAATCGGCCCAGCATGATGATAATGGTGGTTTTGAAAATGTCCACGTTCTTACCCAAGAGTTTGCAAGCAAGAATTGGCAATGGATGATTTGTTTCATTTTTTCGCATAGCATTGACCACTAGGCAGTTACATGCCTTCGATGTCACATTTGGGTGCAGCACATCAGTTCTGCCTTGGTTCTTGTCATCTGCTTTCCAAAAGGGTACAGCATTTCTCGAAAATCTATGTGGAACTTCTTGTGTTGGACCCCCAAGTCACAAAGGTGAATGAACCTTTGAAAATGACATATCTTGACTAAAGAGTTGTTTCTCTTGGCTGCTCGTCTAGTCACTCAAGATCATTGACAACAGTGGAGAAAATTCAAAAGATACTTATCGATACCAACATGGCTCCGTCCTACTGTTTTTATGAATTCTTGTTCAGATTTCTGGCCTCCCTGATGGCATTGTCACCTTGTAATCAAGAGGTCCCAGGTTCGATACCCGGTGGAGGCACATAGTGGTTCGGATCCCACTTTAAACTGCAGGTCCAGTCCCAATTAGCCTTAATATGCATAAAGTGGACTTAAAACACCAACTCAATCAAATTGTTCAGATTTCTGTACAGCAATCGCAACAATTTGTTCACAAGAATAGAGTGGTTTAAGGAGTAAAAAACTCTGGAGATACATTTATTTGAATTTGAACTTAAAATTTTGGGTGCGTCAGCACCTAGGCTATTTTGCACCTGTCACGTTATACAGGATCCAGCCCTTACCATAACTAAAATAGCATAATTGCAATGTTGTTTTACTACACTATTAAAATATTCTGACTTGTTAAAAGCTAAGATATGAGAAAATACCATGTAATTCAAGTGGTGACATTTTATGATAAATACTACTCCCTCTGCCCCATAATTATAGTCCGGTATACCAAAATGGTAGTACAGGAATGACAGCCGAAGAGGCAGATGAAAAGTACAATTTGTACTGATCCTTGAGTAGTAAAGTTGTATGACTCATTCCCTTGTTTCATGTTCTTCTGCCTACATCAATGTCACAGTTTGAATATCGGGCAATTATTACGAGACAACAAACAAAGTTGTACCGGACAATAATTATGGGACAGAGGGAGTAATATTTTTTTGTGACTTGCAAACTGTAAGTTATAGCAATTACTGCCATGTCGAACAAAGTAAGGAAAGAACATTTGACTGCCATAACTAGGGGTGTCCAAGGATAAAAATTTGTGATGAGAACATGTGTAAAATTCAAGATTTTCACCATGTTCACAAATTTTGCAAGTTCCCCATCCCGAAACTGGTCCAGAAATGGCAAATTTTATCAGTTCCGTATGATAGGATTTCCCTCCCCAATCATGTTTTGGGAAACTTACAAAATTTGTGAACTGTAGGAGCTGGAGTCATTGGCTGTGAGTATGCGACTATTTTCGCTACAATTGGCACACATGTCTATTTGATTAACGATAAAGAGAAAATCCTCCCCCATCTTGACGAAGAGATCTCATGGTGAAAATCTTGAATTCTACACACTACCCTCTTAAGTGATTGTTTTTGCATTTCTGGAATAAAAAAACATTAATTTCAAAAAATTTAGACACTTTTAGCAGAAAAAATACCAAGAAATAACCATTTCCCAACACAATCCTTTGGAATTTCTTGATTCACAAAAAATGTTTGCAAAGAACCACTATTGAATTTTCTGGGTGCCTTTGGATAATTCTATTCCTGTGTTATTCCTAAATAGTATTCATTATTTGTTTAGTTGACCTCTGTGACAGCGGGTGACCACAGTGTGCTAAGATGGCGGGTGTCCCAGGTTTCGAATCCCAGTCTGGATATGTGTGTTCTTTATGACTGTCTCTTCACCATATCATCACTCATTCTCTTCATCATGAATAGACAAAAGTGACAGAAAAGTGATACTAAACAAAAATACATTTGTTTTTTTGTTTAAGTGATCTTGCAGGATGGCAACTTTAGGACCATGGTAATATTCAAGTATAATTCCCAGTTTTAAAGGCGAATTTCCCAAAAATTCAAGGGTACATGCAGATAGATGTTCTCTCTCTTTCAATCCTAGATATTAGTACCGTCTCTCACCACCCACACACAGATATAGTAACAATATAAAGGGTCTGAGTCATTCCAATGGATCCAAAAATTCTAATTCAATTAAATGGTGTACATACTTAAAAAAATATTTAATTTATGGTGCAGAGTTTACGTTTGCCATTTAACATACTAAGACTCGAAATGCATCTACAAACATAAATCGCAAATGTTACGGCATATACTAATCTATGAAAGATTGCTAATTGTATAAAAATTTCAAACTCAATTTAACATCAACTTCGAGATATGTTATCTTGCAATAATCTTCCATCTGTCAGATAGATTGTTCTGCAAAGGATACTAACAAAGTAAACAGATTGAGAGAATTCTGTTCTATTTTCCACGCAGCTTTCTTTTCCTTCTTTGATAAAAATAAAGCTGAACTGTGAAAAACGTGCCTCAGTGAATTTATAGACATGTATAAATTCAATGGAATTTTGATTCACAAAAGTTGCTATTTTCACGTGCACAGAGAAAAATCCATGCAGAATTAGAATTCGAAATGGTCGGGGAAAAAATGGCTTTCTGCAGCTTTTTTCACAAAAGTGTGTCAAATCAATGAAAATACAGGAGTTGGCAGTATTTTTCCTGTTTCATTGTTTTCGTTTAGCTCCCTACTGTAAAGTGGACACTCATTTCATAATATAAAATACAATTTACAATATGAAATTCATACATAGACATAAACATTGTTGAAACGGTTCCTACCGAGTGTTATCTTCATATTTTGGTTGGCTTATTAAATAAATCTATGTAGTATAAACATATTCATGTAATTAGAGTAGTTTTGTATGTTTTTTTTTTAATATAACCTAATAGTATGATCAGTAAGATACTATTTACAATGTTTGAATTTGTTATACGAACACGTACATGAAGCAAAAAAGAAAATACTGCACCCTTAATTAATATTTATATATCAACTCTGGCATAATCATGGTTCAATTATGTATAGACTTGCTGTAAAATATAAAATTAGATTTAAATTTGTTGTCAATCCCTGGGTGCAATGGATTTTTGCGGCCCAGCAGTTGAAAAACACTGGCACTAAAACTGAAGCAGAAGCAAATAAGACTGGTCGCAAATGTCAAGCAAAAAAATCCTATTTTACAACTCTGGACTGGACCTACAGATTGAAATGAGATCCGAGGCACTCTGACCACTGAGGTTCGATCTTCTTGTTACAAGACAACATTAATAATTTATTCCACTCCAGAGGCCCATTCGTGATTATAAAAGGAAACTTCTATCAAAAAGCCGGCATTTTTACAACAATAGTACTAGCAATTTGTTCTCTGTGATTTACAGGCTAAATTAAATCTTAATGTCTGATGATGTAGCTAACAATCTTGTTAAGTTTAGAGAATATTCAGACCAAAGCAACACATGACAGTGGGGGGCCATGACAACTGACATGGGCCCCTTCAGTCTGTAAGTAAACATCCACCATGCATGCACAAGCAAGACCGAGGTGAAATGATGTGCGCCATTGAAGGAGCTTTCAGACTGACATCACAGATGACGAGCGACACAGTCGCATTCAGTATAAGGCAAAACATTCACCGTGCATACCATTGAGAAAACAGTGTAGTCCGAGCAACATGCAAGTGACATGTTTAGGTCGTTGTCACACTTTGTTTTAAAAGGTTGAATGGTTTACTGAGAGTCTGCTTCCAAGTGACTGACACATGTCACTTGTTGCTTTGGTCTGAAAGTTCCCTGAGAAAATAGTACAGGCCAAGTAACAAGTGACACTTGCTTCGGGGTCATTGGATGTCAATTCATCCAGGTCATGTCACCCACCATCCCCAATTTTGACTAAATTCAGTATACTTATACAATTTTTAATGCTGATTACAAAAACAATATTTTTTAGATTGGTCTAGGGGTTCAGAAGTTAACGCACTTTCTAAAATCTCCGTGTACGCCACTTGCAGATCCACTTTGAATGACACGCATTAGGTTATAAATGATGGTATCTTCCCTCAGGTTTGTCGTAGAAACTTCAAGTTTCTTTTCTTTTGTTAAAAATGGTGTAAGCTTTCATTCAAATAAGGTTTCAGATGAATGTATTAATAACCATGTATTTTTATGTATAGTTCCATGTAATTTTTAGAAGACTAAATTACTTACTTCAATAGCGAATTTCGTGCAATACCCCCCCCCCCTTCAATTTCCCACCAATTTTATATGTGGGTAGCTCGGAGTGTGTACTAATGCCTGATGGAAGAATTGGAATGGGCGGTTCAGAGACAGGGTGATAAAAAACCTGAGGGAAAATACCATCATTTATAACCTATTGTGTGTTATTCAAGGTGGAGCCGCAAGTGCCGTACACAGAGATTTTAAAGAGCACGCCAAGTTACAGGCTTGGTCACATGACAAGTGGAGTTGTTGTTCATTTGTTAGAAATTGCAGAGGTAGAAAGCCAGCAAGTTGTTTGTTGCAGTTCTTCAAATGTGTGGAAATGTATGTATAAGAACATTTGCTATGTGATTTCTGTGGTGAAACACAAGTGTTTAAAATGTGGAAAAGCAACGTGTTCTCGGTTATATCTACTTATCGTATTTGGCACTGCAGTCGAAGTGCAGTTTGAAAGATTTACACTTCCAGTCAACACCTTCAAGACCACACTGCAAGATTATTCTCGAAGTATACTCGCTTCAAGTATGGTCTTGCATCTTTTGGACACGGCCTGATACTCTCTTTGAATATTCCATAATTCATGTATTAATGTTAAATTTCAAGGGTACATATTAATTAATGTTTAAAGTTGAAAAAATAGGATGATATCTGCGAGAAAAATTGATGGGATCGGAGCATCAACTTTGAAAATACGACAGTTTCCAGTGATTCTTCCATTTCTAGTACATTCAGCCACATGTGATAGATATTGAAATAATCTAATGTGTGTCTATTCAGCCGACATCAGTGTTACTATTAATACCATGTTCCTGGGTGGATCACAGTTGTAACTTTATGCACACAAAATATGCCTGTTATGGCATGCAAGACCTTTTAACACATATTTTGACTTTGTATTTGCTAAACAAGCTGTGATTGATCAATAGTTCCAAAGTTATTGAACCTTGCAGTTAGCTACAATACTTATTGATCAAATATGGGTCACAATTTTTGTTGTGCACCACCTTCTTCCACAGGCTATAGCTTTAGAACTATTTCTCAGAGAAACCTAATATCCAAGACTTTCTGAAATTGGTCTGACAAGGAATGACCCATATAATTTCTTTACTGATATTTAAATGTAGTTGCGGTAGCTCAGTCATTAAGGCGTCTGACTACCATGTGAGAGATCTGGGTTCGATCACCGGCTGGGGAGATCCAGGAATTTTTCCACCTGTTCAAGCAGCTCCGGTACCCACCCAGCATCGTATAAAGTTGGTACCTAGAGAAAACTCAGGGGGGGGGGTAAAGGCAGCCAGGGGCATGGTGCTGATCACATCACCTCCACCTTCGGCTGTGATCAAGAAATTGTGGGGACCTAACCTCACACCCCCTATACGCCATCATGGCATGGTGCATAACACAGGGGAGCACTTTACTTTACTGATATTTAAAAACTGTTTAAGCTATGTATATGATGCATCATATCTGGTTGAAAATATATGTAACTTTTTGAATTTGGTATTGCCTAGCCTTTTTATATAAATAAAGTTTACTATAAATTGTCTTACTTCTGTGTACATGGACATCTCCAGGATCTTTTCGAGGGGGGTGGGCAGGAATATTTTTACCCCTCAAAAAACACTATTTCAGTCTGAAATTATCATGTTTCTTCAATGAATTTATAATAAATAACATGAATTACCGTGACTGAAATGAAATTATGTGTGAAATATGTAGTTTTTAAGTGGACAGTCATTTTCCTTGGCTCCTTTCGGATGTCCATATCTGTGTATGTAAATTACAGTGGCACATTCTCCAATTACCACGATTACAGCTAGTAAACCAACTTTTTTCATATTGTATTTCATTTAAAGCATGGTTTATTGCTCATTATATATTCTGCAAGCTACGAAAACAAGCTTCTAAACCAGAATTTAAGTAAATTATTTACAAAAACTTAAAAACTGGTCTCCATCACACCCTTCTGATGACCAGGTTTCCTCCCAGATTGTAGGTAAGGGAGACGAAAAGAAAGTAGGAGAGTGGTTATTTAAAAACATGAGGCTTCAGGGTGCTTGGCAGAGACAATGTTGTTATGTGAAGGGAAATTTATCTTGCTACAGGGAAACCTATGTCCAATTGTAGGTAAAGATTGAATTTTATGAAAAATTTTAAAAAAGCAGAAAATTTGAAGTTGTTGGATTTCCATTTTCTTTTATTTACTTGCATGCCTTCATTAGTGTTTTTCTTCTATTACATATATTACATCTATTACATAGGCCTATATCTGGTACACTAGATCAAATTTTCAGAAACCTGTGCGTTACTGTATAAAAAGCAGGGTACCAGTTAGATATAGTGAAAACACATTTAACTCCGAATAATTTACATTTGTACTTACCTTATATGCATAGCGGAACATTTTTCAACTTGGGATTATGTTTTTTTTCACTGAAAAAAGTGTAATTTTTCAGATTACAAGTATTTATTGGTCGTTGCTAATTCGCTTTCGTTACACACAATATGGCGGGCAAATCTTGACTCACGTTGTCTATCGTCAGTTGATATGCAGTGTTTCCAAACTTATGAACAGAAAAATGCCGCACAAACTATTCACAAAAGGTTTTTAAGCTAAAATTGATCCACAAACCATTCATGGAAGGTTAAGTTAGGTTCAGTTAGGTTAGGCAAAAATAGAAAATTAAATTGGGGGAAAAAACCGCTCACACGTCATCTTGTAAAACTACAGTGTGGTTGCTACACTAACACTTATTAACCGAAAAAAGATAGTTTTTAGGCTAACACTGATCCACAAACCATTCACAGAAGGTTAGGTTAGGTTCAGTTCGGTTAGGCAAAAATAGAAAATTAAATTGGAAAAAAAAACTCGCTCATACGTCATCTTGTAAAACGACTGCGTGGTTGCTACACTGACAGGGGGTTACATATTCGAATGCACGGAACATTTGATTCACGTAGTCGACGGTAATGGTGGCACGAGCTATCGTGCAACGGAGATACATTTATGTCGAAAATGACATTATTTACCGGCCGAATAAGTTGCACGAATTGAAAGAACACTATTCCCAGCTTCCAAAAGTCCACAGGAACTCAATTCCGTAAGTACTTTCCCATCATTTCTCCTGTAAATTTGAAGAATTCTGTTTTCACTATATCTAACTGTTACCAAAAGCAGAATTTATACTAGCATTAACATGAACTCATTTCCTAAAGTATATATTTTGGTCCTTTTCATCATGGACGTAATGGCATTTTAACTTTGTGTTCTGTAATTTATCATCAAATTCTAAACAGGGTCATTCCATGTGAAAATGCTTAAAGAACTAAACCTGACCCACCTAACTACGAAAGTATGAGTGCAAAATGTGCAATTTTTTCAACACCTTTAAATTGCAGTATTTTGGCAATCATGGCACCTGTAGAAGCTTATTGAACAAAATCTTCAAACATTTTGATACACGAATGACTGGTGTCAAGCACATGGGGCCGTTTACCCACCATACCCCTCCTGAATTACATTGACATTTATATTAATCGACAGATTTTGATGTTTTGCATAATATAAAATTAGTTGCAGCGTGCGGAAAACACAAATAACTGAGATATTCGATCATAAAGTATGACCAGCAAAAGCAAAAACCTGCCATTTTGGAGTGCTTCCGCCGCTTGTTATTATTAAAACCCTTTGTATGCACACTCAAATAGCAAAAGAACAAGTCGATAATAACTATTGGTACCAAACCTAACCTAACCTAACTATGTAAAATTATACTTGCTGTTGTAGAATGTCGTTTTGGGTGCTAGATTCAATTGCGCAAAACTTTCAGGCTCTTATTGGTAAAGAAACACTTTATTTCACAGTGGCACATTTTCGCGAGCGAAAATCAACTTAAAACGTTCACAAACAACAAAATATTCATATACCATGCAAAACCTTTCACATTCTATAGAGGGTGTACACAGGGTCAAGGGTGCCAAACTCCACAGTATGTGTTAACAGACGTAAATCGAAATCGAACCATGTAAAAATTACGTACGTAGCATGATGAAATCGCAATAAAACAAAAGGAACTTGGGCCCCAAAATCACTATAAATTGGGTATTTATGAAAAAATGTGGGGGTTATACGGATATATCACTGCCTCACATAACACACTCATATCAACATGTTTTAAGAAGCTTGCACTAAAATATCATTAACTATTTAATGTAAAAAAAACAGTGCATTAATTACAACCCCTCACAGAAGAGGTTTATTGAGAAATATTAATCTGGCTAGGTCTAACATTGCATTTAGAGGGGTGTAGGGGTAAATTTGCAGCCAAAGTAACTGTAAATTGGGCATTTGTGAAAAAATGTGGGGTTTGTGCTCATAAATCACTGCCTCGCAGTACATTTATTTAGTACAATTGTAACTACACCCACGCGCATAACGAAAGAGACACTCTCCCTCATAGACCACATGTTAATAAGTGTACACTCAAAAGAGTTTCAATGTGAAAACATATCAGTCCACTTCTCCGACCATGAAGCACAATTTTTATGTCTCACATGTAAAAGAGAAGCTACTGAATATCATAGAAAGCCACTAAAAATGCAGAAACGTAAATATGATGAAGGTTCTATACTCATGTTTATTGGAAAACTAAACAGCGAAAATTGGGAAGATATTTATAACTTACCTTCCACAAACGAAAAATTTAATCTCTTTCTGAACAAAATTATCTTGTTACACAATGAATGTTTTCCACCTAAACAAGCAAACATATCCACCGAGTGTAAACCATGGGTCACAAACGGAATCAGAATCTCAAGTAGAAAACTAAAAATGCTCCATTCTGAAAGTAAGGTGAATCCCAATCCATCTTTTCTGAAATATTACAAGAGGTATAAGCAAATATATAAAAATGTACTCCACCAATCAAAAATTAATCATAATGACCGTAAAATCAATAATTCAAACAATAAATGTAAAACAATGTGGGAAATTATAAGAAATGCATCAACAAAACACCAATCTTTAGGTAATAATATGGTGATATGCATTAATGGAAAAGAAGTCCAACATCCCCCTAATATTGCGAATGCTTTCAATGAGTATTTTGTAAATGCAGTTCCAAATAGAAGGAATGGGTTTATGGCTGCCCGAGAAGAATGTTCTACACACATAACAGTGAATGACAAATGCTTGTTCATTTACCCCAGTACTGAACAGGAATTAAAGATAATCTTCAGGCGTATAAAAAACAAACGATCTTCCGGCATTGATGAAATACCAGACTTCCTAATTAAGAAATGTTATAGTTCCCTATGTCAACCATTACTACATATAATAAACAATTCCATTGAACAAGGTATTTTCCCAGACAGGCTAAAGATAGCTGTTGTTAAACCATTACTGAAGAAAAATGACCAAAGGATTTATCAAATTACAGGCCCATTTCGCAACTCTCAGTCTTCTCAAAAATTATTGAACATGCAATAATGATGAGAGTAGAAAATTTCTGTAGTAAACACTCAATCTTAAGCTTGTCGCAGCATGGTTTTAGGTCCGAACGAAGCACAAAAACAGCGTTAGCAGACTTAGTAGAATGTGTCACACAATCTCTGAATAATTGTAATCACACGGTAGGAGTCTTTTGTGACCTATCAAAAGCTTTCGATTCTGTAAATCACGAGATATTGCTGTGGAAACTTCAAAAACTTGGTATTCGTGGACTACCACAAAAGTGGTTTCAATCTTATCTTACCAATAGAAAGCAAATTGTAGAAATCGCTCACACCACAGCAAAAGGATACGTAACACATCAACACTCCACCATGAAAAGTGTAACATGTGGGGTGCCTCAGGGAAGTATTCTTGGCCCTCTTTTGTTTCTTATGTACATAAATGATTTACCAAATGTTATACCTGAGGCAATTGCAATATTATATGCTGATGATACAAATATTATAGTAACAGACACTTCCAAAGATGCTCTACAATCTAAGGCTAATAACGTATTAAACAAATTAGATGACTGGTTTTTAAATAATAATCTACTCCTCAACAGCAAAAAAACAAATTACATTACATTTTCTACAATCCAAACCAGAAACCAAATAAGCCTCAATCTAATATCTGGGAATACACAACTAGAGCCTAAAAAAAATTCAAAATTTCTGGGTATCATTCTGGATGAACATCTTAGCTATACAGAACACATAAACACGCTACAATCAAAATTAAGTAGTGTGTGCTATGCCCTTCGAGAAATGGTAGACATCTCAAGCACCCAAACTGTAAAGTGCCTTTATATGGCAAACTTTGATGCTTTACTAAGATACGGTATTATGGTTTGGGGTAACAAGGGCCACTCCAATGTCCTTTTTATGCTTCAAAAAAGAGCTATAAGAACCATAGCTCGAGTAAAGAAAACTTATTCATGTAGAACTCTTTTCCGTAAACTTAATGTGTTAACTCTCCCCTGGATATATATTCATGAATGCTTAATTTATGTTAAGCAAAATATTGCCAACTTTGCCACAAATGAGGAAATACATGGCCTAAACACAAGAAATAAAGACAAACTTCACATAAAACACTGCCGCCTTAACTTATGTAAGAAAGGTCCCTTAAATTCTTCCATAGATCTCTACAATAAACTACCACAAGATGTGAAGAAAGAACCAAAATTGATGATATTCAAGCACAAGATAAAATCAATGCTTCTGAAGCATGTTTTTTATTCTATAGCTGAATACATGGAAGCAACTTTTACATAAGACAAATGTACATAATGTAGTATAATAACATATTATTCTTGTAAAATTAAATGTCAAATGAAAGTGGGTAATTAGTATATCTTCTCATGTTATATTTTTTTGTGATTTTGATATAATAGCAGAGTAAGACCCAATTTTTTACAATTTTTGGCTATATATTTTGTATTTGTAAAATCTATTAATGTACCTGTATTATAATGTAAGTATTGACATGTCCTATATTACCATGTACTGTAATTTGTACACACCGGTAGTCCTTGGACGCAAATAAACTAAACTAAACATACCCATATTAACATGTTGCATATTGCTGGAATCTTGCACTAAACGATCATTACGCCAATGCTAAGGTTTCTCTTACCAGTGTTCCGGAATGCAGAATAGTACGTTAGCAATGTAAAAAAGTGTGAAAGAAATGATTCCAAGGTGTTTCAGGTATAATAAAGTAGTACCCAGACATTTCTTTCGTCACAGCTCCTCTTCCATTTTTCAGTATCATAATTTTATACTCTAGTTATTGCATTATTGATTCAACTGTCTTGTCTACTCACTTTCGGCGAGTTTGTATCTTGCAGTTTTCAATATAATTTTATACTCCAGTTATTGCATTATTATCATTATTGATTCAACTGTCTACTAACTTTCGGGAGTTTGTAAAAGGATTTCACCTGAAAATGATATCAATCCGACAAATTATTCACACACTTCTTTATAATTAACATATATTCAATTGATATACAAAATAAGACAACAACAAACAACACGCTTCGGTATCTGATCTTCATTTGTTTACATGACGATTGCGCGAGGCCCCTTAATTAGGATTTCATCATCACTTCCGGTGCTAGTCCTGTCCTATGTGGAAAAAGAAATTTCGCGGCCTGGCCTCCTGGCCTCATTGGACGCTTCGCCACTGACAAAGAGAGTATATAGATATGCAAATACAATTCAAACACCGAAGTTGTTTGCATCCAAAAATTATAGTCAGCCTAATAATATGCACTTCAAAACCCAGCTACAATATTGTAAGAAATTAACTTGCAGGAAAGCATTATAGCAATTACGTCACATAATATTTCTTCTGACTTTCATCTGTCAAATAGATTAAAAGTCTAAAGGAATAAAATTCACATCACTGATAATGCACAGAAAATATCATCTGTGTTATGCAACTCACTGAACAAAAACGGATCTTGTAATATCAACACATGTAAAATGTCTTGACATCAGTCACTATTTGAGATCACCATTGCTCAATCTAGAAAAGTTAATTGAAAGCAGAGAGGAAGCAAGAATAAAAAGATCTCTCGTCATACCTCGGGGAGATCGAAAATATGTGTGAAGCTTGAATAAAACCACCTTCCGTATATATTGCTAGAAAGCCAATATTAAGAATATGCAGTATTGTAACACATGTTGCAATACTGCATAGCAACGAAAACAAAACACAAGTTACTCATTCCCTAGCAACAGGCCAAGGCTACATACATACATACTATTCCCATATTCCACGTGCAATATTACCACGCCCCTTTCCTGTATTTCCTCTACTCATCCAAACTTTGACATAACAAGTCAGAACAAAAATATTAATGACGTATATATTGCTGGTTTGAGCCATGAACTTCTTATCAGAATAACGATCAGATAAATTGCCCTGACACATCATAAATGTATCATGACATGTCTGGGGCATTGCAAATTCTAGGTTGTCATCGATCCGTGTTGGTAGGAAATTGCCCCCGTTTCGTTACCCCTTCCCCTATGCTTACTCCACCACACGACATCACAGGTATGCCAACGATCGACGTTGTTAGGAATTTGTTCCACACTTTTGTGAGAAAGAATTTCGCACAGCTAAAAACAACCACATATTATGTGAATATGAAGCAGGACAATATTTGGGAAGCAAATAGTAGGCGTCCCACACGTCCTATTTGATTAATTTATTAGAAATAACCGCATTCAATATATCTACACATTAATATATATATATATATATACAGGGTGGCGCACAAAATGATACCCCATTTACTTTTTAATGAAATTAATATTTATGTATTAATTTTAAATTATTTTTTTTCCTAGGAAACCTTAATCCATGGAGATTTACTGCCAGAGGCTGTAGTTCACTGAATCTTCACCGTGGCGCTAGCATTCCAGTGTATTGGAGTAAAAAAACTCCAATAAAATAAAATTACCAACCCTATAAAATAAAGGTATACTGAAAAAATATAAAGGGGAATAAAAACAAATAAATAAAAAAAAATCAGAGCGAAGCTCAATGCGTAGAGCATAAATGAATGAAGGTTAGTTAGTTCAATGCCTTCGCTTGCTTCAACAAAACACAGACAAGCTTCCTGGAAACGTTTATACATACTCGGCATCGTCTGTGAAAGCACAATCCGAAAGAGCCTTGCAAGGTATGCTGTGACGTCAAAATAAACGGAGAACAATGAACTCGGCCACAAACACACATGAGGGCGGCGCAAAGAGTCACGTATCACTGTCAGCTTAACTGACGTCATAATAGCATGAGTCGTTGATCCGCCACAAGACGTGTGGGAGAACACTAGAGAACTCGTATTACTGGGTCAACAGATCAGGCCACAATAAATTTGCGGATCAAGTTGCACTAATCACGAATGTAGCACTAACACAATAAAATCTACGTGAATATATAGACAGCGAACCACAAGCATATCTCCTTCATTTAACCTCTCTCAGAGAATAATATATGTATATATGAAAGTAACATCTTCCATTAATATGAATAAATGTCGGAAGTGTATATTATAGAATATTACATAATGCTAAATTGCCTTCGGTACTAAAAATAATAAAAATAATACCCACAAAATGTTGTCCAACACCGTCCATTAATAAGAATAGATATTGAGTACACTCGTAATGTGTGAAGAAAAAAGCAACTTATTCCACTACAAATACATAATTGGTGGGATATTAAAATTAAATGTCCATTATATGTGTGTATATATCTTGGGTAATATAATTAAAAATCACACAGTCCCTTCTATGTGACGCAAAAAGTTCCTGGGAAGAGTTCGTAATAGTTTGAAGACTCGCGTAAGCACGCACACGCAGAGTGTAAATTTCACTGCACTGCCATAGAGTATCGTGCAGGCAAAAATGTGTCCAGTGACTCAAAATGAACCAAGATATTGTGAGGAGGGCCCAACCACCTTGAATCGAAGGAAGTTTTATATAAAATCCTTAAGAGGCAGTGCAAGTTCGAAGAACTAGTGACTTGCAAAGTCGTATGGGTAATTGGTGGAAACTAATTAGCGATTGTGAGGACATTGACGTTCCTGTGAAACGGATTGATAGTGTGGAATTAAGTGTGGTTCTATCAAGATTTCACTATGTATGGACGCGAAGTGAATAATGGAAATTTAGGAACTGGTATAGTGTGAACTTTGATATGATGAGAATCATTAAGAAGAATGAAGAAGATGACAACACCCTTATGGAATGAAGAAGAAGCCCTTGGAACTTCCTTCTCTTCTGGAAGTCCATTTCATTTGATTCTTTTATGAGGCTCAAGGTCTAAGGACTTATAATTTGGTATGTTCTAATTATTTAATATACATAACATTTCTCATTCATAACTTATTCATTATTTATTCTTAATGAAGAAGATAGCCTAAATTCCTTGAAAGCAAAATAAGAAGAAGCCTTTGGAACGTCCTACTTCTGGAAGACCAGATACTCCTGTTCCTTTGGGAGGCTTAAGATCTAAGGACCTATATTACTCAATAAATTTACTAGATAATATCATATATTCCAAGTTAGTATTTTATTATATTGATCATTATACATTTCCGTAAGATTTTCAAGCTGAAAATCAGCACCAACCAAATCCTTAACATATACAAATCAATTTAGAAATTTTAGAAACACTGGTCAAACATATATATGATTTTGTTTGTTATATTTTGTATTCATATTCTGTATATACTTTTCATTTATTATATTTATTCCTCAAGTACAATAATCTTAGAAAACACAAAATATATATACACACACCTTGGTTTTATTAATAGGCACCAAGGTCTGAAACTTCTCCCTACAAATACTCAAATCCTCTTCCATATTCCAATCCTAAACGGGACACTACCGCTCTTGGCGAAATAACAGCTATGATAAGCAATCTACGCAAAAGTATACCAAGAGAGAGGGTTGCGTAGTGTGAGTGGCGAGAGGAGGCTGGAGGACCTCGTCCCTCAGTGTCCCGATCTTTAACAATACGTGACCATCTGTCTTCTCGAACGCCGGAGTACCACAAGGATCTGTTCTATCCCCATTGCTCTATCTCCTTTATGTAGCAGATATGCCAACATTCTCACAGGTGTCAACATACCAATACGCAGATGATACAGCTCTACTGGCTTGTGGTTCTACAATTCAAGCAATAAATCGCATCATGCAACCAGCTATTAATGTATTTCAACGCATAGAGAGACATGCGTGCTGACTGGCATACAGAATTAAACTACCAAGTCCAACTGGACTATTATATGCAAGAATGACTTTTCGGCACATGACGCTTTGTTTAAAGAGAAGGAAGTTCGGCAAGAATTATATTCGAATGGTAATGAAACGATAATCAACCAGCGTTAATTTCCTATTCCGTAACAACCAGCAGCTAATCACGTAGCAGCATTGAAGAAGAACCACGTCGCATTGGCTGTTGCAAATGCTGCTCACCACAATCTACTGTCCCGTAAATGAATTAATATTGCAACACTCAGCAGCGTAAGTTAAATTGAAGGAATCTATAGGAGAATAGCCAAAATACTGCCACTTGGGAAAGGACTAAATGGTGAGAAAGTTCTTTCCAAACCTGATTCAGTCATATTACAGTAGCTACTTTGCATCATGCTTACAGATTATGCTCTCTGTGCATAAAGTGTCCAGTTCTTAAATTGCATCATGACCTGCATCTTAGCAGGCTAACATATGTGTCGCTACTCATGTCCAAAGTGCAATAATTAACTTCAAAAGAGTGACACTTAGTTTTCTTGCTGTTTGACACAGCGAGTCACTTACGTAAATTAGTTACGAAATTCTGATATTTTTGTATTACCTAGTGCATATTTCATTGTTAAAATTTCTTGCATGTACAGAATGCCAATTCTCATTCGATTCTTAGTTTTCAATTTGCCAATTTAAAGCCGCAATGGACCCATATTATAATATATAAGATAAGTAATAACATTATATTTCTAATGTGTTGGGGGGTTATAAAAGTTGCAAAATGGAACAGACAAGAACATTGCAAGCTTGCTGCAAACACTAAACAATAATTATAACCTGTGTTACTCTGTATAACGGTAAATAAGTATTATTTTGAAGGAATATGCCCCGCACCCTTCATAATAAACACTGCACTACTGCACACCCCTAGATGCTATATCCGGTGGCTCCTTGTCTGCGTGGGTAGCTTGTCGTGTAGCTATTGCAAGAAACCAGGATGACTGTACATCTAAAGTATTCATTGACATCATAAACAATTTAAATTTTAAAAAAGGGATATTTAAATATTGCAAATACTTACAGCTCCTTGCAGTCAGTGATGGAATTTGATTGTCGTTACATAGTTACAGCTGTATGCATCAACAATGCCAAATTATTACCTCGACATTGTTGTGCGCCTGGAAGATGAATGTTGATATCAAATGCTTCGTTTCGGGCTATATAATTCAATCAACACGGTGAGGATGACAGATGAGCAGGGAATAAATCCTTACAGAAATCAGCTATAGAAATGCTATTGAAATACTTATTGGAGATATTAACGTACACGCAAAGATTCCACTTAGCATATGACTTAGTATTTGTCATTGGTTTGACAGAAAAAAACAAAAACATTAGATATAGTTATTGTAAATACTATGCGCAATTTTAATGAAAATAATTCACCGGAAGCACCTAAGGATGTATTCGAAACTCCACAATGCATTATTGTATGGGTCACATGCTTTAATCCTTGATGGTGTACTGACACGATCGTTGCCTTGTAATCAAGTGGACCGGGTTCAATTACCGGTGGAGGCACTTTGAACAGTGGTTCATATTTGCATGGCGCATGTGCTACAGTTAGGATTCTTGATGTCTGTCCCATGGGGAAAATGTTGCTGTATACTTCCAAAGTATTGTCAAATAAACACACCATAAACTTATAGCAAGGTCTTCTTCAGACTCTGAACCAAATTCAAAATTATCTCAGTCTGAAGAAGACCTTGCTATAAGGTTAACGTTACTTCTATAGTAGCCCAAGTAATTTACATTTTGACTTGGGTAAAATTGCATCAAGATTTTTAAATTGTTTCAACTCAGAAATTATTGCTGATTAACATATCCAAAATCAGACAAAATCGGACTAATGTAAACTCCCCAAAAAGAGATTTTAAAATGGCAGACTGTCTGTTTCCTACTAAAGTAAAAAATAAAGTTATTTACGCTTTATAGATAGAAATAATGCTTTTATTTACATTTAATAATATTTAAACTAAAACCTTCTTTCAACAATATACCATTTGTTATATATTTTTGATATTTAAAGTTATTTATAGAAGTTTGAAGTAGAGAAAATCACAATTACTTCAAGTAATATTATTTTTTAAGTTATATTAATCATAAAGTCAACTTCTAAGGATGGACAAAGTTTAATTAATTGTTTTAATCACTGTAAAAACTGGCGTACACACAGTCCTTCCCAAAATTTTTAGAAAAATCAAAATTTTTAAATGAAAGTAGCAAAGAACTTGGGAAAGTGCTAAATGCAAATCCCTCTTAAATTAATCCTCAGATTACAATTTTGAGTGAAAGTTTCAAATATACGAAATATTTTATTGTGTAACTCCCAGTAGAACATAGGTATGATCATTTTTTACAATTCCAACCTTTGCTTCCACCCCCACCCGAAGAAAATAATCCTGCGTGCGCTAGTGACTGTCATCATATTATTATTTGAACCACTAGACACGAGCTGTTGAAGAGGACAATCGATTACGCTTGCATCCACATCGTGAAGTATCGTCAAGGTTCGACGTGCATGGAACAGCAAATCATCTTAAGTAGGAAATCCGAATTTAGTGTGTGTGCAGGAATTATTCTTTACATAAAAACCACACCCTTCTGCCTTCATAATCTTTTCTGTATACTCCCACATTATTACTTGAAAGTGTGAGAAAACGCTGTAGTACTTGCTGGACGAATCACTAGGTGACAAACACTCAGGTGTAACAAACGATGTACCTGAAGCTAGGTTTTCACATTGCACGACATACTTCGTATGTGGATTCCAACGACTCACAGTCATACAACAGAAGCATTTGTTTTCTTCCAACGGCTTCAATATCTGAAAGTTGGCAGGAATGTAAAAAAATGGATTTGCAGCTGAACGGAGTTAAGTTACCTTCATGAGTTAGTCTAATGCTGAGGATAACCTAATTCAACACATTCTGAATGTGGTTTTGAGATTTTGTTTTAGGTCCGCTTTATTCACAGATAAGATAATCAGGACTGGACATGCAGGTTAAAGTGGGATCCGAACCACTACTCACCTCCACCAGATATCGAATACTGAGCCCCAAGGTACATAGAGATTAGGTAAAGCCATCCGAAGATTGCCGATCTTTCACGAACGCGTGACGACACCGGAGAAGCAGTGAGCTCGGCTGAAGCAGACGTCCCCTAGCATTTATATGGAAGATTCAGAGAGCGAAAGTATATTATTACTTTTAGGAGGGAAAATAATATTTGTCATCCTCCAAGATGGTATTGAGGCATCCTTTTAATGATTAATAACATAATTGAAAACGCGCTACTTTTAAATGGGGGCAAAGTACAAGTGAAAAAATGTATTTTGAAAATCCATATTCCTGACGGATGAGCTATAAAGAAAGTTGCGTGTTCTCCTTTAGAATTTCGTCATTTTACAAATCGTAATATAATTTTAACAAAAACGTTGCATGCTAAAGAAGAATAAAAGAGTTTTAAAAAATAATTGATTAATAGACTCAGTTTATTTTACTTATCTGTCACATATGGCTAATCGCAAAGATGAGGATGCGTAATGATATGATGAAACTGAAGAAAGGAAAGTAGTCCCATGCCCGGACGGGGATTCGAACCTGGGGGCCCTTGGCGTTGTAAAGTGTTGTGCTAACCACTTCGCCACGGAGGTCAGAATTACAAGGAAATAAACAGAAAATGCGAGAAACATTTGCGAGGAGGTTATTGAAGTAACAAATAATTATTACAAGACGTTGTGATGAAAATTATTAATATATCTGAAATATCGAGAGTTTACCTTGCAGTCTCTAAATGTACTTTTAGGGTTACGCAAAACCTTTGCTCAAAATTGCTAGTGTAAATTTATAAGCTATTAAAATTCAAAACTTATTCCTGTTCGAAAAAAGAAACTGCCAAGTCAAATTAATATTTCGTATAAATACATATTTTTTCTTTTATGGGACCAAGAGAGTATTTGGAGGGGACGGTGGCTTGGGAAGGCTTTAGCCTTGGATCTCGATCTGCAAAGGGGCTTCCAGTGGGAAAACATTGCTATAAAATAGTCCAGAAGAAGGGGCGAAATGATTTTTTTTTAAATGGCTCAAGAATACAAAGATATAAGTGGACATTTTACAACCTTAGTCTAAAACTTACAACTGATATCGTACGTGTGTGTGTGTGTGGGGGGGGGGGATGGCTACGTGAGGTAACACAGTGGAATATGATTCACAATACTAAAATTAAAATAAATATGTGGGAACAATAGAAATCAAAATATGTTGTAACTAGTGACGGCGCAATAGTAAAGATGGAGGGGTAAATCATATTTTCCCGGGGCGATCATGTTTATTATTCCGTTACATACGACACAAAAATGCATATTTTGGCTAAAAGAGCATTCATTCATTTATTTATTTTTGTCGTTTTACTGGGGGCAGATAAGAGAGAGAGAGATATATATAAATTGTCGAACGAGAATAGGGGGGAGCGTTCCTGCCTCCCCCCTTGTAGTGTGGTCACTGCCTATAGCTATGCTGGAGAAGAATGGACCAATTAATACGTTATTAAATAAAACAGATCCTTTTAAAACTTTTAATCAAATTATTTGTGATCTATGATTTAAATTTAGAGAGAGCACATACCTGTTTAATTTAATTTGGATGAGTTGACTTCTGAAGCCTGCCATTTCCGAGCCTTCTTCCGGTGTAACTGCACTGCCCTTTGATCCCTAGCTGCTGCGTTCACGTGGCGGAACGAGCAGAATACTAATTAAGACAAATATGTGACAAATATATATATATTAAAAAAAAACTGTTGAAGATATTGACGACGCCAAAGAAAAGACAGAAGAGAAACGTGGAGAGTGCAGTGATATTTTACGGGAAGCAGCAGGCACGTATCCATTAATTCCTTTCGGGGGGGAGGCGAACACAATTTTTTAAAGGGGTATCACAATTGTATGTTTAAGGCCAGTGGTGGCAATTGGGTTCCAAAATGTGGGGGAGGGGGGACAAGGGGACAAGCATTAAGAGGCCATAATATAGTGTGATAGTGTGGAGGCAAAAGAATGGGAAGCAACTATCTCCTAAATCGTCGCCACTGTTTAAGACTGTCATTTTAATCAGAACGTGAAATCGGGACATTTTCTACCACCCAACTCCTCTGTTTCCATGCATTAACATTGTGTGCCGGAATTATCTCAGTATGTGCGTTTGTCCATTTCTTCTCATCAGGCATCAAAAATCTATGTACCAGAAGTATTTTTACGGAGGTGTTACACATGCACGGAATGCACATTCCACTCGACAACGCGAAATTCAAACTGTGTGTTGGGAACTGGACGCAGACAGTTCACGAATATTTCTCTCTCATTCGAGCCTGAACACCACTAATGTGGTTTGTCCTCCCATGTTTGCAGCTCTTACAAAAGCCGAAACTCACCAAATTGTTCATATTCAGGTTTAAGCACTCGCAAGTATTCAAAATTGTCTGTTGAGTGTGTGTCGAACCCAGTAGCCTTAAACAAAAGTATTTTTTTATGCCATGAAATTCTCGGACTGCATACACAACATTTGGTCTTGGCACAACCAAATCATCACTCAAAACTTTGATTTTCATTTGATCTGTGCAGCTTATTTCTTTTTTAATAATTCGCTCCAATGCCCAGCCTGATACTGCCGAAATATTCACTTTAGAGAGAGAGAGAGAGACTTTCGATCTCTTGGTCTTTCGACCCGAACTATACTCGTAGCACTACTCGAAGTTCCGCTGTCGTCAATGTCTTTAGCTTTGGGACCGAACTGGAACTAGTAGTAGACTTCGTTACTTTACGGTATTTAGTCCTTTTCATCTTCGAATCACTAGATCTTATAAAGCAACCAATGGACACTAACTGATCACTAATCGACTGTATGAATTGTCATACTTACCTCTAAAGTCTCCACCTATTCTGTTGCACAGATCAACCGGGAAATTGAATCCGCGTATTAATATCCTCATTATATTCTAGAGCGTTCCGCAGATAAAACGATTCGTAAATATTGCCAGTAGTTCGACTCCTTCTCTTTTTCAAGAACGTTCCCTCTCGCGCTTTCCAGAGATTAAAAAATTACAATGAATCCGAATCGCCCTCCCTACCTGTGGCGCTATCTTTGTTGTGCAGCTTCCAAATGCTGAGAAGTCTCTACATAGAGTTCAAGTTCGCTACGACAACACCGAAAGTGCAAGAAAAATTTACGAGCAATATTATCAACAACAGGGTTATAGAACATTCTCCGTCTTGCCTTGATAAGTATTTATCTCCTAAAATTATCGCCACATTATTCAAAAAGACAAAAACCTAATTTTATCTAGTGTAAACTGAAAAATTTCCTGGTGGGGGGGGGTCACGAGTTACGATCTCCACCTTAGATACGCGCTATAAACAATAACAGGGTTATAGAACATTCTCCGTCTTGCCTCGATAATTATTTATCTCCTTAAATTAACGTCACATTATTTTATTTGACACCACAAGAAACAAAAAATTCATTTTATCTAGTGTGAACCGAAAAATTTCGAAGGGGGGGGGGCTCGAGCCCCTTAGGCCCCTCCTTGTATACGTGCCTGGGAAGCAGTCACGTTTATTACACCCTTACATTTACATACAATATTAAAAAGTTCTGCTTTTAGATCTCGCACAATGCCATTTTCACAAAAATGGGCAATACTGCATTTCTTATATCAATCAAGCTGTGATATTTTAGATTTCTTCCGTTAGTTTTCTGATAATCGTTTTCACAGCTTTCCATAGCATTTACGCATGATTTCAGTTGACAAGAACAAAATAATTTTATTTCAAAACATAGAGCAAAAATAAATCCAACGCGCTTAAGTTAAAACTCCGTTACATTGGAAGCCTGGAGAGAACAAAACAGGGGTTCCTTCGTAACACGATTTCTTGAAAACCGTTTTACACATTTGAATCAAATTTGTGATAAATGGATTAGAAAGGATGAATCTTAACAGTAAAAGTTGTAACTTTTCCCCTGCTACTATATTTTAGAAGATATTCGTTGTCAAATATCTCAATATTTGCATAAGGAACAAGCCTTTTCCGTACCGAGAGTTTCGACGATGACGTCATGCATCCACGGACAACTGCGCATACGATCTGCGCCGCCGAACGAGCAACCTGACTGAGCCCATTCAATACAAGGTGACGGACGTTATCACTGCGCCATCGGAGAAGCCAGAAAAATTCTGGGTGTGGTATTACAGTCCGTGAAAACATACAGAAACAGGAGCAGCTTGCGTATGTCACGACCCAACAATGATTGATTGATTTGTTGTTTAAGTCCCTTTTATGCACAGTAAGGCTAATCGGGACTGGACCTACAGTTTAAAGTGGGATCCGAACCACTTCTACCTCAACCGGGTATCGAAGCAAACAATGATTGAATTCCGAGGATATCGAACACAGTATTGGGAGATGTTTCCGGTCTTGTATCACTGCGATAGTACGACTTGAAACCATTGTCCTTGAATGGTTCATAAGCAATTCGGCCTGTTCCCTTTATTACTGTTGTACAAATACTTGCATTTTGTGATGAGACTGCATCACGAACGATGTCCACACGAGCATCCTCATCTGCATTGTGCGCAGCACACCGGTGTTTCCTTTACGTCTCGCCTCTAGGGAAAACAATTGTTTGGCTGTTGTTTTCATTAGCTAGCAAGTGTTCTTTCTTGCACGCGCTGAAATCAACATTCCTACTGGTCTTGATGCAGAATCTTCTCAAGGTTCTGCCCAGCGGTGCAGTGGTAAAATAAATAGTACCAGGGGAGTCCCTTCATAATAGACATCTTCGTGTCACTAACGCGCCTGTTTGGAGACATGTTCACTGCACAGTATTTCATAAATTGAATAAATATTATCGTAACCTTCCAATTTCTCCCATAATGCAGCAAATGCCGAATTCCAATTTGGTTTATAAAAATACAAGAACATTTTGATTTGCAACTTGAATATTAATAATTAAAAAACTACGAAATATAGGATAAATCAGAGGTTAAAGTAATAATTGTAGCAGCGAGAAATAAGAACAATATATTTAAAGCTTTATATGTATGCCTCATATTTTCTTATTTAATAAACGTGTTATTGTAGAAAAAAATCGCTTTCAGTGCACTTTTCAGAAACTGTAACAGAAAATTTGTGTACACTTTCGTGTACGAAGGTTTACCCAATATATTGAATATGTGCAATATGTGAAAATATTTTAGACCATTTTTTTTTTACCAGAAATGCATGACAAATGGCATCCTTCATTCACCTATCAGAAGAGTTTCCATATTCCCCTCTCCTCCTCCTTCTCGTCCTCACCCATTTTTCTTCTTAAATATTTCAACTGTTGTTCTTTATTTGTGCCATTAAATGAAACTTGACGCTTAACCCACTCCTTACTTAATGATAAACCCTGACTTCGTTAGGCCCTAAATAACCTACGAAGCAACAATCATCACACCCTAAATACCCATTTCTTGCTGTCAACTCTGTATGTTTTTGCTTACACTCCAACGACTGTTCCTCAGACCATATAGAGGGAAAATCAGAACACGAAACATTACCTGTTTCAGGGCCGGATTAAGACGAAATTGGGCCTGATGCTTGAAATAATCGGTGAACAATAAACACAACGACGTTATAGTTACGTCACAGCGCAATGAATAATAGTAACTGTATAATAAGTAACGCTGTATCTAGGCGTCCGAAATTGGGGCTCCAAATTTCATTCTAAGATTTATATAGCAAAAGAAAACTGTTCAGCTTTCGGAAAATTCTCGTCTGTTTTCATCTAGGCCTAATGCTGCAGCATCAAGAGCACCCTCCTAAATCCGGCTCTGTTCATGTTGGAATGTAGCTGTTGTTGCTGTTTCTGAGGTTGTTGTTGCTGGTGTTACGTGTGATACACTCGGCGAAGGATAAACACTATGTACAGCCAGTACTGCAGAATCACTACCATTGTCACTCACAGTTTTATTTTCTGTTTTTTGTACTTCTTGGAAATAATTTGATACCTTGTTCTCACACCTTCTTTTCATGTCGAATAGAAAACCAGAGCGCGACCGAAAAGACGTTTTAATCACTCGAAACTCACAATGCGAATGCTAAAAACAAAAGAACAGACGCAAGTGAGAGTCAGTCATAAATTCTCCCTTTTTTATGCTTCACCGTCTTATCGCAACTAAAATCCATTGTTGAGAGCGAAAATGCTGGCGGCGTCGGTCTTAACTTCCATTGTAGACACAACAACTATTTTTTCCTTTCAAAGTCTTTCTTAAAATATATGTAGACCTAAATCGAAAACATATTAGATGAAGAGACACCTAAGATATTTACACACCAGGACTCGAACCCGGAACCTAAAGCGGATAGGTTGGGGGAAGACGGTTAATAACTCCCGCCACGAACTGCCTATAATTTTTGTAATTTCTCAGGAGTATTTTTTGTTGTGTTCATGCATAATACATGCTTTCCGAAAACTAATTTATAAGTGACACACTTCGTTCTGTGGGGACAAGCCACGTATTGTTTTAGAGGAGGGACACATCTCGTTCATATACTAGATACAATCATGGACTATACTTGAAATGGCCTCGCGATGGCGCAGTGGTAGCGTCGTCGCCTTGTAATGAAGGGGTCCCGTGTTCGATACCCGGTGGAGGCACAAGTGGTTCGGATTCCACTTTAAACTATAGGTCCAGTCCCGATTAGCCTTACTGTGCATAAAGCGGACTCAAAACACCAAATCAATCAATCATACACTTGAAATGTGACGTGCTAAACACTACTTTCGGAAATCAGTTGGACATGGCAATTTTGATATACAAGTTGCATTTTCTCTACTTAGATTCATTATGTCCAAATTTTATCCTAATAGATAATATCGCAACAACACAAAATGTTTTAATTGACTCGAATTCACAATGACTCATACACAGTGTGTTTATAAATGAACGGTGCGTTTTCAAAAATTAATAATAAATATATTTATTATCTTACACGGCAAAACTTACACCGTAAGCAGCAGCAACTGTCCAAGTTTATATAACTTTATTTATATTTGTATAAAGATAGCAATCGAGAGGGGGCAATTGCCCCTCTGTGCCACCTTGCAGGTGCTCTTGGCCGTCTGGAAGAAATAGTGCACGAAAGACGTGAAAACTAAATCCATCTTCAGTATCCTTTTGTCTTGCTACTCTTAGATTCTGCAACTTTTTTTCTATAGTTCAATGTTTGCCCCCCCCCCCCCTTAACCCCAAGAATTGATTTCCGTAGAAGTTTCAGGGCTAATCTCCCCTGCCCCTTATGGTTGCACCACTGCACCTTCTTCCGCCGTTGTTGCTTTGTGAACTTTCATCGGCTTGAAAATACTTATTTTTCTTCAAGAGCATAATATCGTTTAATAACCGGCGATAAGATTCCTCTACCCTAAATTTCTGGATTAAAGTATAATAATATAAGGGCATGGAAATCTGAAAGGGGGCGAGGATGGCCACATCTTCCCTTTACAAAACGAATTTCAGCTAGAGGTATATATTTGATTCCAGTCACAGTAATTTACATTAATTATTATAATGGGGATGCAGGAATGCGATAATTTCGAATTCAAGTGGTGTTTCTTAAGGGGGCAACACTATTATCGGGTTAATATGCCCCATGGAAAAATGCCTTGCTTGTCCCTGCGTCGAAAATATCGGCCATGATTAGGGGGTGGGGCATTTGCCATCCCTTGCACCCCGTGCGTACGCCTAAGGCTACTTATTTCTGCACTAGTTGGAAGCTGTATTCAATTTCGAGCCAAAAATGTAATTTAATATCAAATCAGGGTTGTTAAACGTCCACGAACCCATAAATTCTAATGGGTTCTTCTATTGGGTTCCGCAACAAGACCGGAACCTTTTTTATCGCACGGTTTTAATTCGGTCCAAGTTGCGTATTGTTTCATTTCAATATGGAACTGAGACCGTCTTTAAATTGATCCGGAAAGAAGGTTCCTGGAACGAATTGAAATATTTTAAACATTAAAAAGCTATTTACGGTCCAGATCCATTTATGCTTGCTAATATTTTCTCTGCTGAACCGGAATTCAATTGATTTAAAATTCCTGACCCTTTAACAACCCTGGTTGAAATTCATTTATTTACAAACAACCATATTTTTAACGGCTATTTCACATTAATCCCACACGATATACTGAGTTATTTTTCGCAATGTTCCAATGAAGGGTAAGAGATTTGGGCTATTCCTTTTTCTTCCTTGATGTTAAATAGATTATGTTCGTCACGCGGCTATAACGTTACTAGGTAACATTTGTAAATTGTTCTTTCCTTGTAACCTTAACATCTACCATACTGAATTTATTTACGTTCCTTATGCAGATGGTATGTACCGAACTGAATTTTGTTCCGTTTCGCTACAGTGGTTTACATTTTGTCATATTCCTATGTAACGTTAATTAACCATATTGCCTTTCAACAGATACAACAACTGAATTACGGCGAAGTAGGTTAGAAACCCTTCGTGTTCAAGAGCAGCTTTGATAAGGCACCTGAATTGTCTCGAGCTGATCCAGGAAATGGGCGATATTTATTCCCCAAGGCCATTCCGTAAAACTATGCCACAAGAAGTTTCCTGTGTGGATTATTTCGCATGAAATTGTAGGTTGATGATAGTACTACAAGACGTCAAGTGGATTTTTTTCCGTTTCGTTATTTTATATAGCTTTGCTACCTATATAGTTTGAATAACTGATTAATCATTTGATGAGCAGACAAACACGAAGAAGCCAGTCCCGTGGCAAATTGGTTCGCGTAATACATTGCGAAGTCTAATGTCGGATTAGAACCTGGACTAGAAAATATGGATGGGTCATTGTCATTATACCACTTCCATCACCTATCACATCCTTTATCATCGCGATTAACCGAAAGTGGTAGACGCGAAATAAAAATAGAACCTCTGCATGGACGTCCGAAAGAGAGGCAAGGGGGGGGGGGAGAGGACCCACCTGGAAAATGAAAGTCAACCAAAAATTATATATATCACACAATTACATTCCAGCTGCAAACATATATGTTAATTATTGCATGAACATGATAACTTCAAATAAAAGCAATGTTTTTTTGAGGAGACAACACTGTTATGGGGGACATGCACCTTGTTTGCCCCCCTGGAAAAAACTACCTTGCTTGCCCCTCCCTGGGAAAAATCCTGCAGACGTCCATGAACCTTTGGTATCGACTTCGGAGTACAAATCATTGTTTCGTCAATGTATAGCGCGGCAATAGACCGCGACAGCCTCTTACAGAGTATTTGCCAGGAAATATCAACACGAGAACAGGGATAGGAATTCCTCTTATTTTAGATTTTCTCAAACTAATTTCAAGTATGTGGTGAAAATGCCTTCTATTTAGTATGCAAATCGAGGTTTTTAGTTTGAATGGGCGTGTTCCTTTTCTCGGTTTTTCCTAGAGACGATATGAGGCGTTGCGGATACCAAGGGCGAACTCAACAAACGTACATTGTGAGGGTTTCAAGTTGTCAGGCACAGTTCGAGCTCCACAAAAACTTGGTAACAGTAGATCGGAATGTTTCATGCGTGATTTTCAAAGTTTTTTTTTATGGAGTTCGCACTGTGCCTGGCAACTTGAAACGCATTTCCTTCACAATGCACTTTGTTGAGTTCGGCCTTCGTATCCGCAACGCCTCATATTTTCAATTACTTTGAAGTATTTTGGACCATTTTTTATTTTTATATGCAACTGCATTAATTATACATATGATAGAATGATCTTAATCATGAAACTCATTATTTCTTCCAATGATTAACTGTTTTCTTTGCCTTTCGTTACGCTAGGTCACTCAGCCGCTATCTTTGTTGTGAGCCTAGATTAAGTGTGATTGGAGCTTATCCTCTATGCTTTCTTCATACAGCATGGCTGTGGGCTAAATGTTTGACATCTTAACATAACTTCTTTCAAACATCGCTCATGAAATTTCACATATCGTCCTACGGGAATCAGAGGAACGTAACTACAAAAATTCGGTTTTCAGTTGTTGTTTTTTTTAAAAAAATCTCTGAAGAGAATTTGGAGTAAATCGACATTTTCCACTTCTAATTCTTATCTACGTATAAGGCGGAGTCACGTAAAAGAGTCATATTCCTAAGAATACATTATTTCCTCTCCTATAAATTTGATAAATTGGAGTTAAGTCCCTCTGGTTCTCACACACGCTATCAGCCCCTATTTTCTAAAATTTGGCACCTTAGGTATTACGCCAGATGTGTCATTTGGGTATGATACATTCTTATTATATGCCTGTGGAGATTCGAACAGTGTTCTCGGCTTGCGAACCAGGCTATATCGGCGTTAGCGTCCAACGTTTGGAGCGCGTACATTGCTCTAAGCAGGAGCAATGTATGCGCTCGAAACATTGGACGCTAACACTGATTTAAGCTGGCTCGCAAGTCGAGAACACTTTGCCAGGAAAGCTACAATTTTTTACCCATGAAGATTCTTGTCCGTGGTCTGCAAGCAAGGTTCTTGCAACAAACTGCCTCGAGAGAATTATATGTGTAACTTTTCTGTTTCTCAGACCACGTGTGACTACCTAAGGCTCGTTCCAACGTCCACCCTATCTACAAACTACCACTTCGATCACTGCATGCACGAGTGAGTAGTGGTATTTGCGTATCTTCCCTGTAATGCAAAACCACAATTTGCTCCACAGCATGCTAAGATATTCGAAAGCAATACTTGTGCGTTAATTTAAATTTTGCCCTTTTCATTCATCTATACAGTATTTACTACTTCCAAATTGGTGTGCCTGTCTTGAGCTTGCATTCTCGTGGCTGCTGCCATATTGTGTAGATGAACGAAAAACACACTCAATATACTAAAATTGCTTGTATGTAGACATCAGACGATAAGAGATGAAACAATTGCAGCCTACAATTGCCATCAGAGTATGAGAAACCACTTGCATTCTAGCCGGGTTCGATTCCTGGTGGAGACACAGTGGTTCGAATTCCACTTTAAACTGTAGGTCCACTCCCAATTAGCCTATCTGTGCATACAAGTGAACTTAAAACAAGACAAACTTTCATTCTAACATCAGTCACTTGCGGGAGCTTCATAGAAGTAGCAGTGTTGCTGGCATGGTTCACTTCGGTTCTTACATTTGCTTTTAACATTTTAAATAATTGTGAAATCAAAGTAATCGATTATTTTACTTTGCTACCGAATGACAAAGTTATAATGGAATTGTGTTATCTCCATTACAGAACAACTACCTAATCTCATTCAAGTCCAGTGTTCTATCTGGTAGATAGATATATCAGCCTTTGCAATGATATAAACTTTCAGTGCAATGGCGACAAAGGTCCAATAACTACTGGATGAGTCTTTTAAAAGAGGCTCCGTTGAAAATGTGCTCCTTGCATGTAGGCAAACCTGGTACACCGAAGAGAAGAGCGGGGTAGAGAACAGTCCAGGATATCTGTGCCAAGCAGTTTAGACAACTTGACATAAACGTAAATGAATGAAAAATCTCTTCTGTAAATACAGTACAGCCTGACAACAACCTACCTAGAAGAGGTGCTGGAAGTGTCCTCCGTTGACCTCGAGGCACCTGTGCAGACAATACCACATGTTCTGAAAAGCACGGGCGAGGACATCCTGGAACTCGAGTTCTTCGAGTGCGTGAGGGTTGTTGCTATACACCTGTCCCTTTAGAGCTCCCCACAAGAAGAAATTACAGGGTGATAAATCTGGAGAACGAGGAGGCAAAGGTTGGTTCGTGCTACGGCTGATGACGCGATCAGGCGGAAACACTGACTCAATGCGCGTGATCGTTGCACATGCTATATGCGCCGTGGCTCCATCCTGCTGAAAGTAAGCGTTCCTTCGCTCATCCTCAGTCAGTTGTTCAACAAACACGTTGAATACGTTACTGATGTAACGAGCCGAGTTCACAGTCTCATGGAAGAACACGGTGATGATGCGGCGTGACGACACGGCACACCAGAGACACCGAGTTTCTGGGCGTGCAATGGAACCTCCATGAACACGTGTGGATTGTCACCTGACCAGTGTCGCGTGTTCTGGGAGTTTATGTAGCCTGACAGATGGAACCATGCTTCTTCGGAAATGAACAAGTAACCATCCTGCAGCACCTCCGGAGCAATATTGGACAGAAACCACTCACAAAACTGCACGCGAGCTGCCTTGTCCACATCCCGCACCTGATGCATCACGGTAACTTTGAATGCGTGCAAGTTCAAGTCTTGCTTCAGGATCCGCATAGCGGTTGACTGGGTCACCTGCAACTGTTGTGCCAAACGCCGATATGATTTTCGTGGACTGCGTATCATTAGCTGCGCTGCGTCGCCCACCTTTGCCTCAGTGTGGACAGTTTTTGGACGCACTTTTGGCCTATTCAGCACGGATCCGGTTTCCCGCCATTTTGCAATCAGTTTTTGCATTACTGTTTTGGTTGGGGTCTTCGCTGGAACTCCCTTCACCGCGAACTCCGTCGTAAACAAATCTGCACACTGTTTCCAAGAACTGAGGCGTGTATAGGCCTCGACAACAAAGATACGCTGCACCGTTAACACCATGCTGACCCACCGAACCACACTCACAACTTTCCTCGCCGCTCAACTGCACTCAACTGACCTGCACGCTGCCTGCCTCAAGGTCATCATTGGACACTTTCTTTACAATCCCCCTCTATGTCATGTTGTCGAAACTACTTGGCACCGATATCCTGGACTGTTCTCTACCCGCTCTTCTCTTCGGTGTACCAGGGTTGCCTTCATGCAAGGAGCACATTTTCCACTGGGACTCTTTTAAAAGACTCACCTAGTATAATGTCAAACTTTAAAGGTTTCCTGACAAAATGAAAAATGGACAGATCATTTACATTCTCAATGGACATGTTGAAAAAAATACTAATTTTCAATTTTTTATTTCTTTTTTGGCGTAGGTAAAAGGATGCAGCTAAAAATGAGTAAATAAAAAATATTACGTGGCAGAGTGGTTAGCACAGCGCGCTACGACGCCAGGGGTCCCGGTTTCGAATCCCGACCTGTGCATGAGTGTTCTCTGTGAGTGTTTCTTCATCACTTTCACCATTTCGTTGCTCATACTCATCCTTGCTTTCTGAACCGCCAGATTACAATTTCGGATGTACAGCACGCGGCGTAGCGTTTCGTCCGAATTCCAGGAACAGGTAGCTTACGATTACTTGGCCGAGTAGCGTTTCGTTTGGTTTGGTTTGATTTGTTGTTTTAAGTCCACTTTATGCACAGTAAGGCTAATCGGGACTGGGCCTACAGTTTAAAGTGGGATCCGAACCACTTGTAGCTCCACCGGGTATCGAACCCGGTACCCCTCTCTCGACGATTTGGCTGAGTCTGCACTCCCTGCGCTACACTCCGCTGTCTATGCAATGTAGTTTTAAAAGCTGTAAACTGAGGTATCCTAGTCACCAATTCCACCGCTGCCTCCGGTTAGTCAATGTGTGACTCATCATCAGTAGTGTATATTAGCCGGTTCAACGCCATACTTTGTAGGTATCGTCTTTTAGCCTCTTTTTTTATCAATTGAATATCAGTTTTTGACATATTTTGACAATTTTTTGTCGATGTTTTAGCGTTTAGCGATGTTTTAGTAAAATTTCCCTTTTTTCCCACTCGTACTTGGTAGGTATGCATTTGTATCCTCTTTTTTTTATCAATTGAATATCAGTTTTTGACATATTTTGACAATTTTTTGTCGATGTTTTAGCGTTTAGCGATGTTTTAGTAAAATTTCCCTTTTTTCCCACTCATACTTGGTAGGTATATCACGATCTTACGTGATATAACTTAACCTATTCATTTTATTCGTGCTAAACTACACGAGAGCCTCTACATGCCTTGACTTACTTTAGAGTATACCCAAATAGACAGTTCTGCGCCCGAAAGTGGAGCTCGGAGTGGGGCTCGGTGGAGCTCGACTTAATGGTTTTCTCTTGTAAGGCATAAGCTCCATTTTCTCGCAGTGTTGCCAACACCTCACTCGATCACGATCTTACGTGATATAACTTAACCTATCTTACGATTTTTTTTACGATCTTCAGTGATATAACTTACCTATCATTTTTTTAATTTTTTTATTTGCGCACCGACATTGGACTCCGCGTTTGTTTTAATATTTCAGTCGAGAACATGAAGACGATACCTGTGGAAATATTTCTAGTGTTTGCTATTAGATGTCGCCACCGGCGACGTGGACGCAGTGTTGCCACACTATGAGGGCCTTCCCAAGGGGCAAAATTTCCCTTTTTGGACCGTTTTGTTTCCCTTCACCTAAGCAAATGACATAATAGAATAATAATTAGTTGTGGTAGTAAACTTAGTAGATTTTTTTTTAGTATGTGTGGAAATTTTTTTTTTACGAATTTTTTAAAACTGTTCCGTCACCCTCTCGTTCTTCACGTCGTACGCGAAGGACTTCTCTGCGACCAGGATGACGCTGCACACGGTATCCTCGGGCAATGGACTGTTGAACTCGCAAACGATCTTGATGTTGGTTCGATCGTTGACCACCACCTGCTTCCTCTTTGTGGTATTGATGACGAACATGGGTCTTTGTGCTTTGAATTCGCTGGGTGTGTAGTACATGTCCACGTTTCCCTCCGTTACCCTCTTGTAAGCGGTGTAAGCTTCGTAAAGTTTTAGGTAATCATCTTTGGTCATGTCGAGGTTGTAATTCTCGCGCGGGAACACTTCGTTCCTGCCATTCTTCAGATAAACGTTTTTGATCTTGGAGTCGTCGAATTTGCTGGAATATTTTTCCTGATTGTTATCGCGTCCGGTCTGAAAGAGCACAACGACGAAATCTGGCATGTCGAACTGTATGTTGTTGAACTGCGTCGTCACGTCGAATTCCATGTGACTCCCCGATGCTAATTTCTGCACGCACTGGTAACCGTGAAAGTGAATCGGCACCTGCGGACTTTTCAAGATCTCCCCTTTGTACTTGAGGGCGTAGTTCGTCTCGTATTCCACGATCGGCACTCTCAACTCCATGCTCCGGATGACGCACTTGGCTGCTTCGGGTAAAGTGTTGGGCAGCGGCGTGGTGCCGTCCGGACCCAAAGTAGCGTATCGCATCAGTGCGTCGTTGTCGTTGGCCGCTCTTCGAAATGTGATCCTCAGTCCTCCCTTCCACATGATCTCCTTGTAGTCCGAGAAGAATCCCGGAAGCAGACGCATGGGAAAGAGCACCGTGTGACTTCTCGTCGATATTTTCGTCCCCGCTTCGAATCCTCCCGCCTGGTAGTATGCCGCGTCCGTTTTGGATAATTTCAAAGTTCCCACTGCCGTCGACGTGATGCCTGGATAATCGATTCTGTCGATGACGGTGTTGTGTTTCCTCACCTCCACCTGCGAGAACAGGTGAGGCACGAAGTTGTCCACGAGTATCAAATTTGCTGCTGCGGGGAACGCTTCTCCGCTTTCTTTCTTCACCACGTCGAATTGAAGGTAAAGGTCCGCTCTGTGAGGATGAACGAACCCGTCGCCTACGTCCACGTCGTATTCGATCTCCCGGTTCGCTTCGTTCAAATTGGCGAACGTGCGACGGTTGGGAGGGAAAGATTGCAATTCGTAACTTTCGATTTGCTCCATTTTTTTCCACTATGTGTGTTATTTATTATACGTTGATCTCCAGGATGGCCGTCGTCGTTGCACCTGCGAAATCCACCACGTCTCCTTTCTCGTTCGTCACCACCAACTCTATGTTGTCTATGCGGTTGCGACATACTGGAAAATAGATCGGCGAAGAGGGTGTGTAGATGATCGGATCCATGAATTCGGAACTGGAATTGAACGTGGCTATGATTCCCGTCTGCTTGTGACTTCCCAGCAATCCGTCCGAGGATTTCGTGATCATTCCTTCCGCTACGATGCAGTGAACGTTCAAAGTTTCGATGGCCAAGAATTTAGGAATGTTTGTTCCCGTGTGCTTGATGCCAGCTTCGAGTTTTGGGTGGTTGTTCTCGAAACCTAAAAGTTCTCCTATGGTGCCCAGGTCCACGGTCTCCGTCGCGGACACGATTTCCACTCTGTGCGTGACCGAATTTTGAGAAAGGTACGTGCCTTTGGGTAATTGAGCTTGCAAAGTAGAAAGATTGTATTGACCTGGCGTGACGACGATATGTTCGCTTCCGACGCTAATTTTGTTGTTGTGCTGCGTGACGTTAGGTATGAGGTACATGCTGTAGAATGCACGCAGAGCTATGGACTTAGGATAGACGATGTCGTCGTGCAGCGTGAGTTTCAAGATCGAAGATTCGCTCGTGAGATGAAACACGCCCATCGTGATGCTGTTTCAGGTTCCACAATGCTTTCTGGAAATCTTCCACCTGCGGCTTATTTATTTTAGAGAGAAACGCGAGCACGGAGAGGCAGAGATGACCGCAGTTCACGTCTCCGAAATTTTGAATGCGTTCGTCGTTGTAGTATATAGGATTGTTCGTTTTCAGATAATGAACTAAATTTGTAGGTGGAACACCTCCGAAAGAATCGAAAACGAATGCTTTATCATTTTTGTGGTAACATATTCAATTTTCTTGACTGTCCAAGTTGACTACGCCGCATTCTCTTTTTTTAACGGTTGAAGGTTACGAGTCGGACATGAAAACGCCTCTGAAGTGTTTGATTTGTAATGGTTTGATCAGAGATTCAATGTCTCGGTTGGTGAGTGCTGTTTCTTTTTTTAAAACTTTTTCATTACGCCCTTCCCCCCTTTCTTCTCCATGGCCAGGTTGTGACGTTTCTGTTCTTCCAATTCCACCTTGTTCTTCTTCGAGTCGATGACGGTTTTCGCGATGGCGGCGCTACCCCCAGCCAAACTTCCAACGGCCCCCAATGCTGCCAGGATGGCCGGGATGCTGAATATGAACCCTCCGATCTTTTGCTGTTTCCGCGAACGCTGCAACCGTCTCAATTGTGGAGTGCTGAGCAGCAATTTCATTCCGTGTCCTTTCGACAAGCAAGAACGTTTCTTCTCGCGTTGTTTCTTGGTGAGTAACCCATCGAGGGCACCCAGCGTTTTCAGATTCGAATATGGTATCTGGTACACGACACCCTTGGGCTTCATGTTTTTTTTTCACGGTATGTTATTTATATATAAATGTTCTGAGATTTTTTTGTTTCCCTCTCTCGTGTATTTTTTTTCAACGTATGTTATTTTATATACTCCGCGCAGTAGTTACACAAATTCTATTACGTGCTTCGTTTTCTTACCAAGAAGTTCCTTTGTCCCCTTGTACACGATTCGAGTTTTGTTCTCGATTAAAATAGATAGCTTCTCGTCGGATAACATGTTAGCGTATCGATCTGGTAAAAATAGACTGTATTGTGCGTTGAGCAACAGATGTACCTTGGGACCATACTGGGTAGAAACGATTGAACCGGAAGTTATCGTGTAAGTTTTGTCCACTTCCAATTCCTGAATTTTTACATACTCGACTGACAAATTTAGCATTTGTTTTAATGCTTGGATTTCACTCATTTTTTTTCAGTCATATCGAAGAGAAATTTCAGGGTGTGTGTGTTAGAGAATTTTAATTTTTCACAATGTGTGTTATTTATATACCGAAGAATTTTTTTTGATCTCGTAGATTTTTTTTCACGATATGTTATTTATATATCAAGTTTTTTTTTACTTGTACATTTTTTTTGGCACGTACATTTTTTTGTCTTGTATATTTTTTTGACACGTATATTTTTCTCGTATATTTTTTTTGACGTACATTTTTGGGACACGTTCATTTTTTTGTTGCACATTTTTTGACAACTTTTTTGTCATATTTTTTTGACACGTACTTTTTTTGACATATTTTTTACACCTACATTTTTTTCTCACATTTTTTTTGACAGGTACATTTTTTTTGACACGTACTTTTTTGTTGCACATTTTTTGACAACTTTTTTTTGACGAGACAACTTTTTTTGAAGATAAATTTTTTTTACGATAAGGCAACTTTTTTTTCTGACGGTGATAATTTTTCCACGTCAACTTTTTTTGGCGTGACAATTTTTTTTGACGATAAAAATTTTTTACGATAAGGCAACTTTTTTTCTGACGGTGATAATTTTTCCGTCAACTTTTTTTTTGACGAGACAAATTTTTTTTGACGATAAAAAATTTTTACGATAAGGCAACTTTTTCCTGACGGTGATAATTTTTCCACGTCAACTTTTTTTGGCGTGACAATTTTTTTTGACGATAAAAAATTTTTACGATAAGGCAACTTTCTTTCTGACGATGATAATTTTTCCACGTCAACTTTTTTTGACGAAACAAATTTTTTTGACGATAAAAAATTTTTACGATAAGGCAACTTTTTTTTCTGACGATGTCCACGTCAACTTTTTTTGACGAGACAAATTTTTTTTGACGATAAAAAATTTTTCCATGGCAATTTTTTTTGACATGTACATTTTTTTCGACGTATATTTTTTTGTCTCATATTTTTTTTTACACGTACATTTTTTGACACGTATATTTTTTTGACACGTATATTATTATTTTTTTCACAGTGTGTGTAAGAGGAAGAAAGCTCGTGCTTCGGAAAACGAGATGATGTGCGTTATAACATCTGCCGTCTTCTGATCAGACTTGCACCAATCATCCGTGTATCGTCTTCTCCCCTGCCTCTCCTCGTGAAGTTCGTCCATCCTATCGTTTAATTTTTCCCCTGCGGCCGAAAGAAGAGTGTCGAGATCACCGCACCTCAGGCCGCTGATCTCCCGAAGATGGTCCTTGACAACCATTTCACAAGGGATACGAAATTCCGGCGTTGTATTTGCTATGATTACAAGTTTCCCTACATCCTCACAATCTCCGTTTACTGCGTGTTTGAATATTTTACATAGTAGCTCGGGCGGCAAATCAGTTATACGAGACATGTTGTTTTTTTACTGTATGTTATTTATATACCCCACCCAAATTTTTGTTTCGTGTTCATGGCGATGGTCGTACCTAATGCGGCGACCCGTTCACCCAAGGAAGCGTCTCTGCTGACGAATCTTTCGAAAGCGGCATGCTCCAATTTCTTGTCTGCTTCGTGACGTGCATCCAGATCGGTGCGAGTGTTGTTGTAAGCGATGTCGTGATCTTTGCATGCGGCGTCCAACGGATTCACACCCTTGTCTCCTCTCTCCAATCTTTTCTCGAGTTTGGTACCCGGTCCGCAGTACTGGTAGCCAGGTAAATGCATCTCAAAAGGTAACTTGTTGATGATGTCGTTCACGAGTCCCTTTCCTTCGGCTACGTTCCAGAATCTCGGAGGCAGCGTGTTGATAATTTTGATCAGGTAACCTATGCCCTTGTCGTCGTTCACGATGAAGTTGGAAAGTTTCGTGCTGATCATGTCCACGATGCCAACCTTCTCGTTGTAAAAATTACGATTGCCTGCATTCTCTTCGCCGGCTATCACCAACAATCGGTCCACGAGTTTCCTCACGTCGTCCACCCAAACGAATTCTTTGGGTAACGTGTTGTAGCGTTTGACGCCGCTTCCACTCTTCACCTCGTTCCAAATCGGTTTGATGAGATTCCTGTAATTCTTGCCGCTGATCGATTTCACCCTATTCTGCGAGGCGTCGTTGTTCTGGTACATGGCATCCGTCATGATTAGAATTTCCCTGTAACTCTGATAATCTTCGTCGGTGTAATCTTTCGGCTGCTTTTTGGCAACGAGTTCCCACAGTCCCACCGTACCCGGATACCTGGTCCAACTATTCTTATCGCCTAAATTAACTTTAATGTCGTTGCCTTCGAAGGTGACTTTCGATCTCCCAATCTTCCACACGACACCGCCTTCGATGGTTTCCATGCTCGGATACAATCCGAACACTTCATCCTTGTCGAATTTCCCCGTGCTCAGGTAGTCTCGTGCCAAAGGTCCCAACTTGATTTTATCCGAAGACGTGCTGCTTATGGCTCGACGTCGTGGTACGTCCTTCAGTTCGAACGGTGGCGAAGGAATGCTCGAAATGGGTACAGTGTAACTTTTAGCTGCAAGTGGTACGAGTTCGTTGATCAAATTTTTATTTTGTTCCGTGACACCTTTAATTTCTTTACCTAGATCACTGATGGCATCGATCACAGGTTGATCTTGACGTTTCTTCTCTTCGTAGAATCCGCGATTCTCGGATTTCCAACCTTTGAAGCGTTTCGCGAGGTAATCGCGAAGCTTAAGATTTTCGTCTTCGATTTTTCGTTTCGTCATAACGTTATTTATACACGTCGTTTCTCACAACGTTCTCACAACGTTTAGAAAGTCGTTGATTTTTTTCTGTATTTTCCGTCTTTGGGTTTCCTCGTCATGTCAATCGTCGCGAATCCGAAATCGTCACTGTTCCAGCAAGAAGAGCAGCGTTCCGAAAATTGATTGTAGTTCATGTCTCCGCCTTCGTAGTCATCGTACGCGTGCTTGAGGTTGGTGTGATCTTGACGAAACAAACATATGAAATTAGCGTTGTCGCGTAGTAACTGTTTTGGAATTTTGGAAAACGTTTGAGCTAGGTAAAATCAATCCATTCCTTTGTGACGACCTTGCGTGAAAAAGTTACGAATTTCATTTTGATTTTCCAGGATGACGTCGTCGAACACAACGACTGAATTTTCACGACAATCGTCGAGTGGTTTTATTTCCGAAGCGAACGTTGCAATGTTCAGACCATCGTACAGTTTCCTCAGTTGCAGGTATTTGCATTGCTCCAAACTTTTCGAGACCACGTACAGGTACCTGTTCTTCCAATCTAACCAATTCGGTGCGAGGAGAAAATTGTCCACGAGCAGTGTCGTTTTCCCACACCCCGAAGGACCTACGATTAGACAGCGGATGCTGTCGGGAAGCAACTCGCCGTTCTTTTTTTTCGTTTGACTTTCCGAATCCGGTAGACGCTTCACCACGTTCCACGTACTCACAAGATCACCTCGTTCGCGTCGATCCAACTCTTTTCCGGAAGTCCCAGCCATTTGACAAACAGTTTGTCACCTTTCCTACGCAATACTTTCTCGATGAGGTACGTGTCGGGGTGTTTTGTTTTAGAGAGTTCCTCTTCGTAAAATCTTTCAAAATCTCGCCGCTACTATCTTTTATTATATACGTGTGTCGGTTTCCGGGTAAAACTCGAACCACCGTAAAAAGTTCCGTGCTCCAATTTTTTGTGAATCCCTTCTCGAAGGTGCGTTTGAATTTGCTGATTCTCAGCTGGTCTCCAAATTTGAATTTTGATTTCTTGGTAGTCGGAGTGTACTTTGGACAGTAAACTGTAGAAATTAAACGCTGCTCGTCAGATTTCGTAACGTCAGCTGGCTTCATGCCTATCGTTCTGTGTACCGTATCATTATAGGTGTCGACGAGTTCCGGCAGGATGTCGACCCATTTGTAATTTCCCCGAAGCGTGAATCGTTTCCACATGTGTGTTTTCAAGGTTCGATTAAATCTTTACACGATGCTGGCTTTGATGTGACTGAAGGTCGAATAATGTCGAATGTCATGTTTTTGAATAAACTTTTGGAATACGGCGTTGTAAAATTCTTTACCGTTGTCTGTTTGCAAAAACCGTGGTCGTCTGTTGCTTTCGCGAAAAATTAATTTGAATGCTTCCGTGACGCATGTTCCCGTTTTGGCTTTCAAAGGTAGAGCCCATGCGAATTTCGAAAATGTGTCTATGACGGTGAGGAGGTACTTGTTGCTCTTGTTCAATTTATGTACGTTTCTTAACTTGCCGCTGCTCATCTCCACGAGGTCACTTTGCCAGAGGTCATCGATGCCCTTGGTTACCACCGCCAAACGTTCGTAGTTGCGGCGTGCAGGTTTATGCAATTCTTCGACGATGGCTTGCCTAGACATTTTGAAGATTACGTTTGAAGAGAAGCACCAGCGTGATGGGATTCAAAGAGGGTGGCACCTCGCTCGTGTTTTGAATGATCAGCTTATCGCCGGCACTCACGTCGAAAACGGTAAGATCATCGTCTTCGTGTATTTCATATATGTTGCGTGTTTCGTTCCAACCTGCCAGAGGAATGTTTCCTGCTTTCTGGACACCACGATTCGATATTAAGGTTATGGTGGGAACGCTAGCTTTTCTGCCGTGAGACCAGTACGAAAATTCGTTTATCTGAATCGTGCCATCGAGGAGAAACTTGTAGTACGGATGATAAGGATGCAACATGTACAGTTTGTTACCTTCGACGAAGGTGGAGATTCTCTGTTGATAGGGTACGCTGTTGATTTCGATGGCATCCAGAGAATGCAATTTGGCGATTTTAGTATCGACGCTGAGCAAATTACTGTGAAGCTGACCCAGTGTGTTTTGTATGGGCAACAAATGTTCGACGATGGTATCTGATATGGCAGAAAATGACGGTTTGATTTTCACTTCCACGTTCAACGGCTTGTAGTTTTCGTTGAGTTCTTGCAACTTGGCACCGAAAGAGGCCAGCGTCGATTCCTGCGTGGATTCCAGCACTCCAACTTGATCTCTGATGTTGACGACAATGTTCTGAAGGTTATCAACTTGATTCAATTTCGAACTTTTCTCGGTAAGATCGTTCACGATGCTTCGCATCTCGGTAAATTGCGTGTGAAGATCCGCGACGCTCTGCGATGTAGGCAACGTGGAAACCGTGTCTTGCAGCGAAGTAATTTCATGTCGAAACTGTTCCACGTTTGCCGTTTCCGTTTCTAGTCGTTTCAGCATACGTGATATGTTCCTTTTCAAACTTTCGAGATCGCTCAATGAACTTTTGATGTCACTCAAATCAGATAATGCCGTCACCGCCGTTTTCAATTTTTCCAAATCTTCCTTCGAAGGCACGCTCGTCCGTAACGATTCCAAGTGTTGTCCAGTACGTGATGAAAATGAGCAAGGTTGGATTCGACGTTCAAGTTTTCTAAATATTCGATCTTCTGCTGAACCGTGCTTAACGTGTCTTGAATGCTCGTCAACGCGCTCGCTTGAACGTGAATATTTTTAATTTCTTCGTTGATCATCTCCAAAGACGCCTGAAGCGTAGCGATGGTGGTTTGAATGTGTTCAAAATCTTGATAAGCCTCCAATTGAATTTTTATGTTCGCGACGCTTTTACCGATGACCTGCAGTTCGTCTGACGATGGTAGGTTCGTCATTGTATCTTCCAAAGTCTGTAACTTGGATTTAATTTCTTCCAACGTGCTGGTGAATTCTTCTTGTAATTTAGAAACGACGACATGCAAGCGTTCTACATCGATATCATTTACGACGGTTTGAAGTTCAGAGAAATTCTTTTCGATTGCGGAAGTTCGTTCTTCGATTTCGAGTTTCAATTTTTCCAAATCTTCATTCGATTGAAATTGCTGTAATTTGGCCAAATCATTTTGAAGCGAATCCACGCTCAACTGTATATTTTGAACGTAGTTGTAAGAAGGTACATCAACATAATTTTTTATGAGCGTTTTCAGTTCGGAATCGATTTTCAGAATACGATCGAGACATTGCGTTTGGAGCGTAGCGATCTCCGACTCTAAACTTTTGTTTAAGGTCTCCTGCAAAGCGATCAAATCGCTTCTTAACTTTTTAACTCGAATCTCCAGCATGAGAATTTCTTCTGCGTGGTCTACACGCTTGGTGTGCCCGAAAATGTCGTTAGGCATTTTGTTAACGGTTATTTATAATAGGATAGACGATTCGTAATTCTACGAAGAGAGGAATGAGTTTGTCATAATCTCCGAGGAGTTGAACGTACAGGTAATCTCCTGCGGAAACATCGTACGTGTTGTTAGAAAGCATCTTGTCGTGCTTGATTCGAAAAATGTTCTTGATGGTAGATATTTTGATTTCGCCTACGTTTTCCGGATTCACGGTGATTTGAAGTTTCCCACCGATCGGAATTTCGTAAAAATGTAAATTGTTGTTGAAGATGTAAAAAGTTTTGCCGACGTCTTCATCCAATTTCGTCCAAATGCTGTTGAGGTGAATGATCAACAGACCGTTGAGTTAAGTAACACGGAAGGTAAGACTTCATGATCTGGTATGGACGGTGCAGTTTCCATGATGATCTGTTTTTTGAAACCGAACAAGTTCATAGGCATGCTGGTTATTTAAGGATACGGTCAAAGTTTTATTTTGTAATGACAGTCAAAGTATTTTTTTTTACTGAGTAACAAAATGTTTTGTTTTTTTGAGTTAGTGAAAATTGTTGTGTGTGGTGGTGAGTGCTAATTATTTGCACTGTGCGCAATTCTTATTTATTTCTAAACGACGATGTCCCCAAGGCAATGTGTGAATACCACACTCGAGGACGCACCTCTTATCGTCATCGGGATCCAGCGCAATTTTTCTAACTTTGTTTGTGGTGATGATATGGTCGACGCTCTGGATTCTTTGTTCCATACTTAGTATCGTCGATTGTGAGTAAAGGCAATCGATGTAATCGTGGAAGGTGAGTTTGTTCTCCACCGTATTTTTGCCCACACCTTTTGCTTTCTTTGTGACGCTACTCTCTGTTCTCATGGCATACATCTTCGAACGCAAACCCGCGAACTCGACAATAATATCACCGTTACATTCATCTTTCAGTTTACCTAGGATTTTTTGTTGAGGGAAGGAATCCCAAATCTGTTGGGTTGATGATATGCAGAAGTATCGAAATACTCAAGCATGGAAGGATTTTTTATGTCTTCATAGAGGTTAGGTGTTTGTATGCTGTAAATGACTGTCGGTGTCCGTGTACAAAAGTGATATCTTATCATTGAAGAAGGGTTTCATCACGTCGTAATGAAATTCGAACATGTAAAGTTTCGACAAGTCGAGAACCGTTGCGCCAACGTAAATTGGTTTTATGAATTTCATCAATATTATATCTAGATTGATGCCAAATTCTCGTTGTAAATTTTTCTCGACTTGAATCTAGGATCGGCTATCCACTTCCGACATTTATTCTTATCGGAAATTAATTTCACGTCTACGTGCTTTCTAACATTCTCCATGGTCTTTCCGTACACTGCATTGTTCATTAATTTAAAGAAGTCCTTGTCTAAATCGGAAGTGGCAGCTGTTCTATGTTGTGTGTTAGTTTCTATGTAAGGTCTTAACCACGTGGAATGTTTAAACTTTAGTATTCTTCTAATATTTACTATCTGAACACCCTTCCCAATCAAAAACCGGAGAACCTTGTAGTGGACGACGTATCTCTGTTTAGGGTCCAATGTTAACAAAAGCTTGTCTTGAACCGAGTCGGGTGGACATTTGATTTCGGGAGTCGGAGGCAAATCCGAAAACGTGTCGTGCAGGTGGTCGGAGAATTGGAGATCTACCTCTGCGAAGAAACCACACTCGCTATCGTCGAAATTAATAATGTCTATCGAAGTGGGATCTAACCATTCGAATCCCCCGTAAGGAAGTTTTTGAACCATGGCATGTCCGTAGAGATTATTAACGTCGGCGTAGAAGATGTAATTCGATGCTCGATTTGAATCGTAATCTTCTTTCGTGTGTACGTTATTAGCTTTTGCATGTCTCTGTACGCATTGCACCATTCCACTCCCTCTTTCGATAAATAGCAACATGTCAACGTCCGATATCAGTTCCAGCTTGACCTTTGTCTTTAATAACATTGCCGACCACGCTAATCCCGGTAGACTGTAGAAATACGCTGGATCTAATTTATAAATATTCGTTGCCGTTTTCCTGAACGCTTGAAAAACATCCGCGAGTATCGTCACATCTAATTTTAAGTATGCGTCGTGGTAGTCTCCGAGTGTCCTACATTCTAATTTCTCCCACATGAGTTGCGCGTGTTGGTATTTTTCGTCCGTGATTCCTTTCTCTCTGAGTCTGCTGTAAAATTCTCTTGGAAGTGGAAGAACGTCGTCGTTAAATTTAGAACCATCACTAACATATTCGTAAGGATAAACCCCTTTACGTCTAACGAGTTCTATGTCTACGTTGGGAAAACTAGCTCTAGTTATTTTAAATTGATCGTCGGTGAGTTTGTTCGCTAAAGCATCCAGACTTGCAGAGAGAAATCTATAGGAATCCAGGAAGCGCATCTCGATTGTATTTTTCGTTCCCGGAATCGACACTTGCTTGCTGAGACTAATGTAGCGTTCTTCATTCTCGGCCAAGACACCTATACATTTCGGATCGTAGCCAAGATGTCTCACCAGGTGGTGAAAATCATATCCGCTTCCGTTGTGAAAGAATATGGGGATGAATTTAGGTTTCTGGATTTTAAGATTGCACGTGTTGCAAATTCCACCTATGTAGTTTCCGCTGAAATGATCGTGGTGGAATATTTTTTTGTTCTCATCAGTGAAACTTTGATCACATACCGGACACACCTCAGTGGAATTGTAATTTTGAAGTTCATTTTCAGTTAAAGGTACCATCGGTTTTGATGTAAGCAGTACGCTACCAATTACCTCAACCTCCACCACCATTTTTTCCAGGAAGTGTTCGATTACATTTGGCCCGCGGTATATTTATGCTTCATTTATTTTATCACGTCGCACAACAACATAGCCGAAACTATTAGGTTGATGAAGCTGGTACGGCGTTGTGGAGGAAATTTCAGGATCCGGTTCGCAGTAGGAGAGTGGTTTCAGGAAAGACTCGAAATCTGCGACGATGATTGCGGGATGTTCTAACAATGCCTTGTGCATTTTGAATTCTTCGACTTCGTTCGTTTCGGGCATCAACATTCTAGCCGGTCTGTTGTCACCGCAATAAATTTTATGTTCGGCAAGTTTATCGACAGCAGTTTGACGTCCGGTGTATTTTCGATAATTGAGTTGTTTTTGATCGTCGAACGTGGTTAGGCATCTCGGGCAAACTTCGATGCAATGTTCATGCTTGGTTGTTTGGCTTCGTAGTAATCGAGACATTGAACGAATTAGCGTGTAATGATAGACATCCTCGTTGGAAATGAGAAGGAGACGTTTTACACAAGCATCGTCATCGTCGATATCGCTTATCCTGACGGGATGCACGAGATATTTATCTGACGTGAAGGAATATACATTAATAGCGATACGTTTTCCTGCACGATTTTCGAACTTTGTTATATCCGACAATGTCACCGGGTATTCAATGTCAGACATTACACTTTGAAAGTCGCTCTCGTATTGTTTGTAATTAGAAACCCGTTCTGGATGATTTGACCAATGAACAGGATGCAGTGCAGCCAATATACACCAAAGGAAACACTTTTTATCGCTGTTCTGTATATTTAACACAGCCCTCTTGTGTTGAATGTTCGGTGGAAGAGGAACGTAGCTGGAAGCGCGAAGAGGCGAGAATTGGTTCACGTAAACAGTTAACGTGTGAGGACTTCCACATAGAGACCATCCCGACCCTTTAGCCTCGAAATCGTCATGTTTCTTAACCAGCTCGTTGGAAACTTTATAATAGAAGTTGTCCAAATTTTCGACGTCAGCAAAATAAAGTGTCTGGTTTTTTGTACGATGATAAAAAATACTCGTTGTGCCATCAACTTTCTCGTATTCAGAAAACAGAACAACGTATACTTTTATAGAGTTGTTTTCAAGTTTATCTTTCAAAATATTTAGTACAGATGTTTTTGTTTCGTCCAAGAAACTAAGGATGTCACGGCCTGGTTCTGACTTAATTGAAAAATCCTGGAGTTGGTTGTTGAATGCAGATCTAATTTGTTTGGGTTCATTGGATAATTTAATTTGCTTGGAAGTGGAAGCTTCCGTTTCTGAATGATCGATTTTCCTTTTCGATGCTTGTCCGGTCGATGGTTTGCAAATTTTGAGGTGTTTACTTAAATTTGCAATGCTGATCATTTTTCCGCATCGAGCACAGGGCTTAGAAGGTAACGAACGATTTAAACTCGAAGCTGTTTCGTTACATCTTGCCCTGTGTACCGATAAATTGTTCCTTGAGATTAGCTTCCCACAAGTAACACATTCAGTTTTATCATTTTTACGATTGAAACTGGTGGTGGATGCCATTGCTTTCTCCAAAATCACAGAAATCAAAAAGTCTAGTATATAGCGATACAATTTTCAGGTATGTTATTTTATATAGAATTTCTTGGGGTGAAATAGAAAACGCACGATCACGTCAAAATTCAATCTGGTCGAAATTACTATCAAAAACCACGTGAAACACCTTTGAACTTGAAATAATAGATGGTATGTAGCTGCAAAGAAAGTTAAATACCTATTTTTTTTACAAAAAACGAGGAGCGCTGCGACAGGACGTCCGTACTCTTCGGCTGCTCTCACGAGACTGACTGATCTGCAGTGTATGCCGTCTTATATAATAAAAGCGCGGACCGTATTGAAAACACCTGTAATAATTAACCAATCAGAAGACGCCACGTTAGATATGACTCATCACATTACGTCATAACTTGTTGCAATATGTTGTGTAATAGTTTACTCCCTTATAGTTAATACAACGAAGGGCATTAGATATGAGTCATCACAATGTTACGTAATAACTTGTCGCGCAATCAGAAGATATGAGTCATCACATTACGTATTTTTTAACTAATCAGAAAAACACACACAAAAAAAATACTCGAAAACTAGCTAAATTTACTCAAGCTTTTATTTTCATAATGTCAAGAGCATCTACCTCTAGCGCAGGTTGCTTGTTGCTGACTTACAGACTGATAAGAGCTTATGCAAGAGCACCATGCTTGGCGAGCTGTAGAAGCCACAATTACCTAACCTATTATTTTTAAATATATTTGTAAAATCCATCTAATGTCTGAATTAAAAAAATATATATATTATATTTGTTAACTGTTTAAGGAAATTTTTTGCAAAATACCCCGACAACGTTTCAGCTACTAGGACCTCATTACCATGAGCCTAATCCTAGTAAGCCACATACACACCTGTTCTTCGTAACGCTTATGCTAGTAAGTCAGATGACATACTGGGAGAATCACATTTCCCCCAATGATCCCACCACAACAAACGTCGCACATGCTAGAAGAAACAGAATCAGGATATTTTATGCTAAATTTACGGCTGCCTGTATGCAGTTATAGGCAAATCATTAAAAGAGCGCTATAATATACAATGATTTCTCCTACCATATACCCTAACATACAATTTAACATAACAAGTAAAATTTCGATTCGTCTATATATACCCAACAAAACTCAGAAACTGTCATACGCGAGAGCTAATATTTTGCAACAACTATAATTACCCAACACTAGCAACAAGAACAAAAAATTATATCAATTATTTGTATAAATTAATTAGTAATTTTAGATAATATTAATTATTAGTTTTCAGTTGTAATTAATTTTAAAAAACAATTAATAACATGTTAGGTGATGATAACCAAGTGCAAAAAGCATTGTACACACAAACAAAGCACCACTTAGTTCATCGACTCTCGGTGTCCTCTTTCCTCCCATACCAGGTCGTCATGGAACCAATTTTTTATTTCATCAATCGAAAATTTTCCAAGTCCACAGCGTTAAAAAAATCTTAAATTGCAAATATCTCGAAAATGTTAAGAGTTATCGAAAACATATATCGAAAAACACCCCCATACGGCATCGTTAGATGCCCCCTGTCGATTTTGGAGGTGTAGAATACGTATACCAAGTTTTGGTGGTCCTGGGGTCAAGGGGTAAGAAGTTAGCCCACCACCTCCCAAAAACTTTGATCACTCGTAACTTTTGAACGAATAGTCGTAGAGAGGTCGGGTTTAGTGCGTCGGTCGAGTCTCGGTGTCCTCTGTCCACCCATACCAAAATAAACATAGGTCGTCATGGAACCATTTTTTTTCATCAATAGAAAATTTTTTCCAAGTCCTGCGTTAAAAAAAAATCTTAGGACAAAAAAAAAAACTACAAAGACAGAGACATGGACATAGACATTACATATAGACATAGACATTACACATAGACATAGACATTAGACAACTTAACCTAACTTAACCGGGGACACGAGCCCGGGGACAGGGATAGGGACGGGGATGGGATAGGACCCCGGGGACAGGGGTCCAGAGACAAGGGGAAAGGGACTCCCGGGAACACGAGCCCAGGGACAGGGATAGGACCCCGGGGACAGGGGTCCAGGGACAGGGGGGACACCCGGGGACAGGGGGTGGTCACTCCACCGCAGCAGTGGTTGAACGCAGCTAATGATCGAATATTGTTTCCAATGTGCTTTGGATACATACATGACCACCATATATATATATATATATATATATATATATATATATATATATATATATATCAAGAAAAACATATACATTAAACAACCCCGTTCAGAATCAGTAGACTCAACACAGAGAAGTAAATATACACACTGTTAAAGACTCCTAGACACGCTGAAAAACTTTCGACCACGACCGGGTTCGAACCTATAGGCCACACGTAGAACGTACAATGACAAGAACGAGTGAACGCCTTAACACGCACGGCTACGGAGGAGAACCGAAAAAGGTTGTGTATAATTGTTCTTTTATGCATCCACGCAGTGTTGCCACATGACCGAGATTTTTAGCCAAAAGAGAAATTTCGATTAAAAATACCACAATACTATTCCATGAACTAGTGTATCTTGTATATCAACTAAATTCAGAAGGAAAAGCTTTGTAATGAGATGTAGTGAAAATATAGTGATCCAATGAAATGTATGATAAAGTAGTAGTAGTAAATACCATATTATGAGGACAAAAAATCGTACAAATGAAGAGTTCATATGATTAACAGACCGATTTGGTTATACTTAAAACTATGTCAAGATGCCCATATGAGTCAATTGCCCCAAGTCTGCTATGCTGTCAAATCCCAAGAATCCCGAATTCTAGTGTACAAATGAAGAACCCTCAACAGACTAATTTGGCTACACTTAAAACTATATCAAGTTGTCCATATGAGCCTATTGCCTACAGTGTAGCACACTGTCAAAATCCCAAGAATCCCGAATTCTAGTGTACAAATGAAGAACCCTCAACAGACTGATTTGGCCATGTGTACAAAAGCTGCATCTGTCAGTCTGTTGTCTATAAGCCTGCTAAAAATATAGTCCTTTTGCTTACACAGTAGTACACTGTAATATATGCTTAAATAATAAAATACAAGATAAACTTTGGTAATACCCTGTAGTTGCTAACATGGGCAAAACTTTTGTGATATGCTGTAGCTCAGAACTGCCGCCAGAAAAAAATCAATAGTCGGTCTTGACCGGACATGAGTTGGCACTTCAATTGGAAAAACCCCATGGTAATGTTTTGACTCCGTCACCTAGACAACAGGCTGAGTATTGGGAAAAAACCCACGGTAATGTTTTGACTCAGTCACCATGACAACAGACCAAAGCAGTAGAATTCTATGTTCTGAACAATATCTGCCCAGGTCGGACTTTGAGAATATTTATCGCAGATCCGAAGTCCGACTTCTGACTGTAATACAGCTGATATCAGCTGATGGCTCCCGGGTTCTATACCCGGTAGAGTGTAGGCCTCCCCGATGGCGCAGCGATAATGTCGCCGCCTTGTAATCAAGGGGCTCCCAAGTTGGATACTTGGTGAAGTGAAAGCCTTCCCCGATGGCGCAGCGATAATGTCGCCGCCTTGTAATCAAGGGGGTCCCGGGTTTGAGGCCTCCCCGATGGCGCAGCGATAATATCGCCGCCTTGTAATCAAGGGGCTCCCAAGTTGGATACTTGGTGAAGTGAAGGCCTTCCCCGATGGCGCAGCGATAATGTCGCCGCCTTGTAATCAAGGGGGTCCCGGGTTTGAGGCCTCCCCGATGGCGCAGCGATAATATCGCCGCCTTGTAATCAAGGGGCTCCCAAGTTGGATACTTGGTGAAGTGAAGGCCTTCCCCGATGGTTCAGCGATAATCTCGCCGCCTTGTAATCAAGGGGGTCCCGGGTTTGAGTCCTCCCCGATGGCTCAGCGATAGTCTCGCCGCCTTGTAATGCCTTGTTGCCTGTCGCACAGAAAACAGATCCCAAACTGCTTGGCCTTTTGATGTTGAGGAATTGTGCCGATTCTATTGGTTTATATAATTTTGGTTGTGCGACAGATGTCGAGTTCTAGAATTGTGTAGGCCTTCCCGATGGCGCAGCGATTGTGTCGCCGCCTTGTAATCAAGGGGCTCCCAAGTTTGATACTTGGTGGAAGAACAAGTGGTTCGAATCCCAACATCAACTCTAGAATTGTGTCTTTAAAAACATATGATCAAATGCTGGACTCTGGAATATATATGAATAGCTGTATGCTGTTAAGCATTTGCTAGTACTTAAATTGTCTATTGCTGTGGGCAAATCCAAACTGATTGGCTTTTTGGATAATTCTATTTGGTAGAATATAATTGTACTCAATTTTGGGCTGTACGACACGTTTGTCAAGTCTGTTGTTGTCTGCTGTTGTCTGGGTATAATAGCACCCGCTCAGCCACCAACTGCTGCTATAATTGTTTTGGCATACTATCCATAGTTCTGTTTTGGGCCGCCCAAGAAATCTTATATAATAAACCTACAACAAAAAAATGCCAAATCAGAAATATTGTAATCGGTGTAATAAGAATATATCTAGTTCTAATTGGGCTAGGCACCGGCATAATTGTGATCCTAAGAAATGTAGAAAGCCTACTATAATGTGCTCAAAATGCCATAAAATATTTAGCAAAGCATATTACAATAGACATGTAGGCTCTTGTTCTGCACAGGCATCAACATTGCCCCCACAACCATCTACATCTGGTCTAAAAAGAAATCTTGTTATATCCGATAATACTAGACCGACAAAGAGACCACGCAATGCACCATTTCATAGTAGTTTTGATGGTCAACTAAGGGATTACCGTTTTGTATCAGAGCCAAGATGTGATATTAAGAATTTTTTAAACAGTAAAACTCCTGATGTGCAGGCTATTCTAAATGCACAAAATGGCTCTTATAAGCTATCTCTCAAATTGTATACTCAATATAAGAAATCAAAAGGCAAAAAATTTACACAGCCCCATATAACAGAAACTGTATCTGTATACTCAAATATAAACTCAGACGAAATACTAAGCAGGTTGATAGACCAATTGCTTATCACTATGAGTTTGCTGCTAAGGAATCGGGTTGGAGCCTTTGTGGATCTCCACACAAGCTCTATGTTAATATTTCCGAATTCAGACCGCTACAAGGTTCTACATATCTGCCATTACCTGACAATATCAAAAACAAAAAAGCGGTGGTTATCCTAAAAAAAATGATGATCAAAAAAGCTTTTTGTGGTGTATTTTGGCGGCTTTGTTTCCAGTTTTATACCATCCAGAGCGAATAAGTCATTATACACCGCGTGAACATGATTTTGATGATGCTATGGAGGGCTTAGAATATCCAATGTCTGTTCAGAATATCGATAAATTTGAAAAAAAAGCCAGAGATATCAACGGTATGTCGTTATCTATTAATGTGTTTATTAATTCTACTGGTTATGGCAATTGCTTGATAGAACCTCTCCGAATCAGTACACTTGATGATGATTCTGCTGTCCCGATAGATCTGCTCTTATTTAAGAGGACGGTACATACCATTACGCTCTGATACGCGATCTTGAAGCTTTAGTCAGAAAACAACTAGACAAATCTAATACAATATACAAGTTGTGTCGAAGATGTTTGACTGTATTTGATGGTCAAAAAATAGTAAATGGCGTTCGTAAACGGAATACCGAAATTGCTAAAAACAAGTTGGTTGCACATTTAAAATACTGTGGCAACCATAAACCTGTTCCTATGGTTATGCCTAAACCAAATGAAAATGCCGAATTCAAAAAATTCGAAGCCTTGTTACGGCACCCAGCGTATATAGTCTGTGATTTTGAATCGAATCTCAAATCGTTTGCATTCTGCAGCCCAGATCCTGATGAATCTTCAAGTACATCGTATCAGCTACATGAACCTTCTAGTTTTTGTTATGCGGTTGTACAGGATGGTGTTGTTAGTAATAAATATTTATACATGGGACCAGATGCCATCAAAGAATTTGCACATACAATAGAAAATGAGTGCCGTTGCATAGCCTCTAATGTGTTGTTAAAATCAGAAAATATGATGCCTTTAACACAGGATCAAATCGAAGATTTCAACAGTATGAAAAATGCCCGGTATGCAATTCTGATTTTTCGGATACAAATATCAAGGTGCGTCATCATCGCCATACGGACGGTCGATATAAACAGGCTTTGCGTAGTAGCTGTAATATTAAGATCCAGAGACCAAAATTTGTCCCGATATTTTGCCACGGTGCATTTAATTATGATTTTCATCATCTGATCAGATACGAGGGGTTTGACAAGCAGGATTTAAATATTTGAGCAGAAAATGATGAGAAATATATAGCTATTAGCAAAATAATCAGTGTTGATGGTAGGCCTATACACTTAAGATTTCTAAATTCATATAAATTTCTGTCGGCTAGCCTTGCCACTCTGGCCAGTCAATTATCTGATGAACAATTCAAAATCACATGTGCTATGTTTCCAAATTTGGACCTGAAATTGCTTAGGCGTATCCATACGACTATGTTACCAATTTTTCCAAATTTGACGAGCGTGCTCTGCCACCGCAACAAGAGTTCTATAGCAAGCTCAGAGCATTAGGAATTAGTGATGATGATTATCGCCATGCCCAGTTGATGTGGACCAACTTAAATTGTCAGAATCTTGGTGCTTATCATAAATACTACTTGACACTCGATGTGACGCTCTTAGCCGATGTTATTGAGGCATTTAGAGCATCCTCAATACAAAATTATTACCTTGACCCGGTCTATTTTTACACTGCTCCAGGCCTAGCATGGTCTGCGATCTTTCTGAACACTAAAATAAAATTGGATCTGATCCAGGACCAGGACATGTATCTGTTCATTGAACAATGTATACGAGGGGGCATGGTACAATGTTCTCAAAGATATGCCAGAGCCAACAACAAGTGTGTTCCCAATTATGATTCGGCGCGACCATCAAACTATATACTTTATGTGGATGCCAACAGCCTATATGGTTATGCTATGATGGATAAACTGCCATACACAGGGCTTGAGTGGGTCGAAGATTTCAAAATTGAGGATCTTCAAGACTTTGATGACAGTGACTATGGCCTGTTCTTAGAGCTTGATCTGACAATTCCTGATAATTTGCACAGCCAGTTTTCTGATCTGCCGCCAATTCCTGAGGTCGAGTGTCCGCCTGGCTCTAAACAGAAGAAGCTAATGATGATTCTAAAACCAAAACAGGGTTATGGCATATACTACAAGAACCTCCAGTTTCTGATGCGTCACGGTGTTAAAGTAACCAAGGTTGGCAAAGTCTTAAGGTTCAGGCACTCAAAATGGTTGAAGCCATATATTGATACAAACACCGAGCTTCGAACACGTGCGGTAACCCAATTTGATAAGACCTTGTTCAAATTGATGGTCAATTCGGTGTATGGTAAGACCATAGAAAATGTCAGAAAGCATACTGATGTCAAGTTGGTTACCGACCCCAACCAAAGCAAAAAATTGGTATAAGACTGATGTATATGGACACGGATAGCTTTATCCTTGATATTCAGACAGAAGATGTCTATCAAGATATAGCACAGTCTGCATTGCTTGAATATTTCGATACTAGCGAATTGCCAGGCCATCTGAATATTCAACCCCACAACAAAAAGGTGCCTGGTAAGTTAAAAGACGAGACACTTGGCGATGTTATTGTAGCATTTGCTGGGTTAAGGGTCAAGATGTACAGCCTTGAAACATCCAGTGGTGCTGTCACCAAAAAAGCCAAGAGCATTGGTAGAGTAACTGTGGACAAAGAGCTCCAATTTAAAAATTATGAAGATTGTCCCAAATCATGTAGCACAATCAGAACATCAGAATGTAGAATCCAGAGTGTGGATCACTTGTTAACCACAAATATTGTAAGAAAAGTGGCTCTGGACCCACATGACAATAAGAGATGCATTTTATCATGTGGTATACATACTCTACCATGGGGCCATTGTGACTTGATAAGTGGCGATCAATGCCCAATCACGGAGCATGGTTTACAATAAATAAACATGCCGATGAACTTATTTGGGTTCAAAAAACAGGCTATTATGGACCTTCCAACACCAGCATCCTCTCCTGATATACAGTCTATGCTATCTAAACTAAGTGGTTTGTTAATTATTCATCTGAATAGCATACTTACAGATGTTGATGTTAATACGGGTAAAATATTGTACATATTTAACAATAACTTAAACCACTACCAGTTACCTGTAGGTGGTCAATTACAATTTATTACAACCCCCGAGGGGAATGTCAAGGTTTCAATAGGCAAAAATATTTACAGAATTAAGCACTCAAACATGGTTTCTGACACTGTATATACTGTCTCTGCTGGTGACTGTTTATATATTGAGGTCCCGGGACTCTAAGACAAGCTTATACCTTTTTTTATAGAATTAAGAATCAGATACTCTATAATAAATAAACGTTAAAAAAACACAATGCCTAACGATATATTTGGACATACAAGGCGCGAAGATCACAGTGATGAGATTCTAATGCTTGATGTCAGAGTCAAAAAATTAAGAAGTGATTTACAAGCTCTACAAACTACACTCAATGCCAGTCATCAACTAGAGATTACCAATTTACAATCACAATGCATGGACCCTCTTCTTAAAATTGACTCAGAACTCAAATTGCTGCTTCAGAAATATACTGACTTGGCCACATTAAATAATTTTCAAAGTTTAGAGGAGGCTATAGCAACTCTTCAAGCCAAATTTAAGACTCAGGCTACCAACTCTGAGCAATTGAAACACCAACTAAAAGAGCAGATTGGTAGTGTCCAGACACAGCTCCAAACAATTGTCAAAAGCATAAAGTCCCAAGATGATTTTGATCTAGTGATTTCTACTCTAAAAGAACAGATTCAATCACTGCAGATACCTAATCTGGACCCCTTAAACAATGCTATAGCCGAGGTTAAAGAAAAAATCCAGACACTCGAGAAGTTTATGGACAACCTACCATCTTCTGATGCTCTGAGTGCTATCACTCGTAGTGTTGCCAACATCAAGCTGCAACTCGAGACATATGAAGATTTTGGAAAAATTCAGAGTACCATAAGCCATCTTGAGGGTACCATAGCAGCAGTACAAAATGATCTGACAAATGTACAAGAAACTCTAGAATCCCGTTTACCTGGTATCGTAGACTCTCTTGTCAGTGTCCAGCAACAGATTACCAAACTTGAAAACCTCAACACCGAATCCGAGCTATCCCATTTTCATCACTTGATCGATGATATTCAAACAAAGCTTGAAATTTTACAACAATCAACACCCACTCAAGCATACATAGCCCTGCTCCAAGATGCTATGCGTAGTGTAGCTGATGCTACTGAATTAAATGCTGTAAAATTGTTCATTGAGTCTCTGCAGAATACGGTGGCCAATCTGCCTACATCACAGGAACTTAAAAATATTAATAGGGCCGTGAATCGCATACTGAAATCAGAAGACATCAAGAATATCCAGACAGAGATCAAACAGCTTACTCAGACAGTGGCCCTGTACCAACTAATCAACATATTAGCGAACAACATGCTCTGTTTGAGGATATCAGAACCCAAGTCCATGATCTTACAGCCCAAAATTCTAAATTGGCTGTTGTTGAAAATCTACAGCAAATTGTAGCCAACATCAAGCAACAGCTAGGGACCCTAGAATCCAACCAAGCAAATGCTCTGTCTGTTTTTACCACGCAGCTTCAAGAGATTGTGCAACAATACAAAAAACTTGTTGTGGACATAAAAATTAAACCGGGCCACGACGATGTTGTTAGAACTACCAATGATTGATTTTGATTTTAAAATTTTGGGTGCGTCAGCACTAAGGCTATTTTGCACCCGTCACACTATACGGGGTCCAGCCCCTTACCGTTTCACATAACAACTCTAACGTTGCTTAATTAAAATCGTAAAATATTAAAATGTTCTGACTTTCGTTAAAAGCCGAGGCTGCAAAGAACACTCAGCACAAATAAGGACAAAACACCGGACAACACAAACAAAATTATACTGGCCATGGGGCCAGTCGCCAGAGCCTCGTTAGTCTTCAGTCCAGGGTGTACTAACGTGGAAGTGAGGTTGACATTTGGGTGTACTACGTGGAAGGTCACCCCTTACACCCCAACTATCAATGAGCACTTTCAATCTGTAATAAGTAGATTGCTTACAGCAGAAAAAGAAATAACTGGCCTAATCGAGAATCCTATGCACACAGTAATTCTTGAATTGTACAGTGTCCCCAACAGAGAATACGAATCACCGCTTACACCAGGTGGCAAACTGTATATGTTGTCCCCTGCTCAATATTATTACCAGTTCTTCGTAAGAGGCACACTCAGACCGGTCAAGATCAAATACTGGTTACAACCACAGGCACACCACTACCCTACCTTGTCAATAACAAATGCTGACAACATACCAAAGGTCACCAGTGTGGAGTTAGAGGATTTTACAGACCCCGATACACTAGAAACAGCCTATGCTGAAGATGATGGTTCTCTCGAATTTAATATACAAATAGGGGATAAGCTGTATTTAGAAAATCCTGTAATATCAGCTGCTGAACACCCCATAGTTGCAATATTCTTGTTTACGTACTATGTCTAGACAAACCATAGTTGACGAGCTACACAGACCAGCCAGACGTAACTATAAGCGACTGCCAGTGGTCACAAGAGGCATAGACGATTTGTGGCAGGCTGACTTGGTTGAGATGGCAAGTGGACAGTTGAAAAACATAGACAAGATCAACAAGGGCTACAAATATCTACTTACTGTCATAGATACATTTTCGAAATATACCTGGGCTGTGCCACTCAAATCCAAGACTGGAGCATGTGTTACAGAAGCTTTTAGGACAATCATCAATCAGAGTGGCAGATTACCGCGCTATCTACAAACAGATAAGGGTAAAGAATTCTATAATTTGGTGTTTCAACAATTTGTTAAGAGCCAGTCAATACGACATTACTCAAGTTACAGCGATCTCAAAGCCTGTATTGTAGAAAGATTCAACAGGACCCTAAAAGGTCATATGTATAAGCAATTTACGCTTCAAGGTAATTATAAATGGGTTGCTATGATACCAGAACTTCTAGATCAGTATAACAACTCGGTCCACACTACAATTAATAAGAAGCCATCTGACGTAACCAAATCTGACGAGCAGCACTTGATCAACACTGTTTACTATCAGAGATAGCCAACAACCAGAAGACCTAAATACAAAATAGGTGATCAAGTGAGGATTAGTAAATATAAACACATAATCAAAAGAGGCTTTACTAGAAACTGAAGCACTGAATTATTTACAGTGGTTCAAGTTAAACCTGGGACCCGTAACACTTATATAATAAAATACCATCACAACAAAATCCTCAAAGGCCGATTCTATGAAGAAGAACTCAGCAAAACTAAACAGCCTGACACTTATCTCATAGAAAAAGTTATCCGCAGAAAAGGCAACAAGATACTGGTCAAATGGCTAGGTCTCCCAGAACACAGCTGGATCGAGGCAGACAAAGTGATACTATGAATACCAGGGATGTTATAAAGCGATTACCAGAGCCTGAACAGCAGACTAAGAGAAATGGCAATCTGCTACCTGATAATATTCGTTGTCTTATTGTTGGGCCATCGGGTTGCGGTAAAACAACGCTACTGGTTGATAATTTTTTATTGGCACCTAACTGGTTAGACTGGAAAGCAGGCACTTGTACGTCTTCTCTAAGAGCTTAGAACAATTAAAATATCAGCAGCTGATGAAGTTATACGAAGGACTGGATATAGCCACTTTTGAATCAGATGTTAAGCCACTCGATGACTGTCTCGATAACTCTGTTGTTGTGTTTGATGACATTATACTGGATAACCAAAACGAGGTTAGAAATTTTTTTACACAGGGGCGACACAAAAACATAGATTGCTTCTACCTGGCACAGACCTTTTCCAAAGTACCAAAACAGCTGCTACGAGACAACAGCAATTTTATATGTGTGTTTCGTAAAGACCATACTAACCTCAAACACATACATGATGAGTATGTAGGTGGGGACTTGAGCTATAACGATTTTTCTAAGTTTTGTGGTAGGTGCTGGAAGCAGGACAGCTACGGGTTTGTCACTGTCGATATGACAAAGAAAGCACAATACTGGTAAATATAGGAGTAAAATCAACAATTTTCTAGACGTAGAGACGTATATAAACAACCATGAAACGACCAATCGTTGACGATCTTAAATTAAGAGACTATCTTGTAAAACGGTTCAAGGGAAGGAAATCAGAGAACCGAGGTTTTTATGAACGACACAAGCGCACAGAACAGCCTATTATTGATGCTATTAGTGAACTGGGTAAAGATATCAAAACTGTTACAGAGCAGAACCAAAATTTGATCACAGAGCTTGTGCCGGTAGCTGCTCGGAACATATTAGATTATCAGTAGAATTGAAAATACTTGACGTCGTTTTTCATCGATTATCTGTCATTTTTAATTATGATTAATGTATTTTTTATTCATTTCGAGGGTGACGCTATTGTTAATTAATCTAGCGTCACGTGTCGTGGGTGGAGGAGGAGATGAGTCACCGATGACTCATGCACACGTGTGAGTTTGAAATTAATGGTTTTCCATTAGTGCACAAAAGACACTATTATGTATTCCGTTTTTGACCTAAGCTAACACTATTGTTGTATTTTATTAATGCGTTTCTGCCGGATATGAGTCACAGATGATTTATACTGACGTTGGAGTTTGGAATTAATGGTTTCTCCATTAAGGTACAAAAGACACTATTATGGAGTTCGGACTATTCTAACACTATTGTTGTATTTTATTAATGCGTTTCTGCCGGATATGAGTCATGGGTGCTTTAGGCACACGTGGGAACTTGGAATTAATGGTTTTTCCATTAATGTACAAAAGACATTTTCGACCTATTCTAAGGCGTCACGTCCGGCCATTTTGGCGTCGGTGGTGAGTCATATTTGGTATAATTAAGGATCCGGATTTACTCGTATTCAACCGGTGCCGACGCGTTCGATCGGAGGTAGAAGATATTATAACACATGTTCGCTTTAAAGGCGAAGAAATTGAACGATGTATCCTATATGAAAACGAAGTATGCGAGCAGAATCCATGTTATTAATATTAACCTGTTACGGAAGAACCTGTTATGTGGTTGCATTCATCGGCACCCCCAAACCGCGCGCGTTCATGGACACGTGAGGGGGAAGAAAGGTTCTCTATTGTTACTCCGTTTTTTCCGGAGTTGAATGGAAGCCTGGTCCCGCCAATTTTTTTACACGCGGGTATTGATTTTCTTTGAGGTTCCAATTTTATTTGGCAGAAGTAATCTACGCGATGTTTTCTCCCGCCTTTTGTAACATTGGAAAGACTATTTAACCAAATCCGTAAGGAATTTGGCTGAACTAGGAACATTCAGTTCCAGTATCTACAGGTTAAAGTGGATGCGATCCACTATTTGCTCTTATTTCTGGGTTGCGAACCACGGCCCATTTGATTATTGGGTTATAAACATCAGGATTCATGTAAAATTGACCAGATGTTTTTACTGTTAGAGACAATATTTCGCATCTTTTGTGTATTTTTACTCAGAAAACGCTATTTGAACGATTCAAGCAAGAGTTCGCATGGGAATTTAGACACACAAACTGTGTTTCTTCAACTTTAGCTGAAATTTAGGTTTATTTTTTTACTCTAATATCACAATTTCTTCTATTCAGGCAACATTTTTTATTAAATTTTGGACTCACAAAGACATTTTTCAACTTTTAACTTGCTATTTTAAAAGTTTATTTCCATTTTTTACTCTAATATCACAATTTCATCTATTCTTGCTGAAGTGTTTATTGCAATTTTGACTTGCAAAGATAATTTTTTCAACTTCTTTTATTATTTTTTCTATTTATTGCCTTTTGTATCTTATATTTTTAATTCTTAACTTTGAGTTTTGTTCTTTATTTAAAAAATTTCTCTAATCACTAAGGAAGAAGTACTTTTAAGTAAAACTGTACCCACAAAGTTTATTATTACTATTATTATTAGTATTATTATTATTATTGTTGTTGTTTTTGTTTTGATGTAGTTGTTGAATCTTGTTGTTGTTGTTAGGGTTTATTGACTTCCACTACGCTATTTTTGGTTTGCTTGGGTTTATTGACTTCCACTACGCTATTTTTGGTTTGCTTCGTAGGAAAGTTTGTTTATTTTAGAGTTTCCTCCGTATTTTCTTACTGTTAGGGTAGGTAAAGTTTCCTAAATATATGAGTAGGGTTCCATATATTCTTGTTCTTGCATGTTTTTCATATGATGTGATCACCACAACTCTCCAAGTGCTTTTACTGCATGTTTCCATTTTTATTGAGGCTTAGTGATTCCTGGAGCCACTTTATGCATGAGAGAAAGCTTGAAAATTTTGATCTCAGATAGCCGTCAACCTTATGTCAGAGTATTTTCGAGTATATTTTAGTCTTATTATGGCCCACTAGAATATCATGGCTTGCTTATTTTTTTAAGTATGTTGCGCAGTTATTGTATTTTTG